>NC_140588.1:403136024-403867274 GCF_964204655.1 Triturus cristatus | reverse complement strand
TATCACCAGACACAGGTAACATCTATTGGAAGCACATTTGCCCCATGTCTGACCTGCCTCTACATGGCAGCTTTTGGAAGGGAGATGATCTTCCATTAATCTAACCACTACAATGCCAGCATGTTAATGTTATGTAGATACATTGATGACATCCTGATATTTTGGAACGGCAAAAGAGGGACATTTGAAAACTTTTGTGGGTGGATCAACACCCTCAATCCTTATCTCCGCTTCTCCCATACCATATTGAATAGCAATATTCCCTTTCTAGACCTCATGATTACATTAACAGATGGTCATCTTACCACCACAGTTTACAAAAAACCAACGGACCACCATAGCCTTCTCCTATACAGCAGCCACCATATAAAAACTCCCAGGGACAACCTACCTTTTGGACAGTTTCTGTGGCTGCACCACAACTCCAGTACCCTACAGGATTATAACACCAAGGCAGACCAATTGGCACACATTCTTAGCAAACATGAGTATCCCACACATAGGGTCAAGTTGGCCAAGACACAGGCCAAAAATAATAACAGAGAAGCACTTTTGGAACATGACCAGAGACAAGTGACAGTTGCATTAACATGCATTACCACTTACACACCAGATTCCAACAAGATGCGCTAGATCATCAAGAAACATTGGGGCAATTTACAAACTAGCAAACTGACATTGCCCCCGCCTTGGTTTGCCTTCAAACTCATGAGGAACATGAAAGACATGCTCATACACACTAGACAGCCACCTTCTGCCCAACATGACCAGAGATCCCTTTGGGACCTACCAACAGTGACAGGACACCACCCATGTGGTTCTTCTACTGTTTGTGGACTGCAAATGAAATAAAATTTTCCAACACGTTCAATTGGATTCAGAAAAAACACACCAACTGCAACAAAAGCAATTGCATATATACATTAACATGCACTTTTAATTTACAATACATTGGGATTGCCACAAGAGCTGTCAAAACACGCATTATGGAACTCCGCAGTAACATCCGGTGCCGCAAACTCAAAACCAAGATGTACACACACTTTGCACAGAAAGGACACACACCTGACAATCTATGGAGGACCATCATTGAGGCACATTCAGTAATGAGCAAAAACGCCCTCTTTAGGTGAGAGCAAAATTAGACTGTTTGCCTCTCCACCGACAAACAGGGATTGAATGAGGACATACCTTGGAGCAATTTGAATAAGTAGAGCCCCCTCTCACATCCTTTAATTGAGGCTTACACTTTCGCCCTCACTACCTCCCATATAGCCTGTATGTACTGACCTGTATCCTCTTCAAATGGCCTTTTACTTTCTTGGCCTCCATCACTAGCTCCCAACAGTCTCCATGCACTGACCTGTATCCTGCACATTGCTCTATAGATGGCCTTATACTTCCTTGGCCAGCCTTTCACATACGGGCCAGTATTTTGATAGCAGCTGTGTTTAGCTTATTCCACATTCCTACCACTGCTCACATGAACACCAGGGAACTTTGTTACCTGTTGTGTCCATGCACCCACATCATCAGGCGTGTGTGAGATGACATGAACCTGACCCGTCTCCTTTTTCTGACTGATTGAGCTTAATATCAGTGCCTTCATTTTCGATGACACTGGTTTTTCTTTGGACATCGACCCCGGGGAATACTTCGACCTTTGTGCTCTCCTACTAATACCTTTTGCATGTCCGAACATGGCGCACACGTTTGTGCACACCTTAGTACTAGCCTCAGCACCTTTTGACGAGAGGATGCCTGCTCACCCTCCCCACCCTTTACACAACTGCCGCCGGCTACTCCCACAATGATGCTCTTAACACACACTCTTTCAGCTCGAGGCATGTCTCCAGTGCCGGCCCACTTGGGAATTGTACAAGTATTTAACCCCGCTCCCCGCAAGCCCTCACACTCTGCCAAGCTGCTAGAGTGAGGGTAGGTTGTCCAGCTATCAAGCGCTTCATAACCTGGAGTAAATCTCCACCGCGGAGATGCTGTGCGATACACCTTGGCATGCCACAACTGTCTTATACGCTTGGGAGATCCTTCCTCCCCACATATGTATGCTAGAATTCAGCAGCACTATTTATTTTAATGCTTTTTTGATTATCCTCTCTTTTCACATTAGGACGCTTTAATTTAGCATTGCCTCTTCCAGTACTTGATGTAGTTGGTTAGGTAAACTACCTTCACCCCGCATCCGTGACCCGCATGCTGTCACAACGCGGTCGTAACAACGACCGCGTTGTGACATGCATACCATTACTCCGCAAGTCGTTACAACGACTTGTGGAGGGGGGAGAAGGCGTTGGATTTAAAATCCAACACCTTCCCTACGGTCCGCACAGACTGGAGTTGGAAAAGTAAATTTTACTATTCCAACATCCAGCACTCCCCCTCCGCAAGTCGTTGTAACGACTTGCGGGGTAATGATATGCGTTGTCACAACGCAGTCGTTGTTACGACCGCGTTGTGACAGCATGCGGGATAATGGTATGCTGAGTGAAGAGGCATATTCGGTTGGTTACCCACTCCAGATGGGTGAGTCTTGGAATTTATTTTAAGCCATGGTGTTTGATATGCCACCCTGCTACGTATGCCTTTAGATGTGCTACCTGCTTGCCACTCTTTTCTGCCTTTCCACTGTGCCTCACATTAATTTTCACCTAATAGCATGGTAGGAATTCTACTGCATGCCGTATTGTATTGATAATTCTATGTATGTATGTTTTTCTTACAGCTTTTTAGGTCGGTATTACCACAAGGTACTTACCTTTTAGGTTGCTCTAGTGCTTGGTTTACCCCTTATACTAACTAGGACGCCAACCACTGTGTAGATAGTTATTTTAGTTCTGGTCCTAATGAATTGCAAAGTGATCACTTATGTGACAAATTAAGAAAGAAACATGTTGACCTTTTTATACTAGCAACCACTGAACATCATGTCGGTAGTTTGCTAACTCTGTTTTTAGCTAAACAAGTTGATTAACTAATTAAAACTTTTTTAGAGTACTATTTAGTCTCCTTTTAATTTCAACTTTCCTTACACTATTCACTCACTCTACACACTCATCTACATTCCACGACCCTACACTCGCACTTCACATTACGTCTTGAGAACAGAAATCTCAGATAAAGAGCCCCTTAAAGGGTGCTTGGCAGGCATTGAGGCTGGCCTGACGAACTTTGGACATATATACATATATATATATACACTGATCCTCTAATTATCTCTTCCTGTATCCTTAAGAACTGCAATCCTTTTTGATAGAATAGATATATTTTAGGTGCTTGTATGCTAGACATATAAGTGCCCCCTGTCCCCTCCTTTTTGTGGATAAAATTCTGGAGAGTGAAAGTAAAAATTCATGTTACAAGGTCAATCTTCAGGACAAACATTTAAGAAAAAATGTAGTTTTTACAGACACATCTGAGGATGTCGCATGATTACAAAATAGCCAGCTAGCACTAGTACACGTTCAAATAGGTTTCTGTTATTTGGTTTATATTACACCTTGGAGTACTGATTAAACATTCACACATAGCTAGGCATATGTAAAGATAAAAAAACTAGCAAAAATACACATTTCAAGCAGAATGTGACAGCCTGACATGCGGGGCAGTTTTCACAATTCTACCCCCAGTACCATGAATGTTTGTGCCAAAAGCAGCTGTGTGTTTCTGAATGTAGACTGTGAGTTCACAGGCAGTAACACTACTAGAGAGTGTGAAACAAAGAGAGAAATAATGGTGGGAAAGGCAGAGAGATAGATAAATACAGAGCGGGAGAGACAGAAGGTTGGAACAATGAGGCTTAACAGTGAGAGAAGAAGAAAGCAGGTAAGAATCTGCCAGCACAGAGAGAAAAGAGGATCACAGAGGAAGATGGCGCAGAGAAAGGAGTTAAAAACAAATACAGAAATATGCTGAAGGTGATAGAGAGAAGGCTGAAAAAAGAAAAAAGGTAGAGGCGGTATATTAATGGTAAGATAAAGGGAACTGCAAAAAAGCATGTGGGGGAGGGAGAAAGGCAGAGAAAAACGGCAAGGTAGATGAGAGGAGCGAACAGATAGAGGAAAGGGATCTCAGAGAGGAAGAGGTTGAATAGTGAGTGAACCGAGAGATGATATGAGGGCTCACTTTGCAACTTGCAGTCACAGCTTTCAATCCTTATTTGCCATATCTTTAAAATATGGTAGAGTTCTGCTCATTAATTTTCACACTATTCAGTGCACCATTGTAGAAGATGAAAAGATGGCACCAACGTGGTATTTTAACAATGAATTTATTGGCAGCAAACTCACGACGCTCATAGGCATCCGGTCGGAATTCCACAGCAGGAGTAACTACTGTGGAACCAGACTGTCGCTTAAGAACCCTCGACGGAATACAATATAATACATTTAAGGGCGCGCGGGGAAGCCCGCGCCTCATTGACAACTGGAACACAGAAGTATGAATACACTACATCACCTTCCCCCTTTACAATGACAAAGAAAGAAAGAACAGAAGTGCAATATAAAAACATAAGTGAAAACATGTCACTAAGCATTTTTTTTTTTATATCCTCATTTGCCTCTTGAAAAGAAAACCAGATTCCATTTGCACACCTAACTGGGAATAGCTGTGCCCCTCTGTGCTTATGTGCTGGAAAGACCGGAAGAGGGAGGGAGGGAAGGGTGATCTGCTCCGAAACTTTATGGCCCAGATTTTCCAGGAGCGTCACAACCCACCTCCACCTTCCCACTATCACTCCACTGCATTCCCCCAAGCGCCTGAGCACCGATTGGGAAGCATAAATGGAGAAAGACCAGAATAGCTGGACGAGGCTTAGCAGGCGTAATCATTGGATATTATTATTCGTTTTGTTGATCACACCACTCCAAAGCAGGAGACCAGAAATTATGATTCTTAAAAGCTCTCATATCTAACCCAGCCACATATTTAATAGAGAGCACCCAGTCAGAGAATTTGGGAGGAGATGTAGCTATCCACTGTTTACAGATCTCTCTGCGTGCCAGTAGCATGGTATAAAAAAAACAGCTTGGATTTACTTTCTGTGACTTCTTCAGAGGAATCAACACAACCAAAGATAACCGACAGGATGCTTACCTTGATATCAGTGTCAAGCATCTTGGACAGTGCCCTACTCACGTCATTCCAGAATGACTGGATCTCAGGACATTCCAGGAACATATGTACATTGTCTTCTTTCAGACCCCCACACGTAGGGCATGCCACATCACCTCCTCTTCCAAACCTTGACAGCCTCTGTGGTGTCCAATAGGCTCTATGGGTGGAGAAAAGGTGATTTCTTCTTAAATGCGCAGATTTAACTATTTTAAAAAGCATAGACATTGATACTTGCCACTTATTTTCCTATGAGGGCCCCGGCAAGCATCTTCCCCATAACTCTGTTGGTAGAGTGAAAGCTCCATCCTCCAGCTCAACCATCAGCCAATAGATCGAAGCCAGCTCTTTTTTGATGGTTACCTCTTCCATAAGTGTATCTTCCAAATCATTCTGTTTTCCTATCACCGTAGTAGGATCTTGACACCAGCTTTGTATTTGGATATACTTGAATTTGGATATTTGTTGGTTCGACAGCTGATTACAAATATCCCAGCTAATTAATTGTGCTTCAGGCAAAATGTGATTCCATCTGGTTAGGCCTGCCTCTTTCAATGGTCTCGCTAGGGTATCTTTTGCCCAACCCGGTGAGCCTGGCGAGTCCCAGATGGGAGCCATGGAACTATAATATGGTATCTTTAGAGCCTTTCAGACCCTGTACCAGGTATCTGCAAGGCCTTTCAGACTCTTCAGCCTGACTTTCTTAAAATATTTGGGGTTAGCGTATTTGAACAGAAAACCCTGGCTGGCTCCAGACTCCTGTCTTGACATAGCATCTAACAGTCTCCCAAGTTCCCATGTTGTAGGAGTGTTAAACAGCATTTATCCATTTTTTAATAGGAATGCCCATGAATAAAATAGTAAATCTGGCAATGCTAAGCCACCTTTATCTACCCTCCGTCTCAGTTTCTTCCAGGCTATTCTTGGGCCTCTGCTTGACCAAATAAAACTACTTATTTGGCCTTCCAGTTTTTTAAGTGCTTCTCTTTCAAATGGAAGGGGGATGGCATCAAACAGGAAAGATAGTTTTGGGAGAACCATCATTTTTATTAAATTGACTCGGCCTAGTAAGGTAAGTTGAAGATGTGCCCAGATTTTTAATCTCTTTCATTGCCTTCTCGAGGTTCATTTTTGTTAGTTTAGAAATATCTTGCGGGATCAAGACTCCCAGCTATCTCATTACCTCCTTTTGAACACCTTCCCCCACTTCTAGATTCCAGGACATAATTTCGGTCTTACTTCTATTTACATCATAACCCGATGCCTTCCCAAAATCCTTTGTTAATGCATTAATACAACCTATAGTTTTATGCAAATTAGTTGTATAGATGAGAATGTCATCTGAATAAAGGCCCAGTTTCTTATTCCAGCCTTGGAAGTGGAATGGTATGATCACAGAATCTTCCCTAATTCTTCTGGCCAGGGGCTCTATATTCAGATTGAACAGGAGCGGCGATAGGGGACACCCCTGCCTCGTACCTCTAGTGATAAAAACTGGGTCTGTCAAGGAACCGTTAATTAGCAATCTGGCTTTTGGCAAACTATATATAGCTTCCAATATTCTACAGAAGTTTAAACCCAGATTTGCTGATCTTGCCGCTGCTTGTAGAAAGACCCAATTAACTCGGTCGAAAGCTTTAGTGGCATCTAAAGCAATTACCGCTAGTGGAAGCGCATAGGTAGATGCAAGGTCTATTGAGACTATGAATGAGTGGGTCAATTCCTTTATGTACCTTCCACGGATAAAGCCTTTTTGGTCTGTATGGATCAGCTCTGTCATAGGACCATTCAATCTATCGGCCAATATCTTAGTGAAGAGCTTGTAGTCACAATTTAATAAAGAGATAGGACGATATGAGTCACAGTTTGTTGGATTTTTTCCGGGCTTCAGGATCAAGGAGATATTAGCCTCATTCCATGAAGCTGGCATTTCAGTGCCGTTAATAAAAAGATCATTAACGATTTCTAAAAGGAAGGGTATTAGTGTATTCGCCGAAACTTTATAAACCTCAGAGGGTAACCCATCCGGGCCCGGGGCTTTGGCCTTTTTTCCTTGTCTTAATGCAAGCTCAACTTCCCCTTCCTTTATCTCCTGATTCAAAATCCTAGATTTATCGGCTGAAATCTTTGAATCTTGGGATAGCCATACTTGAACCTCTTCCTGAGTGGGTTTTAGATCTTCTTGGTACACCTTGCTATAGTATTTGTGAAAAACTTGTTCTATCTCCTCGTTGTTAGTAATGAGGGCACCTGTACAGTCACTTTGGATCTGGTCAATCCTATTCCTCAAAGCAAAAACCAAAGGAAATGATGGACGGAGTGCTGAACATTGCAAACACTCACCCCCAGTCAACTGATCTGGGTTTAATGCATCACTGTTCTTTAGCCCACTCTGCCACCCCAGTTCAGACATGGACATATGCAAATCAGTCTGACCCTGTGCTTCATGGAAACAGTCCAATGGCACTAGGGTCCTAGGACCATAATACTCCTATACAGACCCCAATTTTTAGTAATTTTAATTAACCCAGACAGACCCAATAATAACGGGATACTGGGGATCTGCCTGAGGTTTTTTATCTTCTAGCCTCCCTGGTCTATAATTTCTTCAAAGAGCTCCCAACATTGTGGTTGAGCCCACCCCGACTTTTAGGCGTTGGGGTGACCCGATGATGAAGCATGACACCACTAGGGTGTGTGAGGGTACCTAAATCAAAAGGAATTGCTTCCTTGCTCACCTAGCGGTGAAGTCTAATGTTCCCTTTTCCTTCACATCGTTCCATCTACGTGTAACAATATTGACCATCGGATGGTCAGTCGGAGTAAAATTCATTGTGTAACTGTTGAAATTGGGAGGAGTTACTCTGACCCATATCCTCTCTACCCTTTGGGCAAAAATAAATTTTCTCTATAGCCTTTTGTAAACATAATGTTTGCAATGTTCAACACTCCGTCCATCATTTCCTTTGGTTTTTGCAATCCTATTCCTCACCTGTTCTTTTTTTGCTTTCCTAGCCAGCAGCTTACTACTGCCTTCACTATATTCAAAGTGAGCTAATTTGCTGGCTTCCCATTTTTTCCTGACTCTATCCTGTAAAATTGTTGACATTTTAGATTTTTCTCTCAGCACCTCTTGAAAAAAAAATCCCCGGACTTCTTCCTCCATCTTAGGGTCAGAGAGGTCTTTCTCTAGGGACCGAACCTTTTCCTCGATTGTTGACACCTCTTTATAATAGTTACGCCTTTTTTCAGCTGCTAGTGTTCCTAACCTGCCTCGCAAGAAGGCTTTGTAGGCGTCCCAGATCACACCAGATGTGGCTGAGCCCTTACTAAACAGGAAGAACTCTTCTGTTTCTCTAGTGAGTGTGGCAACAATATCATCATCCTGTAGAATCGTGCGATCTAAATTCCATCTTGATTGGGAAACTTTCTCGTATAAATCTAAATGTATAAGCACTGCCGAATGATCTGACAAATGGACACCCACATGTTCGACCTTTTGGATCCACTTAGTTAAGTTACTATCGGTGAGGAAATAGTCTATCCTTGACTGATGTCTGTATTTATGGTTATAAAATGTAAAACCTTTTTTTTTGTTTCCGGCCTTCAGCCTCCAGATGTCTCGAAGTCCCAGCTGAATCATAATTTGTTTAAAAAACATTGACATTTTTGGGTTTACACAGGCTCTACTACGAGAGGTCCTATCTGAATTATGATCCAAGACAGCATTAAAATCACCGGCCATAATGATTGGGTCAGAGGAATCCACCAATTCCGCTACTAAATCTCCCAAAGGGGAGACATGATCATTATTGGGGCCATAATATCCCACTAGCGTGAAAGGGTAGCCTAAAACCTTTGCCTTAACCACTAACCATCTACCTGCTTTATCTGAAATATGGGCGCCGAACACCACTTGCGACCCTCTTTTAGCAAGAATCGCCACCCCTTTTGTGACAGCCGACTGAGATGAACAGGCTACTTCAGAGATCCAACTTTGGCTTCTAAAGAGGTCCAAACCCTCCTTTTCTGATAGGTGTGTCTCTTGCAATATAATGATCTGGGCTGGGCAGTCTCTTAAATATTGTAAAATTTTATATCTCCTCCCTCGTACCCTAAGGCCATTTACATTCCATGACAGGACTCTTATTACGACCTTACCTCTCTCAGTCATCCCTTTTAGAAGTTTTTAAAGCTGCACAAAGGTAAAAATAAGTAATAGGTGTTAAGACTATTTCAGAGGCTCTAGAGGATCTTTTTTGTTTTCTTTGTTCCCACTGCTCCCCACCCTGTGTTCCCTAACGCCCTCCCACCCCATGGAACCCCCCCCTACTTCTACATGGCTCAAGGCCATATGAGTGCCCCCCCTTGAAGCGTCCACGGTAAGAAAAAATGTAGTGTCGTTCCTAATTAAGCACCCAAGTAAGTTTGCGTATAAAGTGTTTTTCTAGTTATTTGATTGATTGGTTAAATTTTATTCATAGCCCCTTTTTTTTTTCCTTTTCCACCTTAATTTCTAGTGCGCAAAAGAATTCACTTTTTCCCCTTTTTTGTGTTTTTTTTTTGATAGTATGGTGCTATATCAAAGTTAATGGCTTAAACGGGAAGGGGGGAAGAGGCTAACTACCTGATTGGAAACCTTTAATAAAGTCATCCAGCTTATCCACAGAATAGAAAATATGCATTTTATTGTTCAGCATGACCTTTAAATAGGCTGGAAACCTTAATTGAACTGATGCATCCAAGCGTTTTAAGCTCTCGATCCTTTGCCCCATTTCCCATTGCCTGTTGGAGGTGGTGACAGAGACATCCGATCTTATCTCATATCTGGCCCCATCTTCCTCAATTGATTTCACCCCCAGAGCTTTGGGGAGGATTTTCTCTTTTAACAAATAAGTTAGAAAGTTTAATAAGATTTTCCTAGGCTTGGACCTATTTGCATTAAGTCTGAAGGGGTCTCTATGGACACGTTGTATATCTTTTGCTAATTCCTCTTCTGACTCCTCTAATTGGAGCTTATTCTTGATAAGTTTTACAATGTATGATTTAATATCGTCGCCTTCTCTACCTTCAGGCACCTTCAGGATTTTAAGATTGTTTCGTCTCTGGAAATGTTCTAACCTCTCGACTCTGTCCATACTCTCTTTTTCTACGATCTTTAGTTTGACAATTTCGGCACAATTTGCCTGGACCGTCTCCCTAAGTTCCTTGACCTCTCTCTCCAATGAAGATGTTCTACTACTGAGATCATCTATCTTCCTCTCCATAACCTCGCAGGCCTTTTTTTATCTCAAACTGGTTAGAGTCTGATATTTCAAATCTATTCTTGATTTCGGCTGCTAAACCTGCTAGAAGTGCTCCCACTGATAGGTCTTCTTTATCTGCCAATTTGGGGGTTTGATCGAGTTTTGTCCCTAATTTTTCTGAGTTGTTACTGGAGTTAGTTTCTGACATGCCTACTCCATTTTCCATCCGGTCTAGAGAGTCTGGGAAGGCTTCAGGAGGTGTAATCTGCCTCTCAGTATCCCTCACCAGAGAATTGTTTGAACCTGCCATAGTGTTTTCACCCAGAATTAATACTTTAGGCAAAACTCTAAAATAGGTTTTAAGAGAGGGGGTGATTTTTTCTTTAGGGTCCAGCAAGCTATTTTTTAGGGATCTTGGTAGAGATTTTTTATGTCTTAATTTTATAGCAGAAGGTATTGGATTTTTTACTATAGTGCACAAAATCTCAGGGACCTCTGTTCTTATTTCTTTCTCTATTTTCCCAGCCTTCTCTCCAACCCTCCTCTGCTCGTTCTCCTCTGTTTTCTTTTCACTCCTATCACCTTCTTCCCCCTTAATGCCCTTCTGCCTACCCTTCTGTCCAGTAGAGAAATCTCTGCTGTTCAAAGATTCACCCTCTGCCCTGCCTCCAAGAGATTCTGTCAGACTACGGAGAGCATATGTAGATACTCCCTCCGCCTTGCCCCCAATGAGAGCTTTTTTCCTACCTCTCCTTACTTCTGTATTGAGGTGACCCTTTTGCGGGGGCGCTGTGACCTCCTCCTCTTGGATACCTCGTCTCCCAAAAGACTCCACTCAGCTGTGCCTCGTTGGTGCCTCCTCTCCTCGTTGGAAAGCACCGCTAGACTCCTTCCGGAGGAAGCCTCCTCTGCCTCCCCCTCCCCGGAAGGAGATTCTCGCCGCCGCTCCTCTCCCCCTTCGGAGCTCCAGGGCCGCTCTACACCAGGCCCGCTCCGGCGCCGTGTTGCTCGTGGAGTGGAGCGCCCACGAGTCTGTCAAGCTTGGACGCACCAGAACCGCCTCAAAACCTCCGATAGCCTCCTTCCGCACAGGGTGCCCCTCCGCGGCGTGTCTCGACCGGCCTCCTACATTGCACCAAGGGCAGCCGGAGGACGACGAGCCCACAGACAGGGTAGGTGATGTAGCTTGCTTATTTTTTACTTATCCGGGCATTCTTTCACTTCCTTCTTAAGCCAGGGAAAAACTCAGGAAAATTGCAGCTCCTTCATTACGGGTCTTGTTTTTTTTTTTTTTTTGATTACCGAGGACGCTTTCCCGGGAGCTCACCCGCGACCGGTTACTCACTGGCCGCCATGTTTTCCCCCGTCACTAAGCATATGCAATACTATAAGAAGTAACAAAAGAGAAAAGAAAAAAAACAAAATCAATACATCACAAAATCTCTAAATTTGGAAGGCAGTTTTACATGACAGAACCTAGAAGTGGGAACAGAGTCCACAGGAACACCCTCGTCAGTTGAAGTTGAAACGTGAGGCTCGGACAAAGCTGATTGTACCAAAGTAGATGGTTCCACCCAAGTGGCACAATTAGATTCAAAAATAGGTTTAGACCTGTTAATGATGATGTTAGCTTGCTGAGAGTCAACTTGACCAGCTGACGTTTGTTCCACCATCCTCCTTCTGTTAGTAAGACTGAAGCTTTGCCAGCTCTTTCCACCTGAACAGGAACAAAATAGATGGATTAACCTTTAGTGACTTTCATGGGACTTTTTATGAGTACCCAATCATCAACGGAAAACGGTCGAAACAACACTTTGTTTCTTTGATCAAAGAATCTTTTCATGTTGGTTTGCGCATGAAAAACTTTGGAAAACGTTGTCCCTTTAGGAGAAGTACCAATGTTTAATCGTTCACCTAACCAAGAAGGAAACAAACTAGTAAGGGCTTCTCTACCTCTAAGCAAAGAAAATGGTGTAACACCTGTGGTGCAATGTGGAGAAGTGTTATAGCACCACACTTTTTGCTTAAGAAAAATACCAACATCTATGTTACTAGCCAGTACAGTTTGAACACCTTCCTTGAGAAATATGTTGCCTCTTTCGACTAAGCCATTTGAAGAAGGTGCATACAAGGCAGTTCGTAAGTGTGAAATATCATGCTGTACAAAACATTTGGACATGCGATCAGAAATGAAATGTGAACCATTGTCATTAACTATTTGCTTAGGTGAACCTTCAATGTAAAAAACATTTTTAAGAATTCAATAGCTGAATCAGTATCTGCAGATTGCACAAAAGAAAAGTACATTCATTTAGAATGATAATCAACCAATAACAATAAATACCTCATGTGATCAGGTAACAAGATGAACAGACCTGAAAAATCTAAGCCCAATTTCTCCCAAGGCACATTAGGGTAATCTACAGGATGCAGTGAAGAATTATGAGTTTTCCAATGTTTGTCAGAGGTGAGGCATTCAGGACATTTATCAACCCAGAATCTTACTTGAGCATCAATCCCTGGCCACCAATAGTATTGTTTCATTTTCATGATGGTTTTGGTGGAACCTAAATTCCCTTGATAAGCATGTCTAATGATGATGGAATCTCTCACCTTGGTAGGAGGTACAAACAAAACCCCTCTCATGAGTAACCCGTAGTCTATGGATAAATCATCAGCAACCTGTGAAAAAGATTTCAAAGAATCATTGAGTGTCCTTTTTTCTGGCCAACCTTGAACTACATTGTTGGAAGCCGGAGTCCACGTCCCGCACCACTGTCACCAAGTGCGAGACCCAGGACTCCCTACTCAACGCTAGGCCAAGTAAGGACACAGTTTGAGATAGCCCTGCTCACCCCCTAAGCAGCTTGGAACGAGCAGCCAGGCCTATCTCCAAGGCAAAAGTGTAACCACGCCCACAGCAACCCACTGGTGTCACCACAAATGGACTCCACATGAATTTGATTAAACAAGTATAAACAAGTATAAACTTTATATAAAAAGATATACAATCAGACCAAACAATACAGAAATCAACATATAATAAATGGTAATATTCGTTCCGGCTGGCTGGTAGGTTCAAATCCAAACCAGTGCTTTCAAAATGCTATGCTGGTCACAATGCTAGAATCACACACGTTGCACTGGAAAAACAATAATGTACTGCGTAACGATACAATCCTGTGCTGGGCAAAGGAGAAATAATACAATGCGTAACGATACACCCCGGTACCTTGCAATGGGAGAAATAATGCAATGCATACCGCTACAATCCTGTACTGCGCAATGAAGCAATAATGCAATGTGTCACAACCCAATCCTGTACTTTGCAATTAAGGCATAGTGCAATGTGTAGCTACAATCATGTACTTTGCAATGAAGAAATAATGTAATGCAGGCCGCTGCAATCCTGTACTTTGCAATGGAGAAATAATGCAATGCGTAGCGCTACAATTGTGTACTTCGTTATGCAGAAATAATGTCAGGCATCATAAGACAGTCCGGCAGTTCGTTAGCAGCAATATTTGCAAGGTGTATTACGAAAATCAGCCTCTTCAATAACAGTTGCCCCCACACGTATCCACAATGACATAAAGTGCAGCTTCTCACTCTGAGCCGAAGCAAAGGCTCACGTTGTCAAAAGGACTGAGGGGCCAAGAGAGTGTCCCTCCGAGCCCTCACCCCGCCCAGGTGGTTATCCATATTACCTGGGTGCGCGACCCCACTCTCCTCTCCTCCTTCTGCGAACTGGGCCTTCCGTGAAGAACTTTCTTAATGGGCCTCAGCGGCTCGGCCTGTCAGCTCAGCTCCTCCGGGGCTGCCGGTCCTGGCCGTGACTGTTAGGAAGGTCTCCACCGGCTGCCGGGCACATGTACCTCACGCCTCTGAGAATATGTTACTCTGGGTGCTCATTCATCACAGCACCCTCCGGGTCTCCTCTGACACGAAGCCACACACACAACGCTGATGGGAATTCACATTGACTCCGAGTGCACGTTCACCAGGCACTCCTTCCCGCGGTCTCAGTTGGCACCAAGACACGCGCACCGCCTGCAGAGACTCACTTTCTTCTGGTGCACACGATGATCAGCTGATCACCTCCACAGTCCCAGGTTGCACCAAAGCACGCACACTGCTTCACTGAGACTTACTCCAGCTCCGGTGCCCCGATATCCAGGTGCTCTTCACCATCGCCTTCGGCCACACCACAACAAGCTCACCGTGTCCGAGCCTCACTTCTCCTCCGGTGCACTCGATGACCAGGTGCTCTTCACCAGCACCTCCGGTGCACCCCAATATGCACCCTGCGTGTCCGAGAATCACTCCCTTTCCGATGCACTCGTTGAGCAGGTGCTCCTCACCAACGCCTCCTGTGCACCACGACACGCACCGTGCGTGTCTGAGACTCACTACACCTTCGGTGCACCCGCCGACCAGACTCTCCTCACCAGCGCCTGCGGTGCACCACGACATGCACTCTGCGCGTCCGAGTCTTGCTTCACCTTCGGTGCACATGTTGACCAGGCGCTTTTCACCAACACCTGCGGTGCACCCCAACATGCTCCCAGCGCGTCCGAGTCTCGCTTCTCCTCGGTGTGTCCAAGATCACAGGGTACACCTTCCGAGGGTCTTCAGCTGCAACAACACGCGCCCACCACGTCGCTTGAATCTTCTCCGGAAACTTTTATGTTCCTGTGTTTCCAAACAGGTAGGCAGCTCACCTGGGGCCCTTGGGGTTACAAGACCCAACACAAAGCACAGTCTTATTCAAGCAGGGGGACACAGCACACACAGCACAGTCCCAACAGCCTCTTCCTTGGTTAAAACAGCAAACTGCAGACCAGACTCGGATCACAAAGCAAGAGTCGGTCCTTCCCAGCAGTCTCTTCAGTTGTTCCCTCCTTAGCAGAGGTTCCTCTTGACCACAAAATGGGTCCAAGCCTTTTCAGTCTCTATCCATTTCTATTCCCCTCCAACGTTCTGGGGCCTCAGCTCTCATAGTTATACTCCTAAACGTCTTTGAAGTTCGTTGTGCTCAGGCGTCCGTGACCCCTGCCTAAATTAGTTCTGGGTGTCTCCCTCCCAGTGTCACCTTTCTCCCTTTGATACTGGGGGTCTGGATACTTAATCACTCAGCAGGAGATAGGTAAATTGGTTTATAGCACCAGCCCAGGCCTTTTCACCTCCCGGCCTTCTCCTCCCCCTACTCTCCAGAGGCAGGGCAGCCTGGTGCCATCTCAACCCCTCCCTGGGTCAAGCCCTCTCCCAGCTTCTCTGACCTCTCAGATCCAGACAGTCATTCCACATTCAGCAGAGACACACAGAAATGCTTAAAGCACAAATATCAGCCACTTTCCAAAAGAATGGTTTCTGAACACACAGTGACAAAACCACTTTCATAGAAAGATGTGTTATGACACTGTAAGTTCATACATACTAAACTTCACCTCTCCATTTTAAACTTATAGGAAACTAGGCTAACAAGCACAATATCCAGCCTCCCCATTTTGTCCTATGGGCAGAATGGCCTTTCACCAGTGAAAAACGAAATGGAGTGTTTTTCACTGTCAGGACATAGCACACACCTCAGCATGTTTCCTGCCTTTTTTTTACACTGCACCCTGCCCAGGGCTTACCCGGGAGCTACCACAGGACTGCCCAATGTGTATGCAAAAGGGAAAGTAAGGACTGACAAGTAGTTGCAGTTGTCAATACAACATGCTAACTTAGCAAACTACGCGCAGGCCCTACACTGCAGGCCTGAGTTTCCTTCTCCACGCACTTTTGCATTACTAGCCCTGGCACACACAGTGCACATCACTAGGGACTTTACTAGTAAGGTAAACATACCAATCATGGCCAACCAATTACCATTACACTTTACACAGGGAACACTTGTACTTTGACACTGGTTAGCAGTGGCAAAGTACCCAAAGCATCTAAATTGGCAACTCTAGGTCAGGAAAACGGTCTAAGGGAAAGCAAAAAGTTTAGCCTTTACCCCATGTCTCATCCTCTTGACAAACAGATGACCACTCTGCCTCATTCAGACCTGGGCACCACTCAAGGTTGATGGCATCCACAGACCCCACACTGGCAACATCATCAACAAAATCATCTCCTTCCTCGTCTTCCACAGGCATGCATGAAAGGCAGTCTGCATGTAAGTTCTTACCACCTGGAACCTGCTTGATCTCAAACATAAATTCTTGTAATTTGGACACCAATCTTGTTAGCCGTGCAGATAAATTGCTATTTTTTACATTTGTAAAAAGTGGCAAAAGGGGTTTGCCTGAAGAATGAATTTAAGACTCCAAACGTACATTCTAAATTTGTGGACAGCCCAGACGCAAGCCAACGCTTCTCGCTCAATCGTACTATACAGTTTCTCACACTGTTTGAGAGCACGAGAAGAAAAGGCAATAGTGTTTTCCTTACTTCCCTGTTTTTGGCTTAAAATAGCACCAAGGCCCATTTGGCTTGCTTCAACAGATATGAGGCCTTCTTGAAAAACACTTAGAGCGGGAGCTTGTTCAATGAGTAATTTGACCTGAAGAAAAGCATTTTCCATGTCTTGAGACCATATGTATTTGGTTCCTTTCTTGAGCAAAGACTGAAGGGGTTCTACAGTTTGGGCATACATGGGAACAAACCTGGCATAATATTATGCTAGGCCTAAGAAGGAGCGTAAAGCGTCCTTGTCAACGGGTGCTTTATCTTCTTTGATGGCTCTGATGAGTGACATTTTAGGTTTTATGCCTGAACTAGAAATGATATGAACCAAGTAGTTTAACTCATTAGTGTCAAACTTACATTTATCTTTCCTGATTGTCATATTTTTCTTTGAGAAAGTGTCTAAAGCTATGTTTAGGAAGCAATTGTGTTCTTCTAGGGTATCAGCATGAACAATAACATCATCTTGAAAAGCCTGTATACCCCTGAGATTGCCAAACAGATGGTCCATAAGTTTCTGGAAGACGCTTGCGACAGATGCCAAACCGAATGGCAATCTCAGGTACTTATTTGCTCCAAAAGGAGTAACAAATGTAGTGAGTTCTTGTGAGTCTTTGCTTAGAGCAACTTGGTGGCAGGTGGACCGCAAATTGAAAAGTGAGAACCATTTAGAACCACCCAAGTTAGCCTTTAACTTGTGTATCTTAAGGAGAGGGTGACAGTCTATGAAGATGTTGGCATTGAGGCTCCTCAAATCAGTGCAGAGTCTGATCTCCCCAGATTTATTGCGAGCAACGACTATAGGTGCAACCCAAAGTGAGAGTCACAAGGTTCAATAATCCCTTGTGAGCACAAGTTTTGTAACATGACGTTGAGCCTTCTTAGCACTGAGCATGAGTTTAATGACATGCTCAAAACCTTTCACACTGCCTACCTCTTCACGAAATACGTGCTCAAATTGTGTGAGTATGCTTTGGACAGGGTCTGTAACATTACATATTTGGTTCATGGGTAGTTCACCTAAAACAATAGGATTGTCTGACCCTGGCTTCAAAATAATGCCTATTTTAGCTAAGTCACTCAACCCAATGATGTTTATGCTCTTGACTGAAACATAAAGCTTTGTTAAAGTCTCTCTGCCCAAACAAAGTAGTTTAGCTGAAAAGAATCCAAGCTTGTCTATATCCTTTTCGCCGAATGCTTTAGGATTCACATCAGTAGGAAGCATATCTTTGTTCCAAAGTTCAATGAAAGTAGTGTCTCTTAAGATGGTAATGGGAGAGCCAGCGTCTGCCATCATTTGCAAGTTTATACCACTGATACTAGCTTCACAGGTGGGACCTTAGATTGATGTGTCTACAGAATTGCATTCTACTGTCACATTTACTTTGCTGATGGAGTCTGCGCACTCATCTACTTGTATATCAATCGAACTGACTCTTACGGTGTTTCTGCTTCTGCACACTGATTGAAAATGTCCCTGTTTTTTGCATGAAAGACAACGTTTCCCTGAAGCAGGACATCCAGGAAAATTGCCAATGTACGTTTTTGATCCGCATCTGAAACAAAAACAGACAGATCTGTTCATAGTTGGTTTGCTATTTTTGTACTTGGTGTTAAGAGCACAAACAAGATCAATCTGAGGTTTGGTTTCCGTTGTTGAGGTGCTGATAGGACAATCGGCGTGTAAAATTTTAGAGGAAATAAGAGTACGTTCAATGCTCTTAGCCAAATCGATGACCTCATCAAGTTTGGGATTACAACAACTAACGATTCTTTCTTAAATTTTACGTGATGCACAGTTGAATACGAAATGGTCACGTATGCTAGTGTCAACAGTTGGACCAAATTCGCAAGAGGATGCAAGAATCCTGAGTTCTGCTATGTATTCTTTCAACGCTTTCACCTTCAGCTTGTTTGTGTTTGAAGAATGTATGACGTTCCAACATTATGTTGGGTTCAGATGCAAATTGTTTTTTTAAACGCTCAAGAGCTTCAATGTAAATGTTCCATTGTGAATTACCAGATGCCTCAGAAGGAGCTTGAATTTGAGAATCATTGTCAAATATTTGGTGGGAAGCACGTCCAAGACTCCCAAAAAGTAAACTGAATTTCCTTTGAAGATTGTAGTTGACAGCATCAATAGCGACCAAATGGTTTTCAAAGAGCCTTAGCCCCTCTGACCTGGTGTGGGCAGAAAAGGAGGTGGTTGGGTGATTTAATGGGGAGTAGCCATGTTGAATGAGGACAATATGATAAATTAAAGAGAATTTTTTTTTAATAATAATTCGTAAAGAACCTCCTCTTTTAAAAAAATATTCATTATAAGAATTAATTTTAATGAAGAGTGAGAGACCAAATACTGATGAGAAAGTAAATGTGCAGAACCAGTGCGTAAATAAAAAACAGTGTTCATAAAAACGCTGAAGAAATCTTATAAACGATGAAAAATGCTGTAGAAACAATGCCAATGAGGAACTGAGGCCAAAACTTTACTAAGATGGCCGCCGCGTTGCATGTTGGATAACGTGATGACAGTGAAAGAGGCATGAGCACTATGCGCAAGATGCAGGTCGAGGGAGATCGTGAAGCGAGGGGAGGAGACGCTTGTGCAGCGTACGGTTTGATGGAAAGTGCAGCAAAAGAATTGAAACTCACTGCGAGGTAAAGTGCTTCTAGTAAACTGCAAGGCTAACACTCGCTCCACTCCGCTGGCACGTTTTCGAGCCGAAGCTTGTCAGGGTATGAACTTGCACCACAGTAGGGCGGTGAAAGTGAGACGGTCGGTAGGCTTACTGTCCCGGTCGTCGCCAATATGTAGAAGATGAAAAGATGGCACCAGCGTGGTAGTTTAACAATGAATTTATTGGCAGCAAACCCACGACGCTCCCAGGAATCTGGTCAGGAATCCACAGCAGGAGTAACTGCCGTGGAACCAGACTGTCACCTAGGAACCCTTGAGGGAATCCAGTATAATACATTTGAGGGCGCGCGGGGAAGCCCGCGCGTCCTCGACAACAAGAACACAGAAATATGAATACACTACAACCATCTACAATTACTGTGCTGTGTTGCTTGAACTGTTAGCAAATATGCCACTAAATGATTTAGCACAGGTGTGCAGACATAGATTTTGTTTTGGACTCTGCACAGGGCTCTGTTGCCTTTTGGATAGGGTTGAGCTATAAATAACATATGAATACAGAGAGAAAATCCCTTTTATTTATAAATAAAAGGCTACTTTTCAAGAATAAGGGAGAAATCCATTCAAGGTTCCAGCACAGAGCATTTGTCTGGCAGGTTACAGTGTGGCACTTGAAGAATCTGAGATTTGTGCACACCAGACATGTTATGTTAGGCATTTCTAATTCTTCTCTAAATTAACTGAAAAAGGTGAAATAAAAATATTACAGAAACAGAGGTAACACTAAAATGAAATCCCTCCGTGCTTAGGCTATATCTTCCCACTAGTAGGTCCCACATTCAGCTCTTGAAGTGCTTTTCTCTCTGGGCCTTGAGTACTGCACTGGCTGCAGAAATGATAGCTATGCCTAGAGGTGGACGAGCCAACAAATTAATAGGGTTAGCTGAGCCAAGGGCCTGGCCTAACTCTTAGCGCCTGTGCGCGATCTAAGCCTTATAAATGTTTGCCCTGTAAATCTTGCAAAAAACAGCATGTAAAATACGATAAAGCCTCTTCATAATTCAAAATTATGTATTCTTTAACATGCCAAATCTTTGACAATAATACATAACACTATAGCACTGCGCGGAGAATAACTTATTAGAAATGATAGTTTTAAAACTCATTAAACACAACTTAGAGCAGACTTCTTCAACGAGTAGCTCTTGAGCTACTGGAAGGTCTCCAGCTATGTCCAAATAGCTCCCCTGTGTGCACTCTAGTTTACTAAATTAAAAGTTTATGCATATTTGAATTAATATATGGTTGAATTTCCAAAATATATTTAAATAATTTGAGTGATGAATCTTGTGACATTGGGAGGCTTAGTACTCATAATACTACCTTGGTGCCCGCCAGGGTTATTGCAGGTGTGGCTAATATGTATTATCTAGGTAGAAGCATTCCAAATTGATAGACGTTTTGACATTACAACTGGCAACCCTGCCTGGCGCACTGAGGTGATCACTGTTTGCAATGTTGTATTGGATGGCCACTAATGTAATCTTGTCTGTTGTGGTTACTATTCCAATTATAATACTGTTAGTAGCTCAGGATGATTTTCATTGAGCATAAATAGATCTTGACTTAGACACATTCCTGTTCTGCCTCACCCTGCTACAGTACTATTAGAGAACTGAAAGGTAAGACAGTTGTCATGTGAACCCTGTATATGGCTCATATTATTATAGAAAGAGCAACATTATAGTCTAATAAACCAAATAAAATAGGTTTTTGTACAGCTGGTATTCTGAACTCATGTATTTGAAGGTGCCTCCATATGTGAAAGTCAACAAAGGAGGATCAGTAAAAAGAAATATTTGCATAAAAGCACACAATCTGGCTAAGGGGGAAGCTGTGATTAATCCAGATATTGCTGCTTTACTTTGAACAAATCAGCCACTTAATAGGAATCCATTTGTATTCCCTTTTCACCTCAGATGTTAACGATTTTTTTTACCTCTTTGTGCATTAAGTTAGAACAAGGGTGATGGGCAAAAACCATATGAACGCGCAGGTCAGTTTGGGCTCTAGGTTCTAATGGGACCTCAAGCTGAGCCAGAGGCAGGCTTCAGACTGGAGGCTAGCTTGAGCTTTCATCGGCTCATCCTCTTCTAGCTAAGCCCCTGACAGGACCAGCTTTAGTGCTGGTGGCTGGTGGCAGTTAGCGTGGCAGTCTTTGCTGGCGCACCCCAAAAAAAAAACCAACTTCTCCACTGATTCCCTTACAACCATGCTCCAATGCTGCCTCAAACCTTCACATAGCCCCTAACTTGTGTATTTTTTGTTTTTTATAGTGCTACTCTTTCCAAGTATGAAGGGCAAAGTGTAGGAGTGCATCACATCACACACTTAATATACAGAGACAATGATTCATATGTGTGTAAGTCAATGTATAGGAAATGTTACTTAAGACAATGAGGGCTACAAGGTGTAGGAATTAGATGTCATCCATTTTGGTAAGTATTATATGTTAAGATTGCCTGGCCTGGAAAAATATAGAAACTCAGGATTTGGGGGGTTGTTTTTAACTACTAGGTATTTATTATTATTCAAACAAACCCTATTTAGCAATCTTAGAATAATGAACGATTGAGGAAAAGCAACAGCAAGTAACAAAAGGAACTCAGTGATGACAGCAGTAGTCCACTAAACTATCCACATAAAAAACAATTATTTGATCTACATGTTACACCTTGTGCTTTAACTCTAAAGTCAAGCAATTTCAGAATGCAACCACCTCTCAACACTAGAGTTTACCCCCTGATGTGGTGGTAGAAGCCCCTCGACAAATGCAGAATGCCTTGCCCTAAGCCGGATCAGGAGGAGGCCCACTACATGCTGTAACTGCCCAGAACTGGCCCTTTGTCATTCTGTGTGTGACAATCAGCTAGCATACAGAATAACAATGGGCCCCTCAAAGTCTGTCTGAGGCAGGGGAGGGGCCACTCTTGTGCTCTGAGGAGTGCGACCTGGCCCCATAAGGGAGGTCTGCAGAACTGAGACTTCTCGCAGGGGTAAAATACAGCTCACTGCAATCCCCAAGATTACGGACAGAAGGTGTCCGTAAACGGTATGAACATGGACAACAAACATGAGATCCAAATAATGAACAGTCTGTGAAATTACGAACGGGTGGTCAGCAGTGCTTAATTTAAGCAAGCGGTTTCAGGTGCTCAGCACTGGCACTTCGTTATCAATACCAGCACTTGTGACAGTCTGCCACAAGGTGGCACTGTCTGGCTGATTTAGAGATGTTTACAGCATTTAACTATTAAGTTAACATTCAGAATAAATTATTACTACTTGCCGCTTAAGCCATTCTTATAGCTTTGTGAGCCTGAAACAGTCAGAATTATCACACTTGTAGGAGTGTGATGGCTGAGGAGGCTCCTCTGTTTTCACGGAGAAGCATCGCCCACTGATTAAAATGCCCCGGAATTGAAAATTAAAATGGTAATAAAGTTGGTTTATTACCATTTTATTTTTCAATATAATCCCGTCATGACGCGAGTGTCAGGATGGGGCAGGGCCGCTGCTGAGTGACAGCAGCAGAAAGGTGGATAGGCTGCCTTGCCACTTTTCAAAGTGCACGTCTTTGTGGCCGGTCATCTTGCTACAGCCAGACAGACAGGCACACTTTGAATCCTCTAACCTAGTTGTCTTAAAACAGCTAGTTTAGAGAAAGTGCAGGGCTCCAGTGTCTTCGGGAGCGGGGAGTGAGGCCACCCTCTTCAATCAGGGCAGATTAGGCAATTTTTGAGGGCTCACACATAACGCGGAAGACATCTAGCCAGGAAGGAGTCAGAAGTGTCACAGTGATGGAGCAAGGATTCGTAAGAAAGACGTGCTTTGATTCAATCCTCTCAAATAATGTGTAATAAAGTAATCAATTTGTTTTGTGAATACTAAAACCGCAATACATCACAAACATTTTTATCTAGGGGAAGCTGTTCTATGTACATTACTAACCCATAACATGAATGTTCTAAAATGTTGACAAAATTTCTATTGCGCATGCGTCTACTGCATCTAAGTAGTATGACTCTGTCGCTTTTGGTGGGAAACTTTTGCAGCTGCGCAATGGCACTAAAAATGGCCGCTTTGAACTCACATGCTAATGCACCTGCTACTAAACAAAACCTTGTAAGTTTTATTAAACACTAATGCAAAATATTTAAATAAGTAAATGGGGTTAGAGTAGAAATAAGTGGTATACAGTGAAATCATTTGTTTCTGTGTTGTAATGTGTATTTGTCTGACTTTATTATTAGTTTTTATTTTGGCCTCGGAGGGTGACTGGAATACCTACCTCATTTGAAACTACGCGCATGCGCATAGAGATTGGCCGGAAACAATGATGGCTCCCGTGACGCTCAGCCAAGGCCACCTTGAATGAAGAAGCCTGAGAAGCTCAACTGATGACCCCTGTGAGAGCAACAATGTTGAATACAATGTTTAATTTACTGAGTAATGTGAAATGCGTGTGGGAATAAAGCTATGGGAAAGAAAATTAAGGGGCGGGCACAATAAACAATGGCTCATAGAGAAAATCTTACATTCTCAGTGGTGTGATGAACTCACCTCCTCATCCTGACCAATCAGAATAAGGGAAAACATTAGAATTGATCCATGGGGGTGTTGGTACATGAATCAAGAACAGCATAATTGAGGTAAGATAGCTAGAGACTCGTCCGACTTGTCAGATCTGTCATTCCGACTCGTCACTGACCCAACGCGTATGCTGCTCCAGTTATTGTCTGAGACACTGTCTCAGACCCTGCTGCTGCCAGAAACTCTGTCCGAAAGTTCGAGATACTGATCGATAATCTATTCATCCAGAGGGATTGCGGAAAAGGGACACCAGAGGAGGTTAGTGCCAGAGAGGGGTGCAACGCTGGCGTTGTACTTTAGAAGAAGTTACCTTTCCAGATCTGAATCTGCCCATTCTTCTACCTGTGACCTGTCTTGGAGATTCTATCTGGCCCCACTTATGAAGTTGGGTTCATCTTAGACCATAGGTAAATATAATCAGCAAATTTGTCTTTTATGCCTACCTTCTCTTTTTCCCCCTCCTCCTTTTTTAGGTAAAGTCATTATTGATCATTTTAGTTTTGCTATGAAATTATTTAGTGTATTCTGCCTCTTGAAAATGAAGGTGGTTACTGTAATAGAATTTTGACTCACAAATTAATTTAGATAAAGGTTTTCAAAACTTCTTGAGTCTGTGGTTATTCAGAGTAATGAGGTAAATGTCATTCTACTTTCAACTAACTCAGCAACCTGATTCATTGATGAAGGAAACTATATTTATAGAGTTGGTAAGACTTGATTAAGGTGAATAACAAACTTACAAGTATTTTACACAAAATTGATGCCAGCGGGGAATAACTAGCTTACTGTATGAATGTGGTTTGGGCCCAGGTGAGTATTAGGTGTATGTGTGATCGGAGCTGGTGACCCGCGCTCCATCAGTTTTTCTTGGTAGCAGAGGCACGGTAAGATTCTAGTTAGTTAGGTAGGGAATATTGTAATCAAATTATTGATATATGCATTAACGCTTGTTGTTGTTGTCATCGTTATTAATGTTGTCTGAAGTTCCCGGAAACAAGGAATAGCAGATGGTGAATGGAAGCCATACTGCAGTGATGTTACTTGTTAGGTTTCAAGGCTTCCATGGACTAGACAGGATATTTTGTCATTTACAAATGATTTCCCAAAGCTGAGGGAGAAGTCTGTGGAATGGTATAGACATTTCGAAAGGTTTGTGAAGGTTTTGAAAGTTCTGTTGAAAGATTTGGATGGTTTGTTTGACATAGTGGTACCGGCTTATATGTGGGCTGAGTGTAAAATTACGGTTGATTGGCCAAATGATGAGTAAAGAGACAAGAAAACTGGAGCCCCATCTGAAGAAGTAATGAGAAAATATAACCCGGTCATAATTTTCTTGGAGGGGAAAATTCCCCCAAAGGAGACAGATTGGGTAAAGATAGATAGAACAACTCAAACAGTGTAGTGGGGTGGAAAGCATTGGTTGTAAAGATATGACTCATTTTGTGTATCGATTTGTCAATGGATTAAAGAAGGAAATTTCTGAAATGATTAAGCAACATAATTTGTGTTGGCAAGCAAAGCCCATAAATGAGATGTTAAAATATGCAAAGTACTGTGGAGATGAAATTGACAATAGGCGAAAGATTTTAGAGGAGAAAGTGATGTGGGCTCAAGTTAAACTGGCAGAACAACAAGAACTCAAGTTAACGAACATGGCAGGGAAATCAGGAAAAGGGCAAGGAAATGGCGAAAATAATGGGGGAAAACCAAAAGGGCGATTAAGCAGAGAAGAGGCAAAGAAGAAATTCCCTTGTCACGGATGCGGGAAATTGGGGCATTGGAAAAATTAGTGTAAGAATATGCAAAATATAAATAGCCCAAATCCAAATTTAAATCCACGACGCAGAATGAGGTGATAATGAGTCAACCACAACAGGTTGTAAACCTGCAGAATCAATTGCCACCTGCCCTTATGCCAACATTTGTGAGTCAAGCCAAGTATAGTACGGGCACCGTATTTCAAGAAGGAAGTGGTAAGAAAAATTACCTAACATCACAGTTTTTTTTTGCAGGATCCCTGTTTCGAGGACCAAGATCAATGATGGTGCCTGAGAGTAGGGGATGAGGATTGCGTACTTGGCGCATCCTGACCGGTAGATCAGTCAAGTTTTTATATCGACAGGAAGCTACAGAGAAATAACATTACCTTTTTGTTAGACACTGACGCTACTCTTTCTACTGTGAGAACAGCAGACTTTCCAAACCTACCCTTCTCGGGAGAAGCAATCCAAGTAGTGGGCATTTCTAATAAGCAAATTAGGACCCCTATTACAAAACCAATGGAAGTATGCATTGGAAACTTTCAAAGAGATGCACAAGTTTGTAGTGTGCGATTCCAGTCCTGTGAATTTATTAGTAAAGGAATTTGTTGTGCATAATGAATTGTACCATATTCTGCACACCGGACGGTGTTGCCATTCAAACCCCAGATGAAGATGGAATATACAAAATCATGCTAGCTAAGCAAGGAGCTGAAGTAAATGAATTGAATTCAATAATAACCCAGGAGGACTTGCCAGAAGAGGTCAAACTGACAGTAAATCCAGATGTGTGGGATTTTACTGGAAAAGAAGTAGGATTAATGACAGATGTAGACCCTGTAAAAGTGACCGTAAAGGAAGGTGCGGTTTTCCCAAACACCCGGCGATACAAAATGAGTCCTGAAGTCAAAGCCGGTGTTGCAACAGAATGGTCGAACAAGGCATATTAAAAGAGATTTTGAGTAGTCCCTGTAACTCACCTATAATTGGCATTAAGAAACCAAACGGTAAATATAGGGTAGTTCAAGATTTATGAAAGATTAATAAAATTGTTGTGCCCTGTTGTCCAGTGGTGCCCAACCTTGCAGTGATCCTATACCAAATACCATGGAATGCGAGGTGGTTCGCCGTGATTGATTTATGCCATGCCCTTTTCTCCATCTCATTGTATCCAGATAGCTAGTTTTTATTTTCTGTCAAATTTGAGGATCGTGTTTACGTTTGGAATCGTGTCCCTCAAGGATACACAGAGAGTCCTTCTATTTTTAATCAGATTTTGAAAAAATGCCTTGAGATTTTAGTAATGCCTAAATAATCTGTCCTTGTTCAGTATATTGATGATCGCTTCAAAAACAAAAAGTGACTGCGTAACAGATTCCATAGCCTTGCTAAACCATTTAGCCAAAGGTGGACATAAAGTGTCCCCATAGAAGCTACAGTTTTGCAGAAAAGAAGTGAAGTATCTGGGACACCAGATAGAACGAGGAGAAAGGAGAGTGACCTCAGAAAGAATAAAGATAATAAAACAAATGAAGTTGCCGCAAACCCAGAAGGAAATAAGAATGTTCCTAGGGGTAGTTGGGTATTCTAGGCAGTGGATTATGGGGTTCTCCTTGCTGGCGAAGCCTTTGATACAAATGACAAAGAAACGTGAGCATGAAATCTTTTCTGAAATTACGAGATTGTCTATGTGAAGCCCCTGCTTTAGATATGCCCGACTATTCAAAAGATTTCGCTTTGTTTTGTTGTGAGAGAGATAATTGTGCCCTCTCAGTTCTAACTCAGATTCATGGCCTGATGCGATGCCCAGTGGCATATTTTTCTGCTACCTTAGATCCTGTAGCATCTGCTTTGCCAGGATGCCTAAACGCTGTGGCAGCAACATGTGTAAGTCTGGAGCAAAGTGAGACAATTGTGATGGGACACCCTGTAAAGGTATATGTCCCCCATGCAGTTGTTATTCTTTTAATACAAACTCGTACCCAGTACCTTACCCCAAGCAGATTAACAAAATATGAAAGAATCATTTTAGGGCAGAAAATGTGATCATTGTTCGATGTACTGTACTTAACCCAGCTAAGGCCAACTGGATTTGTTATATAAAGGCTCCCTTGAGCTGTTTGGGCTGACGAGCTCTGGACCAGCACCTGCGCGCCATGAGAGGTACTCTACCTGTTTTTAATTTTTGGCAGTCCACGCGGCACCCCTTTACACTTACCTGCTCCCTGCTGACGAGAGGCAACTACCTCGAAACACGTGTCCCGGGATGGCTAATGCGACACATACTTTTTTACACACACCGTGGCAGAGGCGTACTCGCCGTCGCCACTACATTGACCATAGTTCCTTTGGGCAACTTGCTGGTGTGACGAGCAGTGTGCGGCCAATTGAACTTGATATATTACGGCTCCCTTGAGCCACCGGGCTGACGAGTCCTGGATCAGCACCTGCGCGCCATGAGAGGTACTCTACCTGTTTTTAATTTTTGGCAGTCCATGCGGCACCCCTTTACACTTATCTGCTCCCTGCTGACGAGAGGCAACTACCTCGAAACACGTGTCCAGGGATGGCTAATGCGACACATACTTTTTTACACACACCGTGGCATAGCCGTACTCGCCGTCGCCACTACATTGACCACAGTTCCTTGGGGCAACTTGCTGGTGTGACGAGCAGTGTGCGGCCAATTGTACTTGATATATTACGGCTCCCTTGAGCCACCAGGCTGACGAGTCCTGGATCAGCACCTGCGCGCCATGAGAGGTACTCTACCTGTTTTTAATTTTTGGCAGTCCACGCGGCACCCCTTTACACTTACCTGCTCCCTGCTGACGAGAGGCATCTACCTCGAAACACGTGTCCAGGGATGGCTAATGCGTCACATACTTTTTTACACACACCGTGGCATAGGCGTACTCGCCGTCGCCACTACATTGACCACAGTTCCTTGGGGCAACTTGCTGGTGTGACGAGCAGTGTGCGGCCAATTGAACTTGATATATTACGGCTCCCTTGAGCCACCGGGCTGACGAGTCCTGGATCAGCACCTGCGCGCCATGAGAGGTACTCTACCTGTTTTTAATTTTTGGCAGTCCACGCGGCACCCCTTTACACTTACCTGTTCCCTGCTGACGAGAGGCAACTACCTCGAAACACGTGTCCAGGGATGGCTAATGCGACACATACTTTTTTACACACACCGTGGCATAGGCGTACTCGCCGTCGCCACTACATTGACCACAGTTCCTTGGGGCAACTTGCTGGTGTGACGAGCAGTGTGCGGCCAATTGAACTTGATATATTACGGCTCCCTTGAGCCACCGGGCTGCCGAGTCCTGGATCAGCACCTGCGCGCCATGAGAGGTACTCTACCTGTGTTTAATTTTTGGCAGTCCACGCGGCACCCCTTTACACTTACCTGCTCCCTGCTGACGAGAGGCAACTACCTCGAAACACGTGTCCAGGGATGGCTAATGCGACACATACTTTTTTACACACACCGTGGCATAGGCGTACTCGCCGTCGCCACTACATTGACCACAGTTCCTTGGGGCAACTTGCTGGTGTGACGAGCAGTGTGCGGCCAATTGAACTTGATATATTACGGCTCCCTTGAGCCACCGGGCTGACGAGTCCTGGATCAGCACCTGCGCGCCATGAGAGGTACTCTACCTGTTTTTAATTTTTGGCAGTCCACGCGGCACCCCTTTACACTTACCTGTTCCCTGCTGACGAGAGGCAACTACCTCGAAACACGTGTCCAGGGATGGCTAATGCGACACATACTTTTTTACACACACCGTGGCATAGGCGTACTCGCCGTCGCCACTACATTGACCACAGTTCCTTGGGGCAACTTGCTGGTGTGACGAGCAGTGTGCGGCCAATTGAACTTGATATATTACGGCTCCCTTGAGCCACCGGGCTGCCGAGTCCTGGATCAGCACCTGCGCGCCATGAGAGGTACTCTACCTGTGTTTAATTTTTGGCAGTCCACGCGGCACCCCTTTACACTTACCTGCTCCCTGCTGACGAGAGGCAACTACCTCGAAACACGTGTCCAGGGATGGCTAATGCGACACATACTTTTTTACACACACCGTGGCATAGGCGTACTCGCCGTCGCCACTACATTGACCACAGTTCCTTGCGGCAACTTGCTGGTGTGACGAGCAGTGTGCGGCCAATTGAACTTGATATATTACGGCTCCCTTGAGCCACCGGGCTGCCGAGTCCTGGATCAGCACCTGCGCGCCATGAGAGGTACTCTACCTGTTTTTAATTTTTGGCAGTCCACGCGGCACCCCTTTACACTTACCTGCTCCCTGCTGACGAGAGGCAACTACCTCGAAACACGTGTCCAGGGATGGCTAATGCGACACATACTTTTTTACACACACCGTGGCATAGGCGTACTCGCCGTCGCCACTACATTGACCACAGTTCCTTGCGGCAACTTGCTGGTGTGACGAGCAGTGTGCGGCCAATTGAACTTGATATATTACGGCTCCCTTGAGCCACCGGGCTGACGAGTCCTGGATCAGCACCTGCGCGCCATGAGAGGTACTCTACCTGTTTTTAATTTTTGGCAGTCCACGCGGCACCCCTTTACACTTACCTGCTCCCTGGTGACGAGAGGCAACTACCTCGAAACACATGTCCAGGGATGGCTAATGCGACACATACTTTTTTACACACACCGTGGCATAGGCGTACTCGTTGTCGCCACTACATTGACCACAGTTCCTTGGGGCAACTTGCTGGTGTGACGAGCAGTGTGCGGCCAATTGAACTTGATATATTACGGCTCCCTTGAGCCACCGGGCTGATGAGTCCTGGATCAGCACCTAGCGCCATGAGAGGTACTCTACCTGTTTTTAATTTTTGGCAGTCCACGCGGCACCCCTTTACACTTACCTGCTCCCTGCTGACGAGAGGCAACTACCTCGAAACACGTGTCCAGGGATGGCTAATGCGACACATACTTTTTTACACACACCGTGGCATAGGCGTACTCGCTGTCGCCACTACATTGACCACAGTTCCTTGGGGCAACTTGCTGGTGTGACGAGCAGTGTGCGGCCAATTGAACTTGATATATTACGGCTCCCTTGAGCCACCGGGCTGACGAGTCCTGGATCAGCACCTGCGTGCCATGAGAGGTACTCTACCTGTTTTTAATTTTTGGCAGTCCACGCGGCACCCCTTTACACTTACCTGCTCCCTGCTGACAAGAGGCAACTACCTCGAAACACGTGTCCAGGGATGGCTAATGCGACACATACTTTTTTACACACACCGTGGCATAGGCGTACTCGCCGGCGCCACTACATTGACCACAGTTCCTTGGGGCAACTTACTGGTGTGACGAGCAGTGTGCGGCCAATTGAACTTGATATATTACAGCTCCCTTGAGCCACCGGGCTGATGAGTCCTGGATCAGCACCTGCGCGCCATGAGAGGTACTCTACCTGTTTTTAATTTTTGGCAGTCCACGCGGCACCCCTTTACACTTACCTGCTCCCTGCTGACGAGAGGCAACTACCTCGAAACACGTGTCCAGGGATGGGTAATGCGACGCATACTTTTTTACACACACCGTGGCATAGGCGTTCTCGCCGTCGCCACTACATTGACCACAGTTCCTTGGGGCAACTTGCTGGTGTGACGAGCAGTGTGCGGCCAATTGAACTTGATATATTACGGCTCCCTTGAGCCACCGGGCTGCCGAGTCCTGGATCAGCACCTGCGCGCCATGAGAGGTACTCTACCTGTTTTTAATTTTTGGCAGTCCACGCGGCACCCCTTTACACTTACCTGCTCCCTGCTGACAAGAGGCAACTACCTCGAAACACGTGTCCAGGGATGGCTAATGCGACAAATACTTTTTTACACACACCGTGGCATAGGCGTACTCGCCGTCGCCACTACATTGACCACAGTTCCTTGGGGCAACTTGCTGGTGTGACGAGCAGTGTGCGGCCAATTGAACTTGATATATTACAGCTCCCTTGAGCCACCGGGCTGACGAGTCCTGGATCAGCACCTGCGCGCCATGAGAGGTACTCTACCTGTTTTTAATTTTTGGCAGTCCACGCGGCACCCCTTTACACTTACCTGCTCCCTGCTGACGAGAGGCAACTACCTCGAAACACATGTCCAGGGATGGCTAATGCGACACATACTTTTTTACACACACCGTGGCATAGGCGTACTCGCCGTCGCCACTACATTGACCACAGTTCCTTGGGGCAACTTGCTGGTGTGACGAGCAGTGTGCGGCCAATTGAACTTGATATATTACGGCTCCCTTGAGCCACCGGGCTGACGAGTCCTGGATCAGCACCTAGCGCCATGAGAGGTACTCTACCTGTTTTTAATTTTTGGAAGTCCACGCGGTACCCCTTTACACTTACCTGCTCCCTGCTGACGAGAGGCAACTACCTCGAAACACGTGTCCAGGGATGGCTAATGCGACACATACTTTTTTACACACACCGTGGCATAGGCGTACTCGCCGCCGCCACTACATTGACCACAGTTCCTTGGGGCAACTTGCTGGTGTGACGAGCAGTGTGCGGCCAATTGAACTTGATATATTACGGCTCCCTTGAGCCACCGGGCTGACGAGTCCTGGATCAGCACCTGCGCGCCATGAGAGGTACTCTACCTGTTTTTAATTTTTGGCAGTCCACGCGGCACCCCTTTACACTTACCTGCTCCCTGCTGACGAGAGGCAACTACCTCGAAACACGTGTCCAGGGATGGCTAATGCGACACATACTTTTTTACACACACCGTGGCATAGGCGTACTTGCCGTCGCCACTACATTGACCACAGTTCCTTGGGGCAACTTGCTGGTGTGACGAGCAGTGTGCGGCCAATTGAACTTGATATATTACGGCTCCCTTGAGCCACCGGGTTGACGAGTCCTGGATCAGCACCTGCGCGCCATGAGAGGTACTCTACCTGTTTTTAATTTTTGGCAGTCCACGCGGCACCCCTTTACACTTACCTGCTCCCTCCTGACGAGAGGCAACTACCTCGACACACGTGTCCAGGGATGGCTAATGCAACACATACTTTTTTACACACACCGTGGCATAGGCGTACTCGCCGTCGCCACTACATTGACCACAGTTCCTTGGGGCAACTTGCTGGTGTGACGAGCAGTGTGCGGCCAATTGAACTTGATATATTACAGCTCCCTTGAGCCACCGGGCTGCCGAGTCCTGGATCAGCACCTGCGCGCCATGAGAGGTACTCTACCTGTTTTTAATTTTTGGCAGTCCACGCGGCACCCCTTTACACTTACCTGCTCCCTGCTGACGAGAGGCAACTACCTCGAAACACGTGTCCAGGGATGGCTAATGCGACACATACTTTTTTACACACACCGTGGCATAGGCGTACTCGCCGTCGCCACTACATTGACCAGAGTTCCTTGCGGCAACTTGCTGGTGTGACGAGCAGTGTGCGGCCAATTGAACTTGATATATTACGGCTCCCTTGAGCCACCGGGCTGACGAGTCCTGGATCAGCACCTGCGCGCCATGAGAGGTACTCTACCTGTTTTTAATTTTTGGCAGTCCACGCGGCACCCCTTTACACTTACCTGCTCCCTGGTGACGAGAGGCAACTACCTCGAAACACATGTCCAGGGATGGCTAATGCGACACATACTTTTTTACACACACCGTGGCATAGGCGTACTCGTTGTCGCCACTACATTGACCACAGTTCCTTGGGGCAACTTGCTGGTGTGACGAGCAGTGTGCGGCCAATTGAACTTGATATATTACGGCTCCTTCGAGCCACCGGGCTGACGAGTCCTGGATCAGCACCTAGCGCCATGAGAGGTACTCTACCTGTTTTTAATTTTTGGCAGTCCACGCGGCACCCCTTTACACTTACCTGCTCCCTGCTGACGAGAGGCAACTACCTCGAAACACGTGTCCAGGGATGGCTAATGCGACACATACTTTTTTACACACACCGTGGCATAGGCGTACTCGCTGTCGCCACTACATTGACCACAGTTCCTTGGGGCAACTTGCTGGTGTGACGAGCAGTGTGCGGCCAATTGAACTTGATATATTACGGCTCCCTTGAGCCACCGGGCTGACGAGTCCTGGATCAGCACCTGCGCGCCATGAGAGGTACTCTACCTGTTTTTAATTTTTGGCAGTCCACGCGGCACCCCTTTACACTTACCTACTCCCTGCTGACGAGAGGCAACTACCTCGAAACACGTGTCCAGGGATGGGTAATGCGACGCATACTTTTTTACACACACCGTGGCATAGGCGTTCTCGCCGTCGCCACTACATTGACCACAGTTCCTTGGGGCAACTTGCTGGTGTGACGAGCAGTGTGCGGCCAATTGAACTTGATATATTACGGCTCCCTTGAGCCACCGGGCTGCCGAGTCCTGGATCAGCACCTGCGCGCCATGAGAGGTACTCTACCTGTTTTTAATTTTTGGCAGTCCACGCGGCACCCCTTTACACTTACCTGCTCCCTGCTGACAAGAGGCAACTACCTCGAAACACGTGTCCAGGGATGGCTAATGCGACAAATACTTTTTTACACACACCGTGGCATAGGCGTACTCGCCGTCGCCACTACATTGACCACAGTTCCTTGGGCCAACTTGCTGGTGTGACGAGCAGTGTGCGGCCAATTGAACTTGATATATTACAGCTCCCTTGAGCCACCGGGCTGACGAGTCCTGGATCAGCACCTGCGCGCCATGAGAGGTACTCTACCTGTTTTTAATTTTTGGCAGTCCACGCGGCACCCCTTTACACTTACCTGCTCCCTGCTGACGAGAGGCAACTACCTCGAAACACATGTCCAGGGATGGCTAATGCGACACATACTTTTTTACACACACCGTGGCATAGGCGTACTCGCCGTCGCCACTACATTGACCACAGTTCCTTGGGGCAACTTGCTGGTGTGACGAGCAGTGTGCGGCCAATTGAACTTGATATATTACAGCTCCCTTGAGCCACCGGGCTGACGAGTCCTGGATCAGCACCTAGCGCCATGAGAGGTACTCTACCTGTTTTTAATTTTTGGAAGTCCACGCGGTACCCCTTTACACTTACCTGCTCCCTGCTGACGAGAGGCAACTACCTCGAAACACGTGTCCAGGGATGGCTAATGCGACACATACTTTTTTACACACACCGTGGCATAGGCGTACTCGCCGCCGCCACTACATTGACCACAGTTCCTTGGGGCAACTTGCTGGTGTGACGAGCAGTGTGCGGCCAATTGAACTTGATATATTACGGCTCCCTTGAGCCACCGGGCTGACGAGTCCTGGATCAGCACCTGCGCGCCATGAGAGGTACTCTACCTGTTTTTAATTTTTGGCAGTCCACGCGGCACCCCTTTACACTTACCTGCTCCCTGCTGACGAGAGGCAACTACCTCGAAACACGTGTCCAGGGATGGCTAATGCGACACATACTTTTTTACACACACCGTGGCATAGGCGTACTTGCCGTCGCCACTACATTGACCACAGTTCCTTGGGGCAACTTGCTGGTGTGACGAGCAGTGTGCGGCCAATTGAACTTGATATATTACGGCTCCCTTGAGCCACCGGGTTGACGAGTCCTGGATCAGCACCTGCGCGCCATGAGAGGTACTCTACCTGTTTTTAATTTTTGGCAGTCCACGCGGCACCCCTTTACACTTACCTGCTCCCTCCTGACGAGAGGCAACTACCTCGACACACGTGTCCAGGGATGGCTAATGCGACACATACTTTTTTACACACACCGTGGCATAGGCGTACTCGCCGTCGCCACTACATTGACCTCAGTTCCTTGGGGCAACTTGCTGGTGTGACGAGCAGTGTGCGGCCAATTGAACTTGATATATTACAGCTCCCTTGAGCCACCGGGCTGACGAGTCCTGGATCAGCACCTGCACGCCATGAGAGGTTCTCTACCTGTTTTAAATTTTTGGCAGTCCACGCGGCACCCCTTTACACTTACCTGCTCCCTGCTGACGAGAGGCAACTACCTCGAAACACGTGTCCAGGGATGGCTAATGCGACATATATTTTTTTACACACACCGTGGCATAGGCGTACTCGCCGTCGCCACTACATTGATTACAGTTCCTTGGGGCAACTTGCTGGTGTGACGAGCAGTGTGCGGCCAATTGAACTTGATATATTACAGCTCCCTTGAGCCACCGGGCTGACGAGTCCTGGATCAGCACCTGCGCGCCATGAGAGGTACTCTACCTGTTTTTAATTTTTGGCAGTCCACGCGGCACCCCTTTACACTTACCAGCTCCCTGCTGACGAGAGGCAACTACCTCGAAACACGTGTCCCGGGATGGCTAATGCGACACATACTTTTTTACACACACCGTGGCATAGGCGTACTCGCCGTCGCCACTACATTGACCACAGTTCCTTGGGGCAACTTGCTGGTGTGACGAGCAGTGTGCGGCCAATTGAACTTGATATATTACGGCACCCTTGAGCCACCGGGCTGACGAGTCCAGGATCAGCACCTGCACGCCATGAGAGGTACTCTACCTGTTTTTAATTTTTGGCAGTCCACGCGGCACCCCTTTACACTTACCTGCTCCCTGCTGACGAGAGGCAACTACCTCGAAACACGTGTCCAGGGATGGCTAATGCGACACATACTTTTTTACACACACCGTGGCATAGGCGTACTCGCCGTCGCCACTACATTGACCACAGTTCCTTGGGGCAACTTGCTGGTGTGACGAGCAGTGTGTGGCCAATTGAACTTGATATATTACGGTTCCCTTGAGCCACCGGGCTGACGAATCCTGGATCAGCACCTGCGCGCCATGAGAGGTACTCTACCTGTTTTTAATTTTTGGCAGTCCACGCGGCACCCCTTTACACTTACCTGCTCCCTGCTGACGAGAGACAACTACCTCGAAACACGTGTCCAGGGATGGCTAATGCGACACATACTTTTTTACACACACCGTGGCATAGGCGTACTCGCCGTCGCCACTACATTGACCACAGTTCCTTGGGGCAACTTGCTGGTGTGACGAGCAGTGTGCGGCCAATTGAACTTGATATATTACAGCTCCCTTGAGCCACCGGGCTGACGAGTCCTGGATCAGCACCTGCGCGCCATGAGAGGTACTCTACCTGTTTTGAATTTTTGGCAGTCCACGCGGCACCCCTTTACACTTACCTGCTCCCTGCTGACGAGAGGCAACTACCTTGAAACACGTGTCCAGGGATGGCTAATGCGACACATACTTTTTTACACACACCGTGGCATAGGTGTACTCGCCGTCGCCACTACATTGACCACAGTTCCTTGGGGCAACTTGCTGGTGTGACGAGCAGTGTGCGGCCAATTGAACTTGATATATTACGGCACCCTTGAGCCACCGGGCTGACGAGTCCTGGATCAGCACCTGCGCGCCATGAGAGGTACTCTACCTGTTTTTAATTTTTGGCAGTCCATGCGGCACCCCTTTACACTTACCTGCTCCCTGCTGACGAGAGGCAACTACCTCGAAATACGTGTCCAGGGATGGCTACTGCGACACATACTTTTTTACACACACCGTGGCATAGGCGTACTCGCCGTCGCCACTACATCGACCACAGTTCCTTGGGGCAACTTGCTGGTGTGACGAGCAGTGTGCGGCCAATTGAACTTGATATATTACAACTCCCTTGAGCCACCGGGCTGACGAGTCCTGGATCAGCACCTGCGCGCCATGAGAGGTACTCTACCTGTTTTTAATTTTTGGCAGTCCACGCGGCACCCCTTTACACTTACCTGCTCCCTGCTGACGAGAGGCAACTACCTCGAAACACGTGTCCAGGGATGGCTAATGCAACACATACTTTTTTACACACACCGTGGCATAGGCGTACTCGCCGTCGCCACTACATTGACCACAGTTCCTTGGGGCAACTTGCTGGTGTGACGAGCAGTGTGCGGCCAATTGAACTTGATATATTACAGCTCCCTTGAGCCACCGGGCTGACGAGTCCTGGATCAGCACCTGCACGCCATGAGAGGTTCTCTACCTGTTTTAAATTTTTGGCAGTCCATGCGGCACCCCTTTACACTTACCTGCTCCCTGCTGACGAGAGGCAACTACCTCGAAATACGTGTCCAGGGATGGCTACTGCGACACATACTTTTTTACACACACCGTGGCATAGGCGTACTCGCCGTCGCCACTACATCGACCACAGTTCCTTGGGGCAACTTGCTGGTGTGACGAGCAGTGTGCGGCCAATTGAACTTGATATATTACAACTCCCTTGAGCCACCGGGCTGACGAGTCCTGGATCAGCACCTGCGCGCCATGAGAGGTACTCTACCTGTTTTTAATTTTTGGCAGTCCACGCGGCACCCTTTTACACTTACCTGCTCCCTGCTGACGAGAGGCAACTACCTCGAAACACGTGTCCAGGGATGGCTAATGCAACACATACTTTTTTACACACACCGTGGCATAGGCGTACTCGCCGTCGCCACTACATTGACCACAGTTCCTTGGGGCAACTTGCTGGTGTGACGAGCAGTGTGCGGCCAATTGAACTTGATATATTACAGCTCCCTTGAGCCACCGGGCTGACGAGTCCTGGATCAGCACCTGCACGCCATGAGAGGTTCTCTACCTGTTTTAAATTTTTGGCAGTCCACGCGGCACCCCTTTACACTTACCTGCTCCCTGCTGACGAGAGGCAACTACCTCGAAACACGTGTCCAGGGATGGCTAATGCGACATATATTTTTTTACACACACCGTGGCATAGGCGTACTCGCCGTCGCCACTACATTGACCACAGTTCCTTGGGGCAACTTGCTGGTGTGACGAGCAGTGTGCGGCCAATTGAACTTGATAATTGCTATGTCTGCATGAAATTACCTGCATCTGTAGCAGAGGGAGTGACCTATCATCATTTACCCTTAACCTATGGTATATCCTATAGTGTTTTAGCAAGTTTGTTTTATAAAACTGGAAAAGTGCAATATTATTAGTCTAACATATGTGTGATTTTTTCTGAGGTTCCTATGCGAAAAAGCATGAACCCTGTTCTTAGTACAAAAGACTCAGAGTGTAGGGGTGAATATTTCTTTACCATGAAAGCAATAGATATAGCTGAAGCACATAATAACAATTTAACCTGTAAATTGTATGAAGAAGAGAAAATATTTTTGAATTTAGTGGAACAAAGGAGACAGGATTTCCAACGAAGAGCCTCTGAACCTAAACCTCAGATACCGAAATGGGCTGAGGAAGGAGAGCATTTTGCAAATGGCAAAACTCATGCTAGCATGCCTTTAGGTTTTGAAAAGAAAGGGAAAATCTGTCTCCTTAGGTTAAAAACAGAATATAACAATGTGTTTATTGGTTCCAGTGAATGTGAGCACAATTTCTTAATAATCGGGGGATGGGGACTAAAAGGAGGAACTGATCCAGTATTTCCTGGAATTTATTACGTGTGTGGCAATAAAGCCTACTTTAGGCTGCCAGACCATTGGTATGGGAGTTACTATTTTGGAATATTATTCCCTAAGGTTTATCATGTAAAAAGACTCACTGGAAGCAATGAAGACGCAAATGGACTAACACGTGTAAAAAGAGCTAGTTTTTCAGAGATCGTAGGTGAAATTTTTGGTGCAGTGACACCTTCAATGGGAGTTCTTCTGAATTCACGGAAAATGTGCCAGTTGTCTACAGTAGTCGATCGTCTATCTACTGACACTTGTGGAGGATTTCTGCTTATCAACACTGAATTAGTGGCGGTCAGATCTATGGTTATTCAAAATCGACTTTCCCTTGACATATTATTGGCAAAAGAGGGTGGAGTCTGTAAATTATTGAAAACGCAACATTGTTGCACGTATATTCCAGATAAAAGTGTTGAAATTGGAAAATATATTAAAAATATTACGAAATTGGAAGAAGAGTTTAAATCACTGGAAGTTGAAAGTGTATGGAATAAATTTGCAAATAGTTTTACCAACATAGGTAGTTGGTTTTCTAATTTAGGAATAAGTATACTAGGTCATATAATACTACTCATATTGGGAATAACCCTATTAGTCTTCGCAATAATGTGTTGGCACAAGTGTTGTAAAGGAATAACGAAATATGAAGTGAATGAAAGGGACAAGAAAAGAAAACTTGAAGAAATACAGCTAGAAGAATTAAAAGGAGACTTTTATAAAATAATGAGAGGATTACAATGCAAAAAGGAAAAGAAAAGAAATGAAAGGGTTGAGGAAGAAATTGAGATGTGCTAAAGTTGGCATCTGTTTTTAGTAGAAGATTAATGATGGCAATAAATGCCATCACAGAGGGGATTGATGGAGCAAGGATTCGTAAGAAAGACTTGCTTGGATTCAATTCTCTCATTTAACGTGTAATAAAGTAATCAATTTGTTTTGTGAATACTAAAACCGCAATACATCACAAACATTTTTATCTAGGGGAAGCTTTTCTATGTGCATTACTAACCCGTAACATGAATGTTCTAAAATGGCCGACAAAACGTGTGATTTCTATTGCGCATGCGTCTACTGCATCTACGTAGTAGGACTCTTTCGCTTTTGGTGGGAAACTTTTGCAGCTGCGCAATGGCACTAAAAGTGGCCGCTTTGAACTCACATGTTAATGCACCTGCTACTGCTAAACTAAACCTCGTAAGTTTTATTAGACACTAATGCAAAAGATTTAAATAAGTAAATGGGGATAGAGTAGAAATAAGTGGTATACAGTGAAATCATTTGTTTCTGTGTTCTAACGTGTCTTTTTCTGACTTTATTATTAGTTCTCATTTGGGCCTCGGAGGATGACTGGAATACCTACCTCATTTGAAACTACGCGCATGCGCATAGAGATTGGCCGGAAACAATGATGGCTCCCGTGACACTCAGCCAAGGCCACCTTGAATGAAGAAGACTGAGAAGCTCAACTGATGACCCCTGCGAGAGCAACAATGTTAAATAAAATGTTTAATTTTCTGAGTAATGTGAAATGTGTGTGGGAAATAAGCTATGGGAGAGAAAATTAAGGGGAGGGCACAACAATGGCTCATAGAGAAAATCTTAAATTCTAAGTGGTGTGATGAACTCACCTCCTCATCCTGACCAATCAGAATAAGAGAAAACATAAAAATTGATCCATGGGGGGGTGGTACATGAATCAAGAACAGTATAATTGAGGTAAGATAGCTAGAGACCTTGTCCGACTTGTCAGATCTGTCATTCCGACTCGTCACTGACCCAACGTGTACGCTGCTCCAGTTATTGTCCGAGACGCTGTCTCAGACCCTGCTGCTGACAGAAACTCTGTCCGAAAGTTCTAGATACTGATCGATAATCTATTCATCTAGAGGGATTGCGGAAAAGGGACACCCGAGGAGGATAGTGCCAGAGAGGGGTGCAACGCTGGCGTTGTACTTTAGAAGAAGTTACCCTTCCAGATCTGAATCTGCCCATTTTTCTACCTGTGACCTGCCTTGGAGATTCTATCCGGCCCCCATTAGGAAAGGGGTTCATCCTAGACCATAGGTAAATATAATCAGCAAATCTGTCTTTTATGCCTACCTTCTCTTTTTCCCCCTCCTCCTTTTTTAGGTACCGTCATTATTGATCATTTTAGTTTTGCTATGAAATTATTTAGTGTATTCTGCCTCTTGAAAATGAAGGGGGTTACTGTAATTAAATTGTGACACACAAATTAATTTAGATAAAGGTTTTCAAAACTTCTTGAGTCTGTGGTTATTCAGAGTAAAGAGGTAAATGTCATTCTACCTTAAACTAACTCAGCAACCTGATTCATTGAGGAAGGAAACTATATTTATCGAGTTGGTAAGACTTGGTAAAGGTGAATAACAAAGTTACAGGTATTTTACACAAAATTGATGCCAGCGGGGTTTTACTAGCTTACTGTATGAATGTGGTTTGGAATCAGGTGAGTGAGCATTAGGTGTATGCAGGCGGGCAACTAGAGCCAAATTTCGGGGGGGGGGGCTGAAAAAGATTTCGGGGGGGGGGGGGCTAAGTCTTCCAGCCATAGGCAGAGTGGCTGTAAGGGGTGAAAACACAACAAAAGCCTCATTAACGAGTAAATGGTCTTTTAAAGACCTGTGAAGCACTCGGGTGCGGCAGCAATTAGACGGACGCCAGCCCTCGAGGCTGTCTCAGCCGGGCTGACACACATGACGGGGGGTGCTGAAGCCCGGTGAGCCCAATGGGTGTTGCGCGCCTGGGTGTATGTGTGACCGGAGCTGGTGACCCACGCTCCATCAACAGGTGTTTTTATTTTTACTAACCACCCATATGCCCACCCACCATTCCCCATAGATGCCAGCGTCACTGTGTGATGGTTAGTGGTTGTGTTGTTACGATCACTGGCAGCATGGCAGGGGCAATGTATGGAGCAAGCTACAGTGGCCTCCTGACAAGAGAACTAGGACTTATTTATTATTCTTTTTTTTTACAGATCAAGCACTGGTGGTCACCCTAACACAACTTGTAAAATAACGATCCATTGTGACCCTAAGTACTTCTGACAGGCCAGGCATGTCTGATAACATGTTTTCAACAGACATTCAATATCAGCATTTCGCTTGAGAACATAAATATCAATAGGGCGAGAGTTTCTTCCGTGTATATCGTCTATATTACAGATACTGGACAGATACTGGAATAAGAGAGTTTCAACTTTGCCTTCAATACGGAACAGGCGCTCCGAAGTTTTAAATAAACTTGATTAAAAAAACACATATTCCATGTGTCTCGGCTTTTTAACGTTCGTTACGTTCCGCGCCCGGGTTCCAAGCACAGCGCGCTGACGTCAAAATAGTTGGGTTCTGTGACGCACGCGAAGTGGGGAGTTCCAAACCTTGAGGCCTGTCGTGGCCGGTTCTGCTTCTCCCCTCGTTCATAGGCCATGGACCCGGAGGGAACTCGGCCCATTCCTCCTCCGTTCCTGTGGCTGCTCCAGCGGCGCCGCCGCACTAAGCGTAGGCTGCTCCTCTTCCTATTACTACTTGCCCTGCCCGCAGGTAAGAAAAGCCGCTCGTCGTCAGAGCTTTGGGGGATCAGTAATCTTAAATAGTGAACAAAACATGAAGACACTAAATTGACCTATGTTGGCAGATGCTCCAAAAGAGATTTAGGCTTGTTAAGAATCTGTCAATATTTGTAGTCCGTCGTGAGCACATACTATATTTGAAACGTGTATCCGCTGCTTGAAAGGGAAATATAAAAGTGCAGGTATGAAAGTTGAAGCACTCACTGTCATGGAGTATCCACCGGTTCCCTTACTCACAAATTAAATGTATAGAAGCAGAGCTGAGAAGTTCTGGTACTTTTATCCAAATTAAAGAATTAAGGATACTCTTTAACTGATTGTACCTACCTGTTTAATGCACTTTACACAGAGAAGGTGGGAAAGCCAACGAATCAACAGAGAGAGTCAAGACAAAGGTCTGATTTGCCTCTAAGAGTACAAGCAGGAGCGAGCCTTGTAATGACAGTGCTCTAGAGGCTACAGGGCAGGCCAGAAAGACTCACTTTTAAACAGGGCCGGCTCCAGGAATTGTTTTTTGGGTGGGCCAAGGATGCATTTGGGTGGGCCACTGCGGGCCCAATTTGTCGCTTCTTGTGGTAGCCTACAAGCCCTAGATCACATCATATCTACTTGCAAATAGTTACCATGATACAATGGATCGATTCTGTGTGTATACAGAGCATGTGGAGAGTTATTTGAAAGTAAGAGCAATGTCTGGACCGAAGTGCAAACCCACAAAATTCCAACAGGCCAGGCTTCAAAACAAGTACCTCCAGGCCTGATTATCTGCTTTTCTACCATCCCTCCCCTGTGCACCTTATCTCACAGCTGACCTTGGGCCCCAACCCCATATCAGCCACCATCCAGCTCCACTTGCCTTATTCCCATAAAAAACATTGGCAAAAGCACCTTCAAACTTAAAACAATGAATATAGCAGTAAATATATTTAGCACACACGTTAACATGTTCCACAGTTGCCCTAATGACTTGACTGCTAATTAAATAAAACCAGAAAGGCCATGACAGGGCCGGCTTTAGCTAGTGCGAAAGTCTTTTTTGACGCCCCACCAATGACCTCTATCTCCACAGATACCATTACTACCGCCCTCCAACGGTGCCATTCATCTCACCGTAGCCTCTCTCATGTGCATTTCATTTATTGTATAGCGCTACTCATATCAGTGTAGGGTGTCACAGTACTCTACACCACGCACACATTATACAGAGACAATAAATCATCCAAGTATGTAAATAAGTCTATAGGGAATGCCACATAAGCCAATGAGGATTACAAGGTGTAGGAATCATATGTCATCCATACTGGTGGGCAGTATATTTAAAGATGGTTTGGGCTGGGGAAGCACAAACTCAGAATTTAAAGCATACCACAGTGGTTGGGGGTTGGCTTTACTAATAAAAATGTATATCGTCCCAAACTCTTTTTACACAAGAATCTCTGTGACAAACGCAGTAACCCACTAAGCTATCCACATAAAATACAGTTTATCTGCATTTCAATACTACCAACAAGCAAAGGTTTGCACTCCAGCAGGATCATTAATCACCAGTTATCTGGACATTTTTATTGTTGTCTTGCATCCATGGCCATGATAATGATAGCAAATATTTAAATGAAGCATACACAAAGTATGTGCCTTGCTGGCCCTGTGGATTTAAAAAATAAAAACAAACAGTAACACATTCTCTTACCTACTCTGTTAGTCAAACTTTGAGTCACAGCCTGATCTGATATGCAGCTGCAGGGGTCAGGAAAGGTGAATAGGAATAAACAAACTTTTCTTCAGCGCTGAACACAATAGGAAATATCCACACAGCAGGATGGTAGGCAAAAGTTACTTGGTGCCAAATAAAGAATTTGTCCCCTTCGCCATGCCCCTATTGTTCCTGCACGACACAGCCCACCTTTCCAAAAGGAGTTGGGGGATTGGGGATGGGTGTGAGAAAGAGCCCAGGCCCAATCATTCAACTCCCAGAACAGGAAGGAAAATTTTGGGGGTAGTAACGTTTTAAATTAAGCGCCCTCACTGCGAGGGCCAAGGCTCAGGTTTGGGTGGGCCAGGCTCATGTTTGGGTGGGCCTGGTCCACCCGGCCCCCCCTCTAGAACCGGGCCTGCTTTCGAAGAGGCTACTTCAGTGGTTGGCACATGAGTGCTGCAGCCCACTAGTAGCATTCAATTTAAAGGCCTTGGGTACATGTAGTACTATTAACTAGGCCATTAACTAGGGACTTATATGTAAATTAAACGTACCAGTCAGGTATATGCCAATTGTACCATGTTTTAGGGAGAGCGCGCAAAGACTTTACTAGGTGGGAAAAAGAGCACAGAGTACTAATGCCAACAAAAACGGTTCAGCATCAGTAGGCAAAAATCTAGGGAGGATCCTACAAAAGGTCAATTCCAACAGGCAGCATGCAAGAAATCTTCAACATCCTTTTCATCTTAAGAATGTAGGAAATTGGGCTACTGGCTGGGGGGATGGGAGGGAGGTGAAATCCTATTCAAGCAACAACTCCCCTGGTAGCTTGGCACAAAGCAGTCAGACTTAACTTAATGGCAATGTGTAAGCACTTCAAACAGTAATAAAGTGAAAACGTAACACAAGAAAATTCCCACACCAATTTAGAAAAATAGAGTAAAATTTAATAAAGTATTTGAGACAAAAACAACTAAAATCCAATCAGAACCGGAGATATATATTTTGAAAGATATAAGTAAAAGTAATGCCTAGAAGAACAAAGCAGCAACTGTGGTTTTCTGGTCACGCTGGACCGGGACAAAGTCACAAGTTTAGGCCAGCCGCAGTAGATAATGGGCTAGGTACAGGGACAAAGTTAGGCCTACTGAACAAAGTTCCTTAAAGCCTGGTTGTAGAACTTTGCAATATCCTGCGTTGAGGGTGCGTTATGCATCAACGGTTCCCGGGTGCTGCGAGAGGCGATGCAGAATCTTTTGTGGAGGATGAGATGCGAAGGCTGTTACCAGGAGCTGCAGTGCTGCGATGCAAAGTCCTGCATTGAGGATGAGTCACAGCTGTTTTCCCAAGGAGCTGTGGAACTTCGATGCAAAATCCTTTGTTGAGGAGGCATTGCGCAGTGGCGGTTCCGGTGAGCCGCGAAGCTCTGCATCCGGAATGCGTCACACAGTGGGGTTTGGATGCGGTGCTGGGAGGAGATGCGTTTCTCTGTGTCAATTCTGCCCACACGATCACAGCTGAGTTGGCAGAGCACCTTCAGGCCCACTTCCAAGGGTCCAGGACTGAGTTAGCACCACTTGGAAGGTAGTACTCACAGAAAAGAGAGTCCAGGTGCAGGGTTCAAGGTGGTTGGAGCCTTTTCTGTCCCCGAGGCTCTGATCAGGAGGCCAGCCAACTTGCCCATAGAGTCACTCTTGTGGTCCCATGTTCAAAATGCAGGTCCAGTACTTTTCACTTTGGTAGCAGGGCAACAGAGTAGTGGTCTTTTTTGCAGAGCGGCACAGCAGTCCTTCTGGGTCTCCCACAAGTCTAGAGTCCAGGTCCAGGACTGAGGATCCATTATTTATACCTGGTGCTCACTTTGAAAATGGAGAAGATTCTGGAGGTTTCCACCCCCAGAGGTTCTTGGCATTTTCTGCCTTCCTGCGCTGGCCCCAGCTTGTTTGGGGTCACAAAAGACTAGTGTCAAACCCTTGGTGTGTGTGTTAAAGCAAAGCCTTGGTGATGTGCAAGTGTGGTAGGTGACAGCTCCTCTCCCTCATCAAGTCAGAGATGGCCCATCCTGCCAACATCTATTTCTCTTTGTTGCTCTGTCTGGGAGCAATACACAGGTACATACTGCCAGCAATACCTAGTCATGTGACCCAGGATACAGACTGCAGGCACCAAATGGTTAGAACAACACAATGCTAACTTTCTAAAAGTGGCATTTTCAGATTTGTGTCTTACAATCTGACTTTACAATTAATGAGCATTTAAAATTGCAATTCTTTAGATGCCAAACTCTGTATTCCTCTTGCCCCCAAATGAAAGTTATCACGTATTAAATGTAAAATGTCAACCCAATGTTATCCTACGGGAGAAGTAGGCCTTGCGGTAGTCAAAGACGCATTTAAGAGCGTCTCACTACCAGCACATGTAAAAGTTAAAAGTACATACAAACAAACCACGTTTGCACTACACAAACTTTAAAAATTCTAAAGTTATAGTTATATCTTTAATTCACAATTTATCCACCACCTTCAAATTATTATAAGTGGCATACCTCGTTACTCACTTTTTTCAGCTTTCTAACCAGCCCACGCTAACTATAACTCACCACTCTACCATGCGCTGTGTTGTGACAAATAATGTAATTTGAGAAGTTCTAAGCGTTGTTATGAATGTTATGATTTCACATGCTTTAAGTGATGTAGTATGCAAGGGTATAAACAGTGCATGGGAAGGGCATGAATTATAGTTAATGTAGTGTGGCGAGTGAGATGGCAAGACTGCGTTTGGAGGTGCGCTGCATACAGTAATTTGATGCTGGTGCGTAAATTATAAATTGAAGTTATAATAAAAACTTTACAGTTTTTAATGTTTGTGTACTTTAAGTTGGGTTTGTATGAAATAATTCATAAGCTATTTCTAACTATAAATTATCTTTATACTTTGTTTTCCATTTTATAAATATTGGTTTTTATTTTAGTTTTTTAATAAAAATGTGTTTGAAATCACAGTGTGGAGTGTCATTTATTGAAGTGTCGCAAAGTGTAGTCTAGTATTGAATAGTGAAGGAGAGTGTCATAGAGTCAAGTGTCGTAGAGTGGAGTATTGCAGGGTGGAATAGAGTGCAGTCAAGTAGAGTGGAGTGACGTATCCTCCAGTAGAATAAAGTGTTATACATTGGAGTGACTTGATGTGTTGTATAGTGGAGTGGCGTGTTGAACAGTGTAGCGGCGTGTCGAACAGTAGAGCTGAGTGTTGTACAGTGGAATGTCGTCAACTTGAGTGTCATGAAATGGAGTTTGGTGTGGAGTGGTGTCATCGAGTAGAGTGTTGTAGAGTGGCATAGAGTGTAGCAGAGTGTTATAGAGTGTAGTGGAAAAGAGTGGAGTTAAGTGGAGTGGTGTTGTATCAATCAGTGTTGTTGAATGTAATGTCTGTCATGCAGTAGAGTGGCAGAGAGTGTCGTACAATATAATGTTGTACAGTGGAGTATCAATTTTTGTGAGAACATAGTGCATGGTAGAGTGGTGAGTTATAGTTAGTGTTGTCTGGTTAGCGTGCTGAAAAGAGACGTAATGAGGTCAGCTACTTATAAAAGTTTGAAGGTGGTGGATAAATTGTAAATAAAAGTTATAACTAGAATTTTTAAAGTGTGTGGAGTTTAAAGTTGGTTTGTATAGGGAGAATACGTTTTCCAAACTATAACTAAGCTTTAACCTTTGTTTTTTTCATTGAATTTCAATGCGTTTTAAAAGTTTTTTTTAAATAAAAATGAGTTTCAGATTGTAGAGTTCAGTGTTGCAAGTGGAGAGTTCTTATGTGGTTTGTTGTAAAGTACAGTGGAGGAGATTGTTTGAAATTCTCTTGTCATAGACTGGAGTATTGCAGATTGGATTTGAGTGGTATGAGTAGTGATAGAGATCAGGGTACCTAAAATAAACCCACTTCCACGGATAGAGTAATTTCACAGTTACACGCACATACATCCATCATACGCTAGGGCCCATTTCACTAACATACGCTCAAATACTCTACCAGCATAAGACCTGTGGGAAGGAAACCCTGCATCTATATCTAGGACGATAGGACCTGATTATAGTGGTTATCCTTAAACATACTCTATATAATCTATACAACAATGATCAAAATGTACCCAATAATTGACAAGAAAGAATATTCAACACCATGTTTAAAAGTTATATTGCTTTATCTAAAATTAGTCAAAGTAAATCAGAATAAATCATTTCTCATAGTTACCTATTCTAACTAAGTGTCAGAACGGGTCAGGACCAGTCTCTCGGTAAAGTCTCTCAAGACAGAGTCCTCAACATCGATCCTCAGCAACGCAAGTTCACGCGGCAAAGGTAAAATGGCAAGTGGCAAAAAACCCTCCCTAAGCTAACAATTCTTATAATGAAAAATACAATAGAAACACACATAAAGTTGGCAGGATAAACTGTATCACTGAGCAGAACGAAAAGGAAGAAATGTAACATTGCTACATCTGGAAATCTCCGCTCAGGAAAAGTCACAAGACGTGAACTACGGAACAGGAACCAAGAAACTATCAAAGTATCCAACTTGTACAACTTCCCTCGGCAGCCAGGCCACAGTTCATTGTCTGTTTCTGAAGCTCCTTTGTTTGCCAAGGACGTTCCATTTCTTTTGGAGATCCTCCAAACTGCTGATGTCCTCATGGAAAAATACAATAAGGACCACGGTCAGTTGTCTTCGACCTTATTCCAGCAGGGGTCTCCCTTGCCACATCACAGAATATGCCACAGCCAGGCTTCGAAATACTCTCAGCTCGGTTAAGGCCTTCATAGGCCACAATAGACCATCTTTAATTAAAGAGACAAAATAAACGTTACTACAGCATAATGATTAAACAGTGTTAACCCCACTAATACCCTTATGTGTATGCATTTATCTAGCTTTGCGACATAAAAAGCATTAATTCAGACAGCGTTTTGTGCTAAAAATAAATAGCACACAGCAACGTTTAAACATGAAAACTTGCACGTTATTGTAAATACAGAAACAGCACAAATAAGCTAACCCTCGTGTAACTTTCTTTATGTTAGGACAAACGGGTTGATTAATAGAATCACACTTGCACAAAGACAAATAGTTAATTGTTAATTATTAATAAATTAATAAAACGCATAGACATGCCAGAGCTTCAAAAGCCCATGAATTTTCTAAAAGAAAACTCTGCTCCAGCAATCCCCCCTTTGGTGATTTTATCACCAAATAAACCCAAAAAAAAAAAAAAATTAGTGAAAATTTAGTCCCATTTTAGGAAGATCAGAAATGTCTTTTCCCCTTACACAACATTAAACACTAGTCACTCTTTCATCATCTCTCTTTGTCTCTAAGTAAACACTCTCCCTCAATTCTTCTAGTTCAATTTCTTGAGGTTCTCTTTTCAACTTCTTATTTTTCTTTTCCTTATTCAATTTCTTTCTCCCTCCCCTGTTTTTACAACACACACACACCAATCTTATTATTAACAAAGCCACAATTATACAAGACAAGGGAAACAATATTCTACCTATAATTGTACTACCTATTTTTGCAATAAAATCCTTAGCAGCTATCATTTTATTAGCTATTTTAGTCCACAAACTCCCAGTTTCAAGTGGTACTAATTCTTCATGTAAATCAGTAATATTTTTGATATAGACCTTCAGGTCTTTACTTTCGTCAGGAATGTAAGTGCAACAATGTTGAACTTTCAAGATTCCACAGACTCCACCCTCCTTGGCCAAAAGAATATCAAGGGCAAGTCGATTTTGCATAGACATGGCACGTACGGCACTTAATTCCGTATTCACCAAAAGAAACCCTCCTGCGGTATTTGTCGATAAGCGATCAACCACTGTGGACAGTTTCCGAATTCCATAAGCATTTAAAGAAATTCCCACTGCTGGAATCAAAACCCCCAAAATATCACCCACAATTTCAGACCAAGTTTCTCTCTTAAAACGTGTTAATAAGTTAATATCTTCTACATCTTTTATTTTATCCGTATGAAAAATCTTAGGAAAAACCAGGCCCACATAGCATGTGCCATACCAATGGTCAGGCAACTTGTAATAAGCCTTGTTCCCACAAACATAGTACACTCCTGGAAAAATCGCATCTTCTCCACCTCTGAAACCCCAACCTGTCGCAATGAAGTATGTATCATGGCACTCACTAGTTCCCACAAAATATGTATCATACTGGGATTTCCTTCTGGTAATACAAAGTTTACCCTTCTGCGGTGCATCTAGAGCTAAAGTTGGACTAGCCCCATTTTTCAACTCTTTTCCCATCTCAATGTCCCAAATTGTTTCACTCACTTCATATTTTCCCCCTTTCTCATGCATGTTCACTCTCCTTTCTTCTACCATATCCAGGAAAGCTCTTTCCTCTTCTTTCAAACTGCAAGTTAAATTATTCTTAAAAATGTAATCTAATGTTAATCCTTTTTCTTCAATAAAAATCTCACCAAAAGTGTTAGCTTCTTTAGCTGGATTCAGCTCTTTGTTCATTAGCAAGTGCCCAAAAATACTATCTCTGTTAGACATTTCATAATCTATTTTCCCTAACAAATAAAAAACACTACTTAAAATACTACAGGAAATACCATATGTAGCTGGTAAATGGTGATAAGTAACACCCTCTGAGACGGATGCAGGTAATTGCATGCAGACATAGCAATCCCTTACTTCCATTGTCTTCACATATTCATATAACAGTCTAGAAAAAACATTACTAGAAAAATTATTAATTGACCTATCTTTGTGTATGTAATTACTTGGAACTACTTTTTGTGAATTCTTCTCTATATTAGTCATATTCTCTATATTAATTCCAAATTCTACTCTAAAAGTAACTAATAAAACTAAAACACCCCATAGAAGCATTAATAATCCAGTACAACAGCAGCACATTCTGCACCACCTCTTAAAGAAGGCACATCTATTTCTATTTTCCTCTATGTTAGCCATTTTAGTTTAGCCTCTACTACTCCACTACTGTTTGAACTTCTTCAATTCTCCAGCAATTCTTCAGCTTTCAGTTTATCCAAATGATCTCTTCGTACACTTGATCCAAGTGAATCCTTCTTTCACTCAGTTTGGATACTTGTCATTCTTCACTTCAATTTCTTCAACATCAAATTGTATCAAATCTCCAACGTCGGAATCCTCAGTACTCGACTCTTCTCCAATGTCAGTCAAGAGTACTTTCAGAATTTCACCAGTATCTTCCTCAACCACTTTTCTCAAGACCACTTCCGGATTATCTCGAGTCACTGTTTCTTCTTTTCCTTCTTCAGACAGTGTCACATAAGACCATTCCGGTGATCTGTACTTTTGGTTGGGTCTTTTAACTCTTCTTATTTCTACTGGTTCTTTTGATTTCTTTGATTCTTCTTCCTCAGCTCTCGAAGTTTGACTTGATATTTCATTCACTTGTTCAGCTTTCGATGAATTTGCTCTTATTACTCTGTATCTCACCCTTTTAACTCGGTTGTTAGGCCAACGATCTCCTTTCACAACCTTTTTCGGCCTTAATTCTTTAACACTCTTCTCTCCAATCGAAGTTCTCTTTCTCAGAACTCGACCCTCTGTTTGTTCATCCTCATCATCTGTTTCAAGTGCCTCTTGTTTCCGTTTCCCAGCAGTTTTCTTCTTCTCCACAGATTTCTTCACCACTGTTTGAGACTTCCCTACTTCTGTCCCTCCTCGGGTCTCCGACACGCAATCTTCTTGCTGTCTACTTGTCCCTTCACCTAGCTCCTCATCAATGTTCCCTACACCTCCTCGGGGGTCTTCCGCAATCTGTCCCTCTCTATCTTCTTCTGACCCTGTTTCTTCAAGAATAATCTCAAGTGGTTCTTCAATCTCCTCCTCTTCTGATTCAGGAGTAATCTCTGTGTGATTTCTCTTTTCTTTTTTTTTCCCTCCACTGCTACTTGAAACTTCAGGCTCTTTATCAGAATCTGATCTTCTCTCTGATACTCGCAGTGATTCTCTTGAAGCTCTCTCTGCTTCTTTTCTCACTGATTCCGTATCTTCAGGGTCTTCACCATCACTGGAATCTGACTCTTCAAAATACTCTTCACCAGTTCCCTCTCTCGGGCTTGGAACTCTCAGAGTATGACTTGCATGTATCCAGTGCTTCACTCCAGCACACTTTACTGCAGTCGTTGTAGTCAGAATAACTTGTCTTGGCCTTCCCCACCTTGGAATCAAGCAATTTCTTCTTCTGTGCACCTTAATCCTCACCCAGTCTCCTGGACTCAGATCATGGGCTTGCTTCTTCTCAAGTGTGGTAGCTTCTTCTCCAACCTGGTGAAACACAGAATGAACTGCGTCAGCCAGGCCTTTACAGTAATCCAAAATCATGTCATCAGTTATTGCCACCAATTTATTTACAGGCACAAATGCATGGCGCATTGCACGTCCCATAATTATTTCATGCGGGCTCAAACCAGTAGTTCTATCTGGAGTAGATCTCATTGTCATCAGAACTAGAGGTAACACATCTGGCCATTTCATGCCAGTGGCTAAACACATCTTTCCAATTCTATTCTTGATTGTGCCATTAAGCTGCTCAACCACACCAGAAGCCTCTGGTCGGTATGCACAATGTAGCTTCTGCTGTATTTTCAATGCTTCACAAATTAAACCAATGAGTTCATTCTGAAAGTGCCTACCTCTGTCAGACTCAACTGTAACTGGAAACCCGTACCTAGGAATCAACTCTCTCAACAGTAATTTTGCCACTGTTAGTCCATCATTTCTTCTAGTCGGGTAAGCTTCCACCCACCTTGAAAACAAACAGACTACCACTAGAACATACCTCAGTCTGTTTACTTGGGGCATTTCAATAAAATCAATTTGCATTCTTGTAAAAGGACCTCCTTCTCTGCCAATAGTCCCTAGACTCACCACTGTCTTTTTCCCTGTGTTAAATTGCTGACAAATCAAACACCTTTGACAGATGCTCTCCGCAATTGTCCTAAACTTTGCATTGTACCAGGTTTGTTTAAAGGACCTTACCATCGCGTCCCTCCCCAGATGTCCCTGGCCATGATACATCCTTGCCATTGACGACAAAATTGAGTTTGGCATTACTGGTCTGCCATCTCTGTAGACCCAAACATGGTCTGTTTCTCTTGGAGCACATCCTGCTTTAACCCAATCTTGCTTTCTCTTCTTCTCCTGCCTCATCTTGTAACTGCTTTACTTCATCCCACGTTTCTAGGACATTAGTAAACATCACAGAAAGAAAAGACATTTCTTCCATCCTATCCCTGTTAATCGATTAATTTGTTTTGGCACAATACTGTGCCACATCGTTGGCGTATCTGTTACCAACAGTGATAAAATCGTCCCCTGAACCATGTGCAGCACATTTTACAACCGCTAACTCCTTAGGCAGCTGTATCGCCTCAAGCAATTTTCCAATCAACTCAGCATTCTTTATCGGAGTTCCACCCGATGTCAAGAAACCTCTTTGTAGCCACAGTTGGCCAAAGTCATGCACCACTCCAAATCCATACTGACTATCAGTCAACACGGTTGTTCTCAAATCTTTCCCAATCTCACAAGCTTTTGTCAATGCCACTAATTCAGCAACTTGCGCAGATTTCACTCCTTTCAATGGTGATGCTTCCATGACCTCTGAAACTTTGCACACTGCATATGCTGCACATAACACACCATTATCATTTCTCAGGCATGATCCATCCACAAACAACACATGGTCATTCTCAGGTAAGGGAAGATCCCTTATGTCTGGTCTCGGTTTTGTACAGTACTCAAGCACATCCAAACAATCATGATCATCTTCCATCTTTATACCTACATTTTCAATATCCGGCAAGAGTGTCGCTGGATTCACATTCATACATCTCTCAAGAGTCACATTTGATGCTCCCAGAATCACTTTTTCATACTTAGTCAGCCGACTATGTGACATATGCTGAGTTCTGCTTCTTGTCAAAAGAATTGCCACATTGTGAGGTACGAATACCCTTACAGGATACCCCATTATTATTCCCTCACTCTGTTCCAGGCTTCTGCATGTCGCAGCCACAGCTTTCAGACAACCTGGTAACCCCACGGCTACAGTGTCAAGTGTCGATGAGAAGTATGCAATAGGCCTTCTCAATTGCCCATGTTTCTGGATTAACACTGAAAGTGCACATCCATTTCTCTCACTGCAGTACAATTCAAACTCTTTTTCGTAGTCAGGCATACCCAAAGCTGGGGCCTCACACATTTTAGTTTTGAGCTCTTCAAATGCCGCCAATTGTTCTGCATCCAGATCCAACGGATCTGTCATTTCACTTTTTGTCAATTTAATCAATGGCTTTGCTATCAGGGAAAAATTAATTATCCACTGACGACAATATCCCACCATACCCAGGAACATTCTCACTTCTCTCTGGGTTTTTGGAGCTTTCATTTCTCTGATTATTCTGATCCTGTCAGTAGTCACTTTTCTCAGACCTTTTTCAATATTGTGTCCAAGATAATGAACCTCTTTCTTGCAAAATTGCAATTTGGCTGGAGATACCTTTAACCCTCCATCTGCCAGATGATTCAGTAAAGCTATGGTATCCACTTCACAAGCTTCACGTGTCTTTGATGCCACAAGTAGGTCATCAATATATTGTACTAACACTGAGCTCTCAGGCATGATCAGACTTTCCAACGATTTTTTCAATAACTGATTGAATATCGAAGGACTCTCCGTATACCCCTGTGGGATACGACACCATGCTAAAATACGCTGGCCAAACCTAAATGCAAAAATCGGCTGGCTGTCATGATGCAATGGAATTGAAAAGAACGCATGACACAAATCAATCACTGTATACCACTCAGCATCATGTGGAATTTGATACAGAATCACTGATGGATTTGGCACAATGGGACAACATGCCACCACAATTTGATTAACTTTTCTCAGGTCTTGCACGATCCTGAACTTGCCATTGGGCTTTTTCAGTCCCATTATCGGTGAATTACACGGACTACTCAGTAGTTCTCTCAGAACTCCCTGCTGAATCATTTTCTCAATTATAGGAGTTATCCCTTCAATTATTTCTGGTGTCATTTTGTACTGAGGAATGTTAGGATATGTAATTCCCTCTTTCACTGCAATTTTCACTGGATCTACATTATTCATCAATCCCACATCCTCTCCTGTAAAATCCCAAACTGCTCTTTTCACAGTGTCCCTCAGCTCTTGAGGCAAATCCTCCGGATTGAACACAGCAAATGCACCAATTAATTCATTTTCTCTATTTTCTAGAGTCATTCGGTAGAAAACATCATCATCTGGTGTCTCAAAAGCTATTCCATCTGGTGTACAAAAAATTGTGCAATTCATTTTACACAATAGGTCCCTACCTAACAGGTTCACTGGACTCGTATCACAGACAATAAATCTGTGCATGTCTGAAAATTTCCCTATCTGTACTCTTACTGGTTCAGTAAGACGTGTTCTGATCTGTGTATTGGCTACACCAACTACTTGGATTGCTTCATCCGAGAGAGGAAGATTTCTAACATCTGTTGACCTGACAGTTGATCTTGTCGCACCTGTGTCTACCAAAAAAGTAACACTCTCCTCATTTATTTTCCCATCCACAAATGGTCCTGCCTGGTCTATTTCTAGAGTTGCACCAAGTATGCACTCTTCCTCCTCTCCTCGGCACCGTCAATAATCACCCTCAGACTCACTCCCTTCACTCTTTAACAAGTACTGTTGTACTTTGTTAGAACGTCTTGGTTTGTTTACCTGCTCATCATTGAAGAATCCCGAGTCCTGATTGTACTTTTGTACCCCTCTATTCTGCGGCAAGGGCGGTTTCGGCTCTTGACTCTGCTGTCTCACAACTTTCTGCTGTTGTTGCTGCTGGTTATTCCCATCATTCTGCACCTGTTGATTTAAGGATTTACCCTCATTTAATGGTGGATTAGGACATTCCGATCTCCAATGTCCCAGTTGGCCACAGTTGTGACACGGGAACTTCTTTTTGGCTTCCTCAAGACTTCCTTTCCCCTTTCCTGCATATCTGGGTCTATTTCCTGCATTATTTCCTGGATTATTCGCTTGTTCCACTAAATGTGCTTCCTGTCTTTCTGCAACTTTCACTTGTGCCCACATTGCTTTCTCTTTCAGCTTTCTTTGTTTTGCTTCAATTTCATCACTGAAGTATTTTGCATGTCTCAGAATCTCATCTACTTTTTTACTCTGCCAATCCACTGTGTGTTCACGAATTCTCTCACCAATTTCAGGTCTTAAACCATATACAAATCTATATACAAAGTGACTCAAATCCTTGTCACCCAGGTGTTCATCTCCACTGAATTGTTTAAATGCCAGTATCAGCCTTTCGTAAAAAGCATGAACTGATTCTTTTGCTTCCTGTTGTGTTCGATCTATCTTAACCCAGTCTGTCTCTTTTGGAGGAACTTTACTCTTCAGGTATACCATCACCTGATCATACTTCCTCATCACTTCTGGATCTGGTGCCCCTGTTCTTGGATCTCTTGGATATTCCTCAGTAGGCCAACTCACAACTATTTTACCCTCAGTCCACAAGTCTGCTGGAACGATTATATCAAACAGACTATTTAGGTCAACCCACAGCACTTTTGACAATTTCACAAATCTATCTACCTGCCTATACCACTCGACGGGCTTTTCTCTCAATCGAGGGAAATCATTCGTAAATGATAAAATATCCTGTCTGGTCCATGGAACATGTACATATCCTCCTCCAGGTATTTCTCTCATGGGATACTGCTCCACTGGTTTCTCTTTTTCTCTCACAGGAAATGCTGAGTAAGTTGTTCTATCTTCAGATTCCTCTCTTTTCTTATACCACCTATCCTTCCACTTTTCTACATCACCCCATCTTCGCAGTAATGCCACCATTTCTTTAATCTGTCCTGTTCTACCAGAAGTATTCAAATTTTCTATGTCCTTTTCTGTGAAATCCATCCTGTACGTTTTCTGCAAAGCCTTTACTCTATCAATGTCAACTCCTTGCTCATTCGCTATTGCTCTTAGTCTATCATGTGTATTTCTTGCTCTCCATGTTATGCTCTTGCACATGAACATTAGCTCACCATCATGATGACTCTTCAGGATTTCTGTTGGAACTGTTCCTGTCACAAGCTCTTCTAATTCTATACGTAATTTAACCACATCAATAACTTGTGAATCCTTGTCCTTTTTCTGAAGAACCTTCATCCAATCATTCAAATCATCAACTGTTATTTCAGCAGTTTTTCTCATTGGAACCACTTTTTTCTGCGGTTCTAAAATCGGCATCCCTGAACAACTGGGTTCACTAACATCCAATAGTTCACTACATGTGTCATGTCTTGTTTGTCTCAGGTCACTTCTCCCTGTTCTTTTATCTGAATCTCCTGAAGGACCAACTGAATTTGTCATATTATTCCCAACATATGGAATCACTAGTCCATTCTCACCTGCTCTCTGTTTGTCAAACACAGGCATAACTGGACCTATAGTTACAGGCACCGTAACAGCTTCTAGATTTTTCGTTAACTCCCTAATTTTCTCAGTCAGTTCTGTTGTCGTTTTTGCTAATTTTCTGGCATTTTCCTCACTACCTCGATTCTCTCTCTCCCTGAAAGAACTACTACCTCTTGATTCAGGTGTCATTTTTTCTTTCTCAACTGTATCTCTTATCGGAGAAACAACTGGTGTACTCTCATCTGGTTCTGGTCTATATGGAGGTGGTCTCTTGTAAATCATGTCATTTAAGACCTCATCTTCATACTCTCCATATCTTCTCATATCTGACTCAGGAACCCTTTCTACAGAAGGAGCAGAAACTTCAACTGTTCTCATTGGATATAATCCCTCTGTCATACTAGCATCTCGCCATCTTTTCATCCGATCATGATGTGTCTCACGATCATGTCTCCTTCCAAACATGTACCTGTAATACCCTCCAGATCTTTGCTTTTCTCGGTCATGAACTTCCTCTTCCCATTCCACTAAAGCCTCAAACTGCGTAGGTCTCGGCTTCAGGTCCAAGCATAACATCTTTTCCCGTAAATTTCTCAACACGGCCAAATTAAATGAACCATGTTCTGGAAATGCTAGAACACCATCTTCTTTAGTATACCTAACCCAATTCTGCAACCATATACAGGTATGTAATCCATATTTCGCAACCATGAAGGATGCAGGTGTTTTCGCTGGAGGTAGCAATTCACCTTCTCTCGTCTTAACCTCTTTATCCTTGCTAAACCACTTCTTAACTTTTCCAAAGAAGGTTTTTTTCTTTTTCTCCTCTTGATAATACATTTTAGCGCTTACTAAAAACTCTCTACTCTTTCCGTATTATAAATATACAATACAAGCTTCTCAACCAATAGCAGCGCGACTCACACTAACGCACCAATCCTGGAGCGTCTACGTCACTAATCAGCCCTTCCAATCCCTGCGCGACTCACACTAACGCACCAATCCTAGCGCGAACCCTATTCTGATTCACTATCCAATCAGTACGCGGACCTTCTGACGTCAACAGTCGCTGCAGTCTCTGTCTCCTGTCTCTGTCACTCGTCTACCCCTCCTTTACAAAAAACTCTCAGTAGACTTCGTGTGTCAAAATTTCTACAAAATCTATTAGTTACAACATAAAAACATCTCCATTGTCTGCTTCGCTAACCACAGAATAGTAAAAAGAGAGTCTATTTCTCAAGAATCAACAACTTTCATACATCGCATAACTGTTTCCTCTAGGACTTATCCAAAGAGTCTTACAGTCAATAAATGTATATACATTCACGCACATTCATACGAGAAAAATATAGTACATGCACACAGAATCCTGTTCTCGGGAAGCAGCGCACAATCTGTTCCACTACAGAATTATAACATACATTAACTAAGCAGCTTACCTCTGCCCAGTTTCTCAAACAAGCTCAGAGAATACCTATTACTCCTCCCGCAATAAGCTTTAACGGCAATCCTTACGGATCCCTGGGACTTAAGACCAGAGTTTCACAGATAACCTTCACTACGATACACACTCCTTATATACCAGAAATATCTAATAGTAACATACGACGATGTCACTGATTCCGAACCCAGACAATGTGAACGCGCAACTTCAATTGTCACACGTAATTCCTTACAATCCCGTCTTTCCCGAGAGCAGCATATACACCCTCTGCCCTACTACGGAACTGCTACAACAGCTTCCAAATTCCAGAAGCACTACATATAACTCAACATGACGACTCCAACATATAATATTAGTACATATACCAATAACATCAAAATAAGTCAATAATCAATAAGCTAATTTACAAGCAATCTTTATCTTATCAGATCAAGACAACCATCTATAACCATCCTCTGCTACCAGAGAAATTGATAGAGATCAGGGTACCTAAAATAAACCAACTTCCACGGATAGAGTAATTTCACAGTTACACGCACATACATCCATCATACGCTAGGGCCCATTTCACTAACATACGCTCAAATACTCTACCAGCATAAGACCTGTGGGAAGGAAACCCTGCATCTATATCTAGGACGATAGGACCTGATTATAGTGGTTATCCTTAAACATACTCTATATAATCTATACAACAATGATCAAAATGTACCCAATAATTGACAAGAAAGAATATTCAACACCATGTTTAAAAGTTATATTGCTTTATCTAAAATTAGTCAAAGTAAATCAGAATAAATCATTTCTCATAGTTACCTATTCTAACTAAGTGTCAGAACGGGTCAGGACCAGTCTCTCGGTAAAGTCTCTCAAGACAGAGTCCTCAACATCGATCCTCAGCAACGCAAGTTCACGCGGCAAAGGTAAAATGGCAAGTGGCAAAAAACCCTCCCTAAGCTAACAATTCTTATAATGAAAAATACAATAGAAACACACATAAAGTTGGCAGGATAAACTGTATCACTGAGCAGAACGAAAAGGAAGAAATGTAACATTGCTACATCTGGAAATCTCCGCTCAGGAAAAGTCACAAGACGTGAACTACGGAACAGGAACCAAGAAACTATCAAAGTATCCAACTTGTACAACTTCCCTCGGCAGCCAGGCCACAGTTCATTGTCTGTTTCTGAAGCTCCTTTGTTTGCCAAGGACGTTCCATTTCTTTTGGAGATCCTCCAAAATGCTGATGTCCTCATGGAAAAATACAATAAGGACCACGGTCAGTTGTCTTCGACCTTATTCCAGCAGGGGTCTCCCTTGCCACATCACAGAATATGCCACAGCCAGGCTTCGAAATACTCTCAGCTCGGTTAAGGCCTTCATAGGCCACAATAGACCATCTTTAATTAAAGAGACAAAATAAACGTTACTACAGCATAATGATTAAACAGTGTTAACCCCACTAATACCCTTATGTGTATGCATTTATCTAGCTTTGCGACATAAAAAGCATTAATTCAGACAGCGTTTTGTGCTCAAAATAAATAGCACACAGCAACGTTTAAACATGAAAACTTGCACGTTATTGTAAATACAGAAACAGCACAAATAAGCTAACCCTCGTGTAACTTTCTTTATGTTAGGACAAACGGGTTGATTAATAGAATCACACTTGCACAAAGACAAATAGTTAATTGTTAATTATTAATAAATTAATAAAACGCATAGACATGCCAGAGCTTCAAAAGCCCATGAATTTTCTAAAAGAAAACTCTGCTCCAGCAGTAGTGTATCGTATCATGTAGTAAAGTGTTATATAGTGTTGTGGCATGGTGTCTTTTATAGTGGAGTCAATTATCTTAGACTGGAGCAGCGAGTTGTACGGTGTGTCAAACAGTAGAGTAGGGTGTCCTAGACTGTCATGGAGTTGAGTGTTTTAGAGTGTATTTGAATGAAGTGGAGTATCATCAAGTGGAGTGTCATAGAGTACAGTGGAGGAGAGTATCGTAGAGTGTAGTGCCGTGTCATTTAGTGGCGTGGTGTATCAAAGAGAGAAATTGAGTGTTTTGTCGTCAAGTATCATAAAGTGTAGTACAGTGGCATTGAGTGAATGGGCATAGAGGAGTAGAGTTTAGTACAGTGTTGTAGAGTGGAGTTGCACACAGTGGAGTACAGTGTTGGACAATAGAGTGGCATAGAGCAGAGTATAGTTCAGTGGCGTGGAGTATAGTGGAGTGGGGTAGTCTGGAGTGGGTTTGTTCAGAGTGGAGTAAAGTGTAATAGAGTGGAGTAAAGTGCTGTAGATTATAGTGGCATGGAGTGCAGTAGAGTGGAGTGGTGTAGCATACAGTCGGGTAGTGTCATAAATTGGATCACTTTTGTGCAGTAGAGTGTAGTGGGCTGTTGTACTGTATTGGAAAGTGATGCAAAACACAGTAGAGTAGAGTGGCATACAGTCTAGTTGATTTTTGTAGAGTGGAATGGTGTATAGAACAGTACAGTGTTATAGAGTGTGGCACAGTGGATTGGCAAACATTGTTATAGAGTACAATGGCATTGAGTTGCATAGAGTGGAGCTGTGTACAGTGGATTAGTGGAGTACTGTGTCAGAGTAGAGTAGAGTGGAATAAAGTGGGGTGCAGTGGCATACAAAGAGTTGCGTAGAGTAACAGTTGTTAAGGTAGTTCTTATTCCCCAGGTAGTATTTAGCAGAATGGAAGAAATAGTAATATGTTTAGACCCAAATCTGGACCCCCAGGCTACTACTGAGTCCTATGAAACTATTTGGTTAAGATGAAAAAAAATCTCTTAAAGAGCAGTGGGTCACATAAAAACAAGGGACCAAAGTGGTTTCACCACAACTGCACTAAAGCACTTTCCCATCTACATCAATCTCTCAAGTGCGTGTCAAAAAATCCCACCCTTGTGAAACAGGCCCGCCTAAGTTATCCTATGGCCAGGAAGAATAGATTAAAGATATTGAAAGAAGAAGCTTGGGAAAAATTACATAAAGCATCGATTACAAATAACCCGAGGGACTTCTGGTTAATGATTAACGTTCCATTTTTTAAACCAAACTCCGATCCTAATTTGGACACCCATGTGCATGAGGATTCATGGGTGGAGCATTTTAGTAAAAATTTTAATGGAATACGAGCGGGACCCAAGACGATAGATGAAGAGCCTGTTTCTTCATCTAATGTCACTCTTACTTTTAATAATGTGGAGCTAGGTGTAGCTTTGGCACAATGCACTAGTAATAAGGCGCCTGGTATAGATTGCACCCCAATACATTTTTTACAGATCTCCTGATCTTTAGGGACCTTTGCTTACTAACATATTTATTGCTATAAATAAAGAGGGTCCTCCTGCTTCTTGGCATAAAACAGTTTTAAAACCATTTTACAAAAAAGGAGACAAACTAGACCCCAGAAACTATAGGCCGATTTCCCTCCTTGGTAGCACAGCAAAACTCATGGGCAGAGTGCTATTAAATAGATTGGAGGCATGGGCACTGACAAATAACATCCTGACCCCGGTACAATATGGTTTTTAAAAAGGTAGAGGCACTCAAGGTCAGTGTCTGAACCTGAGTCTGCTTATAGTGAAGTACACCCACGCTAAGCAAGGTTACTTATATATTACCTTCAAGGATCTTAGCGCAGCCTTTGACTGCATAACCCATTCCCATCTATGGAGGATCATGAGGGAAATGGGGGTAGACCAAGAAATAATTACCTCTATAAGATAGTTGTATTCGATGGCCGAAGCTTGAGTAAGGTATGGCCATCAGGGTGAGTACATCAGATGGTTCTCGGTTACTAGAGGTATTCGCCAAGGGTGCCTTCTTGCCCCTTTTTTGTTCTCTTTATATACTAATGGGGTGGAGTCTCAACTGCTAGAATCAGCTGTAGATGTCCAAAGAATAAATAAGATGCGCATCCCAATTTTATTGTATGCAGATGATGCAGTCTTAATTGCGCGCATGGGAAGGTGACTCCAGAAACTGTTAAATACCTATGTAAAATGTATGAAAAGTCTGGATCTTCAAACAAACAAATCTAAGTCATTTGTTTTCATTGCAGGACAAAAGCTAAAAAATCCCCTGTCCTTATTTTATTTCAAATCGTAAAGTGGTGCAGACAGAGTTATTTTCTTATCTAAGGGTGACTTTTGATTATAGACCAACCTGGATGAATAAGGTGGCCAATCGTGGGATCATGCCTGAAAATACTACAAATGCAATTTATTCGTTTAAAAAAAAGTTGGGTTCAAGAAAGCCAGATACTTTTAGACAGGTTTACGGGGCCAAATCTAGTGCAGTAGCTGCATATGGTGCCAGAATGTGGTGCCACGTTAATGTAAAGGAGGTATATACAATAGAGGATTGCTTTTAGAAATCAATGATGAGCCTCCCTGTTAGTTGTTCCAACTTTAAATTACATCAAAAGATAAATATCCCCTATGTAACTGATCAAATAAACGTAGCATCCATTCTTCTATGGCATTCAATATGGCGTAGAACTACTGTGACCCTTACCCAACAAATTATAATGGATTGATTATCCCTAGAACACACACAGAATATCCAGTGGTTAAAGTATGTGAAAAACTCTCTACATATTCTAGATCTAGGGAGCTTATTTGAATCACCACGACAAATTGTATCTGTCTCGAAAAAAGTTTTAAAACCCTGTTTTCTATCAACCGCTAATGAAGCGAGAATGAATGCACAGTATAGTAAATCTACTATCAGAGAATATTTTGAGGGCCCACTACAGGGTGAGGGGATACCTTCCTATTTGGAATTTGTAACAGTCCCCCTGCACAGATTTATTAAAGTTTCACCTTAAATACATTCCATGTATGCTGGGCTACCCTGCTGGCATTTTTTCTACTAATGATGTCCCTTGTTGCCCATGTGATGATTTTGTGTGTTAAACTGATTTGCACATTTTCTTTTTTTGTAAATTTTATTGTAATCATCGGAAATGTTTTTAATCCCACTTTTACGTAAGCACAATTTTTGACAATGTCGCCCGCCCTTATACTTTTTACGATTGTTGCCTAACCCTCTAACCTCTTACAGTATTGCATCCTTTTTATGTCTGTTGTTGAGAACTAGGATATTGCAATTTTGCTTATATGAATTGATTGTTTTTAAACAGTTTTTTTTTTGTTTTTATCTGTGATGTATATTTGAACTTTTATGATTAATTTTGTATTAATCGGATAATGTAATTTGACTGACTGACTGAGTTACGTATAGTGTCGTATAGAGGACTGAAGTATTATAAAGTAGAGTGGAGTAGAGTGTTGTACTAGTGCAGATAGTATAGTACAGTGGAGTGAAGGGGTATTGGTTTAAAAAAAAAATATTTTTATTGGCATTTTTATTTAATTCAACACAGATACAGTTTATAATTTCAAGGAAGTGAAGCAAAGTCTTGAAAACATTTTCATTCAGAGGCATTGACAATTGCAGCATCGATACATAAACTAGTATTATATACTTCTTTACTTCCCAGATTCTCAGTCCCGTCTGTCCATCTCTCTTTCCGGCACCAACTTGTCATACAGCCTATGTGACCAACTGCAAATCTTCCATCACTAGACCATAGTGCTTTATCCATGGATTCCATATATTCTGGAACTTTTTGGGGCAACCACGGGCTACATATGTGGTCTTTTCCCCTGTCATATACATATCCATCCCTTTCATCCACAGTGGTTCTCTGTGTCGTCCCCCATTTGCGTGCCAAATCTATTTTGGCAACCACCATGCCTCGGTTGATTAATAGTAATTTTGGCTTGGGGAGGTCTACTTCTGTATGTATGCCTTACAGCACAAATTTGGGGTCCATAGGTATCTTATCCCCTAAAATGGCCTTTAGCTCGGTCAGTATGTTTCCCCAATATTCCTGTATTTTCTGGCACTCCCATATCGTATGAAAATAGGTACCAAATTCCTCGTTGCATCTGAGGCAGTTGGGTGATTCTGCCCTCCCTATTTTATGTACACGGGATCTATCATAGTAGGTTCTATGCAGGTACTTGAATTAAATGAGTCAAAGCCGTGACTTAATGGCTGCCTCCCATGGGTGCATCAATGCATTTTCCCAGTCTAAGTCGTCTAAGATTCCCAACTCAGTTTCCCATTTCGCCCTTAGTTTCAGCAGGGTGTCCGGCTTATTATTTATTATGGTCCAATATGTCCAGGAGACTGCTTTCTCGTTAATTTCACCCATGAGGAGTCTTCCCTCTAAAGGGGCATACTCAGGGAGGTCCTCTGTGTCTATTTGCTGCACCTCCCACGCATGGGCTAATTGTAAATATTCGTAGTACTGCTTCTGGTGTAGATCGTATTCCTTCTGTAAGAACGGAAAAGGAGCAAGTTCCTTGATATCTAGTATATCTTTGATTTTGGAGATACCCAACAAATCCCACTTCTTGAAACCCGCTTAAATTTGTAAATTCTTTAAGTCTCCCTCCCACCCAGAGGGGGATTTCTCTCGTAACCCGATTATTTCATTTTATTTGCCTTTCTGCTTTTTTCCAAGCGGCCATCACCACCTGCCTGGCTACTAACTATTTTGCCACCCCCTTCCCTCCATAAAGATAATGTGTATGTGGGTGTGTTTCAAATTGCCTGCGGAACGCCAATGCATATGTAGGGTGGTCTACAGCATATGTTCCCACTCGTTGACCACTATCAAATGGGTAGCCCAGTAGTAAGCTCTGATATCTGGTAATGATATGCCGCCATTATACTGATTGCGTTGTAGCGTGGGTAGGGCCACTCTAGGGGGTTTCCCGTCCCTGAGGAATGTACGCAGTGCATCATCTATCTTGACGAAAGCATCATCCAGGACTGGATTGTATGTATTCTGAAGGATATATAGGAATTTTGGCAATATTATAATTTTATATAGTGCAGCTTTGACTAGTAATGTCAGGGGCAACGTCTTCCATCTCTCTATGTCCATATTAATTTCTCTGAGAACTCAGTAGAGGTTGCGGTTTAGGGCTTCCTTTTTATTGGTGGTAACATAGATGCCCAGGTAATGTACTCCGTCATTTTCTACCTGAAGCTGACTCGTGCAGTCAAGAGGTTCCCAGCCTTGTTTTGCTGAGTATAGACAGGATTTCTCCCAGTTAATTTTATACCCAGCATGTTTGCCGTAGCACTCAAAACTGTCTAGAATTCTTGGGAGCGTCATCCTGGGATTCGTTACATAGAGAAGGATATTGTCTGCATATAATGATATGCGTTCGTCCGTGAGCCCATTTTCGTCACTCCAAAAACCTGTCATGTCCTGATGCGCTCAAATGACGCACGCCAGGGGCTCCAGTGCGAGGGAAAAAAGAAGGGGAGAACGGGGACATCAGTGTTGTGTCCCGCACTCTATTGGGAACTCCTCGGAGAGTGCTCCATTTACCCGTACCCAGGCCATTGGCTGTTAATATAAAATATTTATCCATTGTCTAAATTTGGGGCCAAATCCAAACTTTTCAAAGGTGGACATGAGGAAAGGCCATTAAACGGTATTGAATGCTTTTTCTGCATCGAGTGATAGTATTAAATACGGGTCCGCTCTATTGCTTTCTACTTCTAGCCAATTATGTACTCTCCATAAATTTAGTCTCGTGGACCTCTTAGTCATAAAGCCAGATTGGTCACGATGGATAAGGTTGGATATGACGGTTGTGTGCCTGCGTGTGAGTATGCGGGCCAGTATCTTCGTTTCTATGTTAATGAGTGAAATGGGTCGGTATGAGCTGCATTTTTGTGGTGTTCTTTCTTTCTTATGTAGTACCACTATTGTGGTTGTCCGAAGGTCTTTCGGGAGGCTGCCTACAGTTTGCGTTTCTAAAAACAGATTCAGGAGATGGGGACATTATAGCGCCGCATTTTGCTTAAGAGTTCCGGTGGAAGTCCATTTGGACCTGGAGCTTTCCTGGGCTTCAGATAGCTGATGGCTTCTCTGACTTCCTCAAGTGTTATCACTTCTTCTAATATGTGAGCTTCCTCCTTTCCTAATCTGGGGACCTCAATTGCTTCTAGATATCTCTCTATCTGTGGCTGTCCCGCAAGGAGACGCTCTGCATAGAAGGCCTCACAGTAATGAGCGAAGTCAGTGGCTATCCCAAGAGGCGTCACATGCGTTTGACCATCCTCTGTGTCTATCTGGGTCACCCATCTATTGTCTTGTTCTTTCTTGCTAAGCCACGCAAGTAGCCGCTTCTCTCCTGCGTCATAGCGGCGCAGATACATGGCTTGTATCGCATGCTGCGCGTCTTTCCTGGCGAGTGCCAGATATTCTTGTCGAAGAGTCCGCATTCTCCGTAACAGTGAAGGATCATCACTCGTTAGGGTCTGCGTCTCAATTTGGAGGAGTCTAGATTCAATCTCGGCTATCTCTTCCGCTTCCCTACTTTTTACATGTGCTATTATATTCTGGGCTCTGTCCCGTATGACCGTTTTATAGGCCTCCCAGAGTGTTATAGCAAATTCTACAGAACCCACGTTTTCTTTGAAGTAGAGCTCTGTGTCTACTTTGATTTCTTGGGCAACCTTGGGATCTTTCAGGTCCCAGGCATTGAGTTTCCACCCAGTGTTGGAGCGTTGTCTATCCCTACCCACTGTAAGCCAGAGGGGCAAGTGGTCCGAGAGTCCTCTTGCTAGATATTCTATCCTATGGACCTCCGTCACTTCCCCCACTGGTGGGTTGGTTTAGTTGTGTGTGTCTTTCCTCCCCTCTCCATCAGAAGTGGTTATTGGGCTGATTCACATGTGGGAGACATCAGCCCAGCTGGTTCCCCAGATTGACCAAGCAATTTAGACAACGAGGGAGTTAGGAGAGTAGGGACACATTAAGAGGTTACGGGTGGTTGGGCGACAGACCTCTCCAATCCAAACACGTCACAGTTGGTCACGTTGACCCCAGGTATAGTCAAATGGGTGGTAGGGGAGTGTGCCGGCATCTGATCCCTCAACGGCCTTCGGAAAGCCGATGAAGCGCAGGTTGTTCCATCGGGCGCGATTTTCAGCATCGTCGACTCTTCATGTCACCTCTTTCATGGCTGCAGTCAAGGCCGTGACCTTCTTCCTGAGAGTGAGTGAAGTATCCTCTACCTCTTATATTATTTGCTTGGCTTGTGTGACCTTTTCAGAGACGTTGCAAAGATCCAGGCGCAACAGGTTTATATCTATCCATATTTCATCTATTTTGCCTTCCAGTGCCTCTCTTGGGGATTGAATGGCCTGGAGTAGGACATTGTTGCCTGGCACGTCAGTTGTTTTCTCGGTCTGTGCCCCAGGAGCACTCATAACTTAAGTGAACTTGTCCATTTTCCCCTGGCGTTGTACTTTTGGATCTTTTACCATCTGACGTTACTATCCTGCACTGCGGGCGGCAAGAATTCAACCCGAGTTAATTTCAGTCCGGCTTGGAATGAGGTACAATCTTAATCCTCAAATTGCACTGGAGTGGTCTCGATAACTTCAGCCCAGGTATCCCCGTTGTCTATGAGCCACAAACAGGTCCCAATGACTTATAAAGCCTTGAGGTTTCCCTCGGCTGTAGGCCTCTCCTTCCCTCGCGGGGCCGCCCCCTGCACCACAGGTTATGTGCACCGGCCGCGACTGCATTGGAGTTCGTGCTCCTCAACCGCACTGGCGGCCGAAGAACTCCACCGCTGATGTACGCTTCGTTTTGTTAACTCCGGCACAGCTCTCTGGCCTCTTGGACGTCACCTCTCTTGTCTGTCTTCAGGATCGGCCTTGCGACCCGTCACTACGCCACAGCATCCACCGGCTCACTTGAGGGACGGAGGGGGGCTGGAGAGGAGGGGGCACGGGAGGGTTTCACAGATATACTCTCCTCACTGCTCCTACCCACCCCAGGTCAAAGTCCGCTCAGAGCCCCTCGGCGGTGTCGTTCTCGTCTCCTGGGCTTTAGACCTCTGCCATTTTGTCTCTTGCTAGGTCTCCGATCTTTGCTAACTTTCTTCGTATGTCAGCCTGTTGTTGCCACGGCAAACCAGTCCCCACATGAGCGCTATGTTCCTGCGCTCAGCCCGTATACTTTGTGGTCAGGATTACGGTATTGAGCGAAGGATTCGAGCAGGATTAATTGTGGGCCATCGGAGCTCCGGTTAGACTCGTCTAGTCCACCATGCTGCTGGCCACGCCCCTTGAAGGGGTATTGTTGGACTTGGCCCTTTTTGCGGGGTCATCCCAGAACCTTTTTTATTTTTTCTGACCTGGTGTTGGTGGTTTTAGGACTTTGGGCACTTTCTCACTGCTGTTCAGTGTTAAAGTGCATGTGCCCTCTATGGTAAACTTGGTAAGATTGGTCTACACCTGTATGGCGTATTTAATTTACCTATCAGTCCCTTGTAAAGTGGTATCCCATATACCCAGGGCCAGTAAATTAAGTGCTATTGGTGGGCTTGCAGCGCTGCTTGCGCCACCAACCAAAGTAGCCCTTTAAACCTGTCTCAGGCCTCTGCCATTGCAGGGCCTGCGCTCAAAGTTTACTGCCGCTGTGATGTGGACATAAAGTGATTGCCACGTCTGTGGCTCCCCTTTTACTACATATCAGTCACCCTTAAGGTAGGCCTAGCTAGCCCTATGGGCACGGTGCACTGTAGGTAAAAGTTAGAACATGTGTCTTAACTGTGTGGCATGTCCTGGTAGTGACAAACAGCCAATTTGGTTTCTCACTGCTGTGACGCTGCTCCCTCATAGGAATGCATTGGAGATTCCCCGATATGTGTTTCAGTGGTAATTCCTGACATGAAAGGAGTAGCGTGGTCAAGTTATGTATGTTTGGAATAGTGGCAATAAATGCTGCGTAATGGTGTTCGAAGCTTTAATATCACTATTTTAGAAATGCCACTTCTAGAAGTGGACATTTCTGTGTGCTATGTGTCTTTGTGCCTGCCTGTTGTGTGTATTGCATGTCTGGCTCTAGATGACAGGGGCTGAGGAGGTGCAGTGGCTCCAGAGGGTCTGGGTGAGTCAGCGCTAGGCTGAATAGGCCGATCTGCATTTGGTGTAGTGGGAGGAGAAGCCCCTGACCCTGAATAGGACTGTGCCTGCTTACAGAATGCTGGCTCCGCCCCCCTGTGGTATGTCTGGGGCCAGAACCTGCACTGACAATGGGGAGTGTTGTGCACTTGTTAAGTGCCCCCCAGAACTGGTTTGGACTGGGTCCAAAACCCTGTGCCATGGCAGAACAAAGACTTCATGCAATATAAATATTGGGGCTGTGACCCCCATGAAAGGGGGCTGTTGTGCTTACGATGGACTGAAACTGAAGTGCTGCCAGAGAACTGCTGGATGCCAGGAGGTACTGCTTCCAGGGGCTACCTGCTGCCTGCTGGGTAGCTGAGAGCACTGTCCCTCTGCCTGGGCCCTGTCCTCTGCCCTCCTCTGCCCTTGCCAATTCCTTGGGAGGAGTGCCGCCTGCTCCCTGGCTGTGTCTGGAAGTGGGAGACAGGCTGAGCGCTGTGTTCCCCCCCATCCCCAGTGAGGAGGTGTCTGTCAGCACGGCGCTCCTATTTTCTTTGTGCTGCAAGGTGCAGTGACTGCACCCCAGAAGTGCGTGGTGGGTGCTTGTAATATTGTCCAGGAGCCCGAGAAGTGGGCTCAACCTGCCAAGGTGCGGCAGGCATAGAGTGTGCTCGCACCGTGCCAAAACCATCTTTGGCTGCAAAGGGATCGTGCCCACAGCTCCAGACGCTGCTGAGAGGGCCGAGAAGTTGCGTAGACCTCTCTCCATATTCATTAGCTGAGGAAGGAAGCAGGTGGAAGCCAGGCTGAGCCTGGTTGTGGGCAGGGCCGTTGCCATGCACGGCGCGCCAACAGGAGTTGACCAGAAGAGTAAGTCAGGCGAGGGACACCTGGCTGTGGGCGGGACTCCCGTACAAAAGGGGAGTGGCTACAGTGGGGTGGCTTACGGATTAGTGTGAAATTTAGCAGCAATGTAGATTATGGTGTGCAGAGTAACGCAAAACAGCGAATTGCCTTACGTTTCTCCAGATTTATCAATCAATGGAGGGCCACACATGGTGGCCTTGCTTTCCTTTGTAAATCTGTCAAGTTTTGCATTGCCCATGCATTACGCAAGGGTACCATAATCCAGTAATACACTATATATTTTGGGCCATGGTATTCCGCGATAACGTTACCGGTACATGGCGATGACAAAAAATAATAATAATGGAATTTCTACAGCTCATAGCTACCTCGTTAGAGGTGTCCCATTGCTCGGCACCGGTTTCCATCCACCTTCATGACGTTCTCTAACCCACCTACATCCTGCTCTAAACGTTTCTTTTGTCTGGGCCTGCCAAACTACTAAGGACAGAGTTTTCCACAATTTTGGTGGTAGTTATCCAAACGACATTCTGCCCATGTGTACTTTCCTAAATCTGAGAATTTTGCTCCTGCATTTCCTTTCTGATCTGAGGTTCCTTGGGGGTACATACAGTCTAACCAACGGTTGCAAGTAGCTTGGCCCTTTGTTATCCATGGCTCTATAGCAAAAGCATAAGGCTTAAAACCTCTCTGTCTCACAGGGAGCCAGTGAAGCTGCCTGAGCACGGCATTCATGGGTGCACATCTAGACCGATTCAAAATAAGCCGAGCTGCTGCATTCTGCACTCTTTTCAGTCTTAAATCTGCCTTGTCTCACTCTGAGATACAGAACATTACAGTAGTCCAGCCTTGTTACTTTCAGGGCCTGAACCACTGTCGTCCTGGATATGGAAGGCAGGAAGCACAGTATTTTTCTCAGCATTTTCGGGTGTCCGAAACATTTGTCACCACCGAGATTTGATTGTCAAAGATAATTTATTGTCCACCCAAATGGCAAGATTCTTGATCTTAGGTTTGGCTTCCAGGACAGGACCCAACTCCTTGGGTCGCTAAGCAGTTGACCAGATGTTCGCCTGGTTACCCAGGGCCAAACCTCTGTTTTTCCTGCATTGAACTTAAGGCAATTTAAGTCCATACAATTGGTCACTTCAGCAAAGCAGAGGCTTAAGGAGGCGGCCATCTGAGAAGCAATTTTTGACAGTGTGATGATGACCTGTGTGTCATCAGCATATGACACAATCGAGAACCCAAAGCTCTCAATTACCTCTGCCAAATATTGCACAAACGTTGAACAAGGTTGGGGGAGCCCTGTGGCCCCCCTTGCTTCAACTGGAGCATCTTTGACTGATGGGGCTTTTGTGCCACCTCAAAGGTGCGCCCTTGCAGAAAAGAAGCAACCCATAGCAGAACTTTATGTCATACCCCACATTTCCAGAGTCTCTCTATTAGGATGTTATGACACACAGCATCAAACGCAACACTGAGATCCAACATCAGCAGTGCAGCAATTTCACCTGAGTCCAAAATTTGGTGAACTGACTTGGTCACCAACAGTAGCGCTGTGAGTGCATATGAAGGGCAGAACCCAGATTGGGTTTTTTGTAGCAGATCATGGCTCTTTATAAAATCTGAGAGCTTTTTATTAATGGCTTTCTCTGCAATTTTGGAAAATTGTGGGAGAAGTGAGACTGGACAATAGTTTTCTGGCTTGATGGGGTCCAGCAATGGTGTTTTTTAAGGGCAGAACCACTACCACATGCTTCCATCTCACAGGTATCTGGCCAGAATCTAAGGGGCTGTTAATCAGTTTGCCTAAAACTGGGTCGATCATCTTCAAGCCTTTATCCAAAATAAATAGAGAAGATGGATCTAATGGTGAGCATGACTACTGACTCATATAAAACCATTAGCTCTACCACATCAATGGTTCTGAAACTAAGCCGCCTAATGCTATCCTCTGACCAGTCGAACCAGATGTTCAAAGAGGGAGCGCCTCTGGCTTCAACAAGAAAGACAGTATATAATTGGGTAATGGCTGTTTTTAGATAATTGAATGGCAGCCATGTGGTTTTTGCTAAACTACACTTTTTTTTTTTTTTTTTTTAATTAATCAGAAGCCAGCATTTATTTATTTATTTATTTATTTTTTTTTTGAAACCGTTTATTGCATTTTGAAAAAGTTACAGGTATGGGCCTACAACCACCCGGCCGGCCGCTAGAGTGACAAAAGCATATGACATACATACAGTAAGAGTCTCTTGGCGGTGCAGATTGGTAAAGCAGGAGACATCAATAGCGCAGGCCACATAACTCCAAGCCCACAATACGGTTTCCTTTTATCAAAAACAGAACAACACAAAAAAAAACCACACCCGCAAGGCAACCCGCAATCCAATGTGACGGCACGTGCTCCGTAAGTGGGGGATCCCAACCAGCAGCAAAACTCTGAAGAGGGGAATGGGAGTAGATCAGGGACTGGGGAACCACGTGCCCACGGCTGAGGGAGGGGGGTCGGCTAGGGGGACGGAGCTGGCGAGGCAGCCGGTAGCAGTGGCGGCTCACAAATACCCCCGCGGTAGGCGTTCCAGGGGCCCCAGATTTTCACCCACGCCCCAGGCTTACCCCTCGCCACATACACTACCTTTTCACGGAACATACACCAATCCATATGTTCTTTCCAGGCCAACACCGCCGGGGGCCTCTGGGATCCCCACAATTGGGCAATGTCACGCTTAGCTATCATGTATCCCAGAGTCACCCACCGCGTCTGCGGGACCGAATAGTCATTTGGTTCCCACACATTCAGCAAGCATCTCCTCGCTTCAGGCAACAGCGCGACACGCGTAACCACACGCAGAACCTCACGCAGAACCTCATGCACACCACGCCAGAATCGCTCCACCTGTGGGCACTCCCACAGTATATGCATGAAAGTTGCCAATGCACCACAGCCACGCTTACACAATCCGTCACCAGCAAAGCCCATACGTAGAAGCCTTGGCCCCGTCACGTAAACCCGGTGAAGGATCTTAAGCTGGACGAAGCGAAGACGAGCCGGGATGGCCACCTCCTTCGGAGAGGCCACCGCGGAAATCCAATCCTCGTCGTCCAGTTCCAGCCCGTCGGCAACCCAGGCCTCGCGGAGACTAATCAGCAGGCACGATCTGTCGTTGATCAGTTTTTTATATATAAGGGAGATTGTGCTGTCTGGAACATGGCCATCCAGCACTCTGTCCTCCAGGGGGGAAGACTCCGGGATGGACGCAACATCCGGAAAGACGGAGCCCAGCGCGTGGCGGACTTGTAGGTACCGAAAGTACTCACTGCCTTGCAGCTGAAACTCCGTCTGCAGCGTCTCAAAAGTTTTGAATCCCCCCCTCGTCCAGAGATCTCCCACCGTGCTGATTCCGATCGTGTCCCACTTCTCGAAGCCCTTCGATGTCCACAGGGAGCCCAACCTCTCAGACGCATATAGCGGTGACGCCCGGGTCAAACGGTCCTTCCACCCCATAGCTGCATTAGCCGCGTGCCAGACACGCACCATGACACGCGTCGGTCCCGTCAGACGGGAGTCGGGCGCGCCAGAGTAGAGCGCTCGATTGTAATCGCCACCGGGCAGGAGCATCTTGTCCATTTCAAATGCCGGGTTCAAGGCGGGCCCGTAAAGGCCATGATTAATTGCAGCTAGTTGGGAGGCCCAGTAATACCGTTTAATGTCCGGGAGGGCGACCCCCCCATCGTACCACGGGAGCGTCAATTTAGCCAGAGCAATGCGCGGCCTCCCGTCCCAGAACAGGCGCCGCTGGAGGCCCTCCACCTCACGGAAGTAGCGCGCCGGAACCAAGTCCATAGTGTTCTGGAGGGCGTACAGAAAGCGCGGCAAGGACATCATCTTAAACAAGGCCGCTCGGCCAAGCGGCGAAAGCGGAAGACGCCGCCAACGCGCAACGTCCTCCTTCAGGCGCTGGAGGGGGGGTAGCAAGTTCCGCTCATAGCGGGCCTCCGGGTCTAGAGTAATATATATACCCAGGTACCGGAACCCCTGGGAGGCAATCTGGATCGGGCAATCCCGTGGTAGGGCCGGAGCCTCCCCGGAAAGCACATATACGCAGGATTTCGCCCAGTTGATGACGAGGCCTGAGTTACGACCGAAGGAGCGCAAAACATCAACCAGGACAATCAGCGATTTACGCGGGGAGGCGAGATACAAAAGGATATCATCGGCGTAAAGGGACACGCGGTCCTCATGCTCGGGGGTCCAGCGGAGACCACGGATAGAAGGGTGCCACCGTAGCCACTCCGCCAAGGGCTCCAAGGCCAGTGCAAACAGGAGCGGCGACAAGGGGCAACCCTGACGCGTGCCCCGCCCCAGCGCGAATGGGGCCGAGACTCGCCCATTCACCACCACCTGCGCCAATGGGCCCGAATACAACAATTTGACCCAGCTAATGAATCCCGGTCCAAATCCAAATTTCGCCAGCATCGCCCAGATGTATGGCCATTCAAGCGTATCAAACGCCATGGTGGCGTCCAAGGACGCCAAGATGGCCGGCTCCCGCACAAACGGGACACGCGCGAGCACCCCGTGCAAGCGTCGCAGATTAAGAGCCGTGTTGCGGTGGGGTATAAAGCCAGATTGGTCTTGGTGGACCAAATCGCCCACCACGCCGACCAACCGGTTGGCCAACACCTTGGCGAGGATTTTGGGCTCCGCGTTCAAGAGCGAGATCGGCCTATAGGATGTGACCCGCTCACGGGGTCTCCCCTCCTTGTGGATCACCACGATTGTGGCCAGACGCTGGTCCGGCGGGAGGGAACCCTGCGAGTGGGCCGCCAGGAACATCGCGCGCAGGTGGGGCGCTAGTACATCCGGGCGTAGCTTATAAAGCTCGATGGGGATACCATTGGGGCCCATGGCCTTGCCGGATGCAACCGAGCGAATAGCCAGGGCAATTTCGTCCGAGGTGGGAGGAGCTTCCAGCAAATTCCTGTCCTCCACCGTAAGGGAGGGCAGCGCGATGTCCCGAAGCAGGGCATGGGAATCTTCCTCCGAGCAGGGGGAAACCGGGGAGTACACCTCGCGGAAGTAATCCGCGAAGCAGGAGACAATGGCTTCCGGCTCGGTGACACACGCACCATCCATCCTCTCAATCAACGGAACCACACGACTCGCTCTCTCCCTCTTATCCAACCACGCAATCAATTTGCCAGCCTTATCACCCACATCATACAATCGCCCCTGCTGCTCTCTACTGAGGCCCCTGGCCGCCTCCGTGACGAGGGCTCTATAGGCCGCCTGCTTGAGGTGTAGAACATGCAGCTTGGCATCCGTTACCCCGCTCCCCAGGTCACCCTCCAGTTCCGCAATCTCAGCCTCCACCCGGGTCACCTCCTCCCGCTCGCGCCTCCGGGCATGGGAGATAAAGGAGAGGGCCTCCCCTCTGAGAACTACCTTAAAAGCCTCCCACAGGGAGATGGCCGAAGGGACAGACCCCACATTCTCGTCAAAGTATCGCTGTAAGGATTTGATCAAGTCGGCACGAATGGTGGGGTCGCGCAAATACCATGCATTGATTGGAGCCACCCTGCCCTCCCCCCTCGGGAAGACATCGAAATGTAACAGCAATGGGGAGTGATCTGAAATACCCCGCGCCAGATGGCACACCTCCCCCACCCTCCCAGCATGGGCCGCCGGGACAAGGATGTAATCAAGCCGCGAGAGGCTACCATGGGCACCCGAGTGGAAGGTGTACTGCAGCTGTGCGGGATGCTTTAGTCGCCAGCAATCCACCAGGCCCAGTGTGTCTAAAAGGCCGGACAGCCACGCCTGTGCCCGGGGGAGGTCCCTAGGGGGATGACGATCCATAGACCCAGAAGCTACCGCATTAAAGTCCCCCCCAACCACCAGCAAGCCACCCGGAAGGTCCAGGAGGAGGCGCCCCAGGTCCGCAAATGTTGTAGTTTGTAACCCAGGCGGGACGTACACTGATATAAAAACGAACACTCTACCCTCCATTCTACCCACCAAGACAGTGTAGCGTCCCCTCTCATCATGGCGCACCTCATCAATCTCCAACGGGAGCGAGTTCTTGATCATGATACCCACCCCCCGCGAGCCCGAAGTGAAGCCCGAATGGGCCACCAAACGATAGCCCCGCCGATTCATTGCATGAAAGGAGTTACCTATAAGGTGTGTCTCCTGCAGGAAGACAACATCTGGTGAAATACGTTTCAAGTACTGCAGGACCACACCACGCTTAATCTTATCCCCCAGGCCGTTAACATTCCATGACAACACAGTCAAATCCCTACCCCCCATCGTACGTAGAAGCAATCAGTCGTCTCCCACAGAGCATCTTGAGAGCAACAATACAGTAGCGGGTTTGCCTTGCGGTGCAAACAAACAACACACCCCCCCCACCCCCCCATCCCAACAGAACTCCCCCCTCCCTGCACCCCTGCATGAGCCCAGACAGCCCCCCCAAAGTGCAGTGTGCCTGTCGCCCCATAGATGAAAACTAACTAGTCCCCCAGAGGAGGAGGGAAGCCCCCAACAGACCCCGAACGACCTCCATAGGAGGGGAACATATACGATCAATAAATGGCAAAGGAATGTTGTCCAGAGCAAGGCCTATTATTCACCCCTCAATTCTGATCCGGTGGGCCCTCCCCGCTGACCGCACCCCCCCCACCCCCTCGGCCCCGATCTCCAGGCAGAGTGTCCAACCAGTCCCCAGCCGCCTCGGGCCGGTCAAAGAAGTGCGTGCGACCATCCACCTCCACCCTCAGCTTAGCTGGAAAAAGCATTGAGTACTTAAGGTTCAGGTCACGTAAGCGACGTTTAACACCGAGAAAACTCAGTCTCTGCTTTTGGACCGCCGGAGTAAAGTCTGGGTAGAAATGTACATCCCTGTTATCAAGCTTGACCGGTCCCTGTTGCCTGGAGGTCTGCAGGATAGCGTCTCTGTCCCGAAAGTTAAAAATCCGGGCAATGAGAGGCCGTGGCGGGGCACCGGCCTTAGGTCTGCCCCCAGGGACCCGGTGAGCACGTTCCACCGCAAAAAGCTTACTCAGCCCCCGGGGCTGGAGATGGGTAAGGATCAGTTCTTCCACAAAAAGATCTGCCGCCTCCGCCTCTCGTCCCTCCGGCACCCCCACAATACGAACATTATTCCTCCGGGCCCGACCCTCGGAGTCCTCCAGTCGCCGGTCCATCAGGGCGCTCGCCTGGCCGAGCCGGCGCACCTCCTTCTGGAGGGCCACCACGTCCGTCGTGAGGCTCGTTGTAGTGTGGGCCAGGGAATCGACCCTGTCGTTCGTTTTGGACAAGTCAGCCCTCACGAGGCTCACATCCACAAGGACCGAGTCTATTTTTTGCGCTAGGGTGTCGAAGCGCTGGTCCACCGAGGCCTTCATCTCTGCGATGGCGCCCATGACGTCCCGGAGGGTCAGATCCACCGGCTGAGCAGATGCCTCCGTCGGGCCCGCCGGGGATGTGCGCGATGTCTCCGGAGATCCCTTCTGGAGAGTGTAGCGGTCCATACTGTTGGATTGGTGCGCCGGGCCACGGCGGGTCGTCTTCACCTTCGCCCGGTCGCCATCTTGTTTGGTGGACATGCTTGCTCTCCCACCGTCGTGCCAATCTCCTCGAACGGGCCGATAAACCAGTTCACGGGTTCCGGGGGGGGGGAGGGCGACCACTGGACCGCAGGACGACACACAGCCGGCGGGCCAGCCGGGCACCTGGACAAGGCCACACCACCGCACCCCGCTCCGCAGCCCTACCTCGCTTGAGGGCAAGGAGGGCGCAAAAGCGAAAGTGAAAGCGCGGGGTACGCGAGTCGCCCAGCCTTGCCCGCCGCTGTTGTTCACTTTGTCCCCGGATCGCCCCACTACTCCAATCCGGGGGGCCGGCGCGGAGAAGGCCGCAACCTTCGATCGGTGCTCCCACCGGTGTCCGGGGTCCGATTCGTACCCAAAAAACGGGTGGCGCCTCAGCTCGGGTTTACCGACACAGTCCCCTCAACAAGGACAGGATAGCGCCAGGATTAATTCAGGAGGTCGCGGAGGTCCTCGGGAGCCTCGCACCTACGCGGCCATCTTGGTTGCGCGCTAGGCTCCTCCTCTAAACTACACTTTTTGCTACACTTTGGCTATGTTCAGTGTTAGGGCCATAGGTATAGGTTAGGAGTAGGTCCCTACCTATTACTATTTTATTAAAGTGGTAATAGTTCAGGGAATTTGTTCGTATTTTTAAATATATTTTTAAACACGTTTACGACTTTGTAACGCGATAGTTTCACGCAATGTTGTGAAATTCCATAAAAGTACTACATTGAAAGATATCACTAAGTTCAAATGCCTTATAAATTAAAAAATACTTACCCTACTTAACTGCAGTACCCAAACAGCATCACCTCTGCACCATAATTCTTCCAAATTTGATGTAAATCCATTTTAGCGCTACGTCAAATACAATATTCTGTGGAAAACGTGTTTGGTGGAAAATTAATTTTTGGGCACCCTTTCTTCTTTGCACCCCATTAACGATTCACCCCAAAAATTTACATCATCCCAAAATGTAGAAAATGCAAATGTAGAAAATGCTAGAGGTCTGTAAAGTTTTGCGTTGATTCATCAAACAGGTGCAAAGTTATTAGGGAGTTAATATCCAAGGAATTCCTATCTTTGGGAATACTAACTATAACTACAGAGTGGCAATCAGATTTAATGTGAATTCTTTCTTTTTATCTACTGTATTTGTTATGTATTTTTTATTGGTTTAGTTGTTCATGTAGTAACTCTAATAACATATAAATAGGTAGTCTAGTTTATTTTTTCGTCTTCTTTGCTTTTAGTAGGGCTTTGCTACATATGAAACCCAAAGTGAATGAAAGGCAATCATTCCTGTTATAAAAATTTATATATTTTTTTTTCTTAATAGCCAATTATCATATCCTCCATATAGTAGTATGTACAGTTCATTGCTAGGTCACTTTTCCATTTTGTTGCACTGGAAAACATAGAGAGCATGCAAAGAAAACTTATGTAGATTAAGACATATTCTATTTGTTATATATTTGTTTATAGGTGTCCATTAGCATATTACCATAAATGGGTCTTTCAGTTGTTCAATTACTAAATCTGAAACTTTATACATGTGGTCTAGTTTATTTTTGCTCTTCTTTGCTACTTTTGGTAGGATTGCGCTACATTTTTAGGCCAAAGTAAATGAAAGGCAATTGTTATAGGAATAAAAATTGAAATTATTATTTTTTAGCTAGCACCCACTGATCATGTACTCCAAATAGTAGTTTGTGTGCCTCACTCCTAAGGCAATGTTTAATTTTGTTGCACGCGGTTCATAAGAAAGACGTTTTTTGTATTGTTTGTTTGGCACATTTTCTTTTATGAGCCAGAGAGACTGCAAAAAATAGTTATGTGGATCAAGATGTATTCGATTTTGTTATGTATTTTTCTTATATTCCATTACCATGGGGCATCAATGGGTCTTTTAGTTGTTTGTGTAGTAAATTTGAAACTTTATATGCAGTGTAGTTTTTTGGTGGACTTCCTTGCTACTTTTAGTAGGATTGAGCTAGATATAAAGGCCAAAGTGAATAAAAGACAATCATTGTTATTTTTATAAAAAGTGAGCTTGCAAAGAAAACGTATGTAGATTGAGATGTATTCTGTTCATTATGTATTTGATTACAGGTTTCCATTAGCTTGTAACCATAAATTGGTCTTTCAGTCGCTTATTTAGTAAATCTGAAGCTTTACATATGCAGTCTAGTTTGTTTTTGGAGTTTCTTGCAACTTCTCGTAATATTGTGCTACAAGATATCACTCAGGGGCTTCTTATGATGTCGGGCGGACTTCACCATCCCGGAAACGGGACCACCTGACCTCCTATCGATGGTCCCGACAGCTTAATTACTATGTGACCGCACATGATGTCGCATACTCACATTTCCCTAGGTAGCATGTGTTACGGCCGTAGCACAAGCTCCCATAGGGAAATAGGAGGTTGTGTTAATCTCTGCACCCCGTTGTAGGTACCTCAAGGTGCAGGGATCAACAATAGGTGCCCCCTCGCCCCCAACTGGAGACCGCAAACAGAAGGAGTCCTGCTAGGGGCCCCTAAACATGCTTTCTGACAGGCTTTCCTTGTGGGAAAGTCTGGCATGGAAAGCCTGTTGAAAACCGTTCATCGTAATCCAGATGGCGTAAAACACCATCCATATGCATTATTGGCCAGCTTCCAACTGGCTGACGGGCTCCTTGAGTCCATCAGAATCCAGACTGAATGAGCGGCCAGTTTCAATTCTGACCGGCTGATTACACTCTGTAAATTATATATATATATATATATATATATATATATATATATATATATATATTTTATCTACTGGCGGTCGCCAGTAGATAGTTATAGTTACAACCTAGTTTCCATAGGAAATCTCAACATTCTAGTTTGAATAACTTTGGCGCCGGTTGACGAATCCTCGCGAAATTTTCAAAACAAATGGGGCGCTCCGTTCAGCTCCTACCCTGAAAGTCTCGGGGTGATTCGTCAAGTGGGGGCCGAGAAAAAGGGGGGGGTCCCAAAACGCGTTTTCCCCATGCATTTTTGCATAGGACCTTTAGCCGCAGCTACAGCCCGAACGGCTGAACAGAATTACGTGAAATTTGGCAGAGAGGTAGCCATATGGTCAAGGAAGTGCCTTTTGCAGGTCTGGTGTAAATCTGTTCAGTATTTCCTGAGAAAATTGCATTTAAAAGCATATCAATATCTATACGCGCGCACCGTGCGCGCACCGTGCGCGCAACCTGCCGTGCGCGAGCGCAATTCTAATTGGTTGTTAGATGTCGGTAAACATTCGAATCGGTCGAAACCAGTAAGTGTCGGCCGCCATTTTGTCTCTCGCAGTCTGAGGGGGTCAAAAACAAAGGTGGAGAACGAGAAAAGGGGGCAGAGTGGACAGTTCCTGACCCCCTAGCCTTGGTGAGGGGTCACAGAAGGACCCCCAAGGGAGAAAAAAACAATTTTTAATTTTTTTACAAATCGTGAGGTGCGCGCACCGCCCGAGCTTGGCACGAACTGCGAACCGTGGGAGCTCGGTGCGCAAAGCGCACCTTGAGCCCACAGCGCGCGCACGGTGAAAAACCGAAAAAAAAAAAAAAAATACATAACTTAGCATTTAAAAAACCGTACAAATTCACTGAAAAAACCATAGGTTTCACACACGTTATAGTTACGAATTAGCATTTAAAAAACCTTGCAAATTCACTTATTTCACTCGTAAAAAACCAATGAAATTCCCCCGTTATAGTTACTGCAGGCAACTATAACTCACACGACCGCAATCCTCTGCTGATGACGTCAGATATTACATCACTGATGACATATGTGTCTTTCTGAAAAATAAATATTTGTAATATATGTATAGCTAAAGATTAATGAAAGAAGACATGGGTAAATAAGTGTCTAAATACAGTGATGTAATATCTGACGTCATCAGCAGAGGATTGCGGTCGCGTGAGTTATAGTTGCCTGCAGTAACTATAACGGGGGAATTTCATTGGTTTTTTAAATCATAATTCATAACTATAACGTCCCTGAAACCTGTGTTTTTTTCAGCAAACATCTAAGGTTGTGTAACTAGTACTGACATTTTTAGAGTGGAACAGAAAGGCCGCCACATGTTCAACCATTTCTGAGGAACTGCAGTGTGTACAAGTTACAGTACACGTTAAGAAGGCTTCTTCAAAATATTTGTGCATTCATAAAGGTAATGTAATTTTGTAACCCTTTTTTAATATATATTTACTAATTTATATATATATTTTTAAAACTGTGAGATTCGCGTACTGATCGCGTACCAGTTGCGGTGGGTGCGCGAACCCAAGCAACGTGCCGCCATATTTGTTTCTTCGAGTAGGCTGCGCAATAGGTGTGCGGTTCCCAATTTTTTCATTTAAAAAAAATGTAAATACATATTATATACTATATATTTTTTAAATCAATCGTATGTGTTTTATCAAATGAGTTATAAAAGTGATATTAATATAAATATTTTGACTATTTGAGTTCCTAAAATGAAGTTACGGAAGCTGCGAGGCTCCTGCGTACCCTTTCTCACGTATTGCCGGGTACAGGATAGATTCACGATTCCAGCGCAAAACATTTAGTTCTAAAAAACATATATATATATATATATCATTTTATAGTATATATTACACCAACAGGTTTACTTTCAGATTTGTAAATCTACTATATTTGTAACTGGAATTAATATAAAATATTGTTTACACATGTTTTTCTGAATCGCGTCTGGTGCACGTTGAATACGCGTCCGGTACACAAATCGCATGTGACTTCAAAAGAAAGGATTTCATTGGTTAAGAAGCTTTTCTATTCTACTACTTGGAGGACCCCACCCAATTTTTTCATTCTTCCGGGAGCATCTTTAGAAAAAACACCTCTTGTGTTTTCTCTCCCTCTCCATTTATTTTTTGGGTGTTCTTATTCAACACTAGAAATGGCATTTGCAAATCCACTCCCAGATGTATTTGAAGATGAAGAGAAACTGGAAAAACCAATAAAAAAAGAAAGGAAAGTGATGTCTGGGCTTTTTTCTCCATTCCACCTGGGGAGAAAAAAGTGAATGCCCTCAAGGTGACTTGCACTGTGAGCGAAAAAGTTTGATCACAGGGCTCGGAGAAGAAATACTCCTGTGGAACTTCATCAAAAATGAAGCATCTACAAATGATGCATCCTAACCATCTCGCTCGAGAACAGCACCGACGAGAACTACTACATGTAGCAGAGGATGATGAAGACACAGGAACGAGTACATCTGCGAGATCTACTCCAACACCAGAAATATCATTGCTTATACCTGAGTTTACAGGTTTAGAGCAACAATGCATAAGTGCAAAAAACTAATTTGTGCTGGAGAGCAATCTATTGCAGCAGTTGTAGCTGCAAAAAATCACAAATGCTAATTTTTTGTTTGTTTTTGCAAAACTTTTTAATTGCAAAATGTTTTCAGTACTTTACTGTAGTTTGATGTCTTGTTTTTAAAAACGACCCAAAAATAAATAAGAGTTAAAACACAAAGAAATGAAAAAAACAAAAAAAGAAAAAAAGATGGATCTTTTTAGGACCACCTATTTGGTTACAGATAGACAAAGTTGTATGTGTTGTATGAATGAGTGCAAGGGTAATGTCTGGGTCATTGGATGAGTGCATGGGTTGTACCTCAGAGAATGGATGAGTGCATGGTTAGTGCATGAACAAATGGTTGAGTGCAAGAGTAGTGCCTCAGTGATTGCATGAGTGCAGGGGTACTACCTGGGTGATTGGATCAGTGCATGGGTAGTGCCTGAGCGAAAGGATGAGTGCAAGGGTCATTGGATGAGTGCATGGGTAGTGCCTTGGAGAATGGGATGAGTGCATGGGTAGTGCCTGAGTGAACAATTGAGTGCAAGAGTAGTGCCTGAGTGATTGCATGAGTACATGGGTAGTGCCTGGGTAATTGGATGAGTGCAAAAATACTGCCTGGGTGATTGCATGAGTGACGGCGTACTGCCTGGGTGATTGCATGAGTGCATGGGTAGTGCCTGAGTGAATGGATGAGTGCAGGAGTACTGCCTGGCTGATTGGATAAGTGCATTGGTAATGCCTGAGTAAACTCATGAGTGCAAGAGTAATATCTGCCTGCTTAGATCAGTGCATGCCTAGTGCTTGAGTACAAGGATGACTACTAGAGTAATTCGTGGGTCATTGTATGAGTGCATCGGTTGTACCTGAGGGAATGGATGAGTGCACGGGTATTGCCTGAGTGAATGGTTGAGGGCAAAACTAGTGCCTGGGTGATTGTACAATTGCATAGGTAATGCCCGATTGATTGGAGGTGTGTATATGTAGATCTCCTAAACTGTATGAGTGCATGTGCAGTGCCTGAGACAATGGATGAGTGCATGGGTAATGCCTGAGAGAATAGTTCATTGCAAGAGTAGTGCCTGGGTGATTATATGAGTTCAAGGGTAGTGCCTGTGTGATTGTATGAGTGCTTAATCCCAGTTTACATAGTATCACTTTCTGCAACATTCAACCATACTGGCAGGTCACAAGTTCACCATATTCTCAAGTTCAGGACAGTAGCTTACAAATGCAAATAGCAGGTGTGGTTGACTTTTGCTAAATATTACCTTATCCTTTCTACTTTACCTTTCAAACATTGTTTAAGAACCAATAAGAAACATGCTTCTTCAGGAAAATAACATGCAACCTATTTTTGAGTGCACAATGTTAATTAACATCCAATCACTTATCAACTTTTCTAAAACAGCATCTTCTTCACCATTTTATATACCTCTCATTCTACCAACTGACTACCTGAGCTACAGACATCTTTTCATACCTTCCAGACATCCCTTCAAGATGCTTACAGAATGGATTGTAGGGCACAACTTTGTTTTCCTGTGCAAAAAGTATGCTGAACACAGGTTTGCAAAATGTGGAAATTAAATGGATTGCACAGAGAGGAATTAAGGGGGACCAACTGATGCCTTTGGTTAAAACCTTTTTGCATCTCCAACCCCCTGACCTCCTGACTGTGCACTGTGGTGGCAATGACCTAGGCACATTGACTGGGGTAGGTCTGCAAATGCTAATGAAGGATACCTTTGCACAATTGATGTTGCTTTTGCCTTAAACTGTCTATGTATACTCTAATATATGCCAAAGACAGAAATGGAAGTGGTCAAATCAATTCTGTCCACAGTTTGAGAAAGCTAATAGGAATGTCAATAAAGTTGTTTCTGCTTGCCTCAGAGACCATAGGATGGGCTCTATCTTTAACAACAGTCTACGTTTTGATATGGATGACATCTACAGAACTGATGGAGTTCACTTCACAGATAAAGGTAACAGAATATTTCTCAACAACCTTAAGATGTGCATCCACACTTACATGTCGCTCCAACAAAGTCATAATGAAAACAAGGGCTCTTTTTACAGCCACCCTATAATCCATAAGTCAATCTTATTTTTTTTAAACCATAAATACTCTTTTTTACATTTTTGTGGATTTGCGAACCCATTGTGGACCCACAAGACAAAAGCACAAATTCAATGTACAACAATACAATGCACTTTTGAAGTTTAACTAGTAACATTTTTATATTATTACTAACTCTATTAAATTTAATGTGATTATTAACTTCAATCTCACTAACTTCATAAAAAATTTCTGAAATGCAATACTACCTTCTAAATTATATACTATTAAACTATTTATTTATGATAGATCCGCGAATCCACAGCGACGTTAGACTGGGGACCAAACTGAGAGGCGCGATGGGGTCGTGACTTCTATGATGAGAGACAATGAAAAAATGAATGCCCCCCAGTTCCATTACCCAATGTCAACCCTGGGGACCCCATCCCTCGGGGCCCAGCAAAAATGTATTTATGGAAGGAGGGCCACCTGGCCCCCCCATCCCTGGGCCTCTTTAGGCCGTGGGGTCCCATCCCCTGGGGTCTGCCCAGCCTTTCTTTTTTAAATAAATTTTGGAGGGGGGCCGTGTGGCCCCCCCCCCTCCTGAGGCCAATTATGGCCGTGAGGAACCCATCCCTGGGGCCGGCCTTAGGTTTTTAACAACAAATCAAATTAAAATAAATAAAAAAGGGAAGGGGGACCTAGTGGCCCCACTCCCGGGCAATTTTTGGCCTCCGGGGATCCCATCCCCTGGGGCCTGGCCTCACGTTGGGGACTGCTGGGGAGCCCCAATGCCCCACGGTCCCAGCCGGCTCCTCGCCTCCTGTGGGAGCTGGCATTGCTTTTGGGCAAATGGAGCTGCAAACATGTAGCGCCCTTTGCCAAAAAGCAATTCTGCTTCGCTTCATGGAAGCAAGAGCAGTTTTTCAGCTCTCGCTCCCATGAAGCAAAGCAGAGGTTTCCTCCCACTCTGGTATCCGTAGTTCTTGCCTTGGATTACAAATAACACCCTTCGGTGAGTTTTGCGTTTTCACAGTTATTTATGACACTTTTACGGATACCAGAATCCTGAAATAATTGAATGCACCTGTGCACCCACAAGAGGGCGTAGACCACGAATAAAAGTGTGCCTTGGATACGTTTTTGTGTTTGATGCAGACAGCCTATGATTAAGGGGCCAGGGGGCCCTGAAACGCGTCAGGCGATAATAATCTGTATGTATTTGCTGGTTCCCCTACTAAAGAATTCAGCCGAATGCGCTTGCAGTAGAGTGCTTCCTCATGCACAGGACAAACTTGGGATATATATATATATATATATATATATATATATATATATATATATATATATATATATATATATATATATATATATATATATATATATATATATTACAAAAACCGCAGCGTCTCTGCTGTGTTTAGCCACACACGGACCGCATACTTAGTGCAAATTAGATATTTATGTCTCCGCCATTACGCGTTTCAACTCCTCAGAGTCTTGGTCACATGGTAACGTTCTCAACATCATTTGCGTTATTTAAAGTGACATTGTGCTTTGTGATAGGTACAAGGTTTGCACGTGTTCATAGACATAGAGGAAACATATATATATATATACATATACATGATGACTCAGATACTTTTCGATAATAATTTTTTGCATAAATGCATATTTTATCTTTTAGAACCAAACAATCATTAATACCAATATGTTAATGAGTCATAAATGTTTTCCTCATTATCCCAGCAATTTGTAGTTTTTTTCCCCACCCATATGTCACAATAGAAGTCATATAAGAATTGCAGATTTCAATTTCTTATTGCCTTTTCATTATTTATTTTGATTATTGATCTAAATTTAGAGTTTTAATATTTGCTTAAATGCAAGGAGGACTAGTGCATGGCTTTGCTAAATAAGACTATTGATTCATAGTACTTAAGTAGGTCATTATTTCACATTTTTTACTTCTCTGACATGGTGTATGGTCATGCTGTGGATATTCGGTTTGTGCCTTGTGACCTTGATGTGCAAATAGTGCTAAAATGTGCAAAAATGTGCAAGAAAATAATATATAAATAAAATACTGTTATTGTGTTACCCGTCATTTTATTTATCATTATCTTGTAGTTATCACAGCTATTTTGTGTCTGTATTGTTACTTGGATCTCCCTTATGTTCATTCGTGAAGATCGAAATACCTGGGCGAGACTTATTAAGTTTGAAGTCATTTCATATGTGAATTGCAGTTAAATATATGTTCTTGAACATAGATCTTAATTAGGTTGTCCTGTGGAACACATGTCCTTCAGATGTGGTACAATAAATATATATATATATATATAAACATAAATAAATAAATATGTATATATAAATATATAAAACATATACAATATTGTCTAAAAAGTCATGTAAAAACATCAACCTAATGTGCTAAGGCATTTCTTAGTTTTTTCGTGTGTGTATGTAAATTCCGGTCTGTTAAATATGGATGAGGATGTTATATACAAGTATATAAATCTTCCGTGATATTAAGACCCCCTGGGGCCTTTGAGTCCATCTCAAGGATGTATTGTGTCTCTAACTTTCTCAGTTTGGCTTCTCTATTACCACCACGTCTGCTTGGGGGTATTGAGTCGATTAGATAAAATTCCAATTCCTGACTCCTAGAGTTGTGATATTCACGAAAGTGCCTAGCTACAGGATATGTGTTATCATGGTTATTGATGGCCCTGATGTGTTGTAAAATCCGTTTGTGGGCTTGTAGCTTAGTACTACCAATGTATTGTAGCCCACATGGACACATTAGGACGTATACAACATATTCTGTTTTGCAAGTAAGTAACTTGTTGATTTTAATCTCATCCTGACTGAATGGCGTTGTGTATGATGTTTTCTTTATGCCCAATTGGCACGCCTTGCATGTTTTACATCTATAAAATCCATTGTGAGATTTGAGCCAACTGCAAGTTTCAATTAATTCAGGAGTTGTTGTCACTAGTCTATCTCTCATTGATGTGGCTCTTTTGTAAGTAATGGATATTCTGTGTGGTAATGTCTGTCCTAGTACTGAGTCACTTAGAATCAGGGGCCAGTTACTTGTAATGATATTACGTAACTCCTTATATTGTTTGCTGTAATCCATGGTTATGCGAAATTCCTCTAACTCATTTTTTCTATCACAGACATTGCTTTTCAATGATGTCTGATGTTCCTTTATTTTAGGTTTTATTAAATCAAGTCTGTTCATATTCATGGATTTGTTTATTGCCCCATCTATTGTTTTCAATGAGTAGCCCCTGACTAGGAATCTGTTTTTGGCCTCCTCCTGTGCTTGTTTTAAAGACATTACATCACTAATAATCCTCCTTAACCTTAGCATTTCCCCGTAGGGGATGCTTTTGATCAAGTGTCGTGGATGGGCACTGGAGCTATGTAATGTTGAATTTCCTGCTGTTTCTTTACGATATAATCATGTTTGAATTTTAATGTCTTGAATAAAAATATTTGTGTCTAGGAAATTTACAGATTTGTTACTGATAGTGCCTGTGAATTGTAAATTCAATAAATTGCTGTTGATGGATTTCATAAATGTCTGTGCCTCTTGTTCAGTACCTTTCCATATAATGAAAAGGGCATCTATGAAGCTGGCTCCCATGGCTACTCCTGTTGTCTGCTGATAATGCAAATTATTGAACATGAAGACATTATTTGTCAGACAAAATCCAACCATCTCTATTATCATGGCACTATGTCCTGTTAGTTCTCCCTCGTCAGATCTTAAATAGTGTTGAAGTGCTCTAATACCATCATTATGTCTGATACTCGTGTACAATGATGTAACATCTAATGCCATCATCATGTAGTCATTTTGCCATTCTACTTTGATACCTTTCAGTACCCAGTTAGGTAGCTCATTCAGTAGTTAACCAGGCTGGGATGTCAGCCAGTTACCCTGTATTAGCCAATGGGGTTACTAACTTTCCCCCAACAAAATGATAATTTGTGGGGTTTGCTGGTAAGACACATATCAGGATATATGTCCTACCTAACAATATACAGCTTCCTGCCATTGGGTTCTATAGACTTTCTTTAGGGTAGACTTCCATATACTGTTAAGGGAAGGGGCGACTTTGCCATGGGTTTTAATGCAGTCAAACTAGCAGTGTGACACTGCCCTTCCAGTGTGCAGTGGCAGGCAGGGGGCATTTTGGACTTTTGACACACTCGTGGCACAATCAGTGCTGCAGCCCTGGGTGGACAGTCTGCCTTACATGCCCTTTGTACTCTGGGTACCATATACTATGGACTTAAAAGTAAGTCAGTACTTGCCAATTGGGGATAGCCAATTTGGCATACACTTTGTAATAGGTAAGAACACTGGCATTGAGGTCTGGTTAGAAGGCCTCAGTGCACTCTCAGAGTCGAAAAAACAGAAGCATCAGTCCACAAATTGGAAGTGAATATGCAAAAAGAGCATTTCTGTATACTCAGCATGACAGTCTCCCTCTCTTTTCTACCCATTGCCACAATAAACTTTCATTACTATAAATGGTTCACAGTTCAAATCCTTGACCGGCTCCTTCTGTTCATGGGATTTATATTTGGTGTTCATGCTTCATTGCTGTATGAGCCATTTAAAAGCAGCACTGATGCTCAACCTGCTAGAACGGGGTTTGCCCTCAATGCACTACTGCAGAATGCACATCTTGATGTTCATATTACAAGCATGCCTTTCACTATTGCAAGTGTAATGCGACACATAACTGCATATAGTTTGTGCGCTGAGAGGAGTTTGCTAGATGCCCTTTATTTAACATCCAGTTAAAGGTTGACATATCATGTACATTTTTCTATAGCTTTAATGGCATGTCCTGATAAACACAGCAACAGCATTATAGTGCTGTGAGATATTGCTCACCATATGACGTCACACCCAAGTGAATCGAAACATATAACAACACAGTGTATAACAGCACATCAAAGCAAAATACATGGCATGAGAGAACAACACATAACAGAAAACCACGGCACATGGCATTGCCATACAGCACATATAATAGAAAAGGGAGTTTACAGTGCAGCACGACATCATGCCACACCTTGCCTAATTAACACAAAGCACACTGCAGTATCACACAATAGTAAGCTTGCCGTGTGACATTACAGCACAACACTTTGCAGCATATTAAATACCATACCAGCAGAATATAGAAAGTGCTGAAAATGACAGTACTTCACTGCTATGCAAAGTTTTTGAGAGCACAATACTAATAGCACATTAGGACACAGCACATCACATAACAGTAAAAAATACCCCACAACAGTTCAGCTTGGGAGCTCATGGGACAACATATCAAACAGCACATCATAGGAAACCATTGCTCAAAACAGCAAACTACAGAACTGCACACCACAACACAAAACTAACATATCATAATAATGTAACATGCCATCATTTAATGTCACTTCTCTGAAAATGCTCGAGCCACAAATCTGGTAGGAAGCTAAGTGCTGTCCCAAGGAAGGGAAGAGTCAAGTTGTGAGACAATCACGGATAATAAACTACTGCCCAAGAATTTGGCTGATACTACTGTTGCACCACCACACACACATGTGTTGAGTTCCTGTTTCACCTAGCAGAAAAAAGAGAATGTGCCTACAACTTGTCCCTACACTAAATATTCTAGGTACAGCCAGGAGAAACAAAATGAGACTAACATTGCCTTGAACCAACTGTACAAAGTGGTGCTCTGAGTCTCATGCCATCAAAAGCACCTCAGTGATGGCATTAGATCAAGGCAAACTACAAACCACACACCTACAAACTGTCTGTAGACTAAACGTGTAGCTGGTTGCTGTCAAAGTTCTTGGTCCATTTAGAATGAAAAAAGAAAGTGTGCCTATAACCTATCCCTATACTAAACATTCTTGGTATAGCCAGGAAAAACAAAACAAGACCGAGGTTGCCTTGAATCCACCATCAAAGTAGTGCTCTGAGTCTCATTGCAGCAAAAGCACCTCAGTAAGGGCATTTCAAACTGTCAATAGGCTAAACGTGTAGATGACAGTTTTCCAAAGTTCCTAGTCCACGGCAAGAAAAAGAGAGCGTGCCTTCAGCCTGTCCCTATACTAAACTTTCTTGGTACAGCCAGGATGAACAAAGCAAGATTGAACCAACAAAACAAAGTGGTGCTATGGGTCTCATTCCAGCAATGGCACCTCATTTGGGGCATGGCATTAACTCAAGGCAAACTACACATCTACAAACTGTCTCTAGGCTAAACATGTGTAGTTGACAGCTTTCAAAGTTCCTGGTCCATTTAGAAGGAAAAAAGAAAGTGTACCTATAACGTGTCCCTATACTAAACACTCTGGGTATAGCCAGGAAATACAAAACCGAGGTTGCCTTGAATCAATTGTACACAGTAGTGGTCTTGGTCTCGTGGCAGCAAATGCACCTCAATTTTGCATTACAAACTGTCCATAGGCTAAACATGTGTAGATTACAGTTTTCAAATTTCCTGGTGCACATGTTGAAAAACAGTGTGTGGCTCCAACCTGTCCTATACTGAACATTCTTGGTACAGCCAAGATAAACAAAGCAAGATTGAGGTTACCTTGAACCAACAGCACAAAGTGGTGATGTGGGTCTCATGCCAACAAAAGCATCTCATTAAGGGCATTGGCTAAAAGCAAACTGAAAACCATAAATCTACTGTCCCTAGGCTAACCATTTGTGGTTGACAGCAATCAAAGTTCCTGGTCCACCTCAGAGGAAAAAAGAGTATGCCTATAACCCAACCCCCTGCTAATCATGGAGAAAGCATAAGAACTAGATTTGGATTCCTAGAGTGTGTACTGAGAAGCTTTTGTGGGCTTTCTGGGAGGGCCATATATTTGGTGATAAATATTCTACTCACAAACTTACCTTAGGGATGCTTCTTATGAACAGCCAACTCTCTTGCCAGCTTGATCATGTTCTTCACCTTCATCAAAGACACCATCAAAGTGCTCTCACGTGTATGGTTTCCACAGTGTGAAAAAAATCAAACATATTTTAATGATGAAATGTGGTTGTTGGTTGAGGGGGGTGTGAGCCCTTCTCAAGCACCAGCCACAATCCTTCTCAGGGTAAACCATAAAAGTCACAAAATTAACATGTGCCTAACCCTCTGGTAGCTTGCTACAAAATCAGTCAGGGTTAAGTGAGAGGCAATGATACAGCACTCAAACAGTAATAAAGTGAAAACACAGCACAAGAAAGATGCCACACCAAGTTAGAAACATAAAGTAAAATTTAATAAATTATTTGACACCAAGAAGGGAAAAATCCAATCAGTAGAACCAGACATATGCAGTTTCAAAGATTTATGCTAAGTATAGTGCCTGAAAGCAAAAAGAGCCGCTCACAGTTATCTGGTCATACGGGACTGGTGAAGGTCACAAGTTCAAGCAAATTGCGATTGAGTGCGGGCCTGATACAATGACCAGGTTAGTCTCTCGGAAAAAGTTACCTTCTAAAGTCCAGCGCAAACAGTTTTGTTTGTGGTGGAAGAGACTGCGAGGAGCAGGGATAGTGTCATGGATGCTTGTACCTGTAGAGCAACAAGCAGGCTGTGCATTGTGGATGGTGCCAGCTATAGCGCAAAGATCCTGTTGGGCATCACAGACAGGTGCTGCTGGAGCTTTGTATTGGTAGTCACTAAAGGCTGTCGCTGCTGTAGCACAAATCGCAGATCTTGCGTTGCAGGTCGTTGCTGGCTATCGCTGTAGTGTGAAGACTTAGGTTCACTGGAACCTTGCATTGGTGGTCGGCGCAGGTAGCAGATCTTGGCGCGAACAAGCCTGTTTGTGGTGGCAAAGAGCCCAAAACATCAAGATTTCTCCTTTTCTTATACGAGGAGCTCAGCTGATGCCACACCAAGGGTTAAGGACTGGAGGGGCACCTTTTGGGGATCAGGAACACACTCCCGCAGAGACCAGCAGGAATCTGACAGGTCCAGTGCAGCATGTCATTTGGGCAGTTGCAGAGAGGAATCTGGAGGTTGTTGTGTCCCTGTAGATCAGAACATGAGGTCAGTCAGCTGACCCTTGGAGTCACTTCAGCCTGGGACGAAGGGCAGGCCCCGAATAGCTAGGTATTCCTGTGGCAGCAGGGCAGTTCTCCCTCAGTATTCACAGATCCAGAAGTGTTTTATATGTGGTGCCCAATTTGAAGTGGATGAAATTTCTGGAGAACTGGAGTTTCTGGAGACTTCCTGTACAGTTTAGGGCCTACTCTAGGGGTAGGGTATATGTATAAAAAAGGAAGGCTTAGGCTAGGTCCAAATTGCAGTTTAAAACTGCACAAACCAGCTGCAATGGCAGGCCTAAAACATGTTTTCATGGGCAACCTAAGTTGGTAGCACAATAATTGCTGCAGGTCCACAAGTATTGTTTAATTGACAGGCCCTGAGTACCTGTAGTGCCACTTTACTAGGGAATTAAAAGTAAATTAAATGTTCTAATAGGGTATAAGACAATCTCACCATATTTGAAGGAGAGAGCCAAAACACTTTAGCACTGGTTAGCAGTGGTAAACTGTGCAGAGTCCTAAAGCCAACAGAAACAATTCAGTAAAACAGGAGGGGTGAATATAAAAAGGTTTGGGCATGACCATGCAGAGAGGGCCAAATCCAAAAAAACAAACCACCACTGCCAATACAGCCACCCTCCTGGCACACACAGTTGTATAGTAAGGAACACTTTCAGAGACAAAGCATCCCACCAGAGACTCCCTTGCAGGTCATGGTTCATATTTGTAAAGACTTGCTCGATTATAAGATTAATGGGGCTACCAGCTCGTAAAGGGGCAGGGCAGGATGAAAATAGCTACTAAAGAAAAATAAACACAGGCAGTGTTTGAGTGGCTGAGCAAGGTTAGAAAACAGCAATATCTGATGATGAAGTGACTCTTATGTAGAGTGATGTGTAGGGATGGAGAATGGTGTAAGATTGGACAGGTGTCATATTGTAGGGGATTACCCTAATGATACAGAGAGTTCTGGCTTAGAGTACTTTGCTAAACAGGGCTTGGACAAGTAAAGAGCAGAACCATGTAATATGGTGAGGAGTGCATGGTTACTATGGATGGCATATGCACAGCAGAATTGATGTAGATTAGGGCTGGGAAAGTCTTAAGTTAGATTAGAGGACTTGGTAAAACTCAGAACAAGCATTGCTTGTGCAGGTTAGTGCAGAGGCGTGCTGGTTAGGGCAGGGGATGAGAATGATTTGTGATAGAGATACATTTCTGTTCTTGTCTTTATTTGGGGTGGAACAGTATTGAGGCTCTGGAATACCAGTGGTAAAAAGAACAGCATACTGCCTAGTAACGCCATACCTGCCCCTGGACATCAAGAAAAGGCCCCAGAGCCACTCCTCAATTTCATCAAATATGCTGATGACATACAGTTGTTCAAGAAAGTATTGCCCTCACTGTATGTCTGCACTACCTGGGTCCCAGCCTCACTAAACTGATTTCCTTATATTTACGATTGCCAGCAACTACCTTAAATCTGGCTCAATGACATAAATCTGCACGGATTCAACTATGATCCAAAACCACGTCAGTAAATAACAACCTCAACAACAACCTCAGCTTCTAAGATTATACCACCAAGAACACCAACCATCATAGCACCGGCTCTCACTGTTCAAGAAATTATTAGGGGTGGGCGGAATTTGCGTAATCGCGTTACGTAAATCTCCGCGAAACGGTAAAAAATCTCCGCGAACACGCAGAAATTCCGCGAACACGCGGAATTGCTTGTTCGCGATGCTTTTTTCCTGTTCACAATCGCTGTTTGCGTGCTCAGGGAGAAATATCCCGCGAACACGCATTTTGAGAACGCGAACAAGCAAAAAATTTCGCGAAGTCTCGGAAAGCAGAATTTTGGGCAATTTCGCGTTCTCCGCGGAACGCGAAATTACCCAAATTCCGCGAGCGGAAAGGAATTTACCGCCCAGGCCTAGAAATTATACTGTTCACTGCTGCAAACGACTTCAGGACCACCCTACAGGCCTTGAACACTTTCATCTTGATGGTGACAGTGCCCCACTCCATACACTACTTCACACCATATTGGACCCTCTGAAATCCATCCAACATCCTGCAATGTGCCACATCAAGGGCCTAAAGTAACTTGACCACATCATCGCCAGCCAGCAGGAGCTCTATTGTCTGATCTAAACACCCAACACATATTCAAAATCAGCTGCATTATCTATTATTGTCCATCTTTTGTGTGACATTTCCCCAGATTTCCTCCTTCCTTTGCTGAAACCACTTTCATTGGCCAGTGGACTCTGTGTACGTTAGTTCTTCTAAACAGTGGTAAACAACTTATGCTCTCCCTCCTAAGCATGAAAAAATTGTATCCAAGTATTATAAGCATTTGTGACCCCTCCAAAACCAATATATGGGTTTGAATGCCAATCTAGGTTTATGAAGGTGTGGTTACTTAAGTTAAATAAATCAAGGAGGTAGCTTTTTATACACTGATGAGAGGATATAACAGGGCTGGCGCAGAGTCTTTTTTTTTACCAAGGCAGAAAAAGACAGACAATTAGTTAGAGTTGGACACCTTTCAAAAACTAGGGACTCAACGTCTGCCATATGGTGGATACCCCCGCTTTCACTTCCAGACATCACAGGGATCCCAATCCCATGCTGACATGAGGCCCTGAAGCACATTAAATGGTTGGGCAAGCTTACTAACCCGACCCCACTATGGACCAGAACTACACACGGAAACATAACGAAACTTAAGTGCACACCATCAAACACTTACATTGATCAGCTCATTCCAGACTCAAAAATGCAGCCTCTTGCACCAGATGACCCACTTGCTGTGTAACTTCTAACATTCACCTATCAGCACAGCCACTTGTAGCAATCCATATAGCCATCGGAAATGTGCAAGATGCCTATATACATCCTAAAACATAAAATTCATTCTCATACTTCCACAGAGCCCACATACTCTCACACCAAATTACGGAATATTGACATAAAAAAATGCACGCCACAATTTCATGTCACCCGCACCCTTGAAGAAGATGATGGATAACATGATGTTGCTATGCTGTGGGAAGTATTTGGGGGGACCCCCTCATTACAAGGCTCATCTTTTTGCTTTGCTCCCACTGATAGCTTTTCGTGGAAGTTACTCATGCTGGGAATATGCTCGGGTTTTCACTCTGGACTGTCTGTCATCCTGCAAGCCCAGGAGCTTACTTTCCCTCTTTCAGTAGGCAAGCTTTAGGCACTCCCTTTGCGCATCCAGTAAGAAGGGAAGACTTCAGGTGAAAACCCGCACTTCTAGGAGACTGACTTACAAGCGGGCCTGGATTCACAGCAGGTCTTGGAGTATTCTGTTAAGCAATCCCTTGTTTGGTCACAAAGAACTTGCTGCTGGGGTAAAGCAGAGTAGTTTGGGTTCAACTCTAATGGTAATTTTCCAGGTATAGATGTGGATGAAGTGCAATCCTCTCAGCGGTCTGGAGCACGGACAACAATACCCCTGCTGGGAAGACAACCAGCAACAGGTCTGCTTCCACTGACAGTGACGTCTACAGGTGTAACTTGCTCAGATGGACTTCAAACACTCTAAATCAAGGTCAGAGAGATATAGAGGATTTGTGCATAATATTAGTGGGAAAGAGTACTCATCTATTTGGAGGAGCAAAGACTTTGAGCTTGAGAGAGAAAGAAAGGGACCATGCCAGAGCTACCTCCAATAGTTCTACGAAGATCTCCATATAAGTATGAAGATCACTGCACATTACTACAAGAGCCTGTCCCAGATGGCCTTGGCTTCTATTCCCATTTGCACTTATTGGATGGCAGTTGTTTATCATGCATGGTATTTTTCCATTGTATGTGTTAGTATTAAATTTGTTTTCTTTTGATATCTAAACTACTGGCTTCACATTGATTTATTTATTGTTACATGATGAATATTGGGTATTGAGTGTCTAACCCCATGCCACATCTCTGAGTAAACTTTGCACTGAATGACTTCTCTACCCTGAGGGTCAAGTTCTAAAAGTATGTACATGGTGCTCAATTTGGCTCCTCAAAACCTTCCCACGTCCACTGAAAGAGACAAAGATTTGTCAGTGACTGGTACGGTAGGGTTTTAAGTAAAGGAGGTAGCTCAATGTTAATTGTTGCTGATCCTAGATTAAAAGAACTACCATACGTGTCTCTGTTACTTTTCTATATATTCATTTTCTTCTGTTTTAGCTGGCTGGTTGAAGAATCATGATGTCTATCATTGCTTTCTATACAGAACTGTGGTTTAGCCATACAAACCTATAAAAGATCTATGTATGTATGCGAACATATATAGTGGCATTGACCCAGTTACAAAGCAAAGAGATATTCTTTAAGTGAGGGGGGCAAAGCATATGGAAGTTACAGCAAGCTCAAGACACCCATGCACAATGCCATACACCAACATAGATCATCAATTATACATTCCCAGACTTCCAGTCACCCAGTTGCCATAAAACACAGACACAAGCCATAAAATACCCCCAAACATACATTCATTTTTGGACAGCAACAAACATCTCATTTAGCCACACTGTTGTATTCTCAGTCAATTCTCAGTCAATCAAGCAGGCCTTCAAAGACAGAGGCTTTCAAATACTCCCACACACTATCTGACTAATATGGAAACCAGTGCAGGTCTTTAAACCATGTTAGCTATCAGTCCCTGGAAATAGCATCAGTCATCCAGGAATCATCATTTCAGGTGGGTCGAGGGATGCACCAGAGCTGCCCTCTGTCACCACTGCTCTTTGCCCTGGCTATGGATCTGTTTGCTCCATGGCTACGAGCCTCCAGGAGAATGTGGGCAACCTCCCCCCCCCCCATAGGGGAGAGACACATGCAGTATCACTGTATGCAGAGGAAATCCTTATTTATGTCTGGGACAAACGCAAGGAGTGCAAGACGTCACCTATGTTATGAACTGCATGAATTCAAGAGAACTTCTGGGCTTGGGGGTAAACTGGTCGAAGACATGCCTGTTCCCGTTGTGGCGGAAATGTCCTCATGCTCTATCAAGATCTATGGACATCAGATTAAGTAGAAGACAGGGATGTTCTGATACTTAGGTATTAATATATACCATTCCCTTTCTGATCTCCTTGAGGGCAATCTGCTGAGAGCAATCGCTACCCTATGGCTCCAGACTTCTTTCTGGAAGCTGCTTCCCCTCACTGTGCAGGGGCAGGTTACGCTGTCCAAAATGGTGATGCTTCCCGTGCTGCTTTACTGTGCTCCACATCTTCACAAATCCGCCTTTATTTGTCCCCTGCAGATATCCCTTTGCAGACACTGGTGATTCTTTGGACAACAATAGGCAGAGAAGGCGCTGAACTGTGGGACTCACTGGGCCTGACCACACTAAGGGACCTCTTTCTTGAGGATAATCTGATGCTCTTTGACCTCCTGTCGAAACAGACCGGCCTCCTGGAATGACACTTTCTTATGCACAGATACTTGGTTCTCAAGCTCGAGTGCCTATGAAAACCTCCACCGGAACTCTCTTCCGCTGGCCAGAATCCATAGAATGTACCCAGCGGCATGACCTGCATGCCTCTGATGCCCTACTCCTCAGGCTGACATCCTCCACATGTTCTGGGATTGTCCACTGGCGCAATTCTTCTGGGATGATGTTTGTACTACGCTGTTGCGAGTCACAGGCTGACACGACCTGAATAATCTGGATAGTTGATTCCTGAACCTTTACCCCTTGGGAAATGGCAAGAGGAGCAGTCAATTGCTTTTTTGACTTAGAGCTACTGTTGGCAAGGCGCATGATAGTGATTAATTGAAAGGCAGCAACATCCCAGGACCTCATTGGCGAACCATGCTGGTTCGATGGGCAGATGCAGAATCTGTGGCATTGTTGCGGAAGGAGGTCGGCGGCCTAAGTAGGCACCCATAGCGACAGCATGGGACGACCTGGGCACACTCCCCAGACAGAACCTGCTGATGATCCCTAACTGCACATGTGGGCAATGGCTCACTTGGGAAGAGATCCAGCCAAGTTAGAAATGGACAGGGTAGAAATGGACGGCCAGCAATCTACCAGCGCAACCACCACAGCCACGGCACCTGTACTCTATCCCTTCATCTCAATATCCCTGATACAATTCTGAGACACCCTACAGTAGTGACACAGGCTCATCCTTTTAAAGTGTTGATTTATATTATCTTCCAATGGTGTTCTACAGCTAACCATGCCATGCTATACATACTTGCCATATTATTGGCATTGTACCCTGTATAGTGTTATTATAAAGTATAAGAATTGTGCCTAAAATGAATGTGGGCTTTCTATGTTGTATTGCTTAAAAACCCAATAAAGATGGCTTAAAAAAATCAGATACTGATGCATTAATCAAACATCTCATACTGTTAGTCTCCCAAACATTCCATATCACACCCTTTCCTGCCATCAGACAATTTTGCTCCTTACCAAAAAATTATGTACACTGTCATACACTCATATACTTAGTCATTCACTCATGGATATTATGAGATGCTGACATAAACAAATAAATAATAGACATGTGCAATGTTGATTTATACCTTCAGACTCAAACATTTGCTGATCCCTTAGATCCTTACAAACCTACCCAAACTGCCACGGACTTCCATGCTCATTTAGAAAGATAGTCGTGTCCTCAGACCAAGGAAAAGTATCACAACACACAAGCTTACTTACACACTTGAACAGTAACTGCGCACACCCAAAGGCACCTAGATATTTGGTCAGATATTCAGACAAGCATAGCATACTCATGCACACCTGACAGGTGTACATATTACCAAATACTGATTTGTCCCAACGGTACAGTATCAGACATCTGTAATGCCTTGTAAACCCATATAAAGTACCAGTCGACCACTGCTGCAGCTTCTGAGCAACCTTTCAGAGAATTGCAGGCTAAGGGCTGACCCTACACCAAAGCAAGTGCTCATTCTTTGAGTCGAACATCAACTTCTTCTGGAATATCTTCTCCCATGAAAGCCTGCAAATGGGCCATTCAACAAGCACCTCACAACCATATCAGAGCCACTGAGGGCTCTCACAAAACCTGATACACCCTGGTGCAGGTCTGACATGACGGAACAAGCATTCCAAGAGTTCCAGAAGTATCTGCTAAGAGATGCCACAATTGCATACTTTGACTCCTGACAACGCATTCAACTCCTCGCAGAAGCAAGCCCAGTAGGGTTACAAGACGTTCTCTCTCACGAACAGAGTCCGGGTGTGTGGCTGCCCCTCAGCTACACCAACCAGTATGGAAGACCACAGAGACACAATAGATTAGATAGAGCGAGAGGACCTCGCCATCTGCTGGAGCTACACCTCTAACTGTACGGGAGAGAATTCAAGGTAATCACAGACCACAAGCCATTGGTGTCCCTCTTCTCTGGGACATCCAGAAATCTGCCTCCATTGATAGAGCGATGGGCTCTGTAACTCCAAAAACACTGCTTCAAATTCATGTATCGATCTGGGGCCGGGAACACGGCAGACTATTTCTCTCAACACCTTCAGCCCGAGGCCATAGAAGAACATGATTCAGTGGCTGCGGAGAAATGTATGTTTTAAATGTTTTTATTGATTTTCAAAAAAGCATGGAACACAAAAAATTGCAGATCATTCTTTAGTTACTGCTATACGCCCCGTCAAGTGGGCAGGCCTAGATAGATAACCCCAAAAAAACAATAACCCAGAAATACAAAACCAAAAACCACCCGCCCACCCCCCCTCCTCTACAAGGTGTAGCTCTGTTTTTCATTTATGTAACAATGCCAGCTATTGTAACCTTCAACTTCTGACACTTCGCATTGTTCCTTAACTAATCCCGAGTGTACAAGCTATTTCCATTCTCGACTGATAGCAATATAGTGTACATTGCATACGTAGCTCAAACCATAGCTGCGGAGGTATTTGTACACATGTTTGTGCAAGCGGCCTGCCTGTGAGCCACGCAGCTTAACAACATACGGTAAGCCACAGCAGATGACCCACTACGTACAAAAGGCACTGCAAGCAATGCAGCATCACTGTTAGACCTGGCATTTCTTGGCGTGATTACCCCAGACTTTTTGCCTCGACCTCCTCTATTTTTGGTGCTGTGATAGATTTTGTGTTGCCAACTTAGATGCTTTGGACACTTTGCCACTGCTAAACAGTGTCAAAGTGCAAGTGCTCCCTGTATAAAGTGTAATGGTAATTGGTTGTCCATGATTGGTATGTTTGCCTTACTAGTCAAGTCCCTAGTAAAGTGCACTATGTGTGCCAGGGCTGGTAATGTAAATGCTACTAGTGGGCCTGCAGCACTAATTGTGCCACCCACACTAGTAGCCTTAAAAAGGGAACTCAAGCCTGCCATTGCAGTGCCTGCGCGCAGTTTGTTAAACTGTCATATTGTTCTGACAAGTGCGCTCACTTGCCAGACCTTACCATTCCCTTTGTATGCACATCAGACACCCCTACAGTAGGTCTAAGGTACCCCCCGGGCAGGGTGTGGTACATGTGAAAGGTAGGACATGTACTAAGGTGTGTATCATGTCCTGACAGTGAAATAATCTCCATTTCGTTTTTCAGTGTTGGAAGACCATCTTGCCCATAGGGCAGAATGGGGAGGCTGTGTAATATGATTTCCAGCCTATCTTCCCAAAGGCTTAAGATGGAAAGGTAAAGTTTAGCATGCTTGAACTCACAATGTAATAACGCATCTTTTTATGAAGGTGGTTTTTGCATTGTGTGTATAGAAGCCACTCTTTTAGAAGTGGCTGAGTTTTTGTGCTTTAACCTTTCTGTGTGTCTCTGCCTGGCTGTGGATTGACTGTCTGGATTTGAAAGTGATAGGATCAGGGGAATGTCTTGACCCAGGGGAGGAGGTGAGACAGCAACTGGCTGACCTGCATCTGGAGTGTAGGGGGAGGAGAAGCCCCTAGAGGTGAAGAGGCCTGGGTTGCTGCTATAAAACAATTGTCCCATCTCCTGCTGAGGGATTGAGAATCCAGACCCCCACTAATCAAAGGAAGAAGGTATCACTGGCAGGGAGGCACCCAGAACTGGTTTGAACAGGGGTCAGTACCCCTGAACAGAAAGGGGTCTATTACAATATCGGGCGGATAGCCGCCACCTGCATGGCGTTGGCCATCCGCCCGACAATATCCCCCGCCCGCCTCCCATTTCCCCCGCCATATTATGATGGCGGGGGTACCGCGGCGGACGGGAAGACCGTTCGCTGCTTTTCCACCCGGTCGACAAGTCGACCGGGCGGAAAAGGGTTGAATATGTTGGCGGTGTCTGCTAGACACCGCCATCCATATTACAATGTCTACGGGAAGCAGCCTTTCCGTGGCGACAACGCATGCGGTATTCTCAGTTGGGGGCCCGTTGCGGGCCCCCAGGATGTCGGAGGGGTGGGGGGCACATGGGGGGTACCTATGGTACCCCCCTGCATTTGCATGCATGATGTGGCAGGCACCGCCCGCCGCAAAGCAAAAAATACAGGATGCGCTCGCCAGTGTGGCAGGCGCATCCAAATTGTGCATGCGGGACCGCCACACACATGGCGGGTGGTCCCATTTCACGATGCGCCATTGTAATAGACCCAAAGACTTCAAAGCCATTGAAGAGTATAACTATGAGAGCTGAAGCCCCTGACCTTTGGAGAATGGCTTGATCAAGTGTGAACAAGACTGGAGCTACTTCGTGGTCAAGAGGACCTTTGTCAAGGAAGAAACAAATGAAGAGACTGAAGGATAGGACTGACCCTTGCTGTGTGCTCTGGCGCTGGCCTGCAGTATGCTGTTTTAACCAAGGAAAGGCTAAAGGGACTTTGCTGTGTGCTGTGTTCCCCTGCTTGAAAGGACTTTGCTGTGTGCTGTGCCCTGAAGTAACTTATCTCCAAGGGTCCGAGGTGAGCTGGCTCCCTGTTGTGGAAACTCAGGAACACAAACGCTTCCAGGAGAGTCTCAGCAGCGCTGTGTGCGCGTGCTTGTTGCAGCCTGAGACCCTCGTAAGGTGTGCCCTGTGATTGTGTGCACCAGGAGTCCAAGCGAGGATCAGCGACGCTGTGTGCATGTGCTTTGTGCAGCCTGAACCTTTTGTGAGGATTGTCCAGTTATTGTCAGCACCGGAATCCAAGTGAGTCTCACGGATTGCCTTGTTAACGTGCACCCGGAGGGAAGTGAGTCTCAGCGACGCTGTGCGCGTGATATTCGTGCAGCCTGAGACCTTCGTGTGGAGTGCCTGGTGATCGTGCACCCAAAGCTCATGGGAGTCTCAGCGACGCTGTGTGCGTGTGCCCTGTGGCAGACTGAGATCTTCGTGGTAGTAGCGGCCCGGCAGCCCTGGAGGAGCTGAGCCCCCGGCCCGAGCCCGCCGTTACCAAGTCCCAAAGATTGCATTGGAGGCCCAAACCGCTGGACGAGGAGAGTGAGTTTGCCCCCCCCGGTAACGGGTGTCAACTCCTGGGGTGGGGCGCGGGCTTGGAGGGAGACGCTCTCGGTCTCTCTCTCACTTCAACAGCATGAGCCTCTGCTTCGGCTCGTATCGCGGCCTGTATTGCCAAGGAGTGGCAGTACCAGGGCTGGAGCACGGAGCTGCACTTTTTGTGTTATACCATACCCGTGTTGGGGGCATCTGTTGTCAGAGTCTACCTGCGAGTCAGCACGAGTGGCGGAGAGACCGTGATCAGTGCCGTAGTGTATTACGGATTACTCAATTTCTGCATCACGGAGTATCTGAGTGTCGTAATACACATTGCATCATTTCTGCATACCGCAGTACCTGATTAGTGTATTACGGATTGCACCTTTCCTGCATAACGAACTACCTGATTAGTGTATGACACATGGCATTGTTTCTGCATAACGTACTACCTGATTGTCGTATGACGCATTGCATTGTTTCTGCATAACGAACTACCTGATTAGCGTATTTCGCATTGCATTATTCCTGCATAACAAACTACCTGATTAGTGTATTACGCATTGCCTTACATCTGTATAACGACGTACCTGATGGTTGTATTACGCATTGCATTATTTTTACATTGCAAAGTACCTGATTGTCGTGCAATGCATTGCATATTTTTTACATCGCAAAGTGCCTGATTGCTGCGTACGCATTGCATTATTTTTACATTGCATAAGGGCCTGATTCTAGCATTACGATCTGCATAACATGGTGTTAGGATTACAGTAGAATGTTTAGAAGTGCTCATTAATACGGCCAGAACTTACAAGGGCTGGCTGGCCTAACAACTGACCAGGAAGAATATTACAAATACGCATATGTTGGATTTATATCGTGTAGTCTTATCGTATATCTTCTTATATAAAGTTTATACTCGTTTTTATAAAACTTGTGTGGAGTCTATTTTGTGGTGTCATCATTGGGTTGCTGTGAGCGTGGTTGCAAATACTTTACACATTTGCCTTGAAGATAAGCCTGGCTGCTCGTGCCAAGCTACCAAGGGCATGAGCGGGGCTATCTCAGAAGGTGACCTTCCTTTCCCTGACGTTGGAAGGTGTGGTTTCCAAGGATGGCTGCAAAGGTGAAGTAACGGGGAAGCAGATGTCACCCTTGTTAGATCACCGGAGCTGCTTCCCTCCCCGCCCCTGTGCAGACAGAGGAACCAAGCCAGGAGCCATGGAGCATGGTGAGCCTAGAATTTGGCAGCTTCCCAGATGACCAGCAGATGGTTGTCCTTATGGACATTTATCACAAGTGCTCAGTAGTGGATGTCACCGCTTCTGCCATGTTTAAGAGCATCCTCCCCATCCTGGAGAAACTCTTCGCCATGTTCGGCATCCCACAGACCATCAAGACGGACAATGGACCACCATTTCAAGGTAGCAAGTTTACCCAGTACCTCGAGTTCCTTGTAATCATCCACCGGACGATCATGCCCAATTGCTGCAGGCCAATGGAGAAGCCAACCTCTTCATGCTAAACCTGAGCAAAACACTCAGGATTGGGGTTTCTCAAAATGCAGACCTTGAGAGATGCTTGAACCGGTTCCTACCATACTGTAGAAACACCCCTCACAGCACCACTTTGTACTCAACTTGGTCCTCATTTCCCAATGATTGGTGAGAGACACTATCCCCTCAGAGCCAGGGTAGCACCCAGTGGCACTTAATTGACAGACTAGGAGGAACGTGAACAATGATCGCACAAGCAAGGTGCAACTTGCCCAAAAACCCTGCTGCAGGTGGGAGATCACGTAAAGTGACCATCATCCCACCTGGAAATTCGGAAAGCCTCATGAGAAAGACCCATGGCATATAAATTGGCGAAAGGCACCATGATAGCCACTGCCAGAGGGTAGGAGAGAAAAACCAGGAATCAATGAGGTTCAGGAGAGAATTACTAGAACCTGGTTCAAACAAATGTTACCAGCAAGCCCTGGGTTCTTAATGACTGACACTGAAGTAGATCTCAAACTCACCAATGGACCACAAGGTGGACTGCCACACTCCTGTGATATCACTACCAGACAGCAGCCCCCTCTAGAGAAGACTGACCCAACTGCCCTTCAGTGAAGATGGCAGGCCACTTGGATCCAGTGAGTGAAGGGAGAGTGGCCAGAGAGCAAGTGACCAGCCAACCATACCACTTAAGAGCCCCACCCAAGGCCTGAACAAAAGTTCCAGCAGTTCAACCATTGACACTACTTCAAGTTCTGGTTGACATCTACTGATAGACCTCACAATGAAGGTGAGCATATCTGGGAAGTGATGGACAGGATCAACTGCCCTCTACCACGGGCAATTATCAATTACGTTGTCACCACGCACCTCTCGGCCGGATGCACCAAAGAGCATTATTAAACAAGGGTGTGGTTGCTTGTGGCCCACTCTGGAAATGATATCACTTGTATACCACATGGTGTTAAGGCCTATTGCAGGAATAGTTTGGAAATGTTGACAGACATGGAGGAAGTTTGTGATGAAATGAAAGGCAGGATAAATGCTTTCTATCGTGAAGCAGTGTTCTGGACCTATCTGAGCGAAAGGAGTACTTTCAATTTCTACATAGAACCAGTAGATCGGCCCGTGGCAGTTGCTGGGTTCGTACACAGGCACTTGCAAAATTTGCCAGTTGTCCATCCAGGAAAGTGAAAAGGACACCGTTCAGTAGTAGATATCAAAATTTACCTCAGTGTGAATTCATGTTTGTAATTTATTCTTATTTTGCATGAAGTGTGATTTTTTTTCTTCTTTTTTTTAGGAGAAATTGTGTAGTATTTGTTGCACATAAGATAACTTGGATGGCAAGTTTAGGGGTTGCAGTAATCCTATTCCGTTCTCTTAACCTGTCATTGTTGATACACTTCCCATTGATGCATACACTCCACTGATTCTCTTTATTAGGCTCACTGATGTATATATTCATTCTTGTAGTAGACTGGCTAAATGCAGTCACTGCAGTGCTTATAGCAAACCTCCCACTCTTAAAATAGATCACACGGACTGGCTCTGCCAATGCTTGTTCAGAGTGTATCTCAATATCTTCCACATTCGTGGAGAGAACTGAGATTTTTTCATAATGACATTTGACTGTTAGTAAATCTCTTGAGTGCTTTCAGATGCATAGTAATTCTGTAAGTCTTTTCACATTAGATACGAAGCAATTACTTAATTGGTATCATTTAATAATTGCCTGTGTTTGTTTTTTATTACTAACTGTAATGCTTGTTTTATATTTTAACAGGACAATCCTTTCTAAATTTTGAAAGCACTGAAGAACCGTATTCACTTACGTCGGTGGAGATTGAGACTTTGATAGGGGATGAAACGACACAACCGACATCAGCAAAGGTAGTTGGGTTAAGCAACCAGCCAGGTATAGTGAAATTAAAGTTTGAGTACGTTTAGATGCTGATCTAATGTTAGATGTTAGATGTAGATGTTTAATTTTATTTTTCTCTTTAATGTGTGATTATATGTATCTCACCTTTGTGTGAAATCTGTAACTGTTGAGTTTACGTTGGTGAGCAATAAACATTGATGCTCAACAGAGATTTTTTCCCCAAGAGACATGGTAGTCTTTGTTGTTATGATCCAAGCAAGACTCCGGGGTTGTTCAGCACATAAAGGTTTTCCTCTAGACTCTTTGGACATTTTGGGGGTCATTAGCATAACGGGCGGATCGCCACTGCCGCCCCGGCGATGGCGATCCGCCCGCCAAATGACCCTGGTCCACCCCCGCCATATTAGTATGGCGAGAAGCTCCGCGGCGGATGGAAAGACCGTCCGCCGCTTTTCCAGCAGTCGGATTGACGGCCGGGCGGAAAACGGACATAACATGGTGGCAGTGCCTACATGCGGAACGGCCTTTTCATGGCAGAGACTCCGCCATGGAAAAGCATGCGGGCCCCGGAGGGGTGGGGGGATGCACTTGGGGGTACCTGTGTACACCCCTACATTGGCATGCCTGTCATGTTGTGCATGCCAATGCACAACATGCCAATGCACAGCATGCAAATTTGACAATGTGGCGGGTGCTGCTTGCAGCACCGCCCGCCACAATGTTAATTGTGCAGGATGCGACCGCTTGGGTGGCGGTCGCATCCTAATGGGCATAGCGGGACCGCCGCACCTCTGGCGGTCGGTGCCGTTGTCCGTGACACCTTCGTAATGGACCCCTTAGCTACTACAATTCCATGTTGTTCTTAAAATGTCATTACCTCTTTTGTTCATGTTCACCTAGTGATGCGTTTGCCAACCCTCCCAGCTGTGGAATTTTTGAATGGGTCCCACCCCTTAACCCACTAATTGACCCTAATATATCAAGGGATATATCAGTAGTTTTTAAGAGTTTATTTTTGTTGTTAAAATGACCTTAGTAAGAAACATTCCGATTGTGGGTCATACCCGCTGTGACAGGTAGCCATGTTCTCTTCCATTGTAAGCTAAAAAATGTGTCTGAGTGGAGAAATTATGGATGTGGTATCAGCGTGATTGTTTGTTCATTGCATATAAAGGAAAGGAATATATTCAAAACCAACATTTTAATTGTGCTTGGGGAAGATCACATATTGTTCAAGGGCCTGATTTAGAATTTGGCGGATTACTCCCTCACAACTGTTACAGATTTCATGTCTGCCAAAATGTAAATCCCATAGAATGTAAAGGGTAATTACTCTGTGGGGCTCTTTTTCCTTTCCTTAAAGCCACAATCCTCGGAGTAACTATTGCGCGTTATAAATATATTTAACATAACATAACATAACATGTAATTCCTGCGCGTACATTCAAATGTATGCAGGACCATTGGCTTGGAGTGGGGAGTGAGGTGAGAGAAGAGGAGGGAATGGAAACAATTTTTAAGCATACATTAAAGAAAAGAAGAAATTGGACTTTTTTGCTGCTGAAGTCAGTCTCATGTGAGTTTCTTGGCCATTTTTAACTGCCGAAAAACTCGTGTCAGGTTCTTCCACACCTGGTAAATCCAGGTCTGGTAAACAAAATAAAACCAAAAAATGACCAGGAGTATTTAGACTGAGTGAAATTTTAGTGTTCTTAGCATTTTTTGTTAGTGTTAAGCGTAATTTATATAAAGGGTTATATGCAAATTTTTTAGGAATTATAACATCAAGCCAAGTGATCTTATATGCTTTGTTATAAACTAAAACAAATACATATATTTCTGCTTACTGTGATCCACGAAGCCCAAATGCCAGTTTCCGGAATGAGTTGAATTATCTTATGTCTTTATTTATTTTTCCAAAAATGTTTGAGCTTCTCTTTATTGTGTGATTATATGTATCTCACCTTTGTGTGAAATCTGTAACTGTTGAGTTTATGTTGGTGAGCAATAAACATTGATGCTCAACAGAGGTTTTTTTCCGAAGAGAAAATTATTTCCTCTTTGCATTGACTGACTCCTGCTATCATCTTGGAATATCGACCCATAATGAATTTATTTTCTAATTACAGTCTCCAGATTCCCTTTCTGTCACATGCCACCCTAAGTGTTTTCAGAATTGTCCCTTTTGTCTTTGGCTTCTTTTTCTACACCTGGAATGAAATGTTTTAAGTTTTTAAGAGGCTGATAGCAGTCTTCTCACTTTCTATGCTTTTCAGTCTGTCCAGTACCACTAGTAGTGCTAAGCTGAAACTCATCACTTTTGTCTTGTGTTAGAACAATTCTATGACACTGAAGATGTAATATTGGTTTGCCCTCTATTGCCTTAAGTTTACTGTCCACATGTCCATGCATTTCTCTCTGTGTAGCCTCAATTTTAGCAGATCACTTATGCAGGTCTTTTTAAGGTGGACATTAGTATCAGTATACCAGAGGTCTAGAGACAATAGAAGAGACTTGTTAGAATCCGGGTTCTCTGGTTGGCACAGGTAGGCACTTGTGTCAGGCAGGGGGGCTTTCCTCTAGTCAGGGTAAGGGGGTACACTCTAACAATAACCCCTGCTCACCCTCTAGGTAACTTGGCACGAGCAGACAAGGCGTTATCTCAGGCGTAATGGTTAAGCATTGGTGACCACATACAATAACTTAATGACACCCCCACAAATGGACTTCACACTGGGTGTATCAAAAATATACTTCTTTTATTGAATCAGATTCATCACAAGACCCAATAACGTTTACACGGGCCCACAATACTATTTATTAAAAGAGTTTTTGGCTTAGCGTAGTTCTAGTCTGTGCGCTTCGTTCCGGGCCGTACTCTCAGTACGCGGTAGACTCTGCGGGGGAATGGGTCTCTTACGCACTGTAGGCGCTCCAAGAGGGAGCGTACACCCTACGGTGCGATCGGGCACAGTACCTTTATCTTTGTTGAAGTCGACACGAAGGCTGCGCAGGCATCCAGCCCGATGTACGATGCGGTGTCTTCCTGGCGTTGCGTACTACGGTACGTGGGAACTTGGGTGTGCAGGCTCAGGGGACGGTGCGTACGTACGGCACTTTCCAGCTTGTTGCGGCGTTCGCGCCGTACCGTGCAATTGATATTGAATTGACCTTGAGTTCGAGCTGCTGGTTACGAACACTCGTACGCTCCGCACAGGGAAGACGTACGCGACCACCACACGCGCCGCAGCCTTCCCAAAAGCAGGGGGAAGGAGTGTACGCTGGCAGTACGGCTCGCAGGGGGATAAAAGCAAGTACGGGTCACAGTCCTTCCGTTACGGTGCGAGCTTCGGCTCGTAGGGGCCAGATAGTCGCGTTGCTCAGGCCGGACAATACCTTCCTTTGTGGTGCGTGCTAAGGCTCGTAGAGGGGCCTCAGTCACTTTGTTCAGACCGGACAGCGGGTACAAGCTTCAGGGGGGTACGCTTTGATCGGGAAGCGCACACAGCAGTTCTCTTCAAGATCACAGGGAAAACGGTCCGTTTTCCAGTGGTCTCTCACGGCGGTGAAGTCCACTGGTCCTGGGACTTCGTTCAGGGGGCAAGCTCACTCACAAGCCCTTGTAGATCTTTAGCACAAGTCAAATAAAAGTCCCTTTGGTCTTTTCCTCTTCTTCAACAGCAAGGCAACCACTGCGGACCAATCCCCCAGGTCAGGGACAGTACTCCTCCATGCAGCTTTCCTGGTTCCTCCTCGTGGGACAGAGGTTTCTTCTTGGCAGGACAGGATTTAGTCTCTTAGGAGCAGGGCTCCTACATTTATACCACAAATCCTTTGTTCTCCCAGGCCAGGGGGGGCCTTGCCTAGCTCAGTCCAGTTCTGGAGCACTTTGTTGATGCGATGCAGGCTTCTTCTTTCAGGGTGCAGGGCAGAGCCATCAGACGCTCCACAGGGGGCGGAGCCGGCATTGTGGTGGCAGAGCACAGCCCTATTCAGAGTCCAGGTGTACTCCTCCCACCCATCTATAGGTCAATCTTTCTATTCACCACCAGGCTACCTAGCCCTGCCCATCTGGGTTTCCCCAGCCCTGTCACTCACACAAGCCAGACAGCAGATACACATCACGCAGAGGCGGGCTGAAATGGTTAGGCAAGCAAATGCCAACTTTCTAAAAGTGGCATGTGCAAACGCAGAATATTAAAACAAACCTTGCTAAAAGATGTACCTTATTATTCTGAGTTCAGGCATACTAAACTCGATTTTCTACCACGTTCCCTGGGTCTGTTAGGATCATAGGATTTAACAACCCTAACAGCCCATTCTGGCCTATGAGAACAGGGTAGCCTTACAATAGTGAAAAACGAAAATGGCTGTAATTCACTATTAGGACATGCCACACACATCAGGGCTTGTCCTACCTTATGCTACAATGCACCCTGCCCTTGGGCCTACCATAAGGGTGACTAACATGAAGTTAAGGGAAGGTTTAGGGACTGGCAAGTGGGTGCACTTGCCAGTCAGCATGTCAGTACCAGACTGCACGCAGGTTCTGCAATGGCAGACCTAGACACATTTTACCAGGCCGCTTCTGTGGGTGGCATAACCAGTGCTGCAAGCCCACCAGCGGCATTTGTATTTACAAGCCCTGGGGACTCCTGGTGCACTTTACTGGGGTCTGACAGTAAACAAAATAAGCCAATCATGGAATCCAACCAACATATACATTTTACCTAGGGAGCACTTGCGCTGTGGCACTGGTTGGCAGTGGCACAGTGCTCTGAGCGGCCAACACCATAAAAACACATGAGGCACAGCGACAAAAAGTGGAAGGGAGACTCACGCCAAGGTGCCAGGTCTAACAAGACTTCTGCCTGACAACTTTGAACAAAGCAGTACCACTTAACTCTGAAGCGCACAAAGGTAAAATATGTGAAGTGTGAGCAAAATGGGCTGGGTAAGAGGTTAGGTGCTGACAAGAGGACCAAATTCTCACCCTCAGACTTTGGAATAGATAATCTCTCTAGTCTTTCTTGCAAATGTCAATCCTATGGCACACAGGTAGATGCTTCCCCCTCAAATTCCTAAAAAAAGGGTAGTGGAGGCTATAAAGGTTTTTTTTTAAAAAGAAGAATCGATTACCACACAGTACCTATATTTATAAGCCACTTGCTGCCTTCTTCTTGTAGGAACCTATTAGCCACTATGGCATTTTTGGAAAGCTCTTTCTTTCTTACTGCTGGGAGTTAAAGCTATGCAAGAATTAATTTTATCAACCAATATGTTGTGGCTCTTCTGTACTTCAAGGATACAATGAAAAATATCAGAAGAATCAATATATTTTAATACAAGACCAATGTATGGTTAACATCTGTTGCATGTAGATCCACACAAGCTTGAGAGGGATTGACGGGGAAACCACAATGCTGTTAGTTGTATTCCAAGGAAAACTGTTGGACTTGCCACATGGAAATTTAATCATTTTATTTATTTGTAAATTTAAGCTTCACAGGCGTTCTCAAAATTGTTTGTTCCTATTTCTGATAACACACTGGACGCTAAGGGGTCTATTAGGATGTAGGGCGGATCGCCACCGCCCGCTTGCGGTGGCGATCCACCCTACATCATACCCCGCCCGCCACCCATTTCCCCCGCCATATAAGTATGGAAAGACCGTCTGCCCGTTTTCCGCCGGTCGACCAGTCACCGGGCGGAAAAGGGTCTGGATATGGCGGCGGTGTCTGCTAGATACCGCCATCCATATTAGCATGGGAGCGGAAAGGCATGCAGATTTTGCTTTCGGGGGCTCGTTGTGGGCGCCCACATTGCCACAGACTGTCACCTTGTTCATGACAATGCACAACGTGCATTCCCAGCATTGTGGCGGGCGGTGCTGTGAGCACCGCCCGCCGCAATGCTGGGAATGGAGGATGCCACCGCCACGGTGGCATCCTAATTGCAGGTGCGGGACCGCCGAACCACTGGCGGCCGGTCTCAGCACCGCTAGGGTGGCGGGCGGACTAAAGTCCACCCGCCATCCTAATAGGCCCATACATCTGTATGATGTCCTCTATTTTCACTAGTAGCCATAAAATTGTTGACCTTCGAAACAGAATAATTGTAGCACAAAGGTGCAAACAAGGGTGTGGACTTAAATGGACCTTGATGTAGTGCCTGATAGTATCACATATGCCCAGGACTCTACCCACTAGCAGATGGCTGCATACATCATGCTTCGCTAACTCCTTAAGCGCCACCTAATGAGGAAATTCCTGATATTTCGTGTGTTTTTGCCTTTCATTAAGGCAGTCTGCTACTGCTCAGTGTATGTCCTGTTGCCTTTCTCTCCATGTTCTGAGGCTGGATAATTTCTTTGGGAGTTTAAATTCCTGCTTCCCTTTTGATTTTCCTACTGTGACATCAGCACTATTGTACAGCTTGGTGAGCATCAGTTAACCTCAAAAATTGAAATCGGCACTAATCCCTTCTGACTTCATATCCTTTAAATACAGTCTCAAATATATGATGGTTGCTAGTGAATGGTAACTAGACCATTCCTAGAAAGGGGTGTCATTTGTTCGATGTATGTTGGACCCGATTCACAAAAGTAATCTGAGACAAAATCCTAACTTTACGACTTTCGGTATTCACAAAAGGCATTTAGGAGTAGTAAAGTTAGGATTCCTAAATTTACTACTCCTAAACTGAGACAAAATCCTAACTTTACGACTTTCGGTATTCACAAAAGGCATTTAGAAGTATTAATGTTAGGATTCCTAACTTTACTACTCCTAAACTGAGACAAAATCCTAACTTTATGACTTTCGGTATTCAAAAAGGGCATTTAGGAGTAGTAAAGTTAGGATTTGCGTTGTTTTTTCATGGGCCTTTCCCGCAGCCGTACTCGCAGACTGGGAATATCCTGCTCTTCAGTGCAAATTGCATCAAAGGCTCCTTCATAATCAGCACTGCAAAAACATCAAAGTTAAGCTGTTTGACACTAAACTCAGACATTCCTGGACAGTAGTCCTTGTCAGTGCTTCACAGGCTGCTTTCATCTTCTGGGCAGGGTAATGGGATGCTTTGTGATGTTGGCCAGATTCAGGAGCATGATGGACTGAGGCCAGTTGTCAGAGCAGATGTACCCTCTTTACCAGTATTTCTCCAGGAGTGTGTCCATTTATGAAGCCTCCATCTGAATGCCATGTTTGCATGCACTCTCTTTCTCTGATGCATCTTCCCTTTCGATGGTGGGAATAGACTGGACTTTGAGCAGAGCAACATGGATTCTTCTAGAGGGAAGGCTTAGGGGTCGATTCCGATACCGGGTCGGACAGCTCTCTGAGAGCTGTCCGTAGCCTTACCGTGTGACCGACACGTACCCGTAGCCGGTCCGTCCTGCAGAGGAAGTACGATGACCATAACTGCCAAAAACACGACCGACATGTAGGCTGTGATTCAAGCTCCATTCTCCGTCCGAGCCGTAACTCCTAACGCTGAACCGAGTTGCCCGGAAGCAGTATCCATAGCAGTTTCCGGCATGACAAGTACGATGCGTACTTCCTACGCGGCGGACGGGTCGCCACGTACGGGACGTCACAGCATCCGGAAAACAAGCATATCAGCTACGATTCGCGCCACAACTCAATACACGGCTATGAGACGGACCAGCTTGCAGCGGGTACGAGACAGAGCAACAAGCAGCGTGTACGGCACGAACACATCATGAATCCCATCGCGCAGGTCATACCAGTACTCTACATCTATGACCGGCTCATGAACCGACGCCGACGGCGCAGGCGGTAAGTCAGACACCTACCATATAAACAAACGACACGTACCCGCAAAATGGTACACACACACAGGGGATCCACATCCTGGCCACTAACAACAGGCCACCATAGGGGTTGTATGGCCAGCACCACTACTGTTGCCCATCACCCCTGCCAACCCCAGCTATAGGGCTAATGTTGCCCATCACCCCTGCCACCCCCACTCATAGGGGACCTGTTGCCCATCGCCCCTGCCACCCCCACTCGTAGGGGACCTGTTGCCCATCACTACTGCCACCCCCACTCATAGGGGACCTGTTGCCCACAACCCCTGCCACCCCTAGCCATAGGGCTAATGTTGCCCATCACCCCTACCACCCCCACTCATAGGGGACCTGTTGCCCATCACCCATGCCACCTCCACCCCTAGGGGACCTGTTGCCCATCACTACTGCCACCCCCAGCCATAGGGCTACTGTTGCCCATCACCCCTGCCACCCCCACTCATAGGGATTATGTTGCCCATCACCCCTGCCACCCCCAGCCATAGGGCTAATGTTGCCCATCACCCCTGCCACCCCAGCCATAGGGGACCTGTTGCTCATCACCCCTGCCACCCCCACTCATAGGGGACCTGTTGCCCATCACCCCTGCCACCCCCATTCATAGGGGACCTGTTGCCCATCACCCCTGCCACCCCCAGCCTTAGGGCTAATGTTGCCCATCACCCCTGCCACCCCCACTCATAGGGCTTATGTTGCCCATCACCCCTGCCACCCCCACTCATAGGATGGGTGATGCGCCACACATCCATCATACTCCAATATTAGGTATGTCAGCAAAATACATCCCCCTAACATCATGACAACAGTGTGTAGTCTGTGACAAATGCCCACAACAGTGAGTATGACTTTGAACATACAATGTAACTAACAGCACATGTGTGCCCAACAAATGAGTGTGCCCTACACAAGGCAAGAATCACCATAGCACTGTGACAATGTAAAAAGAACACCCCCTCACTGAGTAGAACAGAAGTTAAGTGTGGGCTTCCAAACTGCAGCAGATGTTGAGCATTGTGGTGATGGGGTCTAAACCCCCCCTAATCACAGTGACCAAAAGGTAAGTGTCATCATGGTCAAAGCTGCAAATAACAAACAGCATGTATGATCCCGGCTCCCAACCCTTTAAACACTTCTGGGGCAAACTAGTGGTTGTCAAGTCAAGTCAAGTCAAAGTATGCTTTATTCGAAGGATATTCATAAAAGCAACTAGTGGTTGTGTACCATTCCCACAGAGATGTGGTGAGGCTAACAGTGCTGTGAAAACATAACACACTCAGCCATGTGCAGACAAGCACCACACATGGGGGCTGACAATGCATACAGTGTACAATGGCACAAGAGCAGAAGTGACCGTTACCAAGCATACACACATCTCGAAAATAGACACACCAATCGAAACAACCTGTGTAGACTGTAGGTGTCAGCTCACAAACTCCCATTCCATGCCAGCAATGGCACCTAACAACCAGGATGAATGTGCACAATGACGTGATATGACGCACAGGGACAACAGGGAAAATCACAGAAACAGCATCCAGACAAAGGCCCACAACAGCAATACCAATGCACTGATGCAGATGCACAAACACAAACAGGCAACCTCACACTACACATCTGACACAGCATGTGTGTGTGTGTGTGTGTGTGTGTGTGTCACAGTATCCCCAGGCAAATACACAACACATGAGGGGGGCTGAACCACAGTGACACAGATGTGGACACAGTGTGATACAAAAGTAAACCATCATTGGGACACCCTTAGTGGGCAACCAGGCATTGTGAGATGAGAGGGAGCACAAAAGACACATGTGACACAAGCTGGATTGAACACCAACTAATACAGCAAGAGACTGACACACAACAGCACTACCCCCAGGGACCAGACATCAAGCATGCATGACACCTCCACTGTGATGACAAAGGCAGATGTTGTACAAACTGGGAAACCCAGACATGTGTCCTGTTCCACAAACGTATATCACACATACACAAACCACTCAGCATGGCCCCTCATCCATGGACAAACGGGAGCTAGGGGACCATCAATGCAAACATTTACATCAGTCCAGCCTCAACACCACACACCCTGAACTGCAACAATGTGCATCTGTGAAGCCCACATGGACAGGTGACATTGCACATGCACCCATGACAAACACAGGAATGTTGGGAGGAACTAAGGTGCACAGACACATCACACAAGGACAGTTTACAACCCTGGGGAATGACAGACATACTGCACAGTATGCGGTACATGGCCATGACTTCAAAGCTTACGTAACCTTCAGAATACCTGCCACAGTCCCAGGACAATACAGAAGTCAAGGAGAACCACAAGGCACATATGCTGACACCTGCCAACATTGCAGCCCTGAACCCGACAAGTGGGAACAGTCACACACACATACAAATGTGTCAATCCCTGAAAGGTACCACCTAGGGACAACTACATGATTTTGCAAATAAACAAGTGCCTTGGGGAACCCTGACTGTGTCCCATCTGTGTCTGACAACATCATCACCACTCAGAACTGACAAATCCCAATGATGATACACCAATTAACAGTAGTGTGTCATGCACCCACACATCTGGTAGCCCATGGCAAAGTAGTGGGATGAACCCAGTACCACTCAGCAAGCATCAACAACAGGAACATATCAAGGGAACACTGCCTGTGTATGAACAGGGATGTGGACACACACACATGCTCATACAACACACACCATGGGCCCAGGCTATGTCACGGGACAACACACTTACTTGAGAGGACCCAACTCCTGTGGAAGTCCAGCTGTGCCAAACATATTCACAGCACCTCTCACTCATGTCTGCTGAACACCTGGTCAGTCAGCCATCAGTTACCACACAATGAAGGCTCTGGTCACAACAGCCTGGGTACGGGAGTCTCCCCTAAGTCATCTGCTCATACTCAAATCATATGTCTAGCAAGTTGCACAGAGGACCCAGTTGCTCCTATACCAATGATGCCCACACCTGTAGGTCCAGTGGTGATGCGCACAGAGTTGGTGGAATTGACAAATTGGACAATGGGAAGCACATCATATGTGCATGGGTGCAAGCCAGAGATGTGACCATGCAAATGAAATGTTCACAGAGATGTCCACAAATAGTTGATCATGACACACCCAGGTAGCTGCAAAGGATGACATGGATACCCAGCAGAATAGGATACATATCTCATGGACCACATGGAGTACCTCACAGCAACACATCAGTATTCAACATTGGAAACCAAGCATTACAGGTGTAAGGGCATGTTAAACATCATCAACATAATGTACAGCTAAATCAAGTTCACAGGGATAAAGAAAAACGCTTTATTCAGCATATTAAAAGTTAAACGTCCGTTCAAACAAATGGCCAATGGCCAGTCCATGTCCAAATGCCAAGGAGTGAACTAGAGTGACAACTGTCACACGTTGCTTGCTTGCACTGCTAAGGACCGGGGTCATCCCCTCGGAGGGGCATACATGGGGCAGGCTAGGTACCACAGGGACAGGATCAGGGCGCAGCAGAAGGAGGCAGTGAAGAGGTGGTGGATGCAGGCGAGACACTTGCAACTTCAGTGGAGCTGACTGAAGTCGTGGGTGCTGTCACAACTGTGGGGCACAAGTCAGATGGGTGGGTGCCGGCACAACTCCAGTGGGCAGGTCAGATGGAGTGGATTGGGTCCCCAATGCAGTGCCCAAGTCAGACTGGGTGGTTGTGGACTCCACTGCAGTGCCTACATCGATGGGAGCGGAATGGGGGGCAGGTGAGGTCGGCAGGACAGGCAGGGGGGACACGGTCCCCACATCAGTGGCACTAACCGTCTAACCATGTGTGGAGGAGCAAGTGGTGGGGGGGATGGCCTTAGCATTTTGGGGATGGTGTATCTGTGGGTGGGGGAACCCGGGGCAGGGAGTGGCGGGGGAACCTCTGGATTGGGGGCCTGGGGGATGGAGGACGGCGACTTTGCCTTGGAGCTGCGTGGTGGCGGGCGGTTCTTGCTCTTCCGCCTCCGGGGGGACTAGCGGGTGGGGGTCTCATTCTGACTGTGCCTGAGGGAGGGTGTCCGGGTGTGAGGGGCACTCCCCTCCGTGTGTGGGGACTTTCTCTTCCCCTTGTAATCAGGATCTGCTGGGTCGGTGTGAAAGAGGCCAAGGTCACAGAGGAAGAGCTTCTGGAGAGATGGGGTTGCAGGTAATGCAAGGGAAGGGGACTGGGAGGGAGAGGTCTCAGAGTACTGCGGAGTGGTTGTGGATGACTGTGTGTGTGTCTGCAAACTAGCCCCTGTGAGTGTGGTATCAGCCCCCTGCACTGTGTGCACGTCTAAACCTTGGTTTGGGTGTTTGTGTGCTTGGGACAGGTAGGCTGCTAGGAATCGTGGGTGGTGCAGGGGTAGGAGGGGTGCAGGACTGTTGGAGGAGGGACACTGCTGCCGTCAGGGAGGAGGCCATGGACTGATAGGTCCTCTGTAGGGCAGACATGCCCGAGGAAATGCCCTCCATGAACAACACCAGTTGTGTCAACAGACTTGTGTGTGCATGGAGGACCTTCAGCATCGACGCCTGCCACACATGAACCTGTCTAAGTTAGTCCACAGACTCCTCACTCAGGGCAGCAGGGGACACAGGGGCAGGGGGTGTGGTGCCTGGCACAAAGGAGACATGCTCACGAACACGGGAGCCTACAGGGACCTCTGGGATGGGAGCCGATGGGAGGGTGGTGGTGCTGGTGGCGGGGACAGCAAACAACATATGCAGGACCCAGAAGACCCCACATCATGCAAATCAGACACATGAGTCTCTGCAAACACAACTCCCTGTGCATTAACACATCACAGTCTGCCATGCATGTAACCCAGCTGCATGAAGGACACAGTTGCATACACCATTGTGCGCTGTCAGATGATCACACACCTATATGTCGCACAGGTATTGTCTCTCACAGTCACATATCAGATGTCATGCTGACCCTCTGAATCATGGACACCCCAGTTGTACGTAATAACAAGCCACACCCTAATGACACAGGCAGACACCTGAAGGCACATGTCACTAAGCACAACCTGTTATTTGATACACATGAGTGGGATTACAGAGTGTTTCTAAATGCCCTTGAGGAGCCATGACTGGCCAGGTCTACATGAAACAGTGTTTGGCCCTAGACAGTAGTCAGGTGGCTAAGCAAGTGCGACATACTTGATATAGATACTCCTGAGGCCCCAAAATTGGAGTCCCCTGCTGCATGGGTTTGTTTGGAATACCCCAGCCACATGTGGCGAGTCAGACCAGCAATTGGAACACATCTCAAGGGCACACACAGATCACATGTCAGATCTCAGGCATTGGCTAAACAATTGACCCACCCATGAAACACACACCAGAGTCACGGGAACAGATGCTGTCCGGTAGATGAAGCATAGCGGACTGCAGGGACACAGTGCCCCAGTGACACAAAGCAACAGACTGTAAGGGCCACACCTGTGGAACAGATGAGGAGGGTGCATCACACAATTGAGGGACCTGAGTATTGGACTACAAGACCTACGTAATGTGGAAATGTGACCATGCCAAAAGACTGTAATTGGCATGTCAGACATAATACACAGATTAGGCATGGACTTACCCCCTTCCTGCTGCTGTCTGGCCTTCAGCTGCCTATCCAGGTCCGGGAAGACCACCGCCAGGATCAGGAGCATGTGGGGGGTCAGGGTCCGGTGTCCGCCCCTCCTGCTCGGAGGTGACAGCTTCAGCTGGACTCTAGCTATCCTCCGGGCCCAGCCCGAAGGTCCTGCCACCTCTTCTGGCAGTTGCGGATCCGGCGCTTGTAGACCCACACCGAACGAACAGCCTGGGCGACGGTCAGCCAGATCTCCTGCTTCGGGTGGCATCAACCTGTGAGGATGACAAAGTGAAAAGTAAATTAACACACATGCCCCATATTTGTGCAGCACACATTTGGATATACATGTCATCATCAGAAAGGGAAATGAGTCACACAGGTAGTGCAACCATGGGGAAGGAAAAATCACCTGCATGTCTGACATGTTAACAATGCCTGGATAGTTTAAGCTTGCACCAATGCACTTTAGCAGCAGGACACCTGTTCATTACATGTACCTACACACTTTGGGTCATGAAAGTACTCCGAGAGAATGCTTGCCACTGGTGTACACACTGCTAGTCCTGCTAGTCAGACAACATGCATAATTAGGAAGGCAGTGGACTGCACACTCACCTGCTCCCCTGGTTTCCCATAGAGCTTGCTGTACTGTGGAAGGAGCCCGTCCAGCAGGGCCTGGTTCTCCTCCTCAGTGAAGGCTGGGGCCCTCTCCAGAGTATGTGCCATAGCAGGAGCCAGAGGATGCAGAGACAGCAGCAGTGATAGCAGGGATGTGGTCCAGTAGCATGTAGTGCATATAAGTGAGCTCCCTTGGGGCCAGCCAGCCTTATATCTGTGCTGCAGAGGCAGAATCTGTGCCATGTGTCTAAAGTGATAGGTCCAACACGGTTGCATTCTATGAATCTGGCCAATCCATTTAAATGTAAGACTCATACACGCCTTCCGCATCGTTCAAATCTTCACCTTCATGAAACACTTGAAATTGCAACATTGTTGTAGGCATCCAACTGAATTTCCAGTGCACAACTCGTACAAGTTTTGAATCCGCATCCGTCTCCATGACAGTCCGGAGCCAATGGGTGCGTCCGGCTCATTCAAATGACTCTACAACACATATTTAGAAAATACACATGCACCCGTCTCCATACGATTCAATGGCCAAAGCGTACGCCTGTCTCGGACCATGCCTGACCGACGCGTATGCATGATAGTCACCTGCGTCGGACCTCATAGCATTCAATGACAAAGCGTACGCACCGCTCGGTCATGAACCGTGCAATGCGTACGCATTGTCACCCGCGTCGGACCTCATAGCATTCAATGACAAAGAGTACGCACGGCTCGGTCATGAACGTGCAATGCGTACGCATTGTCACCTGCATCGGACCTCATAGCATTCAATGTCAAAGCGTACGCACGGCTCGGTCATGAACCGTGCAATGCGTACACATTGTCACCCGCGTCTGACCTCATTGCATTCAATGACAAAGCGTACACATGGCTCGGTCATGAACCGTGCAATGCGTACGCATTGTCACCCGCGTCGGACCTCATAGCATCCCATGACAAAGCGTACGCACGGCTCGGTCATGAACCGTGCAATGCGTACGCATTGTCACCCGCGTCGGACCTCATTGCATTCAATGACAAAGCGTACGCACGGCTCGGTCATGAACCGTGCAATGCGTACGCATTGTTACCCTCGTCAGACCTCATAGCATTCAATGAGAAAGCGTACGCACGGCACGGTCATGAACCGTGCAATGCGTACGCATTGTCACCCGCGTCGGACCTCATTAGTGAGACTATTCTACGGATGCAACACACATTTACTGGCCAGGGACACCTGTGCACACCTACCATTCTACAGCATTGGCCACACAGTGTCTATGGCATGTAAGGCTGCATTCCCTGGGTGTTGGGGGGGGGGGGCACATGTGGTTTGTTGGGTGGCACTTTTGTGCAGCCACTCCCAGGCTGTGAACGTGTACATGGGGGCAGAATACTTTTTGTGTTGTGCACATTACCACTGTGATGTGCAATTGTAGATTAATGGGCATGAGTCATGGACACAGTTTCATGTTGGATATGTTTGGGGCATGTCACATACACCCTGAGTCCAGGGGCTGATGGCATGTACGTCACAGTGAGACCTGTAGCCACAATACTGATGTGCACCCACAGTCTGTGTGCTTGTTGTGTCTCAGATGTGTCTGATCAAATGTGCCCAATGTTTGGCAGTCTCCACATCCATGTGGTATATGCATCAACCTTGATGGTGTGTGTGTGGCTAAGAGACGTACATGTAGGGCCAGCAGGAACAACAGTGGCCACTACCTGTGGGACTTACGCTTGCCTTGTGGTGTGTACGTGATACGCTATGTCCATGCCAGTGTCGATGTGGCAATACAGGGACCGTGGGTTTCTGCATGGCAAAGAACTGTGATGCCTGGGAGACATCAGGTCTCACTAGTCACTGTGGTGTGTGTTTGGAACGATGCAGCAGTACATAGGTTGGGTGACACAGCCAGATGATTGGCCATTGCGCTACATGGGACTCATGTGGACATGTGGAATTGAGATGTGAGGTGGTGATCATGTAGGTGACATATGTGTCCATGCACAACAGCACACACCTCAGTACATTGTGTAATGTCATGATCTATCATGTGCGATTGGTGTGCTGGGTGCCACAGACCGCACAGACCGATGTTGAAAGCATTTAAGGCTATGATTCCTCCACAAATGCAGTATGGAGCGGAAATTTTGTGCCTGGGTGGCAAATGTACCTGGGGAAAGGAAGAAGGGAAATGTTTAAAATCTCTCCTTTCCCTACCTAGCTCTTCAATGGTACAAGCTATTAGGCTAGGATTAAACTGGCCAGCTTGGGACCAGCAAGTACAGGTAAATGCGTGCAGATTTTGGAAAAGGATGGAAGAAGATGAGGAGGAGAAAGTAGCTAGTTGGTGTAGAAGGGAGAGCCAGCGGAGCGAACTGAAGTGGGCAAAAGATACTAGAAGAATATTGGGTTTAATTTGTGGAAATCTAAAAGTAAAAATTGGTCCATAAACACTATATATTGAAGAAGGGAAGAGTGCAATAAAAAATCGAGGAAATGAGAAGTCTAGAGAAATTGATTTGGAGTATGTGAAACAAAAAAAGACAGTACGCTTTATGTTACATGTCTGGAATAATGATAATTCATACCCATACCTAGATATTTTACCAAATTACAGTCTGCGATTAGAATTATTGAAAATAAGAATAGGAATTAATCCTGCCCGTGCTAATGAGAGAGTGAAAAATATGTTGACGGATGATAATGGCAAATGCATATGTGGGCTTGATCTAAAATGTACAAGTGTTCATTTTGTATTTGATTGCACAAAACTGATGATAATTAGGCGGATGCTTTTAACCCCTTGTGTGCCACGCCCTTTCCCCGCCCTGTGCCGGGCGTTGTATTAGCGGGCGGGGTTCATGACGAGCTGGACTCGTCATGGGCACAGCGCAACCGCGGCCCATGACGAGTCCAGCTCGTCATGGGCACAGAAGGGGTTAAGGCCCCTGTTTCTGAAGTACGGAATAAGTACAAGAACACAAGCAATTGAGCTACTTACAGTTATGGAGCATTTAGATAGCGCAATCGCCTTGGCAAAATTTTTACAAGAAGCAAAAAGATTCCTATATAACAATGGAACGGAATGAGGTGGGCATAGGTGAATATCATACTCTTGGCTACACCCCCCTTCCCAGCATGCCCATACTTCCTTCCTCTTGAGTCTACTTCCCTGTGAGGGGGTGTGACAGCAATGGCAAGATGGCTGACTGCAGTCCTGGTGTTTGTGATTGGCCATTTCCCAGCATGGCCTTGTGCTCCCCACAACAGAGCCCAGTGTCAGATATCCTGTAAGTCCATTCCCACTCCCTGTGAGACGAGCATGGTTCAGTGTGAGCTTGCTGGGCCATGTGGGTGGGTGTAGATTGTCTGTGACTGCGACTCCCATCATACTACACCCCCCTTTCCAGCATGCCCATACTGCCTTCCTCTTGACTCTGCTTCCCTGTGAGGGGGTGTGACAGCAATGGCAAGACGGCTGACTGTGCAGTCCTGGTGTTTGTTTGGCTACAAGTCCAAAGAGAGTGCTTCACACAGCAGCACCCAGTATGGGGTATCTTTTGCTGATATTTCAATGAGGTGTGTGTCAATGCATTCTACCCGGTGAGTTGTGTGGAGTTTGTGTTAAGGGGGGTGTCTCCACATGCTGGTAAGTATGGTTAGGGCTGTCAGTCCTCCTTCCCATCATGAAACGTGCTTCCATTGTAGGGCGTGCAAGTTGTCTTTCAGGATGTCAGTCAGTGGTGTCCTGCTTCTGATTTGCACATGACCCCTAGCAGGGCCTTGTGCTCCCCACAGCAGGAGCCAGTGTCAGCCATCTTGTCAGTCATTTTCCACTCCCTGTGATGTGGGCATGTTTCAGTGAGGTCTTGATGGGCCAATGAGGAGGGGGAGCATTCTCTGTGACTACAGGCCCCATCATGCTTTTGCATACACTAACTTCACCTGCATCCCCACAATTCCTTCCTGTCAGTCAGCTGCACTGTGAGGTAGTGTGTTTGTGGTGGCAAATTGTCTGGCAGTGTCTATTTAGTTTGTGCCACTGGCTTGCTCTATTTGTTTGTAGGTTGGTGCATGTCATGACACAGTTCAAAGTCACTATGAGATGGCAGGTATTGTGTTTGTCTGACTGGCATACACATCTTGGGATGATTATATATTGGTTACTGTAGCTTTGCTTGCGGTGCATGGTTTCACTGTCCCCTTGCCACACAATCTTGGGTATGTTGTTTGTGTTCTCACCAGGCTCTGGGATGTCTGTTAGGCCATGGACGCTCTCTGGTGGTAGGATATCCCGCACCTTCTCCTCCCAGGTCCTGAAGTAGACTGGTTTGGCAGGAGGGCCACCGCCGGAGCACTGAGTCAGGGCGTGATCTTTTTAGATGAGTTTCTTGACCCTCCTGCAAACGTCATACCACCTGTTCTGGATATCGTCCTTTGTGCGCCTTGCTGGTGCTTGGGCGTTCACCTTGTCCACAATCCTCGCCCACATCTTTGTTTTCTGTGACATGGGGTCCTTTGGGCCAATGTACCAAACAAATGTGGCTCTACTCTGATGATCTCGTCTACCAGCACTTCTAACTCACTATCTGTGAACTTTGGATTCTTCTTTGGGGGCATGGTGATGGGTGGTGGTGGTCAGGGATGTGTGTGTGTGTGTGAGGGTGCAAGTGAGGGTGGGTTGGTGTTGGTTTTGCTGGCTGTATGAGTGTGTGCTTTTGGATGAGGTGCTGATGGTGTGTGGGTTGTGTGATGTGTGAGTTGTGGTTGTCTGTGGTTGCTGTGTAATGGAGTTTGTTGCTGGCTGTGTCTCCTGTTTGCAAGGGATGATGGTAGTGATTGTAGTCCTTTATGTAGTTGGAGTTGTGGGTGTGTCTTTGTCCCATGTTTTTTTATTTGGTATTGATTGGCTTTGTCATTGCTTGTTTGGTCCTTTTTTTGTCTTTTTTCCTTTGGGTTTTGTAGGCATGAAGGAGACGTTCATGTGACGCAAACGGACGCTGCTTTTGTCTCGTGCAGGCTTCTCCGCCTCGTTGACGCTGCCTATCTTCTGTGTTTGATACGCGTCGGTCTCTATTGCTTGTGTGCCCGGTTTTCTCTGCGTGTCGGTCGTGCGGCTTGGTCTCCGTGCGAGTCTGGTTTTACATGCATTGCATCGTACTGCGCGGATCAGACATCGCGGGTACGGGTCGGTCGGCTTCATTCCGGGTTCGTGTCGGTCGGTAAAATTTGCGTCGGTTTTCCGGCCAGATCACTATTTTCCCTACGGCTCAGTCATACGGCTTGTATTCCGTTACGTGTCGGTTGTAATTCACTCGCGTTGCATCATACTGCACGGGTCGTACGGCGCTGGTCCATGTCGGTCGGTATTGGGTCCGGGTCCGTGTCGGTCGGTCGGTTCGTTTTGCGTCCGGAATCGTATCGGCCCCTTAGTAGCATAGAGAATACTTAGGAAGGTAACTGGTCACAATATCGGATTTTTAACATCGATATATAATAATATCGAATTTATTATATCGATAATACTAAAATATTGATGTTATGTATATCGATGTTAAAAATATCGTTCTTTTAAAAAAAAATATATATATTGAAGTTTGAAATATCTATTCCAAAATATCATCATCAAAAAAATATCGTTTTAGTGTTGTTTAAAATATCTGTAAAAAATATATAGAATGTATAAAATATCGTTTTTTAAAAATATTGCCATATTATTATTTAATATTAAAATATTTTTGTTTTTAATGTAATAATCGTTGTAGTAATTTGTAAAAAAAATAAATGTAGTGGGCTGCAGGGCTTTAGATCATGGGAATTATAGGAATGTCGCAATTGGGGACTGTGTGGGCAAGCGGCCATATGCGCTCCTTTCAAGACCTCCCTGCACCCATCACCATTTTATAAATACTTGCAGCTGCGACATGCTCTCCACGTGCACCTACCAGCTGACACAACGATCCCTGAGTATAGCCCTCCCGAGGCGCAGACTATCGGGCCTATAAGCATATCGGGCGGATCTCCACCGGTGGTGGCCACCGCCGGCTTGGCGGTGGCGATCTGCCCTCCAGGTCCTCCCATTTCACCACCTGCCATATTAGTATGGCGAGGTGCACCGCGGCGAACAGAAAGACCGTCCGCCGCTTTTCTGCCGGTCAGATTCCCGGCAGGGCTGAAAAGGCCTTCAATATGGTGGCGGTGCCTGTCCATATTAGGATGTGCAATTTGAAAGTCCTTTCGGAAAGGCCGGCGGAAATGGAATATTGCTTCTGTGGGATGCGACCGCAAGGGTGGCGGTCGCATCCTAATGGGCCGAGCGGGACTGCCGCACCTCTGACGGTCAGTCCCGTGTATCGTTACGGTGGTGGGCGGACTCGTAATAGACCCCTATGCTGGGGGACTTGGGGAAAGGGGGTATTTCTCGCATTTATTGGACATTTGCTAACAACACTCCAACTCCACTGGTCCGGCTTAGAAGCCAATGGGAGGAGTGGGTGGGTCCGCTCGATGAGGAAGTTTGGCGTGATGCCCTTATGCATCAGCCAAACTCCGATTGATCCAACTATACTACTTATAAGCTGCCTACTTAACCCCACTGCACCTCCATCGGGCGGGCTTGTACCCGAGCGCTTCCTGCACGAGGTGCGGTCACGATCCGGCTGATATTTTCCACATGGTCTGGGCCTGTCCCAATTTGGCACGGTTCTGAGGTGATATCGAGGAAGAGCTCACAGAAATCTTGGGGTGGGAAGTCCCTCATCCTCATGACCCACGACACTCTCTCCTTGGGGTTACAGATGGGCTGGATGGGTCTAGGAATGGAAAGTTATTTTTCAACATGGCAATGGCAGTGGCCAAGTGAGACATAGCTGCGGCCTGGAAGTGTCCCGATCCACTCTGCTCAGGGAGGTGGCGGAAGGGGGGTGGACTGGTGCGCGACACAAGAAAAAACCATGTAGGCACGACGGTGTCCCAAAAAGTATCGCAGGGTGTGGGGTAAATGGCTGGGTACCGTGGATTAGTCAAAGCTAGGTGTATAACCTTTATATCTACTTATACCTTAAGGGGTCCGGAATTATGGTATGTTCCTGTATTTGGCTTTGAATTGTCATCCTCCGTGTCCAATGCTGATTTGCTGGTGTTGTTTATTGTCAAAACAATAAAATTGCTTACCAAAAAAAAAATGTAATATACATTTTAGGAGCTGGATGTTGGGTTTTAGGGGATAAGGGTGGGTAGTGTTTTAAAAATTATTTTAGAAAATTAAAAAAATTAAAAATTTCAATTTTAAAATGTTTTAGGAGCGGGATGTTTTGTTTTTAGGGGATAAGGGTGGGGAGTGTTTCGATTTTTTTTTTTTTAATTAAAAAACTTGAAAAAATTATTTTGAAATGTTGTATGTGCGGGATGTTGTGTTTTTAGGGGATAAGGGTGGGGAGTGTTTTTTAAAAAAATAGAAATACATTTTGGAAAATGTAAATTTTAATTTATGATAAAAAGATGTTTTTTGCATTAGAATTTTTTTGGGGTGTTAATGGTGGGGATTTAAATTAAAAAAAACTACAATTATTATTATTTTTTATAATTTAAATAATAGAAAGAGAAATATAGAGTAATTTGCAATGGTATGTTGTGTTTATAATAGATGATGTTGGTGAGAAATGACATTTTTATACACATTTATAAATTTAAATTCAATTTCAAATTTTAAAACAAAATATATATATATTTGCTATTTTGTGTTTATAGTGATGAGAAATCATGACTGTTTTGAAATATAATGTAAACATTTATTTTAATTAATTTAAAAAACATATTTAACGACAAAAGTTAAACAAAAAAATATTTATACAAATTATATTTAATAATAGGAATTATTATAAAATAATTGTAAATTTATTTGAAAATGTTATTTTAAAATGCTTAAGTAATAAGAATGTTATAACTATTGATTTAAAAAAATCTATTTAAATGTGTATTAAGGCATTATAATTAGTCTGTGTATTTCAGTTTATTACTATGTAAAAAAAATATTTTTGATCTAATTTATATAATATAAAGTTTAAAGTCAAACACCTTCCCTTCCCTGAATTAATAATAACTGCAGTCGGAATATTAAATTATATATCTTTAGTGTCCAGCATCTTCACTGACTTAATACAAACTGCAGTGGGAGTAGTAAATTATATATGTTTACTGTCCAGCACATTTCCAGAATTAATACTAACTGCAGTGGGAATAGTAAATTATATATCTTTAGTGTCCAGCACCTTCCCTGACTTAATACTAACTGGAGGGGGAATAGTAAATTATATATCTTTAGTGTCCAGTACCTTCCCTGACTTAATACTAACTGGAGTGGGAATAGTAAATTATATAAGTTTATTGTCCAGCACCTTCCCTGACTTAGGGGCCTATTAGGATGGCGGTCGGAAAATATCCCGACCGCCATGGTAGTGGTGCAAGACCGCCCGCAAGGACCGCGGCATTACCGCTGGTCCAACTAAGACGCAGTCGAAATCTGACCGCGATGGTCGGATTCTGGCGATTAACATTGCGGCAGTTGCTGCTGCCAGCAGCACCGCCGCGGTGTGAAAATGAGCATGTCACTGCACTGCGTGCAAGCACTGCACAGTGCCTGCTACCTGGTACAGGGACATGTAGGGGGGTACCATGGGTATCCCCCACTGCACCCATGCACCCCTTAACACATTGGGGGCCCGCAATGGGCCCCCGGAGACATTCTCTGCATGCCTTTCCATGGCGGTTCCACCGCCGCAGAAAGGCTGGCTACCGCCGGCATCATATTCATGCTGGTGGAGCCTGGCCCTGCACCGGCATGATTGTAGCGGTCCAGTTCCACCCACTAGGCATGCGTGTGGACTGGTACCGATGGAAAAGTGGCGGGTGGAGATTCTCACCGCCGTGGTCATCACCGCCATGCTAATGGGACCGCCGGTTTTCAGGGTTGCTATTGCGGGCAGATGTCCGCTGCCGGTCTGGTGGTTGCCACCACTGGCCCGGCGGCGGCCATCTGCCCGCCATCCTAATGAACCCCTTAATACTAACTGGAGTGGGAATAGTTTATTATTTGTCTTCAGTGTCCAGCACCTTCCCTGACTTAATACTAACTGGAGTGGGAATAGTAAATTATATATCTTTAGTGTCCATCACCTTCCCTGACTTAATACTAACTGGAGTGGGAAAAGGAAATTATATATCTTTAGTGTCCATCACCTTCCCTGACTTAATACTAACTGGAGTGGGAAAAGGAAATTATATATCTTTAGTGTCCATCACCTTCCCTGACTTAATACTAACTGGAGTGGGAATAGTAAATTATATAGGTTTACTGTCGTACACCTTCCCTGACTTAATACTAACTGGAGTGGGAATAGTAATTTGTATATCTTTAGTGTCCATCACCTTCCCTGACTTAATACTAATTAGAGTGGGAATAGTAAATTATATAGGTTTACTGTCCTGCACCTTCCCTGACTTAATACTAACTGGAGTGGGAATAGTAAATTATATATCTTTAGTGTTCAGCACCTTCCCTGACTTAATACTAAGTGGAGTGGGAATAATAATTTCTATATCTTTAGTGTCCAGCACCTTCCCTGAATTAATACTAACTGGCGTGGGAATAGTTAATTATATAGGTTTACTGTCCAGCACCTTCCCAGACTTAATACTAACTGGAGTGGGAATAGTAAATTATATATCTTTAGGGTCCAGCACCTTCCCTAACTTAATACTAACTGGAGTAGGAATAGTAAGTTAAATATCTTTAGTGTCCAGCACCCTCCCTGACTTAATACTAACTGGAGTGGGAATAGTAAATTATATAGGTTTACTGTTCAGCACCTTCCCTGACGTAATACTAACTGAAGTGGGAATAGTACATTATATATCTTTAGTCTCCAGCACCTTCCCTGACTTAATACTAACTGGAGTGGGAATAGTTCATTATATAGGTTTACTGTCCAACACCTTTCCCGACTTAATACTAGCTGGAGTGGGAATAGTAAATTATATATCTTTAGTGTCCAGCACCTTTCCTGACTTAATACTAACTGAAGTGGGAATAGTAAATTATATATCTTTAGTGTACAGCACCTTCCCTGACTTAATACTAATTGGAGTGGGAATAGTAAATTATATATCTTTGGGTGCCGATTCGGATCCTGGAAAAATTTCCCCCGTCCGAATTGAATCTGGACTTTTTTCCGTCCGAATCGTACAAGTAGCGTACAAACTGCCAAGTACGATTCGCATGGGAAAAACTCCATACGAATCACATCCGGACAAATTCCCCACACGTCCTCGGGTCGGAAATTGTGTCCGACACATCCCCGGACGATTTACCGTACGAACGTAAAATATGAAGTCCGACAGCGCAAGTACGATCACTACCGTACCCCCACCCGTGTATGAATGGAGCGTACCCCCACCCCACCAGTGTATGTACGGACCGTACCTCCACCCCACCCGTGTATGTACGAACCGTACCCCCACCCCACCCGTGTATGTACGGACCGCACCCACACCCGTGTATGAATGGAGCGTACCCCCACCCCACCAGTGTATGTACGGACCGTACCCCCACCCCACCCATGTATGTACGGACCGTACCCCAACCCCACCCGCGTATGTACGGACCGCACCCCCACCCCACCCGTGTATGTACGGACCGCACCCCCACCCCACCCGCGTATGTACGGACCGTACCCCCACCCCACCCGTGTATGTACGAACCGTACCCCCACCCCACCCGTGTATGTACGGACCATACCCCCACCCCACCCGTGTATGTACGAACCGTACCCACACCCCACCCATGTATGTACGGACCGTACCCACACCCGTGTATGAATGGAGCGTACCAACACCCCACCCATGTATGTTCGGACCGTACCCCCACCCGTGTATGAATGGAGCGTACCCCCACCCCACCAGTGTATGTACAGACCGTACCTCCACCCCACCCGTGTATGTATGAACCGTACCCCCACCCCACCCGTGTATGTACGGACCGTACCCACACCTGTGTATGAATGGAGCATACCCCCACCCCACCAGTGTATGTACGAACCGTACCCCCACCCCACCCGTGTATGTATGGACCGTACCCCCACCCCACCCGTGTATGTACGGACCGTACCCCCACCCCACCAGTGTATGTACGGACCGTACCCCCACCCGTGTATGTACGGACCCTACACCCAGCCCCCCTTGTATGTACCGTGCGAAACACCACCACCGATGGACGTGCGGACCAACACCCTACCCCAGGCCCACACACCAGCACCCTCACCCAACATCGGGCATGTACGAGTCGTACTAAGCCATAGCAAAGGACAGCACTGTACAACAACATGGCCCATGTACGCACCGTACAGAGGCTAAAAACACTCCTACTGAACCAGAACTAACCAAAAAAACAGAAGGACAGTCAATCCGAGGCACACAACACCACAAAGCATATCCAACAAGGCCAAATACATCCTATACACTGACCTGCAACTGACAAACAGAGAAACAGAGGCCCAAACCACTACCACTCCTTATAACACACCCACCCAAAGTTCAAACACAGCCACACCCACAAATGGACCAATAAAAAGGCCCAACACACACAAACCATGATCCTTTGCAACAGATCCACTGCTGCCAGACCCCAGAGACAACGCACTGCACCATACTTCAACCATCAATACATCTTACACTTGCACTCCTTCACACAACCACCATCACAAACACTCCCTCATCACATTCACACACACCCACCTGCACACCCACAACCATCCACACCCACACCCATCCACACCCCCACCCCCACAACCATCCACACCCACACCCCACACCATGCCCACCAACAAGAATCCAAAGTTCACTAAGGAGGAGCTGGAGGTCCTTGTCGATGAAATCATCAGAGTCGAGCCACAGCTCTTTGGAACATTGGTCAGACGGACCAGCATATCAGAAAAAACTGCCATGTGGGAGAGGATAGTCAATTCCGTGAATGCTGTTGGGGCCACCAGAAGGACCAGGCATGAGTGCCAAGCCAGGTGGTACGATCTGCGGAGGACGGTCCGCCGCAAAATGACGGACGAGCACAACCAGGCCAACATCACTGGAGGAGGTCCGTCTCGCAGACCGGTACACTACCATCCCTGGGAGGAGAAGGTGATGGCCACGCTGCCGCCGTTGGGAGTAGACGGACTAGGAGGAGTCCGAGAGCCTGGTGAGTACACAAACAACTCACCTCACATGGGGGGAACGCCATATACAACCCAAATACCAATCATGCACGCAACCCCCCCAAAGCCAGCCCCGGACACAACCACACTCCAAAAACACACACATGCCACTAGCGCCTCCATGCCCCATGCCCCAAGCAAGGCCATGCCAAGTCACAGGCCACACAAAACACCAACACAAGACAGGATGTCCCTGATGCCGGGAGGGTGGGCCTCAAAACTAACATAGAGCAACTCTGAAGCACACAACAATGCCCTCAGCCCATATGGCCTAGGACACAGCCATACAAACAGTGTGTCCCCACACAGTACTGTGTTGCCTGCTAATGGTGGCCTCGTTGCAGGACGACATGGGTATGAAGGCACAATTTGCACATAACAGCAGCTAATGAAGACGTAGCACACTGAAAGAGTGTCAGCACACACCGCCACAGCAGCAGCGCAGACTCAGACACTCCGCCCAATGGGTGCCGGCAGAGAAGAAACAAACCCACATGAACAAGCCAATGGCCTCTGCAACACCTGCAAACTGTGTGTGCCCAGGAAGCTGGGCTGAGGTGACAGAGGGTGACACACAGAGGGAGGGAGAGGGGCAGAGAGACGGACAGAGACAGAGGTGGACACAGGGAGACAGACAGAGGGAGGGAGGAGGCTGACAGAGGGAGGGAGAAGGGGAGACAGAGGGAGACGCACAGAGGGAGGAGGCTGACAGAGGGAGGGAGAAAGGGAGACGGACAGAGGGAGGAGGCTGATAGAGGGAGGGAGAAAGGGAGACGGACAGTGGGAGGAGGCTGACAGAGGGAGGGAGAAAGGGAGACAGAGGGAGACAGACAGTGGGAGGAGGCTGACAGAGGGAGGGAGAAGGGGAGACAGAGGGAGACGCACAGAGGGAGGAGGCTGACAGAGGGAGGGAGAAAGGGAGACGGACAGAGGGAGGAGGCTGATAGAGGGAGGGAGAAAGGGAGACAGAGGGAGACGGACAGTGGGAGGAGGCTGACAGAGGGAGGGAGAAAGGGAGACAAAGGGAGACGGACAGTGGGAGGAGGCTGACAGAGGGAGGGAGAAAGGGAGACAGAGGGAAACGGACAGTGGGAGGAGGCTGACAGAGGGAGGGAGAAAGGGAGACAGAGGGAGACCAAATCACCCTTGGGTGGTGTGGCCATGTCCGCTCGTCAGCAGGTGGACTGTGTGCATGTAGACAAGGTTTGGCAGTGCCTTAACCCCCCCCCTTCAACCTTCGATAAACACTAGGCCATGTGTCAATCTGTGCAGGAGTACATCTGTGCTGCAGGCACAAACAGAACCTAACACCCAGTATACCTACCCACTGTGTTCGTCAGAACCCTGCCACAAATTGTTAAGTTACCTACCTGCATTCTCAAATAGCATGGAATAAACAGCATTTGGCCACGTACAGTGCAACACGTAAGGCGGCTCTGCATGGCTTGCCTAGCCCGCTCACTACACTGCTGACTGCGTACCCAAAATATGCATCAACTAAGATTGTGTCACACATAGGTAAAGTGTCGAAAGCTGTGGCCAAGGGACATACCCATGCACAAGTGCACTGTGTGAGGAATGCTAGCCAAATCCAACCACCCAGAGGAACTGTGCCAAATCAAAAAAGAATGAAACATGGATGTCGCATGTAACACAATTAACACTGTCTCTCTCACACACAGGTCCCAGAGACCCGATGTGCCCACAACGGCAGGCCAGGCGCAAGTGGGCAGGGGTGGTGGGAGTGGAGGACGGCGGAGGCGCGAACCTGACCAGTTGGCTCAGGACCCGGCTATGGCACACGTCAGAACCATCCTGGACGCATGCTGGCGTGACTCCAGAGGCATCGCCCAGGTAGTGGGGACCCTCAATGAGATCAAGAACATGCAGGTCGAGCATCATGCCAGGATGGAGGCAGGACAGGCAGAGCTCCTGGCGGTGCACAGGGACGTGAGCCAATCCCTCCGTCAGATCGCCCAAAGCCTGGCAAACCCTCCCTGTGCCACCAGGCGTAGACACGCACAAGAAACAGGGAGGGAGGAGGAGGAGGATTCATCTGACGGAGCGTCCCTGCCATCGTCAAGGCCTGCATCTGAGGGTCCCCGCAGGAAGGCGGGTCGTCCACGAAAAAGACCGTGAGAATCAGCGGAACATCACCATCTCCCAGGTCACCTGGCCTGGCACCTGGCCCTCTGGCCCAACAGCAGCACAGCACCAAAGGACATTCTCTGCCACATGGCCTTGCTGGTCACTGTCTGACCAATGTTCACAAAGACTGTGGCACAGACTTTGATGACTTTCAATGGCAAGGACACCAACTCCCCCTGTGAACTTTGGATTCTACACTCCCGCCAAGCACCTCTTGTCACCCCCCCAAACACGTACCCCAGCACTAATAAAAATCATCACAATCACAACATGATTCCGTCATTTTGCATTATTCCACTACATGTGTGTGTTGTAAAGTCAAACCATGCCTGATTTCTGAAGTAAATCCAAAACATCCATACCCTGGGGTCTGAGTCTGGCACAGGACACACATGGGTCACAATGTACCATCCAAGACAGACATGGAGCACCATACTCACCCGTGATGGGCCCAATCAGCTGAGGGGGAGCCCGCACAACTGTGCCTACAGACCTATTTAGAAGAGCAACAGTGATGCGCAGAGGTCAGGGATCATGTGGAGTGTCCTGGGGTGGGAGTCCCAGGTATGTGTAGACACGTGGCAGAACCATGTCCTGCATGCTTGAGTCAGGTGGATGTGGAGAATGGTGGGCCAGACAAGGTTGGATGCATGGAGATGGCACAATTGGCTGTTGGATCACAGTGCCACAAGGTTGTGTTGTGTTTGTGGGCTGCATCCTGAGTGTGTGCGTGGATTGAGAAGGTCATCCTGCAGCTGGCAGTGATCCACTCCCCCCATCTCTGTTTGACATTGATGTTGCCTGGTCGCCGGATGTAGTAGCAGAGCTGTGCAGATGCACCCTGGATGTGGACAAGTATCATGGGATTCGTAACGCACATGTCCGTAGAGTGCAGGGTAGGAGTAGACACGGATGTCATAGTTGACCTGGGGGATGGTCTCCCTCTTGCCTTGAGGTGGATGGAACTGGGGATCTTGTGCATAATGCAGAGTGTGCTGCCGCATGAGGCACAGATGCTGCTGATCAGCATAGCACATGTCAGCAGGCAATCCATGATGAACACCAGCTCGTTTGCGTGGACACTGGGTGCCCTTGCAGCAGGGCCTGCAGCAGCATGCGCCATGTCAAGGAAACAATGCCACAAGTAGCACACAAAGACAAGGATCTCAGGAAGGAACCATGCAAAAGGTGTATGTCAAGGAAGGAATGTCTGGTTCAATATGGCACACACACACACAATGGATTCACATGCGGCACAGTGGCCGTCGTGGAGACTGACATGCCACAAAACCTACACAGCCATGGACATCATGCACAATACAGAATCTATTCCCTGACAAACAGCTTGCATCTTGCTACTCTACACATAGACTCATATGCACCATCTCTGAGCACAATGCCAGACATGCCGCATGCACAGTGGCAACAGACCACCATTGGCAGAGATGAGGCACCTTGGAGGCAGAGGGACACCTTTATTACTCATGTGTGTTGGAATGCTAATGCAACTCTGTCAACACATACACAGGTCATGTGGATGAACACGTGGGACCAACACTGGCACCCCCCTTACCACCACAGATGCTGGAAATCCATGGCACTGGCACACAAGTGACGGATTACAGCTAAACACCTCCTGCTGCTCACGGAGAGCCTGCTATACACCATTGAGCCCCTAATGGGGAATTCACACACCATGTCAACCCGGTGCAACCCGTATGTTTCAGAGGCCAGTGTTACACACATTGATGGCTCCATCACAATCCCATTACAGATGAATGTCACCAAGTCTGACCATCAATTCAGGTGAATTCTGCTCCAGGTCATGTGCCCCATGGTGAATCTACATGTATGTGAAGTATCCAAACTTGAACAGGAGCAGTGCACACACATTCAAAACAAATACCACTCCCAAAAAGCCGTGCTGCATCCCTTACCCGAAGGAGATTTTCGAACTTGTCCGTACATGTCACGCTGATTCAGCACATGTTGCTGTGTTCATGAGGAATAGCAGGAGCACAACAATGCCACCAGCAGACAGCATGCGCAAGTACCTGTGGATGGGAGACACACCAGAAGTCAGCCAAAAGAAGCACATCCGCATGCATGTGCATGTACTCGACACGTATTAGGTTGTCAACATGCGAGGTGACAATGATGACTCTGGAACAACATTATTCTATTGCACCATCACTCGAGTGACACATCCAAACACCTCAGACTCACTTGGAAGACATGCAGATGGACACACACATTGCAACACATGCCACACACAGCCAAATGCGTGCACACTCAGACACTGGAACTCACCACTAAGCAAAGAAGTCGCGTATGAGCCGACTCCGCATGTCCTCTACCGCCTCCTCCTCCTCCACATCACTTGCCTCGTGACCAAGCCCTTCAGCCTCCACGGGTGGATGGTCCTGCTCATCTGGATCCAGGATGAGTGGCACAGCTTTCTCCACTGACATGTTGTGCAGCATGCAGCACACGAGGAATATCTTGCAGACCTTCACCGGTGCATATGGGAGTGCGCCACCGGTCTTGTGGAGGCAACGGAATCGGTTCTTCAGGAGGCCAAACGTCCTCTCTATCACTCGCCTGGTCCGCCCATGGGCGTTGTTGTAGCGGTGATCGGCAGCCGTGCTGGGGTTGCGGAGAGGCGTGATCAGCCATGGCATGTTGGGATAGCCAGCGTCCCCTACATGGAAACATCATGGACAAGAGTGGGTCAGGAGAAGCAGTAAGACAGGAAGATGACGTTAAATACAGGACTGGCAGAGTATACCCACCAACAATACATGCCCGTTCGTTGCGCAGCTGCAGCATCATTTCAGGCACCCTGCTACGCCTCATGATGTACGCATCGTGTGCTGATCCTGGGAAACGAGCACAGACATGTGAAATCACCATGTTGGCAAGACACACCGCAAGGGCATTAATGGAGTGGTAATGCTTGCGGTTATGGAAGGCTACCTCCTGTGCCTGTGGTGGTACCAAAGCCACATGTGTTCCATCTATGGACCCAATGACATGGGGCATCCCTCCCAGGGCATAGAACTCACGCTTGACAGCTGTCAACTGCTCAGGAGTTGGGAATTTTATGAACTCATCAAGGTGCTCCAACATGGCCTCTAAAAATCATGCAGAACACGGCTTAACATGGTTTGGGACATCCCACCGACATGGGCAATGGTATGTTGGAAGGTACCCGTGGCCAAGAAATGTAGGGCTGCCATCACCTTCATCTTGGGTGTCAGTGCACCAGGATACCTGTGTAGCCGTTGGAGGTGTGCTGCCAGCCGTGTTGTCAAGTCCACAATCAAACGTTGGGGGAAGCGGTAGCGGCATATACAGTCATTTTCCCGCATGTCAGCCAAGTCCGGAATTGCTCGAGGGAGAGGCGGAGCCCTGCAGTGAATTAGAAGGGACAACGAAGAGTGAGTACAGTACACCACCAATGTCAATGTACTGAGCACATGGTCAACAGGCAATACACATATGCTACATACAGAGTCAGGTCTGTGCAATATGCCCTGGACACGTATGCCAGCCATGTGACACTCCTACCAAGAGACAGCTCCAAACGTTTATTCTCAACCTCATTATGCCATGCCATGCCATGAAACTAGCTGTGGGCCAGTGTAAGTGAGCAGGCAGACGCATTACAGGAGTTACAGACAACCAAATATGTGCAGAGGAAGGATGTTTATTGTACAGACAGGTTGCGGAACACTAGAGGCACAGGTCACATGTAATGGAAAAAGGACCGACCACACACCTTGCCATGAAGGATTACATTTCAAGAATGATCACACATACATTGAGACTATGCAGATATGTCCTTGTTTTGAAACTCCGTGTCGATGCATACATACACACCTTACGTCGGATTCCACATGTGGCCTGGTATGCGTAACACTGTGCCATGGCCATCTACACACAGACACATTTTGGTTGCAGCAACTGCAGATGCATTTGACCAAACACCTACAGCAAGCTAATGGGAACACACGACACATACATGACATAGTCACATCGTGCAACGCGGGTGGTCACATGTCAGGTGTGAAAACCCCAGTAGCTGGCATCAGGGGACAGTTGCGTGTGTTGTTGACTGTGCCATGGCAGTGACGCTTTTCACAAGTGTTCTGTACTACATGCACACATGTCAAAGGAGTGAAGGGGATGTCTGGCACATAGTCCACCATCACACATGACATCTGTACACATCTCATCATACATCTATTGCCTTCACAACTCAGGAGTAATGTGCCACATTACAGCCTGACACACCTGTGCCCCACACATGTAGTACTGCACAGACAATGCCTTGATGTCCAGCCTTGGACAAGTATGTCAGCTCTATTCCTTTCTGTGTGCTGCCTGTCACCACTGTCAGGTGTGAAATGCACCGTACATGCGCTCTGAGGGCGTGTGTACGTTCCCCATCACTATGGGAGTGCTGCCGTAGGCCCACCCATAGTGATACGGAGCGTACACGCGTGTGTACGGGGCGTATCACTATGGGTACGCATACCTGAGCAAACCCATAGTGATAGGAGCGTACACACGTGTGTACGGGGCGTATCACTATGGGTACGCATACGCGAGCAAACCCATAGTGTAACGGCCCGTACACACGTGTGTACGGGGCGTATCACTATGGGTACGCATACGCGAGCAAACCCATAGTGATACGGCCCTTATACACGTGTGTACGGGCCGTTTCACTATGGGTTTGCTCGCGTATGCGTACCCATAGTGATACGCCCGTACACACGCATGTACGGGCCGTTTCACTATGGGTTTGCTTGCGTATGTGTACCCATAGTGATACGGCCCGTACACGCGCGTGTACGGGCCGTTTCTATGCATTTGGGGTGCCCTAGGGCCCTGGAACTCACCGTACCTGTGTGTGAATGTCCAAATTACATAGGGGTCACATGAGGGACAAGTATAAAGCCCTACATGCATGCTGTTTGTCATGGAGACCGAGTTTAAAGTTTGAATTTTTTTCATCAGGTGCCCAGCTAAAGTCCGGTTGAAAGAATCTACTTTGTTGCAAAGTGGTTGTTGAGTTGACATCATGCTCAGTAAAAAAAATGCAAAGCCACTGACTGTGGTAGGTTTAAAGGGATTGGAGGAAACATAGGATGCAAATGTGAGTGACCAATCACTCTGTACTCCTGTGACTGAAACAGGGCAGCAAGGCAGATATAAGGCAGCCAGGTCCCATGAGAGAGCACTTGCCTGCACATCCTTATATTCAACAACACTGCTGCTGCTCGTGAATCCTCTGGCACCATGTCCAGGTCTGTGGAGAGGGCCCAGCCTTTCACCCACGAGGAGAACCAAGCCCTGCTGGATGTGATCCTCCCACAGTACACCATGCTGTATGGTCGACCAGGGGTTCAGGTGAGTGCTGAGTCCACTAGCAAAGACTTTGCCCCTTTTTTGTGACTGTGACTTCTGCCATTGTGTCCAGGTGTAACACACATGCAATGTACTGTAGGGTGGGTCCCGGGTGGGGAAATGCCTAATGTCTCCCAGCCAGAGCATGCTGTGGTGCATGTCTGCTCTCCTCACTTGCATTGTGTGTACTGTGACAATCATTGCATGTGGCATTACACATTCTGCCTGTCTAATCCTCCTGGGAATGTTGTTACTACAGTCCTTATGTGAATCTGTGGTCCCCCCCAGTGTGAGAGGTGACAGTACCCACAGATGTGTGTTTGTTTAGTGTACATGTGCTGAGAGTGTACAAATTATGTGTTGGTCCCCTGGACATTGGTGTGTGTGTGTAAGTCCCCTGTCATGTGGGTGAGTGCATATGTGGAGTGTAGCACCCCAGCTGCATGAGGGATGGATATACCCTGCCCATCTGATGTGAGCAGGGAGCAGTTCTGTGTGTCTGCGGTGATGGGCCAGCCCCACACCTGTGACACCCCCCAGTCTAGTGGCACATGTGCAGAGTGAGGTGTGTAGCTGCAGTTGGCAATGGCAGGTGATTGTCCTGTGGCTGTGTGTGTCTGTGTACTCTGCTGAGGGCGCCTCAGTGGCCTGTGGCATGTGACTGCTTTGAGGTGCTGCACATAATCCTGGTGTCGCTTGTGATGCACAGTGTGAGCCTGGATGATTGATTGTGTCGTACACCTCATGCCACCTGTGTACTCTACAATGCCACCTAGTGCATTTTGCCTTCCACAGATGAAAATGTCCCTATGACACAGGTGTAATGAGTTTGATGCATTCTATGCCCTGTTAAAACCAGCCAAATTGTTCTAATGTGTGTCTCTGTGACATGTCGCAGGTGTATTGATGTTGTCTCACTTTTTCATCCTCACAGGTAGGCGCCTGTGCCAAGGAGCAGATCTGGAAGGACGCCGTCAGTGCCGTGAGGAACACGGATGGTCGGAAGCGGCGCCTAGCCCAGGTGAGGAAACGCTGGCAGGATATCCGGTGCTGGACACTGAGGATCGCACGGGTCCTGCTGGGGAACTCACCTGTGAGCCAAAAGAACCATGGGTGCCGCCGTCTGACCCACATCCACATGCGTGTGCTGGCGGTCGTCTTCCCTGACATGGACAGGCGCTTACGGGAAAAGCAGCAGCAGGAAGGGGGTAGGTACATGTGTGTTTGTTCTGTGTCACCAGCATTTGTAAGTGCACAGTTGCATGGATACACTGCCAGGGTTTACATGTGCAGTGCAGTTCCTGGTCCCCAAAGTGTAGTGGTGCTGTCCTTCCTCCCTTCCCCTCCTTGCCATGTGTACCCTGGTCTGTGTGTAGTCACACTTGCACAAGGTTATCTAGGCTGCCAGTTTATCGATGTGCCCAATGCTTGCAGCTTCATGTGTGGGGGTGGTGTGTAACAGGTTTTGGGACCTTGCCTGTGCCCTGTCCAGTTCAGTACTTGTGGGGTCCATGTCAGTTGTCACTGATGCTGAGTCCAGACATAGGAGTGTGTCTTTAAAGTGTATTGCTTTACAGCATGCATGTCCTATTTTGTGGCCTGTGACATGATGTGCATGAGTGTGAGATATGCAGAGTGCAGGGATGGTGGCTTGTGTTGCAGTCATTACCATTCAGGACCATGGAGTAGTGTGGCCACTACTGTCCCCTGGGGCATCTTTTCCTAGGTATCATGTGTGTAATCCAGAAATGTCGACAATCTCTGTGTCTACAGCATAGGTTGTGCTCTGTGCCATTGTACCCTGGCACCATTTGTATTTACGTAGACTCTGCTACATGTGTCCACTGTACAGGCTGACCAAATGTCCCTTGTTCATACTCACGGGGACCAGTGCCTGTGTGTCTTGGTAAAATGATCTGATGATGGCCATTTGTAGATGATGTATTTGTACCGGCGCACCAGGGGTATTTTGAGTCCAATCAGGATTTCTTGCAGGCCATGTGTTTTTATTCCAGACTAAGAGATGTAAGTGCTTCCTGTGTCTCAAAAAATTGTCTCATGTAGGGGGTGGTTGGTGCGGGCAAGGCCTACATGTCTAAACCTGAAGTCTCCTTGCTAGGTCTGGCCAGTGTGTGATGTTTGTCTGGACATACACTCAAGGTGCAGTGACCCATTAATGTTGGGCATGTTTTTAAGTATTACCTTTGCAGCATGTGCCTACAGTTAATAGACATAGTTCCTGCTCATCCCTTTTTACGCCTACGCTGTGTGCTGCAGTTGCTGTGCTGGATTGTCCCCAGTGCCTGGCTCCTCTGTCCAAATCCATATCATGTTATTTGCTTTTGTGTCATGCTCTCCATAGTTGGTCAGTGGCATGGTGGGTCAACCAACTGTGTGTTGCAGGGCCTACATATGTACCTTGTATTGTAGATGTTACTCATGTTGCTTTTCTGGCTATGCACTGTGACCTATGTGGATTTGACTCATGTGACATATGTATACAGGTGTCTGATTATTTCCTGTCTCTTCACCTTGCCCACAGCATCGTCGGGGGACACCGAGGGAGACACTGGCACGGACCGTGAGGAGGGAGCGAGCACCAGTGCCAGCAGTGCAGAGTTGTCTGGCACATCGAGTGGCACGGAGGCTGACGGGAGTGCAACGGAGGACCTGTTCAGTCAAACCACCACCGACTATGACGCAGACGGGTCCGAGGCTGAGCACTCCGAGGGGGCGGATACTGGTCCCACAGCTGACACCAGCACTCCATCAATACCCACCCCCTCCATTCCGATCACCGGCCTCCCACTTGCTCGTGTCCCTTCCCGCCGTGCTCGGTCACCACGTGTCTCCTTCTTGCCAGGCACCGCACCCCCTGCCCCTGTCTCCACTGCTGCCACCAATGCCGAGTCTGTGGACATCCTGCGGCAGTTGCGGGTTGGTCAGACTGCGACGCTTAATGTCCTCCATGGCCACAGCCGAGTGCTCACCCAGATGGAGGTATACTTGGAGGACATTTCAGCCACGCAGTCTGACCAACGCAACTTGCTGTGGTCCATAGACTCGACACTGACTGCAGCAGTGGGTCTCCTGCAGTGCTACGTCCCACCCCCTACCCCTGCCCCATCCACACTTTCCACTCCCATTCCTGTCCCACGTACACCCAGACGTCAGCATGCACGCACCCCACCAGACACAGGCACCACACCAGCAGGGCAGGGCAAGCGCACACCTCCTGGCACGCACACACAGGGTGAGGTAGGCACACCCGCTGGGTCGGGGGGCAAACGTAAGTCACGCAGCCAGAGTGGGAGTCCGCATTCCGCAAAATCCACTCCCCTCAACTCTCCTGGCCACGAATCCAGCAAAGATTCCTTCATGGCCGCTCTGTCCCTGAGCCCAACAGTGACACCACCCCGCAAGCGGGCAAAGGAGTCTCCGGTCAGGGTAGTTGAGTGCCCCCCCCTGGCCACACCCTCCCCCAGTGGCGCTGCGACCCATTCCTCCACCCCCCCCCCTCCTTGGGGCCTGTGGTTCCTTCGGGTGCAGGGGAGACGCTGGGGGACCTTGCTGACGTGTGCAGTGCCATCCTCACCACCTCCTTTGGTGCTGCCCCACCCCCTGTGGTGGAGTCCTCCGTCCCTGCACCCACAACGCCTGCCCTTGCCCCTCCTGTCCCTGCGGTGCCTGGTCCTTCCCCCCCACATGATGCCCCCCCCTGTGGAAGACAGGGTGGTCTGAACTGTGCAGGCAAGCTAGGGGACACGCGTCCCACTGTGTCCCCCATCCAGCTGTGACTTATGGACTGCCCTATGGGCTTTGTAAATATTGAACTTTATCCACACAAACATTTTTTGCTCATGCTGAATAAAGCCATTTTTGTTTCCTTAGAACACTACAGGTTTTCTGGTATTGCTGTTGGTGGGGCTGCTACATGATTTTGGGTGGTGATCATGTGTTGGGTGTGTGGGAAATGTAGTAGTGTGCTGATCATGGGGGGGGACCCTGGTATCTGTGTGCCATCACAAGGTGTTAGCTAAGTTTCTTTGTTCATGTAAGCAGTTACTGCATGGTGAAATTGTCCCAATGTGTGTTCCTTCCTCTGTGTACCCTGACATCTTCCCTGCAGGGTGTTTCCAATATGTTGTGCTGAGCTGTCTACATTAGCTGGGTGTGTGACGGACCCCTTCAACTTTGGCCATGCATGCAGAGCGATGTCTCCACCTGCATCATTCGTGGGATCCTTGGTTATCACTGTACTTGTGTATGTAGTCTGTTGACATAACTTCATGTGGACATGTTCCCTTTTAGGCAGTATGCATGTGTGTACTCCCAGCCTCGCACACATGAGTTACATGTACTGCAGGGTCTTTGTGCACCTGACTGACAATTGTGGCCATTGGATCTGTGGGTACTCCACCCTTTTTCTTTCCATGGGCACTGCTGGGGGCCTCTGCACCCACCCGTCCTGTGTCTGGGCACTGCTGGGAGGACTCTGCACCCACCCCTCCTGCGTCTGGGCACTGCTGGGAGGACTCTGCACCCACCCCTCCTGCGTCTGGGCACTGCTGGGAGTGATAGGCACCCACCCCTCCTGTGTCTGGGCACTGCTGGGAGGACTCTACATCCACCCCTCCTGCGTCTGGGCACTGCTGGGAGTGATAGGCACCCACCCCTCCTGCGTCTGGGCACTGCTGGGAGGACTCTGCACCCACCCCTCCTGCGTCTGGGCACTGCTGGGAGGACTCTGCACCCACCCCTCCTGTGTCTGGGCACTGCTGGGGCGACTCTGCACCCACCCCTCCTGCGTCTGGGCACTGCTGGGGGGACTCTACACCCACCCCTCCTGCGTCTGGGCACTGCTGGGAGTGATAGGCACCCACCCCTCCTGTGTCTGGGCACTGCTGGGAGGACTCTGCACCCACCCCTCCTGCGTCTGGGCACTGCTGGGAGGACTCTGCACCCACCCCTCCTGTGTCTGGGCACTGCTGGGGGGACTCTGCACCCACCCCTCCTGCGTCTGAGCACTGCTGGGGGGACTCTACACCCACCCCTCCTGCATCTGGGCACTGCTGGGAGTGATAGGCACCCACCCCTCCTGTGTCTGGGCACTGCTGGGGGGACTCTGCACCCACCCCTCCTGCGTCTGGGCACTGCTGGGGGGACTCTGCACCCACCCCTCCTGCATCTGGGCACTGCTGGGAGGACTCTACACCCACCCCTCCTGCGTCTGGGCACTGCTGGGAGTGATAGGCACCCACCCCTCCTGTGTCTGGGCACTGCTGGGAGGACTCTACACCCACCCCTCCTGCGTCTGGGCACTGCTGGGGGGACTCTGCACCCACCCCTCCTGCGTCTGGGCACTGCTGGGGCGACTCTACACCCACCCCTCCTGCGTCTGGGCACTGCTGGGAGTGATAGGCACCCACCCCTCCTGTGTCTGGGCACTGCTGGGGGGACTCTGCACCCACCCCTCCTGCGTCTGGGCACTGCTGGGGGACTCTACACCCACCCCTCCTGTGTCTGGGCACTGCTGGGGGGACTCTGCACTCACCCCTCCTGCGTCTGGGCACTGCTGGGGGACTCTACACCCACCCCTCCTGCGTCTGGGCACTGCTGGGAGTGATAGGCACCCACCCCTCCTGTGTCTGGGCACTGCTGGGAGGACTCTGCACTCACCCCTCCTGCGTCTGGGCACTGCTGGGAGGACTCTGCACCCACCCCTCCTGTGTCTGGGCACTGCTGGGGGGACTCTGCACCCACCCCTCCTGCGTCTGGGCACTGCTGGGGGGGACTCTGCACCCACCCCTCCTGCGTCTGGGCACTGCTGGGGGGACTCTGCACCCACCCCTCCTGCGTCTGGGCACTGCTGGGGGGACTCTATACCCACCCCTCCTGCATCTGGGCACTGCTGGGAGGACTCTGCACCCACCCCTCCTGCATCTGGGCACTGCTGGGAGTGATAGGCACCCACCCCTCCTGTGTCTGGGCACTGCTGGGAGGACTATACACCCACCCCTCCTGCGTCTGGGCACTGCTGGGGGGACTCTGCACCCACCCCTCCTGCATCTGGGCACTGCTGGGAGTGATAGGCACCCACCCCTCCTGTGTCTGGGCACTACTGGGAGGACTCTACACCCACCTCTCCTGCGTCTGGGCACTGCTGGGGGGACTCTGCACCCACCCCTCCTGCATCTGGGCACTGTTGGGAGTGATAGGCACCCACCCCTCCTGTGTCTGGGCACTGCTGGGAGGACTCTGCACCCACCCCTCCTGCGTCTGGGCACTGCTGGGAGGACTCTGCACCCACCCCTCCTGCGTCTGGGCACTGCTGGGAGTGATAGGCACCCACCCCTCCTGTGTCTGGGCACTGCTGGGAGGACTCTACACCCACCCCTCCTGCGTCTGGGCACTGCTGGGGGGACTCTGCACCCACCCCTCCTGCATCTGGGCACTGCTGGGAGTGATAGGCACCCACCCCTCCTGTGTCTGAGCACTGCTGGGAGGACTCTGCACCCACCCCTCCTGCGTCTGGGCACTGCTGGGAGGACTCTGTACCCACCCCTCCTGCGTCTGGCCATGTACGCTCCATACATAAACGGGTGGGGGTATGGTCCGTACATACACTGTTGGGGTGGGGGTACGCTCCATACATACACTGTTGGGGTAGGGGTACGCTCCATACGTACGCGGGTGTGGGTACGGTCCGTACATACACGGGTGGGGGTACGCTCCGAACATACGCAGGTCTGTGTACGCTCCATGCATACACGGGTGGGGGTACGGTCTGTACATACACTGTTGGGGTGGGGGTACGCTCCATACATACACTGTTGGGGTGGGGGTACGCTCCATACATACGCGGGTGTGGGTACGGTCCGTACATACACGGGTGGGGGTACGCTCCGAACATACGCGGGTCTGGGTACGCTCCATGCATACACGGGTGGGGGTACGGTCCGTACATACACTGTTGGGGTGGGGGTACGCTCCATACATACACTGTTGGGGTGGGGGTACGCTCCATACGTACGTGGGTGTGGGTACGGTCCGTACATACACGGGTGGGGGTCCGCTCCGAACATACGCGGGTCTGGGTATGCTCCATGCATACACGGGTGGGGGTACGGTCAGTACATACACTGTTGGGGTGGGGGTACGCTCCATTCATACACTGTTGGGGTGGGGGTACGCTCCATACGTACGCGGGTGTGGGTACGGTCCGTACATACACGGGTGGGGGTACGCTCCGAACATACGCGGGTCTGGGTACGCTCCATGCATACACGGGTGTGGGTACGGTCCGTACATACACTGTTGGGGTGGGGGTATGCTCCATACATACACTGTTGGGGTGGGGGTACGCTCCATACGTACGCAGGTGTGGGTACGGTCCGTACATCCACGGGTGGGGTGTTGGTACGCGCCGTACATACACGGGTGGGGGTACGGCCCGTACCCAGGCCTTTGGAACGTGGGTACGAGCCGTACCGCCATTATTGGGGTGACGTAGGGGTGGGCGTGGTATGACTCGTACCCACGCTCTTAAGGCGTGGGTACGGTACGTACCGGACTTGTTGTGTTGCCGGTTCGCGTCTACATCCACTTCCGTTGCTGGATACGCCCCCACCCCCTCGAAGTGACCAGGCCCTGACGGTCAGGTATGTCCAGGGCATGTATGATTTGTGACTTGGGTGGGGGTTTTGTGTCCTGCCCCTGCCCCCCCTTTGCCCCTGGGTGTTGTTCTGACCTTCTGCGGCGTCTGCGTCGGTTCCTGTAGAGCAGGTGGACTGCTATGAGGGCTGGGATGACACGTAGGTTCGGGTCCATGGCTGTTTGTCGCGTACAGGTGCTCCTTGCGCGCGTCGTCCTGATTTCCCGGCAGTTTTTGGCAGGCGGAGGATTTTATCCGTGCGGGGTGACGTCGGTGCGGATCGTACTTCCTGGTTCGTGAAACGCAGCCTGAAGGCGTCCCGACGTCACGTCGGAGCATTCCCGGATCACATTTGTATGTATATTTTCGTCGGTCGGTGTTTTGTTCGATTCGTACGGAAATGGTGTTTCCGTGCGAATCGTACTTGCATGTTTGTAATGTTTTTTTCCCGGGTACGAGTCGGACGGAGAAAACGCTCCAACCGACGGTTCGTACCCGGTTTCTCCAGGATCGGAATCGACCCCTTGGTGTCCAGCACCTTCCCTCACTTAATACTAACTGGAGTGGGAATAGTAAATTATATATCTTTAGTGTCAAGCACCTTCCCTGACTTAATACTAACTGAAGTGGGAAAAGTAAATTATACAGCTTTACTGTCCTGTACCTTCCCTGACTTAATACTAACTGGAGTGGGAATAGTAAATTATATAAATTTAGTGTCCAGCACCTTCCCTGACCTAATACTAACTGGAGTGGGAATAGTAAATTATATATGTTTAGTGTCCATCACCTTCCCTGACTTAATACTAACTGGAGTGGGAAAAGGAAATTATATATCTTTAGTGTCCATCACCTTCCCTGACTTAATACTAACTGGAGTGGGAATAGTAAATTATATAGGTTTACTGTCCTACACCTTCCCTGACTTAATACTAACTGGAGTGGGAATAGTAAATTATATATTTAGTGTTCAGCACCTTCCCTGACTTAATACTAAGTGGAGTGGGAATAGTAATTTGTATATCTTTAGTGTCCAGCACCTTCCCTGAATTAATACTAACTGGAGTGGGAATAGTTAATTATATAGGTTTACTGTCCAGCACCTTCCCAGACTTAATACTAACTGGAGTGGGAATAGTAAATTATATATCTTTAGGGTCCAGCACCTTCCCTGACTTAATACTAACTGGAGTAGGAATAGTAAATTATATATATTTAGTGTCCAGCACCTTCCCTGACTTAATACTAACTGCAGTGGGAATAGTAAATTATATAGGTTTACTGTTCAGCACCTTCCCTGACTTAATACTAACTGGAGTGGGAATAGTACATTATGGGGCCGATTCCGATCCTGGTCGGAAAGCACTCCGACCGAATCGAGTCCGGAGTGTTTTCTCAACGAGCCGGACCCCTACAGTCCGACTGAGCGAGTATGATGCGCACGTATGCTGTCAGACTCGGTTCAGTCGGACTCCCATAGAAGTCAATGGGAGCCGGTCATACGACGCGTACATTGGCTCCCATTGACTGAATGGGTACGACTCGAACAAGTTCGCCCCCTACAGTGGGTACGCGTCGGTGCCACCCACACCATACATGCCTGTGTTGGGGAGACCCATAGGCCTCCCCCTGTGTCCGAGTTGTAGGGCTGCGGGTGTCAGAGGGTCTGACGCGGACCCCCAAAGACCGACTCCGGGAGCTTTTGCGAGCCGGACACTCCGGCTCGCACAGGCTGTCCGACGCGTTCATCGTACTGTTGTAAATCGCATCCATTGCACGCCGCGGTTAGCTTCCGACCGCGACGTATAGGTATCCCCTCAGAGTCTGGGGATGCAGTGTCCCTGGGGTGTTCCCTGACCTGGCTGTGAAGGTGTGTCTCGTAGATGACAATTGCGGAGATGCAGACGTAGTACATAGCACCAAGCACAAACAATGTCACCTATACATTATTGACAGGGGACACCTGACAGTGACTAGAATGGACACACCCATATAGCTGACACTGTAGCATGGTGTCATTCCCAAAAGGTGCAGTTGTGAGCTGCATTTCAATCCCACATCGTTCTGCGTTGTATGCATCATTCACACAACACATCATTCACTGTCATAGACACTCCAAACACAACGACTAACCTGGACTGCATTGGAGGAGGCATGCAACTCACAGCAGCCGAACTGCAACACACACACCTCTGGCCATCACTGTCATGAGCATGGAAAAGCAAGAGAGCTGCTGTGCTCAATCCCTCTCACCATGGAGGAAATCGACAAGATAAATGACGTTAGCACGGACAAAACTCAGCACCAACATCTTTAGCTATGGTAACACCATGACTTGTATGAAATGAGATGTGAACTAGGAACACAGACAACCAAATAGTATCTCCCATTAGATCTCAGGCATACCGGACTGTGATCATGTTGTTCAGACACACCAATGTGACGCACAGAGACAAGCAAAAACTGCCACCACACATGCCCCAAGCTTGCAACATACCCTAAGTGGAATTGTGCGCATGTCATTGTTAAAGCACCAATGTAGACAGGGATGATACAGCTGTGTCAGGTAAGTGATGGCACTTGAGTAGCAATGGCCATGTACAGACAATTGATCAATACATGAGCTGGTCATGCACTCAGCTTGACGTGCACATTGAAATGCTTCAGGTTGCCATGACAAAGTGCTTTAACAATATCAACATCTGTTTGTCACAACTTAGGACAATGCAATGTACAGACTCTCATAATGATGTCCAGCGGCAACTGTCATGTGTGTGAAACGTTGATGTCGGTAGAACCATAACATACATTGTGTGTCTCTTCCAACCACAGGGGATGCTGGGGACACAGCAGGAACTGAAGAAGAGTCCCAGTCCCAGACTCAGGCAGACCCTGATCTCCCTGGTGTGGATCAGTCTCTGTCCTCTTTGGACGATGACCACGAACGACCTGGCACCTCCGGTGTGAGTCATCGTGCAGCACCAGCAGTAGGAACATCAGCACCCCTTGCAACCACTCCTGCCACATCTGACAACAGGCAGAGTACCCCTGCCCACACGGACAGACCAAGGCCACAGACCACCGACGGCACAGGTACACAGGGCACCCTGGAAGCGACGGATAACACCACCAGCGCCAACACCCAAGGGGGCCCAGTGTCACCTGTGACTGCCATGGCAAGTCCTGCCTGTTTGGGTAGGGGTGGTGGGAGGGGAGCAGGCAGATGACACAGCCTGCAGAGGGGGCTGGACAGCATGATGAGCCACACCTGGGACGCATCATAGATGCTTACCATGAAAGCACCGGAGGTTTTGGCCAGGTAGTGGGGATCCTCAGGGACCTCAAACAACAGCAGGCTGCCCATAATGCCTGCTTGGACTCCCACATGTCCCGGGTGGAGACACACATGTCCCGCATGGAGTCCAAGTGGGACAAATTGGATGATCTAACAGTGGTTCATAGGGACATAATGACATGCCTCCGCCAGATCAGCGCCAACATGACCACACCTCCCTGCGCGCCCACAACATCTTTTGCCACAACATCCGCAACTGCCACAGGGAGGGAGGAGGACTCTGGCAGAGAGTCCTCATCACCGCAGAAGCCTGCACTTGAGGGTCCCCCGAGAAAGAAGAGGGGTTCGTCCAAAGAAGGGCAAGTGAGACGCTGATGGCCATGCACATCCCCCAGGAACTCAACACCTGTTCTTGATATCGTCCTTTGTGTGCAAACCATTTTACCTTGTTGACTGACACCCAACTCACCCACTTGACATGGAGGGTCTAAGTTGTGACAATGCATCAAATTACTGTGGACTTTACTCTGGACATTTCATCTTCCAACACTACCAACTCACCTGTGAACTTTGGATTACCATCACACTGTACAGCACTTCCAATTACATTCACTATCCTCACACATTTTGTAAATAAAATCACAATCACACAATACTTGCCTCTATTGTGATTTAACCCCTTCGCCGCGGCAGGAATTCCGCCGCCGCGCTGGGGGGGTTTGGAGGCAGCGCGGTGGCGCTGTGCTCGTGACGGAACCGCTCCGTCACGAGCCACGGTTGAGCTGTGCTCATGACGGAGTGGTTCCGTCACGTCTCCGCCCACTGTGCTAATCGCCCGCACAGGCGGCGAATTAGCGCCGCGTGGGCGGAGCGGCGGCCAACGGCCGCAGCATGACGGAACCACTCCGTCATGAGCACACGGCACCCGTGGCTCATGACGGAGTGGTTCCGTCATGAGCAGGGAAGGGGTTAAACTTGGTTTGTGTCATGGAGATGATGATCTGCTAAAGAACACTGTGCATGCAAACTACTACAGCAATGTGAACACCGTTATGTGAGTCATGGAAATGTGACACATATGAGGGAGACACGCCACTAGGGCAACACAACACATGCTCACCATGGCCATCGAACTCATCGCCTACACTGATGTTGACAGGAAATACAGTGGAATGCACATACGCCACACCCATCCTGAGTCAGTGGCAATCAGCCCACAGGTACAGAATGCAAATGACTGTCGGATGTGTGGATACAGATGAAGCACATCCCAAAGTGAAGCACAGGTTTATTAAAGATTCACAACCTGAGAATTCCACAACTGATGCAAGGTAACCTCATGTGACAGTGATCAAAAAGTAACCAAGTGGTAAACAATGAAAGTTCAGGGGTGTGTGGCACATCATTGGTTGGGACAACGATTACTTGCACTCTAGAACAGGAATCTGGGTGTCTGGGTTCAGACCTTACCATACAGCAGCCAAAGTACCCTTTGAAGGACAGACAGAAAACACAATCAAAAACACAGATTTACAGCATACAACTACAATATACATGCCCAAAACAACTCCCAAGCTACGTAAACACAACCTAGTAATCAGGTAAACACTGTTTGGGAGTACCGACTACCTGAAAGGACACATCACTGCAAGCATCCTGTCAAGTAGCACACAGCCACACTCAAGCAGCACCAGTGCACCACCAACATATATCAGGCAAACTCAATACTTTGACAACACATCACTGTATACTGACATTCATGTGAAGAAGTTGTGGATCAGCTGGGTCCGGACATCACCCTCACCATCACTGGCATCATGCCCCAGAGCAGGATCCTCTACGGCTGGCGGGTGTTGGTCATCGTCATCATGGATGAGAGGCAACTTCTTCCTCACTGTCAGGTTGTAAAGCATGTAGCACACTATGAAGATTTTGCACACCTTAGCCGGTGCATATGGGAGGGCCCCTTCTGTCTTGTCCAGGCAGCAGAATCTGCTCTTCAGGAGACCAAATGTCCGCTCGATCACTCTCCTGGTCCGACCATGTGCATCTCCGCCGGTGTCACAGGGTTCCTGGGAGGTGTCAGCAACCACGGCATGTTGGGGTATCCGGAGTCACCTACATACAGACAATTGCACATTAGATGAGTCTGAAAAGAGGGTGGAAAACAACTTTACCAAACACACACAATGGTAAACAACCAGTACACACCGACAAGCCAGGCACACTGGTACTGCATCTGTGACATCCTCGCCGGTATGTGGCTACTCCTCATGATATAAGCGTTGTGCGCTGAACCTGGGAAACGTGCTCACATGTGAAATGGTCATGTCTGCCAGACATACCACCAGAGCACTGATTGAGTGGAAATGTTTCCTGTTTTGGTATGTCTGCTTATGTGCCTGTGGTGGTACCAAAGCCACATGTGTCCCATCAATGGAGCCAATTACATGTGGCATCCTTCCCAGTGCATAGAAGTCACTCTTGATGTCATTGAGTTGCTGTGGTGTTGGGAAATGGATGTAGTGGTTGAGGAAATGCAACATCCCCTCCAACACATCTCGAAGCACACGGCTGAACATGGTCTGTGACATCCCACCAGCAGAAGTCACAGTGTATTGGAAGGTACCGTGGCAAAGAAGTATAGGGTTGCCATCACCTTCACCTTGGGGGTCAGCGCTGTAGGGTATGGTCGGCCAGGTTGCAAGTGTGGGGCCAACTGCTCTGCCAAATCATCAATCAGTGGCCTAGTGAAGGGGTACCATCGGATGCAGTCACGTTCAACCATGGTTGCAAGGTCAGGGAATGGTTTGTGGACAGCTGGTCTCCTGCAGTACATAGATGAGCAAAGAAAGGTTGTCAGTTCCCCTATCTATGTGCCAGTGTCCATGCTAATTAGCACATGAAACATCATAACAGGACACAAGTACCTGATGTGTGTGCTGTTGGGTATGGGCACATATGTTAGATACATGCCCATCATCTGACATCTCAGCTCTACATGTCTACACAACAAGGTCCATGTTGTGCAGTGACAAATCTATGGGCTCTGTCACAGCCCCCACGTCTCCTTCAGCCACACCACCGAACTCCTCTGGACCGACCACCGCTGCATCCACTTCACCTTCCAGAAACCCACCACACACCACCGCACCCAACAGATCCCTCCCCGCTGCTGGAGAAAAATCACTGAAGACCAACTACACGCAAACCTCGCTCTCAGCCCACCCACTGAACCCTCCAACTCCGACGACGCTGCCCACAGCCTCAGACGCTGGATCGACGACTGCGCCAACACCCTCGCCCCGCTGAAGAAACCCCCGCACAGAGACACCAGCAAGAGGGCCAGCTGGTTCACCCCAGAACTCCTAGCCTCCAAGCGAGCATGCCGTAAACTGGAGAAGAAATGGCACAGCGAACAGACTCTGGACAGCCACGCAGCCCACAAGGACGCCACCCGCAACCACCATCACTTCATCAGGACTGCCAAGAGAACCTCCTTCAAAGACCGCCTCGACAACAACGCCCACAACAGCAAGGAGGTCTTCAACATCGTGAAGGAACTCTCCAACCCCAGCTCCAACACCAACGACATCCCGCCGTCTTAAGCCCTGTGCGACTTCCTCGCCACTTTTTGCCACCGCAAGCTAGCAGAAATCCACGACAGCTTCAACACCTAGACAGCCCCAACAGACAGCAACAAAACAGACTCTGCACACAATCGACCACGACCCCCTGCTAGCCTGGGCCAGCGTGAGCATCGATGACACCATCAAGACCATGAGCACAATCCACTCCGGCTCCCCGTCAGACCCATTCCCGCACCACATCTTCAACAAAGCCAGCAGCTCCATCGCATGCCCAACGTCATCAATCTCTCCCTCGAGAGCTGGAAACACGCCGAGATCAACGCCCTACTCAAAAAACCCAAGGCAAACCCTAGAGACCTCAAGAACTTCCGGCCCATCTCTCTGCTCCCGTTCCCGCCAAGGTCATCCCTTCCCAGTCAGGGTTCCGCAGCAACCACAGCACCGAGACCGCCCTCATCGCCGCCACCGACGACATCAGGACCCTGCTGGACAACGGTGAGACCGCAGCCCTCATCCTCCTGGACCTCTCCGCTGCCTTCGACACCGTCTGCCACCGCACACTACTCGCACACCTCCACGTCGTAGGGATCCGAGACAAAGCTCTGGAATGGACCACCTCCTTCCTCTCCGGCAGAACCCAGAGCATCCGCCTCCCCTCATTCCGATCCGAAGCCTCCGAGATCATCTGCGGCGTACCCCAGGGATCTTCCCTCAGCCTGACACTGTTCAACATTTACATGGCCCGCTCGCACACTTCGCCGGACAGCACGACCTCAACATAATCTCCTACGCTGACGACACTCAACTGATCCTCTCCCTCACCAAGGACCCCATCACCGCCAAAGCCAACCTCCACGAAGAAATGAAGGCCGTCGCCGACTTGATGAAGACCAGCCGACTGAAGCTGAACACGGACAAAACGTAGGTCTTCATCCACGGCTCCAACCCTTCAGCCTGGGACGACTCCTGGTGGCCGACGGCACTGAGGCAGCCCTGACACCCACCGACCACACATGCAACCTGGGAATCATCCTCGACTCAACGCTCTCCATGACCAAGCAAGTCAAAGCCGTCTCCTCCTCCTGCTTCAACACCCTCCGCATGCTCCGCAAGATCTACAGGTGGATCCCGATAGATAGAAGAAGAACAGTCACCCAGGCCCTCGTCAGCAGCAGACTCGACTACGGAAATGCCCTCTACGCGGGAGCCCCGACCAAGCTCATCAAACAACTGCAACGCGTCCAAAACGCCTTGGCACGACTGATCCTCGACGTACCACGCCATGGCCACATCACCCCCCACCTGAGAAACCTGCACTGGCTGCCCGTCAACAAGAGGATATCCTTCAAGCTCCTCATCCACGCACACAAGGCACTCCACAAGACCGGCCCAGCCTACCTCAACAGATGACTTTCCTTCTACATCCCCAACCGCCAGCTCCGCTCTACCGACCTCGCACCTGCCACTGTCCCGCTCATCCGAAGAACAACCACCAGCGGGAGATCCTTCTCCCACCTCGCTGTCAAGACCTGGAACACCCTCCCACTGAGCCTACGACAGACCCAAGACCTGCTGACCTTCAGCGGGCTACTCAAGACCTGGCTGTTCGATCAGTAGCGCCCCCCCGTCCCACCGCCTTGAGACCCTCACGGGTATGTAGTGCGCTCTACAAATGTTTGATTGATTGATTGACAGTACATCATTACAAGTGTCACATACCAAACACACACCACAGTGACTAGTGAGGACAGATGTCTTCCCCACATCACAGGTTTTTGACAGACACACACAGGGACCTTGTATTTGCCACAAGGACACTATCATGATGTGCCACCGGATTTGTTTGCAGGTCATACATAGATGTCTGTGACACACAGACACACCATCAACTCACATTGGCAAAACACATGGATGTGGTGACCGTTTGACATTGAGCACATGAAATCAGTCATCTGCGTTGCAAAATGCACACACTGTGGAGGAACATCACATTTGTGGCACTGGGACACCCTGTGACACACATACCATTCCACCTAAGAGTCAGGGTGTATGTCACATGTCACACACAATGTACCCCTGGAACTGTGTTCATGCCTCGTGCTCTGAACTGTACAGTTGTCAATCACAGTGGGTATGTGCACAACACACAAAGGTATCTGTCCCCATGACACCTTGCACAGCCTGGGAGTGGGTGCCACTAAGTGCCACATACTAAATCACATGTTGACCCACATATGCACACAGGTAATACAGCCTGACATGCCTTTTGATATACTGTGTCACAGGCTGTATTGTTGGTGTGCACATGGGTCCCTGGCAAGCAATGGTGGGTGGCATCCATTTGTCCATTGACTGCAATGGTGACAGACGCAGGTGACTTTTGCAAAAGCCGCATCGTACACCTAGGGACCGATCCGTGCACATGCCTTGCCCATTGACTGCAATGATGACAGAGGGGGGTGACTTTTTCAAAAGACGGGCCTTGCACATAGGGACCGATCCGTGCGCTCGCATTGGCTATTGACTATCATGGATACAGACGCGATTTGATACTTGTACGATTCGTGTGCTGAAAAATCCATTGGCTCCCGACAACAATGTATCAACTCATTGGTGTCATGAAGTTGACATTTTTGAACGATGCGGAAGGTGTGTATGAGACGTGCAATGTGATGGATTGGCCAGATTCATAGGATGCAAACGTGTCAGACCCATCGCTTTGGACGCATGGGACAGAATCTTCTCTGCAGCACAGATATAAGGCTGTGTGTTCCCCTGAGAGCTCACTTGCCTGCACTACATGCTCCAGATTGACATCTCTGCTACCACTGATGCTGTCTCTGCATCCTCTGGCTCCAAGAATGGCACGTACTGTGGAGAGGGCCCCAGCCTTCACAGAGGAGGACAACCAGGCCCTGCTGGACAGCCTCCTTCCACAGCACAGCAAGCTGTATGGGAAACCAGGGGAGCAGGTGAGTGTGCAGTCCACATCCTTTCTCATTGTGCATGTTGTCTGACTAGCACTAATGGCATTGTGTACACCAGTGGCTAGCATGCTCACTGAGTAGCTGTAGCCCCCAAAGTGTGTAGGTACCTGTAGTGTACAGGTACTGTGATGGAAAAGTGCATTTTTACACGGTTATAATACCCAGGCAATGTTTCCATGTTGTTAATGCAGGACAACTGTCCATCACCATAGTTGCACTACCTGTGTACATCATATGCCCTTGTGACAACAACATGTATATCCAACTGTGTGATGCACAAACATGTTGCATGTGTAGTAGTGGTCTTTTAACTTTGTCATCCTCACAGGTTGATGCCCATCAGAAACAGGAGATCTGGCTGACAATTGTCCGGGCAGTTCGATCTGTGGGGCTCCACAGGCATCGCATCCGCAACTGCCAGAAGAGGTGGCAGGACCTTTGTGGCTGGACCCGGAGGATCGCAAGAGTCAAGCTGAAGCTGTCGCCTCCTCGCAGAAGGGGCAGATGACAGACCCTGACCCCCCCCCCATGCTCCGGATTCTGACGGTGGCCTTCCCTGACCTGGATGGGCAGTTAAAGGGCAGACAGCAGCAAGGAGGGGGTACGTGCATGCCTTTTCTGTGAACTATGTCTCACATGCTCTTTTCACTCCTTCAGCCTGGTTACACTCCCACAGTTCATCTGTCTGCTTGAACAAGAGTCATGTACCTGAATTAGGTTATGGCCCATCCTCGTCTGATACACAGGTGTGGCCCTTTCAGTCTGTGACTTGTGTCAATTGGATTGGGTGTCCCTGCTGTTGTCCAAGGTTAAGGTTGGAAACCGCATCTGCTACCGGTGCATTGTTTTGGGCTTCATGAGAGAGGCAATTGATTGACATGTGTCTTCACATTGCCAGAAATCTGACAAGGTACTCTGTGTGGGCCATTAATATGTGTTCTAATTGCTGCTCTGGCTCACCATATGTGTCTGGGGTATTTACCACACACCCATGCAGCAGGTGAGACAATGTTGGGTCCTCAGAATGTACATCCTGTGTGTCACATTTGCATAGACACATGCCTAGTGTTCAGGGTAATCCCATGTTGCACATGGACCGGGACAGGTATGCCTACTCCGGACATGAAGTACACTCTGTGTGTCAGCCTACATTTGGTGCATTGTGAAATGTGCAATCAGGTGTCTGCCTCTGTGTCATTGTGGTGTGGCCTAGCTTTTTAGACACCTGGGGTGTTAAACAGTTTGGGGTGGGCAGCTAGCTGATATGTGGCTGTTGGATCAGCACAATGGGGTAAAACATAGGTGTGTAATCACTTGACTGTGCCTAATGGTGTTTTCTACATTAAAGTGCAGGCAGCTTTAATTTGTTCTCATCAGACTGTGATGTGATCATGTTTACAGATTTGTGCTTGCAGTCACTCAACTGTAGAATTTGTATAACGTGGGATCATCAGATGCCTTAAGATGTGGGGAGCAATGGGGGAGCATGTGCACTTGACAGCTGCAGGGCTTACATTCTCCACAAAAACACGATTGTGACACAGTGCAGACTGTTTGTTTTTGGATGCACTGCCCCTGTGACTGAAGGCAGTAATGACTGATTAGCCAGACTGGCCTGTAGCATGGTATACCACTTGCAAATGTGTATCCTACAGTTTGTCAGTTGTCCTGCATGCACTCAATTGTGGCATTGACCATCAATATATGAGAACATCATGGTGTCTGGTGAAGGAAGCATATCCATATTACTGACAATGAATTTGGCCATCCCTTATCCTGTCACATGTACTGAGTCAGTGGCAGGAGATGGGATATGTGTGTACTGACACATTTCAATCACAAATCCTGCAGTTCAGACAATTGTCTATGTGGTGCATGGGTGCACATATGAGTAGTGGCATACTACATGCACCAGACAGATGGGTCCAAGTGTCTAGTTCAGATATGTGTCAAATGATGCAAAGGCGTGCTCTGTAGTGTGCTGTACTGACTGATGTGTCAGGTCAATACAGGTGACTGATGTGGATCGGTTTATCCTGATTATTTACAGATACATTTATGGCTACTGGAGGAGACAGCTCCACGGACCAAGAGGAGCCACAGAGCCAGACTGGGTCTGCTGCAGAGGAGTCGGAGGGACCCAGTGTCACGGAGGGTGAGGGGAGCCACACTGAGGAGACATTAGCTACAACCACCTCGGCTGAGGAACACAGCATCTCGAGTGATGACTCCCTTGTGGAGGCAGGTGTCAGCAGGCCCCAGACAACACCTAGCGAGTCTGTCCCTGCCACCACCACCACCATCTCCACCCTCCCATCTGCTCCCATCCCAGATGTCCGTGGAGGCTCCTGTGTAAGGAAGCATGTCTCCTTCGTGCCAGGCACCGCACACCCTGCGGCTGTCTCCCATGCTGCCCTGAGTGTGAAGTCTGTGGACTTACTTAAGCAGATCCATGTAGGGCAGACAGCGATGCTGAGTGTCGCAACTGGTGTCCTTCATGGAGGGCATCTCATCAAACATGTATGCCCTACAGCGGACCATTCAGGCCATGGTCTCCACACAGACGGCAGTGTCCCTCCTCTAACAGTCCTCACCCCTCCTACCTCTGCTACATCCACAATCCCCACTACCCTACCTGTCCAACGCACACACACACCGGCACAGGCACGCACCACAACAAGCAGCACACAGACACGCAAGACAAAAACCAGACCCACAAGCACGCACACTCCGGGGACTGATGGCACACACACAGGGGATTGGTCACAGACACACAAACAGGCATCCACAAGCACTCCGCAGTCCTCAGATCCTCTCCCTCCAAAACCCCTTCTCTTGCCTCACCTGCAACCCCCCCTTACCAGCAGCTCTTCCTCTGTGACCTTGGACTCTTACCCACCGATCCATCTGCTCCAACTTACAAGGGGAAGAGGAAGTCACCACGCACAGAGGGGAGTTCCCCTGCCACACGGACACCCTCCCCCAGGAGCACGAACACTGAGCACCACATCTGCAAATCCCCCTGGACCAGGAAGGGCAAGACCTCACCACAATCCCGCACTTCCACCACACAGTCTCCGTCCTGCAGCCCCCAGGACACCACTCCACAGGTCCCCCCACCACACCCTGCCCCAGGCTCCCCCACTCACCGATACCGCATCCCCAAAATGCTTAGGCCCTCCCCACTACCAGATGCACTTCCACCCCCACCTCACACGCCTGTTCCTGCCACTGGTGTGGAGATTGTGTCCCCCCCTGTTTCCTGCCCACCTCATCTGAACCCCATTACACTCCTTTGGAGATTGGCACTGTAGTAGAGAGCACATCCACCCCATCTGACTTGGGCCCTGCAGTGGAGACCCTGTCCACACCATCTGATCTGTCCACTGCAATGGTGCCAGCCACCACCCCATCTGACTTGAGCCCTGCAGTGGTGACCGCACCGACCACATCTGACCTGAGCCCTGCAGTGGTAACGGCGCACACTGTGTCAGACACCTCCACTGCAGTTGCCAGTGACACTCATGCATCCACCACCCCTCCCCTGCTCCATTCTGCTGTCCCCTGGTCCTGTCCCTGCGGTGCCTGGCCTGCCCCAAGGTATGTTCCCCCAAGGGGAGATGTCCCATGGTCGTAGCGGTGCAGGCAAGCAATGGGTGACAACTTGTCACATGTCACCCTGGTAGGACTCTTGAAATGGACTGGCCATTGGCCTTTTGCCATTGTGGACTTAACAGTTACAAGGATTTATGTGCTGAATAAAGCCAATTGTTGTAATCCAGTGGTGTTGTATCTAATGTACATGATGTTGATGATGAGTATCATGAACTTGCTGTTGTAATGGTGTTTTAAAGGAATAAGAAATTGATTTGTTGATGTGATGGACTCCATGTGGTCCATGGGATATGTGTACTATTCTGGTATGTATCCATGACATCCTTTGCTGCAATTTCAGGGTGTAATGATTGCTAAATTTTGGGACCAGGATTTTCTCCTTTTGTTTGCTACTACACAACTTTGGCATGCACTGTTGCACATATACTGGGCTTACATTTGTGCACATTGTGAGATTCCCTGACTGGGCCCATATCCACTGGACAGGCAGGTTTGTGCATCAATGGTACACAAGTAATCTGTGTCATCAGTGCAACTTGCTATACATGTGTATTGCGTGTGTGCAGATGACTTAAGGGACACTCCCGTACACAGGCTGATGTGACCAGAGCTTTCATTGTGTTGTAATTGTTGGCTCACTGAGCAAGTGTTATGCTGACATGACAGAGCCCTGCACAGACAACGTTTTGCACAGCTGACCTTCCCCAGGAGTGGAGTCCCCTCATGGCAGTGTGTCATTCCGTGACATTGCCTGGGCCCATGGTGTGTGTTGCGTGAGTATGTCTGTGTGTGTTCCCTTTCCCTTTTTACACAGCCTGTGTTCCCTACAGATGTTCCTGTTTGGGGCGCTTGCTGAGTTGTCCTGTGTTCATCCAACATCATTGCCCTGGGTTTTCTAGGATGTAGGTACATGGCAAACTACTGGTCATTATGGTGTCATCCCTAGCTGTTTTATTTGTATGGTCCGGGGATGTTGTCAAACGCATGAGGGACACATTCAGGATTCCCCTTGGCACTTCTGTGTTACCAACATCATGTTGTTTTCGCTATGTGGTATCTGTCAGTGAGTGGGTCACTTGTATTTGTGTGTGACTACTCCCACTCATCAGGGTCAGAGCTGCAATGTTGGAAGGTGTCGACATGTGTTCTTTGTGGCTCTCCTTTGGCTCCTCATTGCTGTGGGAGTGTGGCAGGGATCCCAATGATTCTGGTAGATTTCACGTCATACCCATGTACCGCATACTGTGCAGTGTGGCAGACATTCACAAGTGTTGTTGACTGGCAATGTGTGAGGATTTTTGTGTACCTTAGATCCCTCACCACCCCCGGGATTGTCATGAGTGCATGAGCAATGTCACCAGTCCATGTGTGCTTAGCTGATGCACATTGCTGCAAATCACGGTGTGTGGTGTTGAGAGTGGCCAAATGTGAGTTGTCTCATGGCTAGGCCCCTACCTACATTTTGCCCATTGATAATAGGCCATGGCCAGGGATTTGTCTTTGTGTAGGTGTGATTGAAGTTTGTTGGTCAGGACACATGACCCAGTGCGCACAGGTGACTGTGATCCACAGTATGGGCAACATCTACCTTTGTCATCACAGTGGGATAATCATACAAACTACTGTCACCCCAATGTAGGGTCCCTGAGGGTAGTGCTGTAGTGAGTCTGTCTCTTGCTGTGTTGGTTGCTGTTCCGCCCAGCTGGTATCACATGAATCCGTTGGGATCCCACTCATCTGACAATGCCTGCTTGCCCACAAAGGGGTGCACAGTTCATGAGTTACTTTTGTATGGCACTGTGTACCCATCTGTTTCATTGGAGTCCAGCCCACCGTCATGTATTGTGTACTAGCCTGGGGACACTGAAACACACACATGTTGTATATGATTTGCAGTGTGTGGCTGCCTGTCTGTGTTTGTGCATCTGCACCACTGCATTGGTACAGCTTTTGTGGTCCATTGGCTGGATGTTGTTTGGAGGTTTTTCCCTAGTGTCCCTGCGTCTCCTAGCTCATCAGCCTGCACATTCATCATGTTTGGTTTGTCCCATTGCTGCCATGGTATGGGACTTGGTCACCTAACATCTACAGTCTCTACAGGCTTCCTTAGTTTGTGTGTCTGTGCTTAAGGATATGTGTGTATGCATCATGATGCTCACTTTTCACAAAGTCTACTTGGACACTGGAGGCATTGTCGGGGATCATGGCCGATGCTTGTCTGCACATGGCAGAGGGTGTTCTTGTGATACACAGCAATCTTTGCATCACCAAATCTATGTTTGTATGTGACACAACCACTACATTGCCACAACATTGCTTGTGTTGTTGGGACCAGGAATCATACATGCTGGTTTGAAGATGCTGCTATTTTTATGTCCACACTCACCTACTGGTCACTGTAGTGATGTGGGGTTTATACCCCATTACCACGATGTTCCTGATATGCTGGAGTTTCGAACCCCACAATCCCCTTTTGATCACTGTAGTGATGGGGGGTTTTAGACCCCATTACCTCAATGATCCTAAAATGCTGGATTTTTGAACCCCACAATCACCTTTTGGGCACACATGTGATGGGAGTCACATTGTATGTTCACGGTCAGAATCTGTGTTGTGAGCATTTTACACACAAAAACATACAGTCTTGCCAAGATGGTGGGGGTGGTTTGCTTAGTCACCCTATGTGTGTGAATGCTGGTAGTACTAGGCCTCCAGCCCCCTATGTGTAGGGGATACTGGTAGTGCTGGGCATCCAACCCCCTATGAGTGGGGATGGTAGTAGTGCTGGGCATCCAGCCCCCTATGAGTAGGGGGTACTGGTAGTGCTGGGCATTCAACCCCCTATGAGTGGGGATGGTAGTAGTGATGGGCATCCAGCCCCCTATGAGTAGGGGGCAGTGGTAGTGATGGGCATCTAGCCCCCTATGAGTGGGGATGGTAGTAGTGATGGGCATCCAGCCCCCTATGAGTAGGGGGTACTGGTAGTGATGGGCATCCAGCCCCCTGTGAGTAGGGACTGCTGGTAGTGATGAGCACCCCCCCTATGTGTGGGGACTGCTGGTAGTGATAACCATACAACCCCTATGTTTTGGCAGTTGCTGGTGGAAGGTATATCCAACCCCCGATGTGTGTGTAGCATTTTGCAGGTTCGTGACATTTGTTTGTGTGGTGGGTGTCTGACTTACCGTCTGCAATGTGCGCGTCTGTTCCTGGTCCGGTCATAGATATACAGTACTGGGATGACCTGCGCGATGGGATTCATCATTGGTTCATCTCGTATTTACTGATTGTTGCTCCGTCTCGTACACGTTGAGAGTTGGTCCGTCTCGTAGCCGTGGATCGGGTTGTGGGGCGAATCGGACCTGCAATACAGCTCTCCCAGATGCTGTGATGTGCTGGAAATGGTGACCTGTTCGGCGCGTATGAAGTACGCATCGTACTTGTCCGGACGGAAACTGCTGTGACACTGCTTCCGGGCGACTCGAATCGGCGTTTACGGATCCGGCTCGTACGGGAAATGTTGCTGGAATTGGAGCGTATGTGCCGGTCGGGATTTTTACACATTTGCGCATCGTACTTCATCGCCCAGACAGACCGGCTCCCAGAACGAGTCGGTCGCAAGGTAAGGCTACGGACAGCTCTCGAAGGGCTGTCCGAGTGAGATCAGAATCGGCCCCTAAGTTGTAGGTGATGGGGACATTGTTTATAAGTGGGTTTTTTGGTGGGGAGTTTTGGGAATTGTTCATTATAAAATTAAAATATACTTACTTTTTTAGTAACTTTATTGTTGATGCCGCAGTAGTTTTTGGTCCTTTTTAGAAGATATCTGTAGAGGAGATATAAGTTTAAGAGAGATATATTAGTGAATTGTATTTTGATATATTTGTTGGTGAAGACTATAAGTAGTGTTCTATTCTAACTGGAGTTTTACTTACATAGTGCTGTTGCAAAGCTTCTTTCTGAAATGTAAATCTGCATTCTGAAAGTAATCCGGCAGAGTTTCCTCTTCTTTTTTAGGTCTCGGCCTGACGTAAGCAGCGCATGCGGTGCTCTCGTCTTACGAGGCTTCTTGGAATCGATACGATTCCAGAAGCCTCGTCTCAGCTCCGCCTTAAGTTTTGATTTGTGCGCGTCGTTATGGCAAAGGCAGTGCAATGATTGCACTGAAGGCATGTCAATCGCCGCTTGTTGCCACCCTGTCTCCTTTAAGCCCCGCCCACCGGGATTTGATCTTTTACTTGCGGCGGGAGACAGTGTCTCCTAATTAGCCGCTATGCACTTTTTTGTGATTATTCCCTTTTGGCAAAGGCAGCCGCATGTTTATAATTGCATCGCGCTTTCACGTTAAGTGAAAGCGCGATGCAATTATAAACACACGGCTGCCTTTGCTAAAGCCGAGAGCTTTTTATGTTTTTCATTTCTGTGCATATCGTATTTTTTAATGTCTTCCTGGATTCCCCTGCAGGGCTTTCTGCAACTTACAGTGCTTTGCGGTGTAGGCTGTGCATGGGCAAAACCAAAATGCAAAAAGTGGGAGGGGGGCTGCTGATGCTGCGGATTGGTAACCAGGAGACCCTGTGCCAATTCCGTACGCTTGGTGTGTCACATCTGCGATTGCTCTGCAGGGCCGTCTGAAACTTACCTGTGCCTGGAGGAGTGGGCTCTGCTTCGGCCGGAGGGGGTGAGGAGGAAGAGGTGCGGGGGAGGTAGCAGTGCTGACTTATGTTGAACGGAATGTGAACTGCGACTCATTTTAGGAATATCTGCACTTCATGTTTACACTCTTCCAGCACCCCCTAAGTCATATGAGTTATGCCCAGGGCATAGACAAAAATAATTGCAGAAGGGGGAGAGATGTGGAGAAAACATTGACCAGAAGACCCTCTTGTTCATTTCAGTGCCTTTATTGTATTTTAAAAAATGTTCTTCACCCTTCGCTGTAGCTCAGTAGAGCCTTACTTTACTCTCCAAATCTAATCAGTGTTGCTTGCTCTGGGTCGACTAACGGAGGAGGCTGTCTCCCTGTCAAGGGATCTCATGTCATGTGACAGACATCACCAGCCTGTCCCTCCTTTACAGACCACAAACAAAACGTTGCATTCTGGGACCTGTAGTCTAAATTTTAACATGGCACTTGCGGGCTTGAACATTCCCTGCATGCAAAGGGCTGTTAGCTGAAATGCCGAACCAGCGTTAAGTGTTCCCATGATATGTAATAGAGCCACTCGCCAGATGGGCAGTGATTATGTTAGAGGATGGTAGCCTAGAGATGCAGAACCCTTTCTTGATTGCATTCACCACATGAGTAGCAGTGAGCAGACACTGTGCGGTAGTTCAGAAAGTGGGATGGGTCATATTCAGGTGGGCTCTGGACCTCCTTGTATGCCTAAATAATTCTCAGTTGCCCACTCCCTATAGTAAGAATTCCTCATCTGGGCAACCTTAAAATAGAACTCTGCTGTGCGAAGCATTCCCTCCCGCCATAGAAAACTATTCTATGAAAGGGGTCTAGCTCCCCTTGTGATAGGTGCGTCTTGACGGGGTCACCGTTTGTGATCCCGTGTGAAATCGCGCGTCACCCGGTGGCAGAAGCATGTAAATTGGCTGGCCCGCGTGTGTAAAATGTCTGGATAGATTTTGATTGTGTTAACTTAATGTGTGTGAAGTTTTTAGCAGATGATGGGCTTACCTTGAGTTTTTTTGAGCGGAGGAAGGGGCGGGAGGTACAATCTTAATGGAGTGCTGCATCGTATTTCTTTTGTGCAAAGTGATTTAGTTGTATACTTGGCGCAACAGTACAGACCTTCTGTTTAAGAGGACATCATCGATTGTGGCCCAAACCAAGTGTCATTGGCTAACGCAACTTTGTTTCTCCGTTGCATTCTGTCTGGTACTTAAAATTTTGCTTTTCTGTTGTACACATAAAACTCACAAGAGCAACTGGCCGTCAAAGGCAACTCAAACTCCACGGTACAATTTGAAATATATGGTCTCATGCAATATACAATAAAGTTCTTCGTGGAGAGGGAGCACAAAAGAATGATCCTCCAATGGACTGAGCAATTAATAATATTCTTTAATTTATGAATCATTTTATAATTGTGTCTGGAAATGAGACATTTAAAATTCAGTACTCTTAGGTAAATATGAAAAAATGCAGAGAGCTCTGTTTATAGGCTCTGAATATATTTTTGTTATATAAATCATTGCAGTTTGATTGATTTTTCTAAAAGAATGTAAATTTATAAGTTGTGCGCCCCCCTCTCAAGCCAAAGTACTTTATTGTACATTGCATGACAAAAGTTGATGGGTGGGTGTGAGCGCAGTGACATTGGAACCCCCCCCGCCCCCACCCAGGTCGATCGACCAGACAATGCAAGCTGCCAGGCTGCAAAACACTTAGGTGCCGATTCCGATCCTGTAAAACCCGGGTACAAATGGTCGCACGGAGCGTTTTCTCCGTCCGACTCGTACCCGGGAAAAACACCTTACAAACTCGCAAGTACGATTCGCACAGAAATACCATTTCCGTACGAGTCGTACAAAAGACCGAACGGCAAAAAAAAACATACAAATCTGATTCTGGACGGCGCATACGCGACGTCCGGACGGAGTCAGGCAGCGTTTTACGGACCAGCAAGTACGATTCGTGCCTACGTCACTCCGCACGTAGCATTTTTTACGGGAGCCAAAAACAGCCGGGAAATTGAGGACGACGCGAAGATGGAGCACCGGTACTCGACGGACAGCGATGGACCCCAACCTACGCATCATCCCGGCCCTCATAGCCTATGACCTCGTGTTCAGAAACTGACGCAGACGCCACAGAAGGTCAGAACATCCCCCAGGGGCAAAGGGGGGGGAGGGGTGCAAGGGGCATGAAACATAACCCACACCCCAGAAAAAACTAATATATCCTGCACATTAATTACCTCCATGGTCTGTTCACTTCGGGGGGCGTGTCCACCAATCCCATGTCCCGCCACAATGGAAGTGGACGTGGACGCGTACCCGTCACCACCACAATGGTGGTACGGGATGTACCCACGCCCCTCAGAGCGTGGGTACGGTCCGTACCACCATTGCAGTGGTGATGTAGGGGTACGCGTGTACGGACCGTACCCACGCCCCCAGAGCGTGGGTATGGTCCGTACACGCGTACCCCTACATCACCACTATAATGGTGGTACGGACCGTACCCACGCCCCCAGAGCGTGGGTACGGGCCGTACCACGCGTACCCCTACGTCACAGCCACAATGGTGGTACGGCCGTACCACGCGTACCCCTACGTCACCGCCACAATGGTGGTACGGCCCGTACCCACGCTCTGGGGGGGCGTGGATACGGGCCGTACCACGCGTACCCCTACGTCACCGCCACAATGGTGGTACGGCCCGTACCCACGCTCCCCAGAGCGTGGGTACGGGCTGTACCATGAGTACCCCTACGTCACTGCCACAATGGTGGTACGGCCCATACCCACGCCCCCAGAGCATGGGTACGGGCCGTACCACGCGTACCCCTACAGCCCCATTACATGATGGATACAAGGCGTACACACACCACGGATGAAGGTGTACGGCTTGGTGCAGCACATCAGCTGTAAATTGGGGGTGGTGTATGCCCAGGACAGCAGTGTACCACAGCAAGGGCGCAAGTGGGTGGGTGGGTGGTTGGCTGCAGAGGAATACCAGCAGTGGACAGGGACATGTGAGGGGTGGGTGCCCATCACTCTCAGCAGTGGACAGAGACATGGGGGTGGGTGCAGAGGACTCCCAGCAGTGGACAGAGACATGGGGGTGGGTGCAGAGGACTCCCAGCAGTGCCCAGACATATGAGGGGTGGGTGCAGAGGACTCCCAGCAGTGGACAGACATATGAGGGGTGGGTGCAGAGGACTCCCAGCAGTGGACAGACATATGAGGGGTGGGTGCAGAGGACTCCCAGCAGTGGACAGGGACATGTGAGGGGTGGGTGCCCATCACTCCCAGCAGTGCACAGAGACATGGGGGTGGGTGCAGAGGAATACCAGCAGTGGACAGGGACATGTGAGGGGTGGGTGCCCATCACTCCCAGCAGTGGACAGAGACATGGGGGTGGGTGCAGAGGACTCCCAGCAGTGCCCAGACATATGATGGGTGAGTGCAGAGGACACCCAGCAGTGCCCAGACATATGAGGGGTGGGTGCATATCACTACCAGCAGTGGACAGACATATGGGGGTGGGTGCAGAGGACTCCCAGCAGTGCCCAGACATATGAGGGGTGGGTGCAGAGGACTCCCAGCAGTGGACAGAGACATGGGGGTGGGTGCAGAGGAATACCAGCAGTGGACAGGGACATGTGAGGGGTGGGTGCCCATCACTCCCAGCAGTGGACAGAGACATGGGGGGGGTGTACATCATTATCAGATTACCACAACTCCATGGGTGTATGTACGTATCCCTAACTTTGGACAATGATGATAGTGCCATAACAACACATCACTGACAGCAGTGTCCCACTCCCAGGAGGATGGATGTCTTTCCCCCACTGCATGACACACCACATGTGGGTGTGAGGACAAATAACACATGCATACCCACCCCTGGCAGATGCAGCACAATACACACACTGAGATCATGCCACAACACTGTATAGTCATGTCACTGCCTAATAAACTAAGAGAGCCAAAGAGAACACACACTGCCACGCACATCCCAGGACTGATAGGAATGTTCAGGTGCTGGGCCACCCACCAAGATGTTGTCTCTTATGGAAGGAATAGGGTGGAGTTTCCACAGATACAATGCCCACAATTGTGAGTCAGGTGTTCAAATACCCAGCAGAACAAGTACCATATGTACCATATGTGTACTAGGCTGGGATTACACACATGCATTGTGCGGAAAAGGGACATGAAGGCATGGCAAAATACTCTATACACAAGTACAGTGAGTACCAAGGATGGCACAGACGATGCAGCCAGAGACATTGCTGGCCATTACAAAAAATGGGGTTTTCCCAAGAAAATCAGAGACCTGGGAATCGAATTGATACAACAAACAATGGTCCTGACTCAATACTTAGCGAATCAGCAGTATGTCATCCAGTTAATTCTTTGTTAAGTTTAGAGCTAAATAACATTTCGCCAAGCTCAAAATTGAGTTTTTTGAGCTTGGAGACATTGCTGAGCAGGCATGGCCAGAGTTGAAGGGATCCATCACCAACAAAGGAAATGTAGACACAGGGCAACACAACAATTGTGCAACCCTCTGCAGGGGAGATGTCAGGTGCCACAGAGGAAGGAACACTCCTAGGGACAATGTCTCCAAACACAAAGAGCAGACACGACCAAAGATTCTTTGCAGAGACCTTGTGAGGGCACGCATATACCAGGTTCCACCCCATGAGATGCAGACTACAACATGTCCATGAAACATAACACATTCCCACAACCCCAACTCCTGGACCCTCAGCATCAACATCAATACATGAAATGCAAGACTTTCAATACGGAAAACAAAATGCTTTATCCAGCATGAAAAAATAAGATGTAGTAAAGAACACTATGTACATAGGCCAATGGCCAGTCCAGATATGAAGTCCTTGGGGGGGACACATGGCCACGCGTCTCCCCTAGCTTGCCTGCACATACTAAACCTCTGGTTTGGCGACTGGGGGGGGGGCATCATGTGGGGAAGGACCAGGCACCACAGGGACAGGAGGGGGAAGGGTAGGTGTGGTGGGTGCAGGGATGGACGACTCCACCACAGGGTGTGGGGCAGCGCCAAAGGTGGAGGCGAGCTCAGCGCTGCACACTTATGCCAGTTCTTCAAGCGTCTCCCCTGCACCCGGAGAAACAACAGGCACCAAGGAGGGGGGGGGTCGGAGGGATGGGTTGCAGCGCTACTGGGGGAGGTGGTGAACAGGCTGGGGGACTTAACTCCCCTACGCGTGGAGTGCCTTGACTGTTTCCGGCCAGGTGAACTAGTGGGGCTGAGGCCCAGCCCAGCAAAGTAGGGCTCCTTCTCCGAATCTGGGGCAGGGGAGCCAAGGGGAGTGACATCGGAGGGACTGGGGAGTGAGTCATGTGGACGAGGACTGTGGCTGCGTGCCTGCCTGTGTGCCCTAGACCCAGTGGGTGTGCCTGCTTCCCCCTGAGTGTGCGTGTCAGGAGGTGTGCGCTTGCCCTTACGTGGTGGTGTGCTGCTTGTGTCTGGTGGGGTGCGTGTGTGTGGATGTCTTGGTGTGCTTGGGACAGGCATGGGTGTGGGACTTGTGGATGGTGCAGGGGTAGGGAGGGGGACGCAGCGCTGCAGGTGACTCACTACTGCCGTCAGTGACGAGTCCAGGGACCTCAGCAACATGCGTTGGTCAGACATCGCTGATGACATGCCCTCCATGCACGACACCCTCTGGGTCAGCAGTCTGGTGTGGCCATGGAGGACAGTCAGGATCGATGTCTGCCCAACTTGCAACTGCCGCTGAATGTCCACAGACTCGGCAGTGTGGGCAGCAGGGGGGACAGGGGCAGGGGGTGCGGTGACTGGCACGAAGGAGACACGGTGTGGCCTAGCACGGACAGAAGGGACCCGAGCAAGTGGGAGGGCGGTGATGGGAATGGAGGGGGTGACGAGAGATGTACTGCTGCTTTCAGCGGTGGGAGCAGCCTCCGCCCCCTCTGGGAGCTCAGCCTCGCACCCGTCTGCCTCTTAGTCAGTGTTGGTACTGGGCAGGTCCTCCGCCTCACTCCCCTCGCCCTCTGTGCCACTAGATTCCACCGACTCCTCAGCAGTGGTGGCACCACTGCTCGATCCCTCCTCCACGTCCATGCCGGTGTCTCCCTCAGTGTCCTCCGATGATGCTGTGGGCAAGGTGAAGAGACAGGAAAAAATCAGTCACCTGTATACATCTGACACATGAGTCCAAACTAAATAGGCAACAGTGAATATCAGCAAAGGCATCATGAGTAACATCTAGGATACTCCCGACATATGTAAGCCCTGCACTCCCCAGTTGGTTGACCCACCATGCCACTTGGAAACAATGAAAATTAGGACACAACAGCAAATAACTTGAAATCACAAGATCATGAGAAGCTAGTAACTGGGATCAGTTGAGCACAGCAAGACTATGAAGGCATGCCACCTCTTGTTCACTGTGAACCAAACAGTATTGTCGCACCCAAGGCCAAATACCATATGCCAATGCAGAAGGTGTCCCCACACTCAGAGACCTGTGAGTACTTTTGACACCCCAAAGAAATACATTGTGACTCCTGGAGAATCACAACCCTTTACACAATGGACATGTCTAGCATGTGTGAATGTGGCACTCTGTGAACACAACACACATGTGTCTGTATAGCAGAAGTCACACAAGGAGGTGCACACCAAACTACATGTACACAGTCATTGTCTGAGCTGCCAGACTCATTCAAATCAGCCACTGTTAGGCAGAAATGGCGTATCAGTAAGTACATATACATGGCACCACGGTGGTCTGGATGACTTGACACTCGTAAGTTGGTATCAGCAACAACCCAAATGCTACCACACTGTGGGAACATGTATATGTATGAACTCCAAACAAGTTTTGTTCAAACTGTGCCTTACTCTAAAATGTGCCAGCGTGTCCCTGGAAAGTGTAAAGGTGGTGTCTTGTGCACTTCCTTGGGAGACATCTGTCATGCAGGCACATCATTGTCCTTCACAACAAAACAACAAGGTCAAGCATATGAAACATTGAGACATGTTGACAGGTGTAGTGAGTGCCAATGGACATTTTCTCTGAGTAACAACTTGAATAATGTCATTTGTCACATGGCTATCCGTCACCTCATCACACAATTGGCTACACATATGACCTACTGACTGTCATCTGGAGTGGCACACATGTCCACACCCAGGACAATGCATAAGCTAATGGGCCTGCAATTGTTTAGCAAAAAAGCCTAGCTGTACTGTGGGTTCCCCCTCATGGCAAGCCAGAATGTACCCACAGATGTCAGCACACAAAGTCACAACTGTGTAGCATCTGAACCACACACAGGTGCCAAAAATGTACAAGCAGGATACATAATTGTCAAAAACTGACACAGTCAATGAAGCACGAACATTAAGCACTGGCCAACATCACGGGGGCACTGCACGATGACTTTCTGTACTGCGAATCATCACACACAAGTCAGAACTGGCAATGAAACATCAGGGTTGAACATGTACGCCCCTCCCGCACACACCCACCCATACCTGCGTCAATGTGACTGATACCGATCAAGAAGTGACACCTCTTATTCAGGGTTACAATAACTGTGCTTGAAAACTGGCTTCATTAACACGACATCACCTTGTAGGGCTGCCAAAACATATTGCTCACAAACAAACATCAACAGATTGTTGTGAATAGCCACACAGGCACTGCCCAGTGTGAGTATGCACAAGCACACTGGTGTATCCCTGTCCAGTGGGCAAATGTATCACACATGTGAAAAATACTAACTAGGCCAGGGAACAATGCCACAGAGGCAGAGCCATGCTGAACACACAGTGAATGTGCAGTGTCGGATGACACACATGAGTAGGAGGGCAGGCTGTGTCAGGGGACTGTAGTGGGCACACTGCTCCATGGTCCTGGAATGAGCTGACTGTTACAGGAGCAACCTTCCCGGCACTATGCATATATCCCACTCATGCAAGAACCCTCCCACCGGCACAACGAACCCCAGCCAGGCGGCCACCAACCTGACTAAGTGGATCAGCAACTGCGCAGACGACCTTGCCCCTCTGAGGACCCCGCCTAGCAGACCCGGCAGCAAGAAAGCCCCATGGTTCACCGACGAACTCAAGAGCTCCAAGAGGAACTGCCGAGCCTTCGAGAAAGCCTGGCGCAGAGACCCAACACCGGACAACATGACTGCCCTCAAGCTCGCCACCCGAAAACACCACCAACTGATTCACGCCACCAAGAAAACTGCATTCAAGGAACGACTGGACAACAACGCACACCACAGCAAGGAACTCTTCAACATCGTTAAAGAGCTCTCCAACCCCAACGCCGGAAACAACGACATCACCCCTTCACAAGACCTCTGCAACTCCCTTGCCTCCTACTTCTACAACAAGATCGCGGACATACACAACAGCTTCAACACTCAACCGACGCACGCCACGACCGAACCACCGCCCCCCACCACCACCCTCCGCACCTGGACCCCGATCAGCACCGAAGACACCGTCCGCACGATGAACTCCATCCACTCCGGATCTCCGACCGACCCCTGCCCTCACCACGTCTTCAACAAGGCCGACGCTGTCATCGCACCCCACCTGCGGGACATCATCAACACCTCCTTCGACACCGCTACCTTCCCGGAGAGCTGGAAGCACGCCGAACTCAGCGCTCTACTAAAGAAACCATCAGCCGACCCCACCGACCTCAAGAACTACCGCCCCATCTCGCTGCTCCCGTTTCCTGCAAAAGTCATCGAGAAGACCGTCAACAAGCAGCTGGCCGCCTTCCTCGAGGCGAACGGATCCCTCGACCTCTTCCGAGCCTCTTCCGAGCCAACCACAGCACCGAGACCGCCCTGATCGCAGCCACCGATGACATCCGATGACATCCGAGCCCTGCTCGACAACGGAGAAACAGCGGCCCTCATCCTCCTAGACCTCTCCGCGGCTTTCGACACTGTCTGCCACCGTACCCTAGTGCAGCGCCTCAGCAACGTCGGAATCCAGGAGAAGGCACTGGAGTGGATCATCTCCTTCCTCACCGGAAGGACACAGAGAGTCCGCCTCCCCCCGTTTAGATCAGAAGCCACCGAAGTCATCTGCGGCGTTCCTCAAGGCTCCTCGCTTAGCCCAACCCTCTTTAATGTCTACATGAGCCCCCTCGCAGCCATCGCATGCCAACACAACCTCAACATCATCTCCTACGCCGACGACACCCAGCTGATTCTCTCCCTCACCAACGACCCCGCCACCGCCAGAGCCAACCTACACGAAGGGAAGACAGACGTAGCCAAGTGGATGATGAACAGCCACCTGAAACTGAACTCGGACAAGACGGAAGTCCTCATCCTGGGATCTTCTCCCTCCGCCTGGGACGACTCCTGGTGGCCCCCCGCCCTGGGCAGCGCACCCAAACCAACAGACCACGCACGCAATCTGGGCTTCATCCTGGACTCCTCCCTCTCCATGACCAGACAAATCAACGCCGTCTCCTCGTCGTGCTTCAACATCCTGCGCGCTACGTAAGATCTTCTGGTGGATCCCCACCGAGACCAGGAAGACGGTCACCCAGGCCCTCGTCACCAGCCGTCTGGACTACGGCAACTCCCTCTACGCCGATACCACCGCCAAACTCCAGAAGAGACTCCAGCGGATCCAGAACGCCTCAGCACGACTCATCCTGGACATCCCCCATCGCAGCCATATCTCCGGACACCTGAGAGACCTGCACTGGCTCCCGGTCAACAAGAGAATCACCTTCCGCCTCCTCACCCACGCACACAAAGCCCTACACAACCAAGGCCCAGGATACCTCAACAGCCGCCTCAACTTCTACGCTCCCACACGCCAGCTTCGATCGACCGGACACGCCCTCGCCGCCGTCCCCCGCTTCCGAAGAGCCACCAGAGGGGGAAGGTCCTTCTCCTACCTGGCCGCCAAGACCTGGAACTCCCTCCCGACCCACCTCCGCCTGACCCAGGACCATCTCGCCTTCAGGAAGCAGCTCAAGACCTGGCTGTTTGAGCAGTAGCGGACCCCCCCCCTCCCCAAGCGCCTTGAGACCCTCCGGGTGAGTAGTGCGCTATATAAATGCATGATTGATTGATTGATTGATGCACATCATGTCTGAGGCCACAACATTGGTAATGCATGCTGCAAGTCTGTTCATTTGAACCCTCACACTCCTATGTTGAGACTCCGCATCAGTGCCAACAATTATGCACCCCCAAATGACTGAACAGGACAGGGCACAGGCAGACCACCCCCACACATGATGCTGAAAGCAGTGTGCACCTTGATAAACTGGCAGCCTAGATGACCATGTGCAATAGTCAAGTCAAGTCAAGTCACAAAACTTATATAGCGCACTACATACCCATAGGGTTTCAAGGCGCTTAGGAAGGGGAGGAGGATTACCTTTCAAATATCCAGGTTTTAAGTTGCTTTCTGAATGCTAGGTGGTTCTGGGTGAGGCGAAGGTATGCGGGGAGAGAGTTCCATGTTTTAGCAGCCAGGTAAGAAAAGGATCTGCCTCCCATGGTGGTCTTGTTGATGCGAGGGATAGTGGCGAGGGCTTGGCTGGAAGAGCGTAGTTGGCGGGAGGGGGTGTAAAAGGACAGACGTGAGTTGAGGCATTCTGGTCCGATGTCGTAGAGTGATTTGTGTGCGTGGGTAAGCAGTCTGAAAGTGATCCTCTTATTGACGGGTAGCCAGTGGAGGTCTTTGAGGTGACCAGAGATGTGTTCGTTGCGTGGGATGTCTAATATGATTCTGGCTGAGGCGTTTTGGATTCGTTGGAGTTTCTTCTGGAGTTTTGCGGTAGTACCTGCGTAGAGGGTGTTTCCGTAGTCCAGTCGGCTCGTGACCAGAGCGTGGGTGACAGTTTTCCTTGTTTCGGTGGGGATCCAGCGAAATGTTTTTCTGAGCATGCGAAGAATGTTGAAGCAGGAAGAGGATACGGCGCTGACTTGTCTGTTCATTGAGAGTGAGGAATCCAGGATGACGCCTAGGTTCCGTGCGTGGTCCGTCGGGATGGGTGCTTTTCCGAGGGCTTCCGGCCACCAGGAGTCGTCCCATGAAGAGGGGGACGTACCTAGAATGAGTACTTCAGTTTTGTCTGAGTTCAGTTTCAGACGGCTGTGTTTCATCCATTCGGCAACTTCTTTCATTCCTTCGTGTAGGTTAGTTTTGGCGGTGCTGGGGTCATTGGTGAGAGAAAGGATAAGTTGGGTGTCATCCGCGTAAGAGATGATGTTGAGGTTGTGATGGCGTGCGATGGCCGCGAGGGGGCTCATGTATACGTTGAAGAGGGTGGGACTGAGTGAGGATCCTTGTGGTACGCCGCAGATGACTTCATAGGCCTCGGACTTGAATGGTGGAAGGCGGACTCTCTGGGTTCTTCCGGTGAGGAACGAGGTGATCCAATCAAGTGCTTTTCCTTGGATCCCGATGTTTCTGAGGCGCTGTAAAAGGGTGCTGTGGCAGACTGTGTCGAATGCTGCAGAGAGGTCAAGGAGGATGAGGGCGACTGTGTCTCCATTGTCCAGTAGAGTTCGAATGTCGTCTGTTGCTGCGATGAGGGCGGTCTCAGTGCTGTGTTTTGCTCGGAAGCCAGATTGTGAGGGGTCGAGGGATTTGTTGGCTTCGAGGAAGGCGGCGAGCTGGTTGTTGACAGCTTTCTCGATGACTTTGGCCGGAAATGGAAGAAGCGAGATGGGGCGGTAATTTTTGAGTTCGGTGGGGTCTGCTGTGGGTTTTTTCAGGAGGGCAGTGAGTTCAGCGTGTTTCCAGTCTTCTGGGAAGGTAGCGGAGTTGAAGGAGCAGTTGATGACGTCTCGGAGGTGCGGTGCTATGACGGAGTCTGCTTTGTTGAAGACGTGGTGAGGGCATGGGTCTGTGGGGGATCCTGAGTGGATGGAATTCATCAGGCGGATGGTGTCCTCAGTGGAGATTGGGTTCCAGGCGTTAAGGGTGTTCACGGGGGGAAGGTGTACAGCAGATGGTGGGGTGGGTTGGTTTCCGGGTTGGTTGTCAAAGCTGTTGTGGATGTCTGCAATCTTGTTGTGGAAAAATGAGGCTAGGGAGTCGCAGAGGGTTTGAGAGGGGGTGATGTCGTTGGAGTTGGCCGAGGGATTGGAGAATTCCTTGACGATGTTGAAAAGTTCCTTGCTGTTGTGGGCGTTGTTGTCAAGTCGATCCTTGAATGCTGTTTTCTTGGCTTTTCGGATTAGTTGGTGGTGAGTACGGGTGGCGTTTTTGAAGGCGTCCTTGGTGCTGGTGGTAGGGTCTTTTTTCCAGGCCTTTTCGAGGGAGCGGCAGAGTTTCTTGGATTTCTTAAGCTCATCGTTGAACCATGAGGCCTTCTTGTTGCCGGGTTTGTTTTGACGTTTTTTCAGTGGAGCTAAGTGATAACACACAGACCAGGTAACACATGTCAAGGAGGGGAAGGGAGGAAGAACAGCACAGGTTGACTTGGGGGAACAGGATATGTACTGCACATATATAGCCTGGCAGTGTATCCAGGCGACTGAGCAGCTACAAAAGCTGGCGACACACAACAAACACACATGTACCTACCCCCTTCCTGCTGCTGTAACTCCTGTATCCGCCTATCCAGGTCAGGGAAGACCACCGCCAGGACACGCTTCATCTGGTGGGTCAGGCGCCGGCGCCCGCCATGCTTGCGAGGAGCCTCCTCCTTCAGCATGACCCGGGCGATCCTCCGGGTCCAGCACCGGATGTCCTGCCATCTCTTCCTCACTTGTGGCAGGCGCCGACTGCGACCCTCCCCCGATTGCACGGCCTTGACGGCATCCTTCCAGATCTTCCCCTTGTGGTAGGTGGATACCTGTGTGGATGACAAAGTGGGACAACATCACTACACCTGCACCATGTCACAGAGACACACATTTGAACATCTTTGATTTGTTGAACAGGGCATAGTATGCTGGCAAGTAATAGCACCTTAGTCATAGGGACTTTTTCCACTGTGGATGCACCAATGCACTACATGGCATAGTAAGTACACACGTGGCATGAGGGGTGCGAAACAATCCCTGATCATGGCACACACTGTGCATCCCAAGCAACACAAGGCTGATGGACAGCACCGCAAAGCAGTCACATGCCCCAGGCCACTGACGAAACCTCAGCAGAGTACACAGACACACACAGGCACACATCAATCTCCTGCCATTGGCAACAGCGGATGCAAACCTCACTCTGCACATGTGCCACTTGCCGGGGGGGGGAGGTCACAGGTGTGGGGCTAGCTCAGCAAGTCAGACGCACAGCACGGCTTACTTCACACATCAGATGGATTGAGCAGTTGCCTCCTCCATGCAGCTGTGGTGCAACACTCCACATAGACACTCACCCACATGACAAGAAAGATTCACACACATCAATGTCCAGGGGGCGTACACATCATTTGGACACTCTCACCACTCTCACCACAGCTCCACTCAACTCTCACACACATCTGTGGGTGCATTCACCTGTCACACCGGGGTGACCACTGAATCACCGCAGGACAATAGAACAAGAATGCCCAAGAGGATTAGACTGGCTGAATGTGCCTTGCACTATGCAGTGAATGTCACAGTAAGCACAATGCAAGTGAGGAGTGCACACATGAACTACATCAAGCCCTGCATGAGAGACATAAGCCATCCACCCCCCCCCCCGGGACCCACTCCAACCAACATTGCATGTCTGTCACACCTGGCCACAATGCCAGAAGTGACAGACACAATAAAGGTGCACAGGCAAAGGTAGTGGAGTCAGCACTCACCTGCTCCCCTGGTCGACCATACAGCATGGGGTACCGTGGGAGGATCACATCCAGCAGGGCCTCGTTCTCCTCCTGGGTGAAAGGCTGGGCCCTCTCCACAGTCCTTGACATGGTGCCAGAGGGAGACAATACAGCAGCAGTGGTATCGACTGACATGTTGTGCAGGCAAGTGCCCTCTAATGGGTTCTGCCTGCCTTATATCTGCCTTGCTGGCCTATTTCTTTTACAGGTGTACAGAGTGATTGGTCAGACTCATTTGCATCCTACGTTTCCTCCAATCCCTTTAAACATACACCAGTGCCAGCCTTCGCATCTTTCGATTTTGCAGCATCATGTCAAGTCAACAACCACTTTGCACCAATGTATAATGTGGCCAACTGCTTTTTCCAGACCACATGATGTTAAATTTTGAACTTGAAACTCGGTATCCATGACAACCAGCATGCATTTAGGCCCTAATACTTGTCCCTCATGTGTCCCCATTGTAATTCTTAAATCCCCACACAGGTAGGGCGCGTTTCACACGTACCCCTAGGGCACCATCACTACAGTGATACGGGCCGTACTCACGCGTGTACGGGCCGCACACGCGTGAGTACCTGCCTATCACTACAGTTGGGGGTACCGTAGGGCCTAGTGATACGGAACGTACTCACGCGTGTACGGGCTGTACACGCGTGAGTACCTGCCTATCACTATAGCTGGGGGTACCGTAGGGCCTAGTGATACGGCACGTACTCATGCATGTACGGGCCATACACGCGTGAGTACGTGCCTATCACTATAGTTGGGGGTACCGTAGGGCCTAGTGATACGGCACGTACTCACGCGTGAGTACGGGCCGTACTCACGCGTGAGTACGGGCCGTACACACGCCCTCCGAGCGTGTGTACTGCGTTTCACAGCTTACACTGGTGATAGGAGGTGCACACGAAAGGAATGGAGGTGTCAGACTCGCACAAGGCTATACATCAAGTCATTGTCAGTGCAGTCCTTCATGTGCAGGGCCTAGGTGTGTCAGGCAGTGATGTGGCACATGTCTCCTCATGTTGTGGCACAATAGATGTGTGATGAGCTGTTTACACATGTCATGTTTGATGGGGCACTACGTGGCACACTTCCCCTTCACACTTTGCACATGTGTGCATGTACGACACACGTGTCAAGCACTGAATCACTGGTATGGCACAGTCAACAACACCCACAACTGTCCCCTGATGCCAGGTACACGGATAATTACACCTGACATGTGACTCCCAGCGTGCCATGATGTGACTATGTCATGTGTGTGTCATGTGTTCTCATGAGCTTTCCGTTGGTGTTCCGTCAACTCCATCTGCTGTTGCAGCATCCAACATGTGTCTGTGTGCATATGTGCATGACACACATATACGCACACCATGCCACATGTGGACTCACACGTTACATGTGTCATGATGGTTCGAAGATGACTTCCTGACATGAGGCAATATGTGCGTTCTCTCAATGTCAGTTTTTGACATGTACCCCTTCATGGAAATGTGTGTTATCTGTCCTTTTCCAGATGACATGTGACCTGTGTGTCTAGTCTCCCACCAGCTGTCTGTATGAGATGACATCCTTCAAATGCTGATATGTGGATGTCTGTCACTCATGTAATGTGTCTGGCTTGTCACTTACACTGGCCCACAGCTATTTTAATGGCATGTCACTTCAACATTGCCATGAAACTATTGTGGCTTCGTAGGAGTATCACCTGGCTGGCCTACGTGTCCTGGATGTATTGCACAGCACAGACTCTGTATTAAGCAGATGTGTATTAGCTGTTAAACATGTGCTCACCTCAGTGACATTGGTGTGGTAATGTACTCACTCTTCGTTATTCCTTCCAAATCTCTGCAGGGCACCGCCTCTCCCCAGACGAATGCCAGACCTGGATGCCATGCATACACATGACTGCATACGCAGATACCGCTTCTCGCAAGAGTTGATAGAGGACTTGACCCGCCGGCTTGCACCACACCTCCAACCACAACACAGGTATCCTACAGCTCTGACCCCCAAGATGAAGGTGATGGCAGCCCTACATTTTTTTGCCACCGGCACGTTGCAATTGACCATAGCTGATGTCGGTGGCATGTCCCAGACAATGTTCAGCTGTGTCCTGCATAATGTTATAAAAGCCATGTTGGTGCACCTGGATGAATTCATCCATTTTCCCACTCGTGAGCAGTTGACACGTGTCAAGGGTGAGTTCTATGCCCTGGGAGGGATGCCTCATGTAATTGGGGCCATTGATGGGACACATGTGGCTTTGGTACCACCACAGGCACAGGAGGTAGCCTATAGAAACAGAAAACATTACCACTCCATTAATGCCCTTGTGGTGTGTCTTGCTAACATGCTGATTTCCCATGTCTGTTCCCGTTTTCCAGGGTCCGCACACGATGCATGCATCATGAGGCGTAGCAGGGTGCCAGAAATGATGCTGCGGCTGCACGCGGAACGAGCATGTCTTGTTGGTGGGTATACTCTGTTAGTCCTGTGTTTAGCGCTATCTTTGTATCTTACGGCATCTCCTGACCCACTTCTTCACATGATGTTTCCATGTAGGGGACTCTGGCTATCCCAACATGCCATGGCTGATGACGCCTCTCCGCAACCCCAGAACAGCCGCAGAACACCGGTACAACGACACCCATCGGCAGACGAGGCACGTGATTGAGAGGACGTTTGGACTCCTGAAGAGCAGATTCCGGTGCCTCCACAAGACCGGCGGCGCCCTCCCATATGCCCCGGTGAAGGTCTACAAAACCTTCATTGTGTGCTGCATGCTGCACAACATGGCAGTGGAGAAGGCCGTGCCACTCATCCTTGATCCGGATGAGCAGGATCATCCACCCGTGGAGGATGAAGGGCTCGGGCACGGGGCAAGTGAGGATGAGGATGAGGATGAGGACATCCGGAGTCAGCTTATCCGCAACTTCTTCTCATGATGGTGAGTCCCTGTGTCTGAGTGTGCACGCTTCGAGCCTTGTGTAGCATGTGTTGCAATGTGTGTGTCGAGCTGATTGTGTGCTAAGTGACTTGGAGGTGTGTTCTGATGTGTCATTCAAGTGATGATGTCATTCCACACATTTTAGCTGGGACACTAAATTTATTAAGGGCATGGTGACAACATCATTCCTGTAGAGTACATGTACATGTCTGCGGATTACTAGCTCTTCGCTGACTTGTTGTGTGTCTGGCCTCCCCACGTTCTTGCGGCTGTTGCTGCTCATGTCATCATTGCCCTCCTGCTATTCCTCATGAGTATTGCAACGTGTGCTGGATCAGAGTTACAATAAAATTGCGACAATATCTCAGCAGGAATTATTAGATTATTTGCAATTGTATGTACAAGACATTACAAACCACACATAGAAGACAAGAGGCTTCAAAATAATTTGAGTAATGCGCCCATAGGCGTCATGTATTTAGAGAAATTCAATACAATCATGAAAGAATTATAACAGCACTAATTGGTCAAAATACCAAAGCAACCCTAAAGAAAAAGTGTACAATGTGCTCGTGACAATGGAGTGACGGCGCAAGTGACAACGTGAAGAGACCACAGCATGAGGCGCAAAGCAATATATACAAAATATATACAGAATAGAAAGGTTCAGACAACAATTTCATCAATTGTTCATTTGATAGTTTTCAGACTCATTGGAGAACCCAAAGATCAAGGGGCGCCAAAGGGAGTCAGAGCTGATGGGCAGAGGTCGACGACGTTTCGATCCTATTTAATTAGGATCATCCTCAGGACCAGGGTCGCGTATTCAAGGAGTGCTGTGTAAAATAAGGTAAGTGTCAGAGCGGTGGAGGACAGGAAAAGGATTGACGGAAGGATGCAAGGAACAACTAGAGCCTACCTGAGGCGCAGGAAAACGGGGCTCTGTTGAGGCAGATTCCGTGTGGGCGTATGAACTAATCACAGAAGGTCCGGGTACAGTCAGGGTGGTAACTCGAATGAGAATTCAAGTCTCTAAGGGATAAGAAGGAAGTGAGGTGTTAAGGGAGAGGGAATGAAGGGTATTAATTATTGGAAAAGGGGGGAATTAATCAGACTAAAATAAAACACTTACCGCTGGAAGAAGCGGAGCCAGGGAATCAAGGGAGAGGGCGCAGGGTAACACTTCAGTCAATTATCTGGAGGCGTGGACGAAAAATAAGGATTAGGAAAAAATCCACGCAGGGTGACAGTCAGAGACGTGACAAGGCAAGAGAAGCCGGGCTTACTGTGTTTGGCAGGTCATCAGGTCGGGTGTCCAAATTGGATCCAGGGAGAAGGTACACCAGCCGCCACGGACGTGTGCGGTCCTCGAGTAATGCCTAGAGTGAAAGCCGTGAAGCCTTCTACATAAAGCGAAAGTCAGCGTCATGGCAACGGGAAGGGATTGGGTAGATGAGGCTGGAGGTGGAGCTGTAACCAAGGACGCCAGGGGAGCAGCCAATGAGAGCGTCCTGGAGGGAAGCGAGGAGCTGGGATAGGATCCTGGTGCGGAAACCAATTGGGGTTACCAAGGACGCCTGGGGCGTGTGAAACCAAGGGGAAGGGAAGAGGAGAACGGACCAGGCGGGAATGCGGAACACGCGAGAGCCCGAACAAAAATCGGGCGGAGCAAGGGCTCGGTGGCAAGAAGTGAGGTATAGGAATGGGGGGCAGCCTTAGTGATGGAGGCAATGAAAAATTGTATAGGGATACAACCAAAAAGTTGGAGGCAGGGGGTGGAACCAATCAATTGGGAGCGGGCCATATATCAGGGAGACAAAAGGAGACAAGAGAAGGATTGGAAGCAATGCACACCGTAGATGAAACATTTGGGAGCACATGTACATCACAAGATTCAGAGCAATAATAATCTGATACACATACATCGTGGGGGACCTAGTCAGGTATATCATGCTTGGCGTTCAAAAGTATTGGAAGAGAACCAAGGAAATGCGGGGGCAATATGGTAGAGTGGAAGGGTAATTAGGGTGGGAACTGAATCGTGCTGTTCCACTCATCGATGGTGTTCAGCCCATGGTTCACAGAGTTACAACGTGTGATCCATTTACATTCACATTTGTTCAGGAGCAGTTGTAGATTGCCGCCTCTGGGCGGGAGCCGAGGTTGATCTATGACTTGCCACTTAATGTCAAGTGCGTAATGGTTCTTTTCCAGAAAGTGTGTCACCAAAGGAGCTGTAGTGATCTTACAGTGTATTCTGCTTTTATGCTGGATTATCCTTTGCTTGACCATTTGTGTTGTCTGTCCGATCTAGAGGAGATGGCACGGGCATTCAATAGCGTAGATCACATTTTGTGACCGGCAATTGGTCAACGTGTTCAAAGTGTATGTTTGATTATTGAATTTGAACTCTTTTGTATTGGTGGTAAGATCGCAGACACTGCATGACTGGCATTTGTAATGGCCTAGTACGGGCGGTAGTCCCCATGTTGAAGTGATGGTATTGGAATTAGCAGGTTTGATGGGCCAGGTAATTGCATGGACCAAATGGTTGGATAGGTTATTGCCTCGTTTGAAGGAGAAAAGAGGTGGCTCCTGGAATGATTTATTGGTTCTCAGAAGTGCCCAATTTCGTGAAATAATCTTCTTAACTTGATTGCTGCTGGGACTAAATTTCGAAACAAAGGGAATTTGAGAGTTGGTTTTCTTAGGTTGTGGTGTAAGTAGAAGGTCCCGATGGGAATACCAGGCTCTTTTACGAGAGCGTGAAACCAATCTGCGAGGATAACCCCTGTCTGTAAGTTTTTTGAGTAAGACATCCGATTCACTGAAATAGTCCTTGCGCCACTTGCAATTCCTTCGTATACGAAGGAATTGTCCATAAGGTAAGCCATCTTTCAATCCACGTGGATGGTAACTAGAATAATGTAACAGAGTGTTCCTGTCTGTGGGTTTGCGATAGAGTGATGTTCCAATTATTCCTTCTTCTGCATGTATGTTCAAGTCCAGGAAGGGTAGATCGTTGGTTTTGTAATCAAAGGTAAATTTCAAATGTGGCTGGATCAGAGTTACATGCACAGACATGGTGAAAAGTCATTTGGGGTAAGGAGTGCAGCAAGGCATTTTGTGGGTGGTACGTGTTTGTGATATGTGGGACTGCTCCTGTGCATGTTGTGTTACCATGCATACATGTCGACTCACCATGGGCCACATGACGTGTTGCATGGCTCCCATGAATTGATAGTCACCCTTCCTGACAGTCATCTGTAATGGTTTGTGGATTCTGATGAAGGCATCAATGTGTGTATAACGTCCCTCAGGAACATACGGGATGCTAATGGTGGACATAGTGTGGGACATCCCCATATGAGGCTCAATGGGGAATTGTAGACTCTCCGTGTGCAACAAAGGGTGTTAGGCTCAACCCCTTCACTTGTGTGCCAGCTCAGTAGGATTTACCACATCTGTGTGTTGAAGGGGGTGTCCAGTGTAGGTCACACATGGTCAGCCAAATGACCTGTGAGTCTGTTCCAATTGATGCATTTCCCTTAGTGTGAGGCTGAGTAATAAAGGTGTTCGTCACACTCCAAGGTGCCTCATCTCTGTCAATGCAGGTCTCTTGCCACTTTGCATGCGGCATATCTGGCATAGTTGTGGAAGATTATGCATAGGAGTCCATGTGTAGTTTAGCAACATGCATGCAGTTGCTCATGGATTAGGCTCACTATTGGGCATGAAGTACATGGTCGTGTATGTTTTTTGGCATGTTGGTCCACACAAGGGGCCATCAACAGCTGCTGAGGGTGTGTCTCCTGTGCGCAGGTCGGCCTTCAGTTTCCTGATCCGGTGTCATGCTTCTTTGGTGATTGTGCATGCATTGTCTCTGGGTGTTCCATGTGACACTGGACACTCCTTACTTTACACACGTGCCTGTTGCAGTTGTCCTTCTGACATCCTAGTCTTTGTGTGCAAATTCTGTCATTTTGCAAGGAGATGCCGCCTGCTGCTGCGGCCCCTGCAGCAAGGGCCCACAGAGTATCCAGATTTGGCAACACACACGCCTCCAAGATGCTCCTCACTTCCTCCCTCCACCCATTCATTTGGCTGTCCTCAGCTTGTCTATGCCACTGTTGCCGCCACGCGGTGCCAAAGGCTGGACCATCAGCACATGCAAGGTGCACATTGCACCACCATCCTGTCCTTGCATAACCCACATCACACTACAGTCTGATGTATCAGCCACACTCCGAGCTATGTCCATCCGCACATCTAACGCCTGCTGTCAGACATACCCTGGGCACACACACGACACCTTTGCATGCTTAGTGTGCAACTCCAACTGCCTACACTGCGCTGCCCCGCCTTCCAGGCCCTGTCACACCAACCAGGTCACGTCCCTAATACTCCCCACCGGCTCTGTAGCCCAGCAAGGGCATGGGAGTGGGACTCAAGGCTTCAGCATGTAGTATGGTGTCATCGTCTGGAACATGGCACAGGTATCATCTCTCAGCATGTCAAGCTACAGAGTGTCCAGGACCCCCCTCTCCACCATCATATGCGCACAGCACCTCATCATCAGCTTGTATGCCATTGACAGCCAGGTGCTCCTCACCCTCAACAAAGACACAGACATTGGCAGTTCCATCATTCAAGTATGCATGAGATCCATTGATGAATGGCTGAACACGAGCCACCTGAGGCTGGACTTGTACAGGACTGAGGTGATCATCTGAGGATTGTCCCCTTCCAGGTGGGTCAAGTGCCTGTGTCCCACCCGCAAGAGCCCTGCACAAGCACCCAGTGGCCACACACACACAAGATGGTGTGCATCATGTTTGGCTCGCTCACATATGCCATGCTAGTCTACAGCATCTGTACCTCATGCTGCAACGCCCTCTGCATTATACACATGATCCACAGATAGATCCACTCCAAGAAAAGACAGACCATCCCCCAGGTCCATGACAACATCCGTGTCAAATACTGCCTTGCCCTCTACGGCGCAAGTACATCCAAACTCCCAGGACACTGGTCCACTTCCAGGGGGCATCTGCACACCTCAGCTTCAACACCCTGTGCCCCATCCACCTCACCGTCCACCATAGATAGCTGCAATGGATCACTGTCTGCTGCAGGATGACCTCCACAATCCCCACCCACACTCAGGAGGCAGTCCACAACCCCGACCCCAAACCAACCTTGTACGTCTGTCATCCTAGATCCAGTTGGGCCATCTCCGTGCATCCAACCTTGCCCTGGCCACCGTTCTTCACATCCACCGTACTCCAGCATACAGGACATTGTTCTCCCACCTGGCCACACATACCTGGGACTCCCTCCCCGGGAACCTCCACATGAGCCATGACCTCTACGCCTTGATGATAATCTCCCAAATAGGTCTCTCCGCACAGTTTAGCAAGCACCCCCTCAGCAGCCAGAGGCCATCACAGGTGAGTGTTGTGCTCCATGCCTACAATGAATGATACCTTGTGAACCATGTGTGTCCTGTACCAGACTCTGATCCCAGGGTATGGATGGCTGGAGTTAGTTCAACACTCATGCATAGTTTGACATTTCCCCACACGTAGGTTGTGCACTCATGCCAAATGACTGCAACATGTAATAGTAGAAAAAGAGATTTATTCTCGGTGGGGGGCCTGTTTAGTGTGGACAAATAGGTGCTATCCAGTGTGCATGGAATCCAAAGTTCACAGGGGGAGATGGCATCCTTGTCAGTTGGAGTCATCAGAGTCCAGACCACAGTATTGGTCATCATTGGTGAGACTGTGACCAGCAAGTCCATGTGGCAGAGAATGTCATTGGGTGAGGTGGTGCTGTTGCGCCAGAGGGCCAGGTGCCAGGCCAGGTGACCTGGGAGATATGGATGGTCCGCTGACTCTCACGGTCTTTTCTGTGGACGACCCACCTTCCTCCGGGGACCCTCAGATGCAGGCCTTGACGATGCTGGGGACGCTCCGTCAGATGAATCCTCCTCCTCCTCTTCCCTCCCTGTGTCTGGTGCTGGTCTACGCCTGGTGGCACAGGGAGGGTTGCCCATGCTTTGGGCGTTCTGACGGGCTGATTGGCTCATGTCCCTGTTCACCGCCAGGAGCTCAGCCAGTCTTGCCTCCATCCGTCCTTGGTGTTGTTGATGACTGGCATGATGCTCGACCTGCAGGTTCTTTATCTCATCGAGGGTCCCCTGCATCTCGGAGAGTCTCGACACAGCCTGGTTGATGCCTCTGGTGTCACGCCGGTATGAGTCCAGGATGTTGCGTATGTGTGACATACCGGTGTCCTGAGCTGGCTGGTCAGGTTCGCGCCTCCGCCTGCCTCCACTCCCACCACCCCTGCCCACTAGAGCCTGGCCTGCCCTTGTGGGCACATCGGGTCTACGGGACCCCTGAGGGATGGCATTTGCACGGTTGCCTGCCTCCTCCTAGGTGCCCGGAGAACCTTGTCCCTCCTGGTCAGACTGGCTCTGTTGTTCAGTGTGAGCAGGGCTCCTGGGTGTGTCCTGGGATGTGGCAGGAATGGGGGTGGTGGTTGGCACAGATGTACCTGATGCAGGTGCTGCAGGGGCTTGGGCACCAGAGGGTCCAGGTTGGTCGGGGTCATCCACGGAGTGGTGAGAGTCGTCGCTGCCGGTGGGATCATCTTCACGCGGAGCCTGGGACTGTGATTCTTCCCCCCAGTGTTGGGGGGAGATCGACGACGTTGCCCTGTGTGTGAGAGAGACAATGTTAATGGTGTTTCATGCGACATCTGTTTCATATATATTCAAGTTGACACAGTTCCTCCAGGTAGTTGGATGTGCCTAGCATTCCTCTCAATGTCCACTTGGGGATGGGTATGTTGCGGGGGACAGATTGGGATGTTATCCTGAGTGTTTGACCTGTAGATTGTTGGCTCTGATGCCTATTTGGCTATGGATTGGTCTTGTTGTGTCACATGTCCATTGTGGGAGTGTGTAAATCCGTTGCCTGCCCCGGGGGTGTGTGCTTGTGTTAGGGGGGGGGGGTTGTGACCAGGCCTGCTGTTGTGTGTAGTGTGAGTTGTAATTGGGTCTCCCAGGTGATGTGTCTGTCCCCTCATGGTGCATGCTGGCATGACAGTGAGTGTGAGTTCCTGTGCTAGATACCTGTGCTTGTGGAGTTGGTGTTTGAGTGTACAGTGTTCCCAGGAGGGCCTTGTGCTGCATACAGCAGGGCCAAGTGTCAGCTACCTTGTCAGTACTTTGCCAGTCCCTGTGCATTGTGCATGGGTCTGCGTCTCATTTTGACAATGTGTTGTGTGTGTCCCACCCTCCCAGCCTCCCGGATATCTAGTCTTGTGTTTGTGGTTGTTGTAGCCTTGGACATGGCCTTGCCTTGATTTGTGAAGGGTGCATGGAGACATTAGTGGCATGAACGTGGTTTTTGAGTGTGGTTGTGTGCGGTGAGTGCTTGGGGGAAGTTGCGTGCATTTGGTGTATATGTGGTGTGGACCCCATTGCCCCCATGTTACGTAAGTTGTTTGTGTACTCACCAGGCTCTGCGACTCCTTCGACTCCTTGTACTCCCACCGGCGGTAGCAGGGCCATCACCTTCTCCTCCCAGGGATGGTAGTGTACGGGTCTGCGGGGCGGCCCACCTCCAGTGATGTTACTCTGGGCATATTCTTCGTTCATTTTCCTCTTGACTGCCCTGCGCAGATCGTACAACCTGGCTTGGCATTCATGCCTGGTCCTTCGGATGGGCGCAACAGCATTCACCTTATCGACAATCCTCTGCCACATGGCAGATTTTTCAGCTATGCTGGTCTGTCTGACCAATGTTCCAAACAGCTGTGTCTCGACTCTGATGACTTCGATGACAAGGAGGTCCAGCTCCGCCGTTTTGAACTTTGGATTCTTGTCTGTGGGCATGGTGTGGGATGTGGGTGTGGGTGTGGATGGTTGTGGGTGTGGGTGTGGATGGTTGTGGGTGTGTGGGTGTGAATGTGACGGTGTGTGTGTGAATGTGAAGAGGGGGATGTTTGTGGAGGAGGTTGTGTGAAGGTGTGAGTGAAGGTGTAGTGAAGGTATGAGTAATGTGAAGTTGTTTCTCTGTGGGGTCTGGCAGCAGTGGGTCTGTTGCAAAGGCTCATGGGTTGTGTGTGTGGGCCCTTTTTATTGGTACATTTTTGGGTGTGGCTGTGTTTGAATTTTGGTGGGTGTGTTATAAGAGGTGGTTGTGATTTGGGGCCTCTGTTTGCCTGTTTGGATGTGCCAGGTCAGTCATTGAGATGTATTTTGTCATGTAGACGTGTTTTGTGGTGTTGTGCGAGTCGAATTGACCCTCCTTGTGCTGTTTTACAGTGTCCTGGTTCTGTAAGAGTCTTTTTCGCGTAGGTACGATCCGTACATACGCGATGCTGGGTGAGGGTGCTGGGGTACGGTGTTGGAGTGCGGCACGTACATGCAGTGGGGGGACGGTGTGTACACTTGCGGCCCTGGGGTAAGGCGCGTACATGCGGAGGTACGGCGCGTACATGGAGGGGGGGGGTAAGGCGCGTACATGCGGTGGGGGTACGGTGCGTACACGTGCGGCCCTGGGGTTCGGCGCGTACATGCGGAGGTACGGCGCGTACATGGGGGGTAAGGCGCATACATGGGGGAGGGCACGTACATGCGGTGGGGGTACGGTGCGTACACGTGCGGCCCTGGGGTACGGCGCATACATGCGGAGGTACGGCGCGTACATGCGGGGGTGAGGCGCGTACATGGGGGAAGGCGCGTACATGGGGGGTACGGCACGTACAGGTGCGGGGCTGGGGTACAGTGCGGACAGTGGGGGTAAGGCACGAACATGGGGGGTACAGCGCGTACATGGGGGGTATGGCGCGTACAGTTGTGGGGCTGGGGTACAGTGCGGACAAGGTGCTGTACAGTGCTGACATATTTGGGGGTGGGGGGGGGCTGTACGGCTCGTACACGGGCATAAGTTTACCCGTGTACATGTGTGCTACTGCGTTGGCTCCGTACGGGCCATTTTACGTGCGAATGTGTATTCGGACTGTGGAAATGTGGATTTTCCTGATCAGTTATGTCCCCTATCTTGGACCCCAACGGTTCTATATGCATGTTACAAGTACATGTATGTTCCCTCCAGTTCCAGTTTCTAAGACGCAAACATATGTGTGTCTACCGTTGACATGTTCTCTGTCAGATCCGCCATCAATGGGCTGGATATTCGATTCCTAAGTATGAAAAGCCACCGACTTTATATGGCTAAGTTACTCCATTTTTACAGTTCAGGCAAGTAGGCCCGATTCTGTCCTCAAAGCCTTTCCCTGCTCTCTGTCTTTGACAGCTTCAGCTTGAGCTCGCATCTGTATCCATGAACTTTGTCCTACTCCCTGTGCAGCTAACGGTGACTGCCTCGGCCAGTTTTCGCCTGTCTGCCAAGAAGTTGTATTTCACCTTCGAATTATCTATTTTACTCTTCAGCCGATGCATTCCTGTCCAGTGATTTAGGTAAACATTTCCTTTAGCTCACAAGCAAAGGACTCAGCCTTTCCGTCCTCCTGCAAGTGATTCATAGCCCTGTTGCCATGGAAAGTTTTCTATCCCTCGCATCTCATATAGACACTTAGACGCTTGTACACGCACACAGTCAGTATAGAATAGATTCTGTCCGAGAGTTCTTCCTTGTGGATAACATAGTTCTTTAAACATAGGATGTTAGATATGATTTGGGATTAGGTTGACTTGACCCCAGACTTCTCGTCTCCACATGTAGAGCTAAATGTCAAGTCCCCTTCACCCCCTAGTTGCACGTCAATTACACGTCATGCTGCCGCGCGCGCATCTATGCCAAGTATTATCTTATAGATCCACCTATGTCTGATAAATTCTAACCAATCATGTTTCTTTTATTCCCTATTACGCCTAGTTTCGATTATGTCACTGTTTTGTCACTTTTCTTATCAAATGTTACGCCTTCTACATTCGTTTCATTGTAATGCACTTATTATAAAAATACATGTCTGTTAATGAATTATTGTACTTCACTTCCTGAACCCTCGTGGTGACGGAACCTGAGGACCGCGACTCGAGTCGGCCATTTTGAATGGAATAAAGCCCATTAGAAAACCTCTTATACCACGGATTCTGCCTCTTGTTATTTTGAGCTATTTACTTTAATTTAAGATTCCGCATGAAATTCAGTCCGGTAATATTTATTTTATTTACCACATAATGGCGCCCGAACAGGGACACTTTCTCATCTCACGCGCCGGCGGTGCGTTGCAGGCCCGGTCTCCTGCCACAGCTGGACGGACCATAAAACGCGTACCAGCAGGATTTCCTGTAAGCTCCCTCCGGTCAAGCGGGGGCGACTGAGGCTGCGATCAACCCAGACGAGGCGGTGAGAAGTGCGAAGTGTCCCGACCAGAGCCTAGCTGAGAGAGCAAGATCCGAGGTATACAGAGGCCCACCAGGTTTTCCGAAATCCCGACGTCCAGAGGGTCCGATGTCCGCAGTTATCGAGTCCTGTCCATTCTCTGAGGCCTTCCGTTTCAAGGAGCTACTCGGTGAGTACCATCGCCGGGGAGGCGTGTTGACGCGCACATAGGTTGTGCCGGTCAAGACGGATTTGGGTACACAAATCCGGTCTGCACTGTTTAGCAGTGTATATGTACTGTTTAGCAGTATATCAAGTATTCCGAAGTATTCAGTTATTGTCAAGAATTCAGCGTGGTGATTAGTTAGGCAGACTGTCATCATTGTCGACCATTGTTATAATGTTTAATGTTTAAAGTTTAAAGTATTCAGAAATGTCTTGCATATTGTGGTATGAATGACTGTTCATTGTTCACTGTTCATTATTGTGTTTCTCGTATTAAGCAAGTTCAAGAGTAAGTATCAGATCAGTTGTGAATATGCCGCTCTTCTCGAAGTTAAGACAGATTACTACCAGAAAAGGGGTGCTTGAAGAAGCAGTTCCTATTCCTCCTAGGGATACTCCAGGGCATTTCATGTACCATAAACATGGCTTAGATGCCATATTGTTTCTTGATCTATGGGTAGATTATACCAAAGGATTACCGGAAAGTCAAAGGTGGCCCATAGCGGGAACCTGGGATGCAGAGTGCATCATGAAAGTGGAGGAAGAGTTATGGAAAAGAAAGGTCAGACAGTCACAGAAAGACGCTGTTGAGTTATGGCGTAAAGAATCTCATAGACGAACAGAAAAAGCACGTAGACAAGAAGAGAGGAGTAAAGAAAGTTCAAATAAAGTTCAAGAAAATCTATTAATTGAGGAAGGTATCCGAGTGAAATCAGAACAAGTGAATAGACAAAGAAATGCTCTTATGAATGGTATGTATCCCCTTCTAGCCGAAGGACTACCTAAGGCTGCTCCAGAGATACCAAAAGACTTGCCACCCCCATTATTTCCAATTAAGGTACATCCAAAGGGGCATCCCAGAACCGCAGAAGATGTTTTTCTTTCCTCATATCTAGACGATGCAGCTCCCGAGTATGCTAACGCCACACCACATAGACCGTCTGGCGGAGGGGTCCAACGTCAGGATCAGGTATCTGTCCCCGTGCAACAGCAAGTCCCGATACAAGCTTCGGCAAGCACATCTGTTTCCGCATCTGTCTCCGCAGTCGACTCTACAGAGGTATCGACACCCATAGTTGCTGTGTCACGTTCAACAAACCCATTCACACCCGACGCCCCAGATAGGGCCACGGGAGGTGCTAGCAGTACTTTTACACCACCTAGAATAAATAAACTTGTCTTTCAAGAGTCAGCGCATTCACGTACACCTAAATTTGTAAGTGAACGTACGCTTAAAGAACTCCTTGTAAATTGTAGATATGACCCAGTGGTTGGTAAAGAGGACGAAATGGTCCTGGCATCATTACGTATCAGGCGAGCCGCAGAATATTTAGCAAGGTTACCAGGGATGACTACGCATCTAGATAACATATATCATTTTGTTCAAACAGGACGAGATCCAGGATGTATTAACAGAGCTATGGAATTCCAGAAAGTAGAGATACAGGGGGAACTGTTACGTTTCCTCATAAACTGTGTAATCAGAAATCAAGATCGTCCGGGGGTAGACCCGAATGCAATGCTTATTCTTACAAGATGGAGTCAGAATATATCAGAAGGGAGACACGATAAGCAAAATTGTATAATAGCCATGTGCCGAAAAATACGTAAAGAAATAGAGCGTATTCATGAAGAGAGATTGGGAACAGACGAGTTTGAGCAAGATGAAGTGTCCGAATCAGGGAATTCCGCAAGACAGTCAGAGACCATAGCTTATGTAGGCAGAGGAAGATCTTGTGAAAATACTAGATGTTTTTCTGATCCCATACACTCCGTATGTCCAAATAATAGCAGAACGTATCCGACGCCTGTAATAAATCTGAAGTCTCCTGAACATTCGTTTCAAGCCGCAGATAAGATACTACGAGAACGAAGAGGTTACCACCTCCTCGATTCTATGGATGAGCAAGAATTAGCCAGATCAGCCGTTCACTGGATTGACAGTCCTGAAAAATACGGTGATGAGACCGTAGCACACACGTTTCTCAACCTCAGTACAGATGAACAACGCTTAGCTGGAATCTATATGATTCAGCAACTTCTCATATTATATAAGAGCCAACATGCTGACCCTGGTCCTTTACCTGATATATTAACGGAACTACTCACAAACAGATGGAGAGGTTCTAGTAATAAGCTAATTAAAGAGATATTAGTGTCACGTAAGCAGTACGTCCTTTTTGTAAGTCCGGATTCTCTCTCGCTGCCCCACAGAGAAAGAACGCCGTACTATATGGATAGACAAAATCCTTTACGAGAAGTGCACCCAATAAAAGGCGAAGACAATGAGTTTCACCGTGTATTTGTTTACACACCCATATCAAAAATGGAATTATTAGAAATGAAGAAAGTAGTACCTAGTCATGACAAAGACCCAGCGGGTTTCCACCGAGAAATTAAAGACATGTTACTGATGGGAGAGTACACCTTTCCTGATATTATGACGATATTAAAGGTGCTTTTGCCTGCTGGCATATATGAAAAACTGAAAGAAAAAGAGTGGGAAGTGGGAGACCAAAAGATAGACTGGACAGCATTAGCAGAGGAAGAAAGGAGCCGAGCTGCAGGTTCAGGGCTCGGGGATAAAGTTAAACTGTTACCAGGTTTACTAGTACAGGTACTGCCACGTTTATTAACTACAAAAAAGGAAGATTGGGGTGCAATCACAGCCTGCAAACAAAAGCAAGATGAAGACACAAGCGATTATTATGCTCGATTTGAAAAATGTTTTGGTATAAATAGTGGTATAAAAGCAAGTAGTGACTCATATCCACATTTATTTGTGACAAAATTGGTGGAAAATGCATTGCCTCCAGTGAAGAATAGAATATTGAAATTCGAGAGTACCTGGCAAAGTAACACTCCGTCGCAAATGCTACAAATGTTACAGTATCATCACAATAGAATTAGGGATGAACAAGAACACGAGCATAGACGCATGAAGGATACAAAAATGAAAATGCTAGTTTCTCAGACAGTACCAGCAGATGGTCACAAAAAGGGTGTGACACATTCTGGTGATTCTGCAGTTCCTGTAAAAGGAACCTGCAATTACTGTAAACAACTAGGCCATTATGTACATGATTGTCAAGTCCTGAAACGTAATATAGCTACAGGTATTGCAAAAGAGAGACCACGATTAGTTAGACAAGATCAGAATGAACAAGGAGCTATGCAGCATGGACAGTCCATGCCAGTTCAGCAACAGTCTATGCCAGCCTCACAGCAACCCATACAGTTTGTGCCAGCTGCACCACCGTTGCCTGCTACTGCCACACAAACCACAACACGACAAATGTATCAGACTGCACAGTATGAATACCCTGAGTATCAGCGCTACGCATGAACCAGCCTAGAGAGGGAAGTCGACTTACCGCTTATCGAGATTCCTGTAGATCAAGAAGGACCTTATGTACATAGTGAATTATTAGGTCAAGATAGAAAATTCTTACTCGATACAGGGGCAAGTCGAACAACGATAAAACGTAGTGAAGTTCCAGGGGCACCCCTCTCAGGCTCTCAAAATGTTTCCCTTGGTTTTTCAGGAAAACCTATTGTTAATGAAGTATCACAGCCTCTACCACTTACGTTAGGACCTTTGACACGAACTACAGATTTATTGCTTACTAAATCATGCCCAGAAAATCTGTTAGGAATTAAGACTCTGAAAGCACTAGGAGCCATAATATGTTGTTCTCCGGAAGGAGTAAGGTTGTTTTTACGTGATTTTAAAGGTCACTATGTGTCTAGAGACATGGATCCCCGACTACAGACTTTACCAGTACATCTATGGGCACAAGGCCCTACGGATGTTGGCTGCATGAACATTACACCCTATCGAGTTACATTGAAAGCAGGAGTGGTACTACCACGAATGCGACAATACAAGTTACCGCATGATGCTGTAGTGGCTTTGTTGAAAATCATTGATGAGCTAATTGCCCAGGGAGTAGTTGTAGAAACAGACTCCAATGTATGTAATTCACCGATAATTCCGATTCTTAAACGAACTGATCCTACTGCTCCGCCAGTATACCGATTGGTTATTGATTTGCGTGAACTAAACAAGTGTATTGTACCACAATTCCCTGTGGTCCCTGATATATCATCATTGTTGACAGCAATTGATTCCGAAGCAACATTCTTTACTGTAATCGATCTCAAGAATGCCTTTTTCAGCGTCCCAATAGATCCGGAAAGCCAATACTTGTTCGGATTCAGTTTAAATGGGCGCAGTTTTAAATTCTCACGCGCTCCCCAAGGATTTACAGAAAGCCCCAGCATCTACAGCCAAGCACTGAAAAGAGAACTTGACAGTATCCACATGCCAGTCAATACTGCACTGCTTCAATATGTCGATGATCTGCTGATCACCGCAAGAAGCGAGTCAGAATGTGAAAAAGCTTCTCTGACAGTTTTACATTTCCTAGCCGACAAGGGGCACAAGGTGTCCCCTTCTAAGCTGCAATTCTGTGTTCAGCGAGTTATTTATCTTGGTCACTCGCTGTCCAAGGAGGGAAGGCAGCTTACACCAGATCGCATTCAGTTAATTGCTAACATGTCAATACCCCAGACACAAAAGGAGGTGCGAGCTTTCATAGGCCTCACTTCATATTGTAGGCAGTGGATCCCTCAGTACGCATTTCTAGCAAAACCACTTATTCAGTTAACCACACAGGAGGCAGCCACATCGACTGTTCTCCCTTGGACTCAGGAACATACACAAGCTTTTGAAAGCCTAAAGGAAGCTTTATGTCAAGCACCTGTTTTAGCAACGCCATGTTATAGCAAACATTTTACACTCTTTGTTACAGAACGCGAAGGTACTGCCTTGTCAGTACTCACTCAGGATCAAGCAGGATCATGCAAGCCATGTGCTTATTTTTCCAGTACATTAGATCCCGTAGCTCAGGCTTTGCCTGCATGCCTGAAATCAGTGGCAGCGACAGCTTTAGCAATCAGACAAAGCGATGCCATAGTATTAGGACACCCATTGACAGTTCAAGTACCACATGCAGTAGAGGTTCTTGTGAACCGAACACAAACACAACACTTGACCATAGCAAGACTTACCGGTTATGAACTAACATTGTTTCAACCACACATAGAGATCCGACGGTGTAATACATTGAATCCTGCTACACTATTACCTGTAATTGGAACAGACCCACTAGCTCATGATTGTGTTGAAATCATTGAAATAAAGACGAAACCTAGACAAGACTTGACAGACGTTCCATTGTTAGATCCAGACCTGACGTTGTATGTAGACGGATCATGCATGAGAGCAAGTACAGGAGATTTAGTGGCCGCGTATGCAGTCACAACAGACACTGAAGTTATTGAAACAAATTGTATAGATACTTTGTCAGCCCAAGCAGCAGAACTCATTGCTCTAACGCAAGCCTGTATTCAAGCCACAAATAAGAAAGTTAATGTATACACTGACTCACGTTATGCATTCGGAGTTGTACACGACTTCGGCGTGCTGTGGCGAGAGAGAGGTTATTTAACGTCCCATGGTGCCCACATTCAGCACGGACCCCTCATTCATGCTTTGTTAGACGCAATACATCTACCCACTGCTATATCGATTATGAAATGTAAAGCACACACGAAGGTTACTGATACCATTTCTCAAGGCAATGATTTAGCTGACAGAACAGCTAAACAGACTGCTCAGAATCGCACATTAGACATGACAAAGCCAATAGTTCAGACACCAACACAGTGTATGACAATTAAGGATCCCGCACTTGATGTAATTGACATACAGACACATGCCACAGCAGAAGAAATAAAGAAGTGGACTGAACTAGGAGGGATCCAGACAGATCAAGGGTGGATGACAAAGGAGAAATCTGTATGGTTTCTCCCTGATTCCATGGTTCAAGCCATTATAGCTACAGTTCACAGCCCAGCACATTTAGGAGAGAAGGCTATGCTAGACAGCATTCAGCACATTTGGTTCAACAAACATTTACGAGCAGCAGCTAAACAAAAGGTTCCTACCTGTATGATATGTTGTCAGTTTAATCCAGGAAAGAGTGTTCCCGTAGAGCAGGGTGGATTTCAGCCTCCTGACCATCCTTTTGAAGTCCTCCAGATGGATTATATTCAGATGGAACGTTGTCGAGGATTCAAATATGTCCTCGTAGTTGTCTGCGCTCTCTCCCGTTGGACAGAGGCGTATCCCGTATCAGATTACACTGCCCCGACTACTGCCAAGCAGCTAGTTCGAGAATTCTTCCCACGGTACGGTTTACCACGTGTTGTATATTCAGATAACGGTCAGCCTTTCTCATCCGAATTAATGAAACATGTCTCACTCTTGTTGGGATATCAGTGGAAATTCCACTGTGTCCGACACCCCGAGGCAGCAGGTCTCGTAGAAAGACATAACCAGACACTGAAAATCAGACTGTCCAAAATATGTAGAGAGAAAGGTGTCGACTGGATAGTAGCATTACCAGTTGCACTCTTTTATATGAGAATGGTAGCACACTCTAGAACAGGGCTATCCCCGTATGAGGTGATCTTTGGTAGACCACCGAATATGTGGGGGACGCCTATACCACGCAAAATAACTGACATTGACTGTAACATGCTGACAGATTACTTGGCTTCCTTGATGTCTGCACTACAATCTTCTCGTTCACAGGTAGCTGCAGCCTTTCCCGACAACACTGAGGCGAAACCCCATGACATTGTTCCGGGTAATCTTGTCTTTGTGAGAAATTTCGACAGGAAAAGTCAATTGGAGCCCAGGTGGAAAGCACCGAAGTTGGTCCTGTTGACCACAAGAACAGCCGTGAAGATCGAGGGACGTAAAGGGTGGATTCATTCAAGTCACGTCAAAAAATTCCATGGACTACCTTCAGATATAGACACTGTGCCCTGCACTCCCTCACAGACTGATTCAAAACTTCCTTTTGTTGAAAAGAATGACTCTCAGTGCTATAAATTAAAGCTTAGGCCCAAACAGTCGAGCAATTTGATTGTTTAAGTCCTCTCCAAGGTGAAGCGGTTGAATTGTCTCCGACATGTATCCCTTGGACCTGAGTAGAGAAAATACCAGAGAAATGTTGAAACGACAGGCGTATTGTAAATCACTGCGTAGCCACTGTATTGTGACTTTATTAATTTTGTTTTTCTTGAGTTTTTTAATAGTTACTGCAAGTATATTGTTGCATATGTATTATCCTGATTCTAAACGTGTTTTCAATATAACTGATGAACACTCTTTTAGTGACCTACCGCCACATGAGTTGTCCTATAGACTTGCGCTGCGTAATAACACATTCATTAGTATGTTACATCATTCCCATCAGACTAGTAATGCCACCAATTGTTGGGTGTGTGGCCGACTCCCTCCCTATCAGAATAACAAAGGAGTTCTGCCTTTCTTTCCACATCCGTTCACACACAATGGCTCCTGTGGAGCATGGTTTAGTTTATTAAATTCCATAGACCCAGACACAGCAGTTTATCAACAACATTGGATATGGGGAAATCTGAATCTAGTTTTATTCAAAGTCTGTCACCCTAATAAGGAGGGTTACCCCAGTAGAACAGGAACTGATTTAGAAAATGAAGTGTATAAATTAGGTAATTTTACGCCTAATCTTATGATTTTGAATGTTAAATCCGAAGTTGAACTAATTCTGCCCACTATGTCAGTATTTCCAGTTAAGGGTGAATTATGTGTAAGAAAAGTTGGTTCCATACACATGGGCCATAGCCAATGCGTTACTACAATAGAATATAGTGATCAAGGTAAATCTTCATTTAGAGCTTCTCGCCATTCTTACTTTATATGTGGTCAGATGGCATATATGCGTCTGCCTCTAGATTGGGATGGTACCTGTTACATAGCATTCCTTTTGCCACCTGTTTTCCTAGCTCCCCCTGATTATTATCGAAATGTTCATTTAGTACACAATAGAGAGCAAAGAGATCTCCCAGTTGTCGATTATACTGAAACAGCATGGGACAAGTATGTAGATTTCAATAAAGGTATCTTTCCCTATATAGGTACAATATCAAATAGTAAGCTGATACGCAGACTCACCAAGACTCTTGAAGCTGTAGTAAACGAGACTATAGCCGCCCTAGGCAATCTGACAGAGGAACAATCAGTGATGAGAATTGTTGTTCTCCAGAATCGTCTTGTCCTTGACGTCATCCTGGCCGATAGGGGCGGAGCTTGCAGGGTCATCGGATCCAGCTGCTGCATATTCATACCAGAAAATTCGCCATCTGTATATAAAGCTATAACACGCCTTCATAAGATTGTAAGCCAGATACACGAGAATCCAGGCACTTGGACGTGGTCCGGGTGGTTTTGGAGTGTGATATCAGCCTGGGGATGGAGAGTTCTATCCTTCCTAGGTATTGGCCTTCTTATGCTTTTCAGTTGTTGTTTATGCCTACAATGTGGACCAGCGATTTGTGGTCTGTGTGCCACATCGTGTATTCCACATCAAGGTTTTCGTTCAAAATACCGGAAAAAGAAGGAAGAAGAAATGATGCTCCATGAGCAAATCAATGGAATGATGAAGATTGATGTCTCGTGAAGGGCAAGAAGGGGACAAGGAGGGAATGTGGAAATGTGGATTTTCCTGATCAGTTATGTCCCCTATCTTGGACCCCAACGGTTCTATATGCATGTTACAAGTACATGTATGTTCCCTCCAGTTCCAGTTTCTAAGACGCAAACATATGTGTGTCTACCGTTGACATGTTCTCTGTCAGATCCGCCATCAATGGGCTGGATATTCGATTCCTAAGTATGAAAAGCCACCGACTTTATATGGCTAAGTTACTCCATTTTTACAGTTCAGGCAAGTAGGCCCGATTCTGTCCTCAAAGCCTTTCCCTGCTCTCTGTCTTTGACAGCTTCAGCTTGAGCTCGCATCTGTATCCATGAACTTTGTCCTACTCCCTGTGCAGCTAACGGTGACTGCCTCGGCCAGTTTTCGCCTGTCTGCCAAGAAGTTGTATTTCACCTTCGAATTATCTATTTTACTCTTCAGCCGATGCATTCCTGTCCAGTGATTTAGGTAAACATTTCCTTTAGCTCACAAGCAAAGGACTCAGCCTTTCCGTCCTCCTGCAAGTGATTCATAGCCCTGTTGCCATGGAAAGTTTTCTATCCCTCGCATCTCATATAGACACTTAGACGCTTGTACACGCACACAGTCAGTATAGAATAGATTCTGTCCGAGAGTTCTTCCTTGTGGATAACATAGTTCTTTAAACATAGGATGTTAGATATGATTTGGGATTAGGTTGACTTGACCCCAGACTTCTCGTCTCCACATGTAGAGCTAAATGTCAAGTCCCCTTCACCCCCTAGTTGCACGTCAATTACACGTCATGCTGCCGCGCGCGCATCTATGCCAAGTATTATCTTATAGATCCACCTATGTCTGATAAATTCTAACCAATCATGTTTCTTTTATTCCCTATTACGCCTAGTTTCGATTATGTCACTGTTTTGTCACTTTTCTTATCAAATGTTACGCCTTCTACATTCGTTTCATTGTAATGCACTTATTATAAAAATACATGTCTGTTAATGAATTATTGTACTTCACTTCCTGAACCCTCGTGGTGACGGAACCTGAGGACCGCGACTCGAGTCGGCCATTTTGAATGGAATAAAGCCCATTAGAAAACCTCTTATACCACGGATTCTGCCTCTTGTTATTTTGAGCTATTTACTTTAATTTAAGATTCCGCATGAAATTCAGTCCGGTAATATTTATTTTATTTACCACAGGACGGACGGTCGGGATCGTACTTGCGCGCTCGGACTTGTGTTTTACGATTTGCACGTAAAAATGTCCGGCTCATTCTCGTACACTTTTCCCGACGATATTCGGACGTAAAAACTTTCCGACGCACTCTCGTAGACTTTTCCCGACGCTATTCGTAGTTATTTTTCACGTACGAATCGTACTTGGGCGTTTGTACGGTACTTGTACGACTCGTACGTAGAAAAATACGGATACGGGTCGTACGCAATTTATTTTTAACGGATCGGAATCGGCACCTTATTGTCAGTTTACCAAGAATTTACAGATTACTTAAAGCCAGCCCTTTTTTTTTCACCATTGATTGGCTTTATTGCCACTCAAATTTGCTTGCTTCTTAGTCAATGGCTTGCCTAGTTCATCTTATGTTTGGCCCTCCCTTGAGGCATAGCCTCTTTGCTGTGAATTGATCACTTTTTCGGTTTTGCCTGCACAGCCCTTGCGCTGTGCTTGTTAGGACTCGTCTGCACAGCGCTTGCACTGCTCTTGAGAAATGTGTTTTTAATGTAAACTTAAAAGGGACTTAATTCCTCCTCCTCTCTTTCCTGGCTTCTCATTGGATCCTGTGCGTGCCACATTTTCTCAATTTCTATCGGCTGTAGCATATTTTCCTGCATTTGCCAATGCTTGTTCCTCCTCTGCTTCTCCTATCAGTTTCCCCGCCGAAATCCTGTTAACGTCCACTTTGGTGGAACTATATTTTCATAAAGTTTTGACTCTTGCAGCATATTTATATAACAATTTATCACCTAGAGAAATTACGTGATTTGCATAAAATCACAGGATGTTGCGCAGCACCGGAGACTCAAACCGGGATCTCCAGCTATCGTGTCAGCTGCCCTGGCTGCTGCACCACATCCTCTCCACTCCTGTGTTATCTGTCAGGGAGGTCTTTCCTTCTCCCAGAAGATGAATGATGAAAACAGCTCTCTGTTTACTACATTGGCGAAACCAATGCATTACCAATGCTTGTTTCTTTTTGCTTAAGCACTCCTCAAGAAAGCATAGGTTTTCCAGCTGTCTCCCTCATGTGCTTCTCTACCCCCCGCTCCACGTTGCTCTCTTGTCTGTGTGCTTTTCTACTCTGTGCAGCTCTCCCTTGTTTATTTTTGCTTAAGCCCTCCAGGAATGTATCGTTTTTGATCGCTGTCTCCCATGTGTGCTTCGTTCCCCCACCCCACTCCATGTTGCTCTCTCAATTCTGTGTGCTTCTTTCTCCCCATGCTGCCTCTCATATGTCTACTTCTGACCACAACCCTGTGTTCGATGTTGCTATCTCGTGCCTGTGTGTTTCTGTGGGGTTCTCCCTTTTTGTGCTCCTCCCTTGACCCTCCATGTGCTGCTTTCCCCCTCCCCTTATCCCATGGATACTCACAAATATTGGCCCAAGGGCCACAAAGTATGGTCTGAAGTGTGACCTAGGGCAGCACTGATGGCAGCAGGGTGGCGGTAGGGGATCTTGGTCGAAGGAGCTCTAAAAACATGTTAAACAAGCATTAAAAATGCAATAGGTCTCGCCTTTCATTAAGTTAAAGCCGTTTGCTTTGCTATAAAATACCATTAACAAAGTAAGGCAAGACCTATTGCATTTTCAATGCTTGTTCTGTAGAGTTGTAGTTTATATTAAATTTAAAATGTAGTTGTTTATATAGTGTTTGTTTAATTGATAGGTTTATTTCATTGGTGTAGTTTATTAGTGTGAGGGTTTCATTCATTGTTGTTAAGTTTTTTTTAGTTTCTGGCAGTTGGTTTTCATACATTGGAAACGCTAATTAAGAAGGGTCCGATTCACAGAACTAACTTAAGACAAAATCCTAAACTTACTACCATTTTGGTATTCACAGAAGGCACTTACTCATTTTGGTATTCACAGAAGGCACTTACTCATTTCGGTATTCACAGAAGTTAGGAGTCCTAACTTTAGGACTCCTAAAGGCCTTCTGTGAATACCGAAAGTCTTAAAATTAAGATTTTTCTCAATTTAGTAGTAGTAAAGTTAGGACTCCTAACTTTCGGACTCCTAAATACCTTCTGTGAATACCGAAAGCGTTAAAATTTTGATTTTTCTCAGTTTAGTAGTAGTATAGTTAGGACTCCTAACTTTAGGACTCCTAAATGCCTTCTGTGAATACCAAAAGTCTTAAAATTAGGATTTTTCTCAATTTAGTAGTAGTAAAGTTAGGACTCCTAACTTTAGGACTCCTAAATGCCTTCTGTGAATACCGAAAGCCTTAAAATTAGGATTTTTCTCAGTTTAGTAGTAGTAAAGTTAGGAGTCCTAACTTTAGGACTCCTAAACTGAGAAAAATCCTAATTTTAAGACTTTCGGTATTCACAGAAGGCATTTAGGAGTCCGAAAGTTAGGACTCCTAACTTCTGTGAATACTGAAATGAGTAAGTGCCTTCTGTGAATACCAAAATGTGTAAGTGCCTTCTGTGAATACCAAAATGGTAGTAAGTTTAAGATTTTGTCTTAAGTTAGTTCTGTGAATCGGGCCCTTCGTTTAGTGATAATTATTTTTTTAAACATATTTCTTTGCTTATGCATGTTTTACATTGCTTATAATGTTACATTTTGTATGTGTTATGTGTAATAATATTTTATTTAATATATAATAATGTGATTTGGTATTATTTTATGTTTTTATATGTTTATATTTTATAATAAGATTATATAATAGTCAGTGTTTATATTGTGAAAATACATTTTGGGGTCAAGATATCTTCATTTTAGCTATTTTTAAAAAGTCAATATTTGTATAAATTCGATGAATTTGTTGTCTATATTTTAGTATTCGATATTTAGGACATTTTGGTGCCGATCACGATCCGGCAAAAACCGGGTACGAACCGTCGGACGGAGCACAATCTCCGCCCGACGCGTACCCGGTCGTCAATTTTTACAAACAAGGAATTACGATTCGCACGGGTACACCATTACCGTACGAATCGTAAAAAAGGCCGACCGAACAAAAAAACACCTACCAATGCGATCCGGGAAAGCGCCGACCTGACGTCGGGACGCTCGCAGCCAGCCATTCACGACCCAGGAATCACGATTCGCACCGACGTCACCCCGCACGGTGAATATTTTGCGGCAGCCAAAAACTGCCGGGAAATCAGGACGACGCGAACAAGGACCACCAGTACGCGACGGACAGACGACGACGCGAACAAGGAGGACCAGTACGTGACGGACACACAGGACGACGCCACCAAGGAGGACCCGTACGCGACAGGACGACGCGATCAAGGAGGACCCGTACGCGACAGGACGACGCGATCAAGGAGTACCAGTACGCGACGGACAGACATGGACCCGAACCTACGAGTCATCCCTGCCCTCATAGCAGTCCACCTCCTCTACAGGTTACGACGCAGACGCCGCAGAAGGTCAGAATAACTAAGGGAGGGGGGAAAGTGGGGTGGGGTGGGGGTGGCAGGACCAGGGCAGGCCACAAAACAACCACATAAGTCACACACCACACATGGCCTGGACATACCTGACTCCCATGCCCTGGTCACCACGAGGGGGTGGGGGCGTGTCCTGATAAGCCAGCGACCGCCACAACGGAAGTCCGTCACCACGCGAACCGGCAACACAACCAGACAGGTACGTCCCGTACCCACGCCTGAAGAGCGTGGGTACGAGTCGGACCACGCCCACACACGTCACCCCAACAATGGCGGGACGGATCGCACCCACGTGGCAAAGGCCTGGGTACGGGCCGCACAAACATCACATAGCGTGGGGACGGATATGTACGGACCCTACCCCCACCCCGTATGCAAGGAGCGCACCCCCCACCCCAACAGTGAAAGTACGACCCGTACCCCCACCCGCGTATGCATGGAGCGTACCCCCACCCCAACAGTGTAAGTACGACCCGTACCCTCACCCGCGTATGCATGGAGCGTACCCCCCACCCCAACAGTGTAAGTACGACCCGTACCCTCACCCGCATATGCAAGGAGCGTACCCCCCACCCCAACAGTGTAAGTACGACCCGTACCCCCACCCGCGCATGCATGGAGCGTACCCCCCAGCCCAACAGTGTAAGTACAACCCGTACCCCCACCCGCGTATGCATGGAGCGTACCCCCCATGCCAACAGTGTAAGTACGACTCGAACCCTCACCCGCGTATGCATGGAGCGTACCCTCCATGCCAACAGTGTAAGTACGACTCGAACCCCCACCCGCGGACGTACGGACCGTACCCCCACCCCCACCAGTGTAAGTACGACTCCTACCCCCACCCGCGGACTCACGGACCGTACCCCCACCCCAACAGTGTAAGTACGACCCGTACCCCCACCCGCGTATGCATGGAGCGTACCCCCCAGCCCAACAGTGTAAGTACGACCCGTACCCTCACCCGCGTATGCATGGAGCGTACCCCCCACCCCAACAGTGTAAGTACGACCCGTACCCCCACCCGCGTACGTATGGAGCGTACCTCCACCCCAACAGTGTAAGTACGACCCGTACCCTCACCCGCGTATGCATGGAGCCTACCCCCCAGCCCAACAGTGTAAGTACGACCCGTACCCCCACCCGCGTATGTATGTAGCGTACCCCCCACCCCAACAGTGTGAGTACGACCCGTACCCCCACCCGCGTATGCATGGAGCGTACCCCCCAGCCCAACAGTGTAAGTACGACCCGTACCCTCACCCGCGTATGCAAGGAGCGTACCCCCCAGCCCAACAGTGTAAGTACGACCCGTACCCCCACCCGCGTATGCATGGAGCGTACCCCCCACCCCAACAGTGTAAGTACGACCCGTACCCCCACCCGCGTACGTATGGAGCGTACCTCCACCCCAACAGTGTAAGTACGACCCGTACCCTCACCCGCGTATGCATGGAGCGTACCCCCCAGCCCAACAGTGTAAGTACGACCCGTACCCCCACCCGCGTATGTATGGAGCGTACCCCCCACCCCAACAGTGTAAGTACGACCCGTACCCCCACCCGCGTATGCATGGAGCGTACCCCCCAGCCCAACAGTGTAAGTACGACCCGTACCCTCACCCGCGTATGCAAGGAGCGTACCCCCCAGCCCAACAGTGTAAGTACGACCCGTACCCCCACCCGCGTATGCATGGAGCGTACCCCCCAGCCCAACAGTGTAAGTACGACCCGTACCCCCACCCGCGTATGCATGGAGCGTACCCCCCAGCCCAACAGTGTAAGTACGACCCGTACCCCCACCCGCGTATGCATGGAGCGTACCCCCATGCCAACAGTGTAAGTACGACTCGAACCCTCACCCGCGTATGCATGGAGCGTACCCTCCATGCCAACAGTGTAAGTACGACTCGAACCCTCACCCGCGGACGTACGGACCGTACCCCCACCCCCACCAGTGTAAGTACGACTCCTACCCCCACCCGCGGACTCACGGACCTTACCCCCACCCCAACAGTGTAAGTACGACCCGTACCCCCAACCGCGTATGCAAGGAGCGTACCCCCCAGCCCAACAGTGTAAGTACGACCCGTACCCTCACCCGCGTATGCATGGAGCGTACCCCCACCACACCAGTGTAAGTAGACTCGTACCCTCACCTCGAATGCATTGAGCGTACCCCCACCGTGTATGTTCCAAGCGTACATATCCTGAAATCGGAGGTGTGTGTGCAGAGTCCACCCAGCAGTGCCCTGAGACAGGAGGGGTGTGTGCAGAGTCCTCCCAGCAGTGCCCTGAGACAGGAGGGGTGGGTGCCTATCACTCCCAGCAGTGCCCTGAGACAGGAGGGTTGGGTGTGGAGTCCTCCCAGCAGTGCCCTGAGACAGGAGGGGTGTGTGCAGAGTCCTCCCAGCAGTGCCCTGAGACAGGAGGGGTGGGTGCCTATCACTCCCAGCAGTGCCCTGAGACAGGAGGGGTGGGTGCCTATCACTCCCAGCAGTGCCCTGAGACAGGAGGGGTGTGTGCAGAGTCCTCCCCGCAGTGCCCTGAGACAGGAGGGGTGGGTGTGGAGTCCTCCCAGCAGTGCCATGAGACAGGAGGGGTGTGTGCAGAGTCCTCCCAGCAGTGCCCTGAGACAGGAGGGGTGGGTGCCTATCACTCCCAGCAGTGCCCTGAGACAGGAGGGGTGTAACACATGTGTGTGAGGCCAGAATTATCCACATGCATACTGGCTACAAGGGAACATGTCCCCATGAACTCATGTCAACAGACTCCACACACAAGTACAGTGATCACCAAGGATGCCACGATTGTTGCAGGTGGAGACATGGCCCTGCATGTATGGCCAAAGTAGAAGGGCTCCGTCACACACACAGCTCATGTAGACACAGCTCTGCGCTAAACATTGGGAACACCCTGCAGGGAAGAAAGCTGGGTACACAGAGGAAGGAATACACCCTGGGACAAGTGCACCATGCAGTAACTGCTTACATGAACAAAGAAAGTTAGCCAACACCTTGTGATGGCACACAGATCCCAGGGTCCCACCAGTGAGCAGTACACTACTACATATCCCACACACCCAAACCCTTACACACCACCCAAAACCATGTAGCAGCCCCACCAATACCAGCATAGCAGTAGTGTGATAATGAAAACAAAATTAAGCTTTATTCAGCATGAGCACAATGTCCGTGGATCGCAGGCAGTTCAATCTTCACAAAGCCCATAGGGCAGTCAATGATTCTCAGCTGGATGGGGGACACAGTGGGATGCGTGTCCCCTACCTTGCCTGCACAGTCAAATGGCATCGTCTTCCACACTGGTGAGGGCATCAGGGGGGGGGGAAGCAACAGGCACCGCAGGGACATCAGGGCAAAGGGGCGGCGTTGTGGGTGCAGGGATGGAGGACTCCACCACAGGGGGTGGGTCAGTGCCAAAGGCGGAGGCCAGGATGGCACTACACACCTTTGCAAGGTCCTCCAGGGAGTCCCCTGCACCCGAAGGGACCTCAGGCCCCAAGGAGGGGGGGGGGTCAGAGGGATGGGTCGCAGCGCCACCGGGGGAGGGTGGAGACAGGGGGGGAGACTCAACCACCCTGACCGGGGACCTCCTTGACCGCTTGCGTGGTGGTGTAACTGTGGGGCTCAGGGACAGAGCGGCCATGAAGGAGTCCTTGGGGGAGATGTGGCCAGGAGAGCTGAGGGGAGGGGATTTGGAGGGAGTGGACTGGGTGGAATGCGGACTCCCACTATGGCTGCGTGTCACACGTTTGCCCCCCGACCCAGTGGGTGTGCCTACCTCACCCTGTGTGTGCGTGTCAGGAGGAGTGCGGTGGACCTTCCCTGCTGGTGTGGTGCCCGTGTCCGTTGATGTGGGTGCATGCCGACGTCTGGGTGTACGTGGGACAGGCATGGGAGTGGGAAGTGTGGATGGGGCAGGGGTAGGTGGGAGGAGGTCGCGCTGCAGGAGACCCACTGCTGCAGTCAGTGTGGAGTCTATGGACCTCAGCAAGTTGCGTTGGTCAGCCTGCGATGAATGAATGCCCTCCAAGAAAGCCTCGATGTTGGTGAGGGTTTTGCCGTGGGCATGGAGGACATTAAGGATCGCAGCCTGACCAACCTGCAGTTGCCGCTGGATGTCCACAGACTCTGCATTGGCGGCAGCAGTGGAGACAGGGGCAGGGGGTGCGGTGCCTGGCAGGAAGGAGACATGCTGTGACCGGGCACGCTGGGAAGGGACACGAGCAAGTGGGAGGCGGCTGGTGGGAACTGAGGGGGCGGTGCGAGGTGTTGTTCCGCTGTCAGCTGCTGGTGCAGCCACCGCCCACTCGGAGACATCCTCCTCGGACCTGTCAGCTTCGTATTCTGACGTGCCAGTCGACAGGTCCTCGGCCGCACTATCCTCCACCTCTGTCCCACTCGATGTGCCAGCCCCGATGCCACGGCTGGCACTGGTGCTCGGTCCCTCCGCCTTGCCTGTGTCCATGTCTCCCTCTGTGTCCCCCGACGATGCTGTGGGCAGGGTGGAGAGACAGAAATTAATCAGACAGCTGTACACATCAGTCACATGAGTCCAATCGACATAGGTAACACTGCATAGCCTGAAAAGGAAGATCCCTAACATCTACTAAACAAGGTGCCGATGTAGGGCATGAAACACACAGTTGGTTGAGCCACCATGCCACTGAAATACCATGGAGAGCATGAGACAATAGCTAAACACAGGAAACGGAGTCTGACATAGCACCCAGGCCCTGGGGACAATCCAGCACTGCATCTGCACCACACAGCGTTGGCGAAAATACCGATGACCAGGGACCATATCCATGAACTTGAGACACATGCTGCATAGGTAATGCTGAAAACATGCCCAACATGACTCGGTCACTGCACATTGCGTGTTTGTCCAGACACATCACACACTGCCCAGACCCAGCAAGTAGAAATCAGGATTTGACACATAGGCATTGCCCGCCCCAACAAGACCCTACACGAGGCAAATTGTTGAGACACAGGTGGCACCAACATCTCATAGTCTGGGTGATACACACAGGGGCAGGCAAAAAGCAAGATTGGACGCCAAACAGCCAAGGTGCGCCTGTACAAATAATGAGGTACCAGTGCCCATCCTCAGATGAGTATAACAAGACACGCAGGCACTGGCAACTGTGAGTATGAAGAAGGACAATCAGGTCAGGCTGCACAGTGGACACCTGTACAAAATAGCACGTCTATATACATGGTGACAGGGGACAATGGCACAGAGCACAACCTACGCTGTAGACACTGAGATTGTCCACGTTTATGATGACACATACACCACTGAGGAAAAGGTGCCCCAGGGGACAGTAGTGGGCACGCAACTACATGCTACTGAATGGTAATGACTGCAACACACGTCACCATCCCTGCACTATGTGTATCGCACACTCATGCACATCATGTCACAGGCCACTACATAGGACATGCGCGCTGTAAGGCATGACACATGAGAGACCAACTCCCATGTCTGGAGTCAGCATCAGTGCCAACTGACATGGAACCCACATGCAGTGAACTTGACAGTGCACAGGCAAGGTCCCACAACCTGTTACACACCACCCCCACACATGATGCTACAGTCATTGTTCTCGTGGACAAAGCGCCAGCCTACATTACCTTGTGAAGGAGTGACTACACACAGACCAGGGAACACATTGCAAGGAGGGGAAGGGTGGCAGGGGCGCAGCGCTATACTGGGGCAAACAGGATCTGCACAGCACCTTTAAACCCTGCCAGTGAATTCATGCTACTGTGCCCTTACAAATGCCGGTGACACACAACAAACACACATGTACCTACCCCCTTCCGGCTGCTGCATCGCCTGTAAGCGCCTCTCCAGGTCTGGAAAGACCACCGGCAGCACACGCCTGTGGAGGTGGCTCAGACGGCGGCGGCCGCGGTTCTTGTGGCTCTCAGGTGAGTCCCCCAGCAGGAGCCGTGCAATCCTCCGCGTCCAGCACCGGATATCCTGCCAGCGTTTCCTCACCTGGGGCAGGCTCCGCCTCCGACCATCCACACCCCTCACGGCACTGACGGCGGTCAGCCAGATCTGCTCCTTGGCAGTGGCGCCTACCTGTGAGGAGGAACAAGTGACACCACATCAATTCACCAGCCACATGTCACAGAGAGACATATGGGTACAAATTAGCTGGTTACAACAAGGCATGTCATGCAGCCAACGCATTGCACCTTTGTCATAGGGACATCATCCCCTGGTGAGGGAAAAAGCAGTACGTGCCACAGTGGGTACACAGGTGGAATGATGGCAATGTCACAATCAATGATCAAGGCTCACACTGTGCATCACACCCACCCCTCCTGTCTCAGGGCACTGCTGTGAGTGATAGGCCCCCATCCCTCCTGTCTCAGGGCACTGCTGGGAGGACTCTGCACACACCCCTCCTGTCTCAGGGCACTGCTGTTAGTGATAGGCCCCCACCCCTCCTGTCTCAGGGCACTGCTGTGAGTGATAGGCCCCCACCCCTCCTGTCTCAGGGCACTGCTGTGAGTGATAGGCCCCCACCCCTCCTGTCTCAGGGCACTGCTGTTAGTGATAGGCCCCCACCCCTCCTGTCTCAGGGCACTGCTGTTAGTGATAGGCCCCCACCCCTCCTGTCTCAGGGCACTGCTGTGAGTGATAGGCCCCCACCCCTCCTGTCTCAGGGCACTGCTGGGAGGACTCTGCACACACCCCTCCTGTCTCAGGGCAATGCTGTTAGTGATAGGCCCCCACCCCTCCTGTCTCAGGGCACTGCTGTGAGTGATAGGCCCCCACCCCTCCTGTCTCAGGGCACTGCTGGGGGACATCAGGCACCCCCCCCCCTGGGACCCCCCCGACAGTACATGGCATGTGTGTTACACCTGGACACAATGGCAGAAGTCACAGTCACAACATAGGGACAGTCTGTGGCAGTGGCCTATGCACTCACCTGATACCCTGGTCGCCCATACAGCATGGAGTACTGTGGGGGGATCACATCCAGCAGAGCCATGTTCTCCTCCAGGGTGAATGGCTGTGTCCTCTCCACAGCCCTTGACATGGTTCTAGGGAATCAGTAGCAGCAGCTGGGTCGACGAATGCAAAGATGTTCAGGCAAGTACTCCCTCATGGGACCTGGCTGCCTTATATGTGCCCTTCTGCCCAGTCTCATGCACAGGAGTACAGAGTGATTGGTCACTCACATTTGCATCCTATGTTTCCACCAATCCCTTCAAACCTAGCAGTTTGTGGGTTCTCTATCGGTTTCATTCTCCTGCATGATGTCAGCCCCACAAACACATTGCAACAAAGTAGAATAATTCCAACTGACTTCTGCTGTGCACCTTCCAGAACAATTTCGAAATTTGAACTTGGTCTCCATGACAACCAGCATGCATGTAGGCCTTAATACTTGTCCCCTATGTAATTTGGAGCATCACACACAGGTACGGTGCGTTTCGGGGCCCTAGGGCACCCCAAATGCATGGCAACGGCCCGTACATGCATGCCTACGTTCACTATCACTATGGGTCTGCACGCGTATGCGTACCCGTAGTGGTACGGACCGTACACTCGCATGTACGCTCACTATCACTACGAGTACGCATACGCGTGCAGACCCATAGTGATAGTGAGCGTAGATGCGTGTGTACGGTCCGTACCACTACGGGTACGCATACGCGTGCAGACCCATAGTGATAGTGAGCGTAGATGCGTGTGTACGGTCCGTACCACTACGGGTAAGCATACGCGTGCAGACCCATAGTGATAGTGAGCGTAGATGCGTGTGTACGGTCCGTACCACTACGGGTACGCATACGCGTGCAGACCCATAGTGATAGTGAGCGTAGATGTGTGTGCACGGTCCGTACCACTACGGGTACGCATACGCGTGCAGACCCATAGTGATAGGGCCGTACACACGCATGTACGCTCACTATCACTATGGGTCTGCACGCGTATGCGTACTCGTAGTGGTACGGACCGTACACACGCATCTACGCTCACTATCACTATGGGTCTGCACGCGTATGCGTACCCGTAGTGGTACGGACCGTACACACGCATCTACGCTCACTATCACTATGGGTCTGCACGCGTATGCGTACTCGTAGTGATAGTGAGCGTACATGCGAGTGTACGGTCCGTACCACTACGGGTACGCATACGCGTGCAGACCCATAGTGATAGTGAGCGTACATGCGTGTGTACGGCCCTATCACTATGGGTCTGCACGCGTATGCGTACTCGTAGTGCTACAGACCGTACAAATGCCTGTACGCTCGCCATCACGATGGGTACACATACGGCAGCACTCCCACAGTGATTTGGGAACATACACAGGCCCTCTTAGCAGCAGTACGGCGGTTTTTACACATCACTGTGGTGATAGGCGACACACAGGTAGGAATAGGGCGGACATACTTGTCCATGGATGGACATACTTGTCCAGGAATGGACATCAAGGCATCGTCTGTGCATTACTACATGTGTGGGGCACAGGTGTCACAGGCTGTGATGTGGAACATGCCTCCTGAGTGGAGAAGGCACCAGATGTATGATGAGATGTGTACAGGTGTACTGTGTGAGGGTGCAATGTGTGCCAGGCATGCCCTTGACTCCTTTGACATGTGTGCATGTCGGACTGCGCACTTGGGGTGAGCGTCACTGGCATGGCACGGACACCAACACACGGAAGTGTCCCATGATGCCCGGTACAGGGGTCATGACACATGACTTGTCACTACCCACAGTGCACAATGTGACTATGTCATATATGTGTCCGGGATTTACATCAGGTTGATGTTGTAGCACCCTCAAAAGCTGCAGCCGTTGCAGCAACCAACATGTGGCTGTGTGTAGATTGTCATTGCACACTGTTCCGCACACCATGCCACATGTGTAATCGGATGTGAGGTGCACATGTATGCATGGGACACGGAGTAGCGTGACAAGGCCATGTCAGCATCCTCACAAGGAATGTGTGGTGAGTCATGACATGTGCACCTTCATGGCAAGGTGTGTGGGCTGGACTAGTGTAATGTCATGTGACCTGTGGCTCCAGTGTTCCGCTACCAGTCTCTGCAATCGGCATCCCACTTCTGCTGATGTGTGGGTGTATGTCACTCCTGTCTTGCGTCGGGCTGTTCACTTGCACTGGGACACAGCTATTCCCATGGCGTGGCATGGGGAGGTTCTCAATCACCGTGTGTAGCTGGGTCTTGGAAGGAGTGTCACCTTGCATCCATACGTGTCCTGGGCATGTAGCACATACCTGACTCCCTATGTAGCATGTGTGTATTGCCAGATTTACATGTGCTCAGTAGACATGAGTTGTTGTCGTAGTGCACTCACTCTTCCTTGTCACTTCCTCATTACTGCAGAGCACCGCCTCTTGCCCGGATAATTCCAGACTTGGCTGCCATGCAGGAGAATGACAGCATCCGGCTCTACCGCTTCACCCAACCGTTGATTCTGGAGTTGACGGCGAGACTGACACCACACCTGCAACCGCTGCACAGGTATCCCACGGCACTGACACCCCAGCTGAAGGTAATGGCTGCCCTACATTTCCTTGCCACGGGTACCTTTCAATATACCATAGCTCATGTTGGTGGCATGTCCCAGAGCATGTTCAGCGGTGTGCTGCATGATTTCTTAGAGGCCATGTTGATTCACCTGGATGACTTCATCAAGTTCCCAACCCCTGAACAGATGACAGAGGTCAAGCGTGGATTCTATGCCCTGGGAGGGATGCCCCCTGTCATTGGGTCCATTGATGGGACACATGTAGCTTTGGTACCACCACACGCACGGGAGGTGGCGTACCGAAATCGGAAGCACTACCACTCCATCAATGCCCTTGTGGTGTGTCTGTCCAACATGGTGATTTCACATGTCTGTGCTCGTTTCCCAGGATCAGCACACGATGCCTACATCATGAGGCGTAGCGGGATGCCTGATATGATGATGCAGCTGCGCAACGAACGGGCATGTGTTGTTGGTGGGTACAGTCTGTCTGTCCTGTATTCTGTATAGCCGAGCAGCACGACCGCTTCGCCAGTTCTAACGATATCCATGTGCTTTCCTTGTAGGGGACGCTGGCTATCCCAACATGCCTTGGCTGCTGACACCTCTCCGCAACCCCATCACGCCGGCCCAGCTCCGCTACAACACCGCCCATGGCCGGACAAGGCGAGTGATAGAGAGGACGTTTGGCATGCTGAAGAGCCGATTCCGGTGCCTCCACAAGACCGGCGGCGCACTCCCATATGCCCCGGCGAAGGTTTGCAAGATCTTCATGGTCTGCTGCATGCTGCACAACATGGCAGTTGAAAGAGCTGTGCCACTCATCCTGAATCAACATGACGAGGACCATCCACCCGTGGAGGACGAAGGGCTTGGCAATGGGGCTAGTGATGTGGAGGATGTGGAGCCGCAAGAGGACATCCGGACTCGCCTCATACGCGACTTCTTTGCTTAGTGGTGAGTACCAGTGTCTGAGTGTGCACGCCTTGGTCCCCGTGTGGCATGTGTTGTGATGTGTGTCTCCACCTGCATGTATGGCACGTGAGTCAGAGGTGTGTGTGGGTGTGTCACTGGAGTGATGGTGGCAGTGATGGTAGTATTTCCCCACTCATAATTGTGACCTAGCATGTTGTCATCCATACATGTGTCGAGTCAATGCACATGCAAGTGGCTGTGCTTTTTGTGGCTGACTTCTTGTGTGTCTCTCTTCCCCAGGTACCTGCGCATGCCATCTTCTGGTTGCATTGTTGTGGCACTGCTATTCCTCATGGACATGGCATCGTGGGCTGACTCAGCGTTACAGGCACGGACACGTTTGGAAGTCTCCATGGGGTAAGGGATGCATCTGGGGTGTATTGGGTGTGGCAGTTGTTCACGATGTGTGCACACTGCCCCGGTCGGGGTTTGGTTCCTCTGCAGACATGTGGCATCCCCATGGGACACGACATGCAGCTGGGTACACCTGAATAGATGGGCTGCCTGGTTGTCAGTCATCAGTGATGGGATAGTGGATTGTGATGATGGCATCAATGTGTGTGACACTGCCCTCGGACACATAGGGTTAACATTGTCTTGACATGGCGTGGGACTTCCACATCAGCGGATCTATGGTGTATGTCAGGCTCTCCGTGTGCTGCTGTGGGTATTTAGCTGTTAGCCGACACTTGTGTGCCAGTTCCATGGCTATCACGCATTTGTGCTGCAGAAGGGGGGTGCCAGTGTTGGACCCACATGTTACTCCACATGATGTGTTCATGTGTACTTCAAGTTGCCTCTGCAATCCCAAAAACATGACTAATAAAGGTGTCCCTATGCCTCCAAGGTGCCTCTTCTCAGTCAATGCTGGTGTGTTGGCACGGTGCATCCTGCATGTCTGGCATGGTATTCCCTGATTGTGGCTATGTGTCAATGTGTCGAGTGGCAAGATGCAAGCTGTGTGTGTGTGCTGAGACTGTGTATTGGGCATGATGTCCATGACTGTGTGGGTATTGTGACATGTGCCATCCCCATGCATCCAACGTTGTCCATGACCCCATTCTCTGCATCCACCGGACTCAAGCTTGCAGGACATGGTTCTGCCACCTGTCTACACATACCTGGGTGCCCCCCAGGACACTGGCCAGGATCCCTGACCTCTGCGCATGACTGTTGCTGTACTCAATGTGTCTGTCAGCACGGTTGTTCGGCCACCCCCTCAGCTGGTTGTGCCCATCACGGGTGTGTATGGTGCTCCATGTCTGTCTTGCCTAATAAACTGTGACCCATGTGTACTGTGCCAGACTCAGGCCCCAGGGTGTGGATGGTTGAAGAGAACAGATGACTCAGGCATGTTTAGACTTTACAAGACACATGTTAGGTAATAATGCTACCAGCAGGCATCTACTCTTAATAGTGTGATTTATTATTGGGGGGGGGGGACAAAGTGAGGGGCTTTCCGGGATTAGGGAATCCAAAGTTCAGTAGGGGAGTTGGTGTCCTTGCCATTGGAAATCCTCAGAGTCCATGCCACAGTCTTTGTCAACATTGGTCAGCCAGTGACCAGCAGGGCCATGTGGCAGAGAATGTCTCTTGATGCTGTGATGCTGTTGCTCCAGTGGGCCAGGTGCCAGGCCAGGTGTCCTGGGAGATGGTGATGTAGCAGCCACCCTCACGGTCCTTTCCGTGGACGACCCGGCTTCCTGCGGGGAACATCACCAGCAGGCCGTGACGACGTCTGGGATGCTCCGTCGGATGTTTCCTCCTCCTCCTCCTGATCCCTCCCTGTGGGTGGTGATGTTCTCCGCCTTCTGGCACAGGGAGGGTCGGCCATGGTGTCGGCCATCCGACGGAGTGTAGCGTGAATCCCCTGGAACGCCGTCACTTGCTCAGCCTGTCTGTCCTCCATCCTCCGTTGGTGTACCAGTAGACAGGCTATTAGCTCCGCATGTTGCTGGGCCTGCTGGGTCTTGATCCCCTCGAGGACGGACACAACCTGGGCCATGCCCGTGGTGTCCTGCCGGTATGAGTCCAGGATGTTACGGACATGGGAAAATACCGGATCCCCAGCCAACTGGTCAGGCTCGCGCCTCCGCCGTCCTCCACTCCCACCACCCCTGCCCACTTGCGCCTGGCCTGCACTTGTGGGCACATCGGGTCTCCGGGACCCCTGAGGGGTGGCATTGGCGTTGTCGCCTGCCTCCTCCTGGGTGCCCGGGACACCGTGTCCCTCCTGGCGAGCCTGGCTGCATTGTGGTGTTGGGGCAGGGATCATGGGTGTCTCCTGGGATGTGGCAGGAGTGGGGGTGGTGGTTGGCACGGTTGTACCTGACGCAGGTGCTGCAGGTGGTTGGACACCAGAGGGGCCAGGTCGGTCGGGGTCGTCCGCAGAGTGGTGAGAGTGGTCGCTGCCGGTGGGATCGGTCTCCTGCAGATCCGGGTCCTGTGAGTGTTCCCCCCCAGTGTTGGGGGGTGCAGCACGACGTTGACCTGTGTGTGAGAGAGACAATGTTAATTTTGGTCCATGCAACAACCATGTTTCATCCGTTTCAAAGTTGGCACATTTCCTCTTGGAATTAGGATCTGTCTTGCATTCCACTCACAGTGCACTTGTGCATGGGTGTGTCCCTTGGGCACCAATTTGGCCCCTTTAACTATGTGTGGCACAGTCTTACTTGCTGCGTCAAGTGTGACTGCAGTCAGCAGTGGAGTGTGCAGGTGTGGCGAGCCATGCATTTGCGCCTTCCTTGTAGCACTGTCCATGTGCACATGGAGTGGATCCACACACTTATATGATGCAGGTAGCTGTCCTTGTGCTCGTGTACAGGTTGTGACATGGCCCTGCGTTTTGCCATGATGAAGAGGGGGGGTTCTGGCACTGGCCACCCTTGTCTACATGCACGCAGTCCACCTGCTGACGAGCAGACATTCCCACACACCAAAGGACTGATTTGCTCTCCCTGTGTCTCCCTCCTTCTCTGTCCCCCTCTCCCTCCCTCTCTGTCCCCCTCTCCCTCCCTCTCTGTCCCCCTCTCCCTCCCTCTGTGTGTCAGCCTCCTCCCTCTGTCCGTCTTCCTGTGTCTCCCTCCCTCTCTGTCCCCCTCTCCCTCCCTCTCTGTCCCCCTCTCCCTCCCTCTGTGTGTCAGCCTCCTCCCTCTGTCCGTCTCCCTCCCTCTCTGTCCCCCTCTCCCTCCTTCTCTGTCCCCCTTTCCCTCCCTCTGTGTGTCCCCCTCTGTCACCTCGGCCCAGCTTCCTGGGCACAGACTGTTAGCAGATCTTTGAGTGGCCCTTGGCTTGTTGATGTGAGTTTGTTTCTGATCTCCAGGCACCCATTTGGTGTGATGTGTGTCTGTGCGCTGCTGCTGTGGTGGTGTGTGCTGCCACTCTTTCACAATGTTGGCTGTTCATTAGCTGCCGTCATGTGCAAACCAGTGCCTTCACCCCCATGTGTTGATGCAAGGCGTCCGCCATTTGCTGGCAAGTCATTCCTGTGTTGGGACACACTGTTTGTCTGGCTGTGACCTAGGCCATATGGGCAGAGGGCATTGTTGTCTGCTTTGGAGTCGCACTATGTGATTTTTGGTGCCCAGCCTCCCGCCATCCGGGTTACCGTGTCATGTGTTGTTGTCTTCTGTGGCCTGTGACTTGACATTGTCCAGCTGGGTGCATGGGGCATGGTGGCAGCAGTGGCATGTGCCTGCTCATGGAGTGTGTGTGAGTCATGCGATGGCTTGTGGTGGTTGCGTGCCTGTTAGTAATTTTGGTTGTGGTTGCAGTTCCCCCCATGTGAGGTGCGTTGTTTGTGTACTCACCCGGGTCTCGGAGTCCTTCTAATCCTTCAACTGCCTCCACCGGCAGTATGGCCATCACCCTCTCCTCCCAGGGATGGTACTGTACGGGTCTGCGGGAGGGCCCTCCTCCGGTGGCGTTGGCCTGGTCGTGTTCCTCCTGCCTCTTGGCTCTGACCCTCCTCGTACCACCTGTTCTGGCAATCCTGCTTGGTCCTCCTGGTGTCCGCAACGGCATTCACAGCATCGACGATGGTCTGCCACATGGCTGTTTTTGCTGCCTGGCTGGTGTTTCTGACCAATGTTCCAAAGATCTGTGGCTCGACTCTGAGGATTTGATCAACAAGAACCTCCAACTCTCGGTGACTGAACTTTGGATTCTTGGTAGTGGGCATGGTGAGGGGTGTGGGTGGGGATGGTGTGGGTGTGGGGGGTGTGTGGATGTTGGGGGGGGGTGTGGATGGTTGTGTGTGTGTGTGAATGTGATGAGAGGGTGTTTGTGAGGGTGGTCGTGTGAAGGTGTGCAAGTGTAAGGTGTGGTGTAGCTTGTAGTCTGGTTCTGTGGTGTCTGGCAGCAGTGAGTCTGTAGCAAAGGCTCATGGTTTGTGTGTGTGGGCCCTTTTTATTGGTCCATGGGTGGGTGTGGCAGTGTTTGAAGTTTGGGTGGGTGTGTTATAAGGAGTGGTGGTGTATTGGGCCTCTGTTTGTTTTTGGCAGTTGCAGGTCAGTGATTGTGTTATTTTAGTGGTTGTTGGCCATGTTTAGTGGCTTTGTGCCTTTCGAATGGTGTATTCTTGTGTTGTTTTGTTTTGTCCTGGTTGTGTACGTGCGTTTTGAGCGTGTGTACGGTGTGTACATGGGCCATTTGGTTGTACGATTATGTCCTTGTGTGTGGCTTTGTACGACTCGTACATGCGGTTGTGATGTTGGGGCATGGGGTGCGCTCCGTACTTAGGAGGTTGTGTTGGGGGTGCGCCAGGAACTACTGAGGTGTACATAGACGGTGGTACGACACGTACAGGGGTGGGGGGGTGTACATTGACGGTGTTACGACACGTACTGGGGTGGGGGTACGACTGGAACGTACTGGGGTGTAGGTACACGGGGGGTATGACACGTACTGGGGTGGGGGTGGGGCTCGAACGTACTGGGGTGTAGGTTCACGGTGGTACGACACGTACTGGGGTGGGAGTACGACTGGAACGTACTGGGGTGTAGGTACACGGAGGGTATGACACGTCCAGGGGTGGGGGTACGACTGGAACGTACTGGGGTGTACATAGACGGTGGTACGACATGTCCAGGGGTGGGGGTAGGACTCGAACGTACTGGGGTGTAGGTTCACGGTGGTACGACACGTACAGGGGTGGGGGTAGGACTCGAACGTACTGGGGTGTAGGTACACGGGGGGTATGACACGTACTGGGGTGGGGGTACGACTGGAACGTACTGGGGTGTAGGTACACGGGGGGTATGACACGTACTGGGGTGGGGGTACGACTGGAACGTACTGGGGTGTACATAGACGGTGGTACGACACGTACAGGGGTGGGGGGGTGTACATTGACGGTGGTACGACACGTACTGGGGTGGGGGTACGACTGGAACGTACTGGGGTGTAGGTACACGGGGGTATGACACGTCCAGGGGTGGGGGTACGACTGGAACGTACTGGGGTGTACATAGACGGTGGTACGACACGTCCAGGGGTGGGGGTAGGACTCGAACGTACTGGGGTGTAGGTTCACGGTGGTACGACACGTACAGGGGTGGGGGTAGGACTCGAACGTACTGGGGTGTAGGTACACGGGGGGTATGACACGTACTGGGGTGGGGGTACGACTGGAACGTACTGGGGTGTAGGTACACGGGGGTATGACACGTACTGGGGTGGGGGTACGACTGGAACGTACTGGGGTGTACATAGACGGTGGTACGACACGTACAGGGGTGGGGGGGTGTAGATTGACGGTGGTACGACACGTACTGGGGTGGGGGTACGACTGGAACGTACTGGGGTGTAGGTACACGGGGGGTATGACACGTACTGGGGTGGGGGTACGACTGGAACGTACTGGGGTGTAGGTACACGGGGGGTATGACACGTACTGGGGTGGTGGTACGACTGGAACGTACTGGGGTGTAGGTAGACGGGGCTATGACACGTACTGGGGTGGGGGTGGGGCTTGAACGTACTGGGGTGTAGGTACACGGGGGGTACGACACGTACTGGGGTGGGGGTACGACTGGAACGTACTGGGGTGTAGGTAGACGGGGCTATGACACGTACTGGGGTGGGGGTACGACTGGAACGTACTGGGGTGTAGGTACACGGGGGGTATGACACGTACTGGGGTGGGGGTGGGGCTCGAACGTACTGGGGTGTAGATTCACGGTGGTACGACACGTACTGGGGGGGAACGACTGGAACGTACTGGGGTGTACATAGACGGTGGTACGACACGTACAGGGGTGGGGGGGTGTACATTGACGGTGGTACGACACGTACTGGGGTGGGGGTACGACTGGAACGTACTGGGGTGTAGGTACACGGGGGGTATGACTCGTCCAGGGGTGGGGGTACGACTGGAACGTACTGGGGTGTACATAGACGGTGGTACGACACGTCCAGGGGTGGGGGTAGGACTCAAACATACTGGGGTGTAGGTTCACGGTGGTACGACACGTACAGGGGTGGGGGGGAGTACATTGACGGTGGTACGACACGTACTGGGGTGGGGGTACGACTGGAACGTACTGGGGTGTAGGTACACGGGGGGTATGACACGTACTGGGGTGGGGGTACGACTGGAACGTACTGGGGTGTACATAGACGGTGGTACGACACGTACAGGGGTGGGGGGTGTACATTGACGGTGGTACGACACGTACTGGGGTGGGGGTAGGACTCGAACGTACTGGGGTGTAGGTTCACGGTGGTACGACACGTCCAGGGGTGGGGGTAGGACTCGAACGTACTGGGGTGTAGGTACACGGGGGGTATGACACGTACTGGGATGGGGGTACGACTGGAACGTACTGGGGTGTACCTAGACGGGTGGGGGTATACATATACGGGGGGTACGTGTCGGACGTACGGGGGCTGGGGGGAGTGTTGGGCGCGTATGCGGGCACATGTCTCCATGGTTGCTATAGGTGTTCGGTGCGGACGGTGTTTTTTCCATACGGTTGTACGCTCGGACGCACGGGATGGATCGTGATTCCTCGGTCGGACTTGGCTTTTCACGTTTGTACGGTAAATCGTCCGAGGACGTGTCGGACACATTTTCCGACCCGAGGACGTGTGGGGAATGATTCCCAGTGCGGTTCGTATGGACTTTTTACCATGCGAATCGTGATTGCCAGTTCGTACGGCACTTGTACGATTCGTACGGTAAAAAGACCCGATACGAGTCGCACGGGGGAATTTTTTACCGGATCGTGATCGGCACCTTTGTATGTATTTTAAAGCAATGTTGATAATTTATTTAACGAAATTTTTGTTTTTGACAATGTTGTTTACGATATTTTTTGTTGACGATAACATTGTTTTGATATTTGTGTTATTTTTTAAATAAGTATTGGTAGTCGATAATAGTGTTAGCAATAATTTTGTGCTGATATTTTTGCATGTCGATATTGTGGTCGTCGATAATATGTCAGTGATTCACTTATGAACGATCCTGATGAGGGGTGGGGCTTGCCTGCATTGCAGACTTAACATTTCCTAAAGTGGGCTTGGTGCATCTTCCACTGTGGGGCTATATATATAGAGAGAGATCTGGCTGAATCTTCTACATATGCACTTATCTAGTCATGGCCTTATAAAGGACAAGAGGATGCCTTAATACTGCTGCAGAGCAGACCTCCTCCTCTCTGTTGATGACTGGGGACAAGGTAGCACATGTGATTGGAATCTGCAGCAGTTTATAGAACCTTAGCACTTCGGGGAAGGACAGCAAGAGTGCCTGCTGTTAGGCATACATTTTGAAGACTCCAGGATGAAGAATGCCATACTATTTATAGTTGCTCTTCGTCTCTGTCACATGAAAGTCCCTGACCTCTGGTTTATTTTGGCAAAGTGGAGAGCTATTGGAGAGTTTGAGGAGAGCGATGTACAATGGATAGAGGGTCTGCATGCTGACAGCCTGCGTTGCACTGCCCTCTGGTGTGACAGCTATTCACAATTGTTTTTCTTCTAGATCTGTCTAGGGCACAGTAAGGAAATTAGTCTATTTGAGGTTCATTTGTAATTCAACTGGTGTGCAATGTCCTACTCAGTATGCCACATAAAGTACAAAAAGAATAGAATTCCAGAGAAGAGAGGGATTTCTTTTTCTCATGGGTGTCAACATCTACACCGGAAGGTGAATTTAGGGTCCCCTGCACTGAAAATCTAAGGCAATGCTAGCCATTGATCCAAGATTTTCTCAAAAACATGATAGAGACAATTGAAAACATGAATCCTAAAATGACGATTATTGAGGGAAGCTTTAGTTCATCTTAAAGTGAGAAAGAGTCAACAAGAGGCAAAGATGGGCAGATTGGAACATCGGGTCTCAAGAGTGGAGTGTCAAATGTGCGAATAAGGTCAAGTACTGGAATCAATCAATCAATCAGTGACACTTATAAAGCGCGCTACATACCCGTAGGGTCTCAAGGCGCTGGGGGGGGGGGGGGGGGTGCCGCTACTGCTCGAATAGCCAGGTCTTCAGCTTCTTCCTGAAGGAGAGGTGGTCTTGGGTCAGGCGCAGGTCGGTCGGGAGGGAGTTCCAGTTCTTGGCGGCCAGGTAGGAGAAGGACCTTCCTCCTGTAGTCGCTCTTCGGATGCGGGGGACGGCGGCGAGGGCGTGGTTGGCTGATCGGAGGTGGCGCGTGGGAGCGTAGTAGTTGACTCGGCTGTTGAGGTAGCTCGGGCCTTGGTCGTGTAGGGCTTTGTGTGCGTGGGTGAGGAGGCGGAAGGTGATTCTCTTGTTGACGGGGAGCCAGTGAAGGTCTCTCAGATGTCCGGAGATGTGGCTGGATCGTGGGATGTCGAGGATGAGTCTGGCTGAGGCGTTCTGGATCCGCTGGAGTCTCTTCTGGAGCTTGGCGGTGGTACCGGCGTAGAGGGCGTTACCGTAGTCCAGTCGGCTGGTGACGAGGGCCTGGGTGACGGTCCTCCTGGTCTCGGTGGGGATCCACCAGAAGATTTTCCGAAGTATGCGTAGGATGTTGAAGCACGCCGAGGAGACGTTGTTGACCTGCCTGGTCATGGAGAGGGAGGAGTCCAGGATGAAGCCCAGGTTGCGTGCATGGTCTGTCGGTTTGGGTGCGGTGCCCAGGGCGGGAGGCCACCAGGAGTCGTCCCAGGCGGAGGGTGAAGAGCCCAGGATGAGAACCTCCGTCTTGTCCGAGTTCAGTTTCAGGCGGCTGGTCGTCATCCACTCGGCTACCTCTTTCATCCCTTCGTGCAGGTTGGCTCTGGCGGCGGCGGGGTCGTTGGTCAGGGAGAGGATCAGCTGGGTGTCGTCGGCGTAGGAGATTATGCTGAGGTTGTGTTTGCGTACGATGGCCGCGAGGGGGCTCATGTAGACGTTGAAGAGGGTGGGGCTCAGAGATGATCCTTGTGGGACGCCGCAGATGACTTCGGAGGCCTCTGACTTGTACGGTGGTAGGCGGACTCTCTGTGTTCTTCCGTCGAGGAAGGAGATGATCCATTCCAGCGCCTTGTCCTTGATTCCGATGTTGCTGAGGCGCCGTACTAGGGTGCGGTGGCAGACCGTGTCGAATGCCGCGGAGAGGTCTAGGAGGATGATGGCCGCTGTTTCTCCATTGTCCATCAGGGCTCGGATGTCATTGGTGGCGGCGATGAGGGCGGTCTCGGTGCTGTGATTGGCTCGGAAGCCGGACTGTGAGGGGTCAAGGGATCCGTTCGTCTCGAGGAAGGCGGCCATCTGCTTGTTGACGGTCTTCTCGATGACTTTGGCTGGAAACGGGAGAAGCGAGATGGGGCGGTAATTCTTGAGGTCGGTGGGGTCCGCTGTTGGTTTCTTGAGTAGAGCGCTGAGTTCGGCGTGTTTCCAGCTCTCGGGGAAGATGGCGGTGTCGAAGGATGTGTTGATGATGTCTCGCAGGTGGGGTGCGATGACAGCGTCGGCCTTGTTGAAGACGTGGTGAGGGCAGGGGTCGGTCGGTGATCCGGAGTGGATGGAGTTCATCGTGCGGGTGGTGTCTTCGGTGCTGATCGGGGTCCAGGCGTGGAGGGTGGTGGTGGGTGGGGGTGGTTGGACGGTCATGGTGTGCGTTGGTTGGTTGTTGAAGCTACTGTGTATGTCCGTGATCTTGTTGTGGAAGTATGAAGCGAGGGAGTTGCAGAGGTCTTGCGATGGGGTGATGTCGTTGTTTCCTGCGCTGGAGTTGGAGAGCTCTTTCACGATGTTGAAGAGTTCCTTGCTGTTGTGTGCGTTGTTGTCCAACCGGTCCTTGAATGCCGTTTTTCTTGGCTGCGCGGATCAGCTGGTGGTGTTTCCGGGTGGCAAGTTTGTAGGAGGTCCTGTTGTCCGGTGTCGGTTCCCTTTTCCAGACTTTCTCGAGGGCTCGGAGGTTCTTCTTGGAGCACTTGAGTTCGTCGGTGAACCATGGGGCCTTCTTGCTGCCGGGTCTGCTAGGCGGGGTCCTCAGCGGGGCGAGCTCGTCCGCGCAGTCGCTGATCCACTTCGTGAGGTTGTCGGCGGCCTGGCTGGGGTTCGCTGAGCTGGCAGGAGGGTGCTGGCTCAGGGAGGTGGCGAGCTGGTCTGCTGTGATCTTGTTCCAGCTTCTGTGGGCGGCTTGTTGCTGGTGTTGGTGGGTCGTCGTTCTCTTGAATGTGAAGTGGACGCAGCTGTGGTCCGTCCATTGAAGCTCTGTGGCGTGGCTGAAGAGGATGTCTGTGCTGGATGAGAAGACGGCGTCGAGTGTGTGTCCGGCGAGGTGGGTGGGGGTGGACACCAGTTGCTTGAGTCCCAGGTTGGCGAGGTTGTCGAGCAGGGTGCTGGTGTTGTGGTCGTTGTTGTTCTCCAGATGGTAGTTGAGGTCTCCCAGGAGGATGTAGTCAGCGGAGGGGAGGGCATGCGGGCTGACGAAGTCGGCGATGTCCTCGCTGAATTGCGTGCGTGGTCCAGGGGGTCGGTAGATCAGGGTGCCTCTGAGGGTGGTGTGGATCTGGAAGTGCAGGTGTTCGGAGCTGGTCAGGGTGTTGTCGGTGCTGGTCGTGATCCGGATGGTGTTTCTGTGGATGATGGCGATGCCTCCTCCCATCTGGTTGGCGTTTCGGTCCCTCCGGACGATCTTGTAGCCCTCTGGGATAGCGATGGCGATGTCAGGAGCTGAAGAGGCGTTCATCCAGGTCTCCGTGAGGAAGGCAACTTCCGGGGCTGTGGCGTCTAGGAGGTTCCAGAGTTCGATGGCGTGTCTGTGGACGGAGCGGGTGCTGAGCAGGATGCACTTGAGGTGGGTGCTGCTGGTGTTCGACTTGGCGGGTGCTGGTGTGCGGCTGGTCCAGTGCCTGCAAGAACCGGGAGCTAACAACCCAGGAGTGACCCTCCCTGAAGCTGAGGACGCCAAGTGGTGAGCTGGGAGGCCCCGGGACATCCGAAGCCCCAACAGAGAGACCGTGAATGCCGCTAGGTGTGATATGCGCTAATTGACAGGGGCGGGGACTGAGTCTCACAGTGGAATGGCGGACCAGGCCACACACCCCCTCCTTCGGTGCTGCACCTTAGAAGATCTGCTCCAGTGGACCCCACCTCCACACGCAGTGCCAGTGGAGGTCGCTGAATACAAGGCACTGAGACAAGCCAGTAGGGCCCTTCACTAGGCAACCTCTGCTGAGTATGCACCCGAGTGGACCCAAACCAAGGAAACGGCTAGACTACAATGGACATTGGCCCTTTGGCAGCTATAGAAGGGAGATCTATCCCGCCATTAACTTGAAGTCAGGGTTGGCTGGGATACACATTGACACTGAACGATTCCGGCTTGGCTAACCTACCAGGACCGGTCCAACAATGGGGAACTATTAATCATCTACCCTTGCAGCCACAGTGGTAGACCCCTGAATTTATCATATGTAGCACAAACCCGGCCAAAGCTGTCAAAAGCCTCTAAGCACCAACGAAGTGCATGATAAAGGATCTAAATCTGAGACTTCTCTCCCTTTTTTGTTGTGGTAACTAGGGCCCCAGCAGGCACACCAACAATTGAAAGCTGGAAGAGAGTGCTATACTGTCCACAGCTGGGGCCATATTGGAGGATGACCAAACTCTACGGCCGGAGCCCTAGGAGAAGGTTCGCCTAGTAATCTGGCTCAAATCTGTGCTGAGATATTGGGGGCGGGCACAATGACTACCACCAGGCCCAAAAGGATGCCACTATTGAAGAACTCCTCACTAAAGGCTCCACCAAGCGGATGGGGCTGGCCGCAGGCACAACATCTCCGAGCCACGTCAGCCCTGTAGAGAAGCAAGATGAGAATACTGAGGCCCCTATCATGCGCGGATTTATGGAGGCCCTCTTCAGCTTGCAGAGGGATGACATAGTGGCCTAAAAATCCGAGGTGTCGAAAGAAGTAAAAGAACTGTGTCACGACATGAGCAAGATGGAGCAAAGAGTAGATTCAGTGGAGAAGTCGGGATGCGCGAGGAAAAGAATTGGAGGAGTGCCTTAGAGAGATCCTAGAGCTCAAAGTCCGCAACGTTGAGCTCAACTATCACCTGGAAGACCTGGAAAACAGATCCCGCAGATCTAATATCTGGATCAAGGGAGTTCCATTACAGGCTGATGCTGGACGCCTGGAGGACTACAGCCTACGACTCTTTTGCTACATTGTTCCAGAACTGGAGGGGGAGGACCTCCCGTTGGACCGCACGCATAGAGCTGGCCGCCCCTCATTGGCACCTGGCTCCCCACAGGATATCCTTAGGTGCTTCCACGACTACAGGAACAAGAACCCATAATGTCTGCAACACGGGATCAATCTCACATCTCCTTTGAAGGGAACAAAATCCGGCTATTTCAGGATCTATCCATCATCACTCTGCAACGAAGGCGCTCCATCAGGCCCATCACAGATTTTCTGAGGGACAATGGGGTGAAAGACAAATGGGGACACACCTTCTGATTCGTTTTTGCATAGAACGGGCAGACATACACAGTCCGTACACCACCTGAAGCAGCAGGAATATTGGGCTTAAGCTGGAACAAAGTCCTTGTCGGAGCGGGCTGGTTTCCGGGTGGCTCCGCAGGAGTCATGCCACAGACGAAACTCCAGCAGCAGGTCACAACAACAAGTGAGCAAACCGACCAAAACAGAGAGCTTCAGGGAATGGTCAGCTATGCTACAACAATTTACAGCCCAGAAGCAATCCCCAGAATGCACAGCTTAATGATTAGTACTGAATCAAGACCAAGAACGAAAACACGACAGCCACAACTCGATGACAGACATAGACTTTTGAAGATTATAGGAAGGAAGAAATGTCGCTCTGCCGGAGCTGCTGGATCAGTGTTGGGGGAGGCACCCTCGGGTCCGCACTCAACTAACTGATGGAAGCAGGCAGCGGTGGATGCACCCGCACTTTCTGCACAGGATGGGACACTGGCACGAGTGGCCGATGACATGGACCCCTACTACGGAATCACAAGTTCTGCACCACTTGGTGCTCATGTTTATTTTGTTTTAATGTTTACACAGTTAAAACATGTTGCTGTGCACATTAGTCAGCCACACTGTCACTCTCCAACCCGCCTGTTAGGTACAAGCTACAACCCTGCACAATGGGGACCCGAACAGTGGCAATCAACCCTGACACTGTATGGTGCGAATAATTAGTCTGAATGTGAGGGGTCCGAACTTGCCAACCAAAAAAACAGCAATATTGGCTCAGCATAGGGAAGCGCGCTGCAATAAATGCCTGCTACAGGAGACTCACCTTCTCAAAAAAGATTGAGACAGGATGCAATCTAAATGGTTCGACAGACATTATTGATCAGCACACCCGGGCAAGAAAGTGGGCATTGCTGTATTAGTTGCCACACACGTCCAAGGACAGGTCCTACAAACCCACTCTGAAATCACATGCCGCATGCTTTCACTGTGGATATCCTTCCATACTTACATATTCACTATAGCATACCTCTATGTCCCTAACAACCATCAGGAGCCCTTTTTAGAGCAAGCAATTGGCACTATACTAAGGACCCAGATGAAAAAATAGTGATAGGGGTGACTTCAATCTGGTGCCCGACGCCTCTCTGGACCGGTCACCCCAACAGAAGGGGTACACTGGGGCATTCTCCCTGCAAGGTACTTGTTGACAAGCGGACGTAGGACTAGCAGACGCTTGGAGGGAATTACACCCACCACACATTATTCATTTTTCTCAGCCACACATCAATCATATTCCAGAATTGATTATTTTCTAGTTTCAGCATCACTGCTTCCACTGGTGACACAAGCTGAAATTGAGGTGGCCTCTATCTCAGACCATGCTCCCATAAGTCTTACACTAAATCTACCCTCCCGCAATCTGTTGGGCAAATTGTGGTGCCTTAATCCGAAGCTGCTATCTTATGACCCAGCTGTCAAGGAAGTAGAAAAAGCTATTATAGATTATCTGGCAGTGAATGATGACACACACACAGAAATAGTGACACTATGGGACACTCTCAAGGCAGTGGTACTCGGAACATATATTGCCATTGCAGCGCAACTTAACAGGGAGCTTATGGTAAAACGCGCTGACTTGGAAACGGTAGTGATAGACTTAGAGATAGCACACAGGTTGACAGGTTGACACCGCACTAGGCGACAGCTGAGTATTGCCCGGAAGCAACTTAAGGTCTTTGATATGGATGAAGTGGAGCATACTTTACTCTGCACAAGACAGACGTATTATGCCTGGGGGAATAAAGCTGGGAAATTATTGGCCCATAGGTTGCAAGCCCAAATCCACTTCCCGCCGCATACACAGAAACTCAAAACACAGGACGAGGACATGGCTCCTGAATTTGGCCAATTCTGCGCCCAGCTATACGTGGAAGACAAACTCTCATCCAAGGATGGCTCCACATACATAGAACAGATGCCACTGACCACTCACTCAGAACATAAGCAGCGGCACTAGAAACAGACATAACTGAGTGCGAAGGTTTAGAAGCGATTGGGAGGCTCAAGCTAGAGGAATCTCCCAGACAAGATGGGTACATAGCAGCCTTCTATAAGCAATATGCGGCATTGTTGTCCCCAGTACTGGTCCGGCTATACAACTCCTTCAGCACCTCAGGAGCGCTCATGGAATCTATGCGTACTGCAATTATAACAGTCATACCAAAACCAGGGAAAGACCCCCAGTCATATGTATCTTATCATCCAATCTCGCTACTTAATGTAGACACCAAGATCTTTACAGGGATACTGGCGCGAAAGACTGCGACAATATCTTCCTGGGCTAGTGGACCCTTATCAATCGGGGTTTGTGCCCTGCCGCACATGTGGGGATAATACCTAACGCCACTTCCATCTGCTAGATAAAACCCAAAGGGCCCAGACACCGACGCTACTCTTGTCGATAGACGCCGAAAAGGCATTTGACCGAGTACACTGGTCATTGCTGCAGGTGGTGCTGGAACCTTTCTGTTTGGGCCCCAGTTTTAGGAGCTGGATCTGAGCTAGCTATAAGAACCCGATGGCAGTAGTTTGAGTCAATAACGCATTATATCCCTCCTTTCCAGTCTCTAGATGAACGTGACAGGAGTGCCCACTCTCGCCACTCCTGTTTGCGCTACATATGGAACCACTAGCAGAGCACATCTAAAGGCAGTCTCTTATTGAAGGGGTCTGGATGGGGGGGACAGTAACGCAAGATAGCATTGTTTGCAGACGATGACTTGCTAGCCATCACTATGCCCCGACAGTCACTGCCTCCATTTGTAGTGTAGTTCCTATTTCCCTTATAGGCTCTGCGCATTGGAATAATATACACTGTAGTTTTTGCATAGGAGTAAGGTCAGTATGCTCCTATCGAGTACATTAAACTTAATTACTTGTGTTGCCAGCTAACTCACAGGTCACTAGAAACTTCTCGAATGAACAAGAAGGTATTAGTTTCTGATAACCGCATAAACATGACAACTTTGTTTCCCTTAGAATTGAAACGTGTCTCAGAATCGTGGAAACAATAGATAACAGTTTCACTCAGTCAATCGTGCATGCTTAGTTTCTTCAGAGTTACACAGAAATAGATAGACGGGCGTTTCAATAAAAGGGTTTATTGAACAGTCTTGTTTCTAGTGTAAGAGATATGAGCTGTTACATTCATTAGACCGTAAACAAGATATAATACGCACAGCGTAAGCAGTAAGAAGAAATAATACTGCACTTGCATTGTCTTTCAGCTATGACATATATTCATATATACATACATAAATAACACAGGCTAAAAAATGAATACTCGTCTGATGCTTCTAAATAGTTCTACCCCAGTGTACCTAACCTAAGTGTAGTGCAAGGTAAGAGTAGAGTAGGTGCTGTTTTCAAAAGTATGATATATACTAATTTTGTATACCAAGAGTCTCTCTAGGTTCTTGTCAACTCCATACCTTAGAATGAGAGAGGTGGGAATCTCTTTCCGGGTCTCAAACTCTAACTCCCCGCGAAGAAAGTCAGAACACTGGAAGCTGGATTCTCTGCGAGCAGGAATGACAGCGTGTGGTCAGTGCGTCTGACCGGGATATGGTCTCTTCTGAACTTGTCGTGCCGAGTCGTGCCGTTGTTTGCCATGGTAAGGGAAGGCATATTTATACCTGGAAGGTGTTTAGGAATGCTAGCATTGACGTAAAGTCGGGCAGAGGAAGACGTCATGGATGACCCCCTAAGGAATAGCAGTTCATGCATAGTAGATGAGTTCTTGGAGAAATCAATAATCCTAGCTAGGGAAAGTCCAGATGGCTTAAGGGTCTGGTTTCTAAGAACTCGTTGTGACGTGGGATGGACGGATGTAGGTGACCATGCCTGTATTTGGATAGCATGGCAAATGCCTAAATAAGGATTGGGATTCTATGCCTAAATAAGGGCAATGCGAATTGTGCCTATATAAGGACATGATTCATGGAAACCTATGTACGGGCATCTAAATCGAAACAAAACACATTATTAGAAGAACTCACTGCATTTGGTGATGACTCTTTTTTCAAAGTAAACAACACCAAAACCCAAGCTTTAAATGTCACCATTTCACACGATGAACAATCACGACTTGCATCGGGATTTCCCTTCACATGAGGGATTCCTCACCTGGGCATACATATTTTGTCAACTATAGATAAATCAATATCATACAACTACTCTGAACTCTTGAGAATGGTACGTTCACTTATCCAATCTTGGCATGGGGACCCATATCCTGGCTGGGGCGAATAGCAGCAGTAAAAATGTCCCTCTTACCTAAGATTTTTTATCTCATTTAGGTGATGCCACTACAGCCACCCATCTCCACGATCCAAAAAATTACAATCCACTATTGAATCCTTTATCTGGGGCGGTTAACATGCCAGAGAGGCCAGGGAACACGCATACCTCCCAGTAGCTAACAGAGGGCTCGGCATACTCTACTTAATACAATACTATCAGACGGTTCAGCTGCGCTTCTTAGTGGAGCGGCAACGCCCGCTCACCGAGAAGTATTGGTGTTTCCTGGACCAGGCAGTAGCGGGAATACACATTTGGAAAATACCATGGCTCCCACGTAAATTATTCCCTCCGGGGCTGTATATATCTCCCCGGTCGTCCGGGCCACGGTAATAGCCTTGGATAAGACTTGCTCCTCCAACAACTCTCTACTCTGATTTCTCCTCTCACTCCAGTTCTGGGAAACTCGTATTTCCCACAGGCTCTAGATGAACGGGCATACACCAGATGGCAAGAAGCCGATTGTAAACGCATCGGCGACTTGTTTGATGAGCGCAGATTATTAGACTTCACGGAGATGCAACAGGATTTTGGACTACCAGACTTGGAGTGCTTGCGCTACTTAGCAGTACGGCATTGGGTAACATCATCGTCAGTAAGACCCCACGTGAGCAGGAAGCTTACTCTATTAGACCGCTGGCTCCTGTCTAAACGAGATGACCTTAGATTGCTATCAGACATGTTTACATTCTTAAACACTGCTACCAACCCCTCACACACACCCACCAGGAAAAGATGAAAAGCAGAATGTGAGCGCCACTTTGCCGAAAAGAAGTAGACAGATATTCTGCACCTCAATCGCACATCAGCCACCAGCACCTCTGGTAAAGAACCACTGCTAAAAACTATCCACTACTTGTATTATACCCCAGCCCACTTAGCCCAGTGGCAGAGGGGGAAAGATGGTAAATGCTGACATCATTGTAACCATTGAGGCACGCTTGTTCACCTACTATGGCACTGTCCCAAGCTGCACCGCTACTGGATGGATGTCCTTGCAGATATCGACCAAATGTTCCACACCGAGATACCCCTCTTCCCCAGTTACTTTTTACTATGTCTACCCAATGTACAAACATACCCTCTTCATTCCACTAGGGGGAGGGCCATCACTCTTGCTGCATAAGCTTTGGGACCTATTGGGCATGGAAAAGTTAACAGCAGTAATGACCCACACTTTACCCAAATTCGAGAAAACATGGGGGACATGTATCAAACACCTATATGGAGAAATCGAGTGGATTGTGCACAATCCACTTAGATAGTCCAAATTCACTTTAACTGACTGTTCACAGAGAAACAACTGTTTGCCTACACAAGATCACACAACGTCAGGAAATCCTATCAAGTAACAGAATGAAGAAATGCTTCAACTGCATCCACTGCAACAATGTTATCATGGGAGATACACTACTTCCTCCCAGAGCAGGAGAACGCATCAAATTAAACCACTCTGCGGATTGCAATGCTAGTAATGTAGTATACGCAATCAAATGTCCATGCGGCCTATTGTATATAGGCAAGACTGGAAGGAAAATGAAAATACGTTTGAATGAGCACAAAAGCAAGATAAGGAAAAATAACATTAATTCCAGCTTGGTTATACATTGGAACCAGAGCAGACATACCATTGTGCAAATTAAATTTCAAATCGTAGAACAGGTACTAATTTTACAAGGAATAAATAATTCCCAAAAACTATTGCAAAGAGAAGCCCTTTGGATCAAAAAACTTAACACTCTTAATCTGAAAGGGTTAAATGACAAATTTAAGATGGCATGCTTCTTATAATATCCCCTCGATGGTTGAGTCAGTTTCATTGTGATGAGAGCATATAAATACAGAGTGACACATAGTTGACATCAAGCAGACATGCTCATCACAATATTTTAGCGATAGCTCAGTTAGTATTGCCAAGATGGAAGCACACACATAAAATGGTACGGAGCTGACTACAGACACACAGAGATGTGTAACAGAGAAAGTCGTAGTGTATTGGAAATATTGATGTCATTTGATTCATGACTCACACAGTATGTTGACTACATTACTTGAACATGTAATCTTATGATTAAGGATCTTGACACTATGTTACCAAAGCATGCCACCATTTGTGACCACTATTGAAGGGCAAAATATTTAGGTGATCTTGTAAGCACCTGTAGGCTGGACATTGAAAGCACGTGCCAACTGTAGGACGATCGGTTTCTTTTTGGGGTTGCTTGAGTTGATTTATACACGGTCCTCTATTTAGTTCATTCATTATATTTTTTTAATTTTCCCTGCTATGTGAGCTTATAACTGGTTGACCTTTTGCGGGTCATCTGAATTTTAACATACCAGATCTTAAATAGTATCCTTTATATACGTCCTGTATTCAGAACGGACATCACTGAGAAGTAGTTTTCTTGGTGGATACACAGGCACCAAGCTTTCCAGGACGTTGAGCGGTCACCATATGTCCTTTACTTGTCACGACTTTTAATGGATTAGCATCAAACGGAGAATCAGTCTTATTTTTCCGTTTTTGTTTGATTAGGACCCAGACTCCTTCTTCGTAAACCATGTCACAAGTGCACCTGCGCTTATCTGCATAGGCATTCATTTGTTTGCTTTTGTGAGAAGTGTTTGTGACTTAAATCTCATCAGTGTCTATTGCTCTGTCCATGGTCCATTGCGGTAGCTTGGTCCCAATGGCCTCCCAAACAGCAAGGTGGCAGGTAGAATGGGTTAGTTGACTGATGGGTACAAAGGGCTGGATGTAGAGCTGACTTAAGATCGATTCCTTCTAGTGCAGCACGCCAAACCACTTTCTTCAGGGTTCTCGTAAATTGTTCAACAATGCTATATGCCTGTTGCCAGACAGGTGTGCTTTTCTGATGTTAACATTCAAGCAATTAAGAAAGTCCTTAAACTCTCTTCTATTGAAGGGTGCAACATTGTCTGACTAAAGAATGGAGGGAACACCCCACACTGCGAAAATGTCATCCAGCCACGTTGTCTTTGGCATGTGTGGTCAATGATTAATCTTACACTAAGGAAAAGTGAGTACTCATCAATAACTACCATGAGGTGATGTCCATTGTTTAAAGGATGATAGAAATCAACTGTAATTTTCTCACATGCTTGTTTAGGGAGGTCAGACACGTTTAGCGGATGCTGCGTTGTCTTAGGAGATAAGCAGTTACACAGGTGACATGCTTTCAGTTCCTTCTCCACTCTTTCATCAAGGCAAGGAAGCCACACTCTGTCTCCTAGGGCTCTCTTTGTGGCTACAATGCCATGATGTCCTTTGTGTGCCAGTACAATGACTGGTTGCCTCAAACACTCAGGTATAACAATCCTTGAACCTCCTTGTACAGTGCCTTCTTGAGTGACAGAAAGTTCTTCCTGCACATGTTTGAATTTTTGATATTCAACATCATTGGTGAGAGGTCGAGGATGACTTCTCCAGGATTGCATTGTAATGATGTCCTTGAGTTTGAGAATGTCTCTCTCTGTGTTGGTAACAGCAAAGATTTGCTGAATGAATAGAGCTGCAGGAACACTAGAATTTACTATGAAATTGATATAGTCTTCAGCCGCTTTAGATGTGGCAGTGTGACGTTGTAACAACACTCATGAAAAGTAATCAGTGGGGTTTTGATACTCCCCCCGCTTATGCACAATGGTGTAATCATACTCTTGCAATCCCTCTCATAGCAAGTGTGGCATCTTGGCTTTCTGATTACTGAAAATGGTGAACAATGCCTGGTAGTCAATAACAAGGGTGAAACGCTTTCCATATAGAAATACATGAAAATGGTCACACGCACACATTGCAGCCAGGCTTTCGTTTTCTGGTTGAGAATAGGCACGTTCAATATAAAACAGACTTCTGCTAGCACAGGCCACAGCGTGTCTCTGAGCATTTGGATGTCCATTGTGTTGAGCAAGAATCGTGCCCAACCCCATCAGGCTTGCATCTACTATGATCTCAGTATGTTGCTTTGGGTCAAAATAAGCCATTTTATTTGCTTTTTCAGTTGTGTGTTTGATCTTCTTGAAACTTCGGTCACATTTAGAGGACCATTGAAAAGGAGCATTCTCCTTTGTCAACTGTCTTAAATGGGCACTCACCATGGCAAAGTCGCAAACAAATTGGGAGCAATAGCTGGCCATGCCTGGAAAATATCACAGCATGGTCACATCCTGTGGGGTACGAGTAGATGACAATGCTTGTACATTTTCAAGGTCAGGAGTCATTCCCCTTCAGAGAAAGAAAACATGCCCAAGAACTTGTGTTTGCTTTTGTCAAACTCACACTTTTCAGCATTTAAAAACAACATTTTCCATAAACTTTTGTTAAGTATTGCATACACGAGATAGACAGCATAGAAGTCTCCCAGACACAAGAAAAATAGTGACAGCGTATTTACGGTATATAACACGGTTTTGCCCCTTGCTATCGTGGTGAATGTATGACATTGTTCTGCATTCTGTCCATCAACTGTTGTTTTTGCAATACAACAAAGACATGCTGAAACCTGGAGCCACAGTGATATCTGTGTTTAGCATGGCGAGAATTTGAATTACTTGTCTGTTCCCGATGGTGCAATACAAGCTGGAGCATTCAAGGTGTAGGTCGGATCAGTGGTGGTGGGGACGCCGCAGGGGTGTCCCGCTGGCGCAGATACTTCACCAGTGGTTCCCAGATATTTGCCGGGCGACATCTGGGGTGCAATAGGTCCCAGTAAAGCAGTGAGTTGCACTTGGCATTGCGCAGCATTGCTCAGCCACGTCCGGGTCGTGGGCGCTGGTTTCCGGACTCAGTGTTTCGCCACCCTCTGCTTAGCCAGCAATAACAGTGCAATTAATCTTCGGTGTGTGTCAGGGGTATCTTTGACATAACCAAGTAAGCAGTGCTTGAAAAATCAGAGCAAGATTTTATTAGGGCAAGCTATTTTTAGGTCCTACTCGCCCTTTCTGGCTAGTAGGAAAATAAACTGACTTTTGACCTCTGTCTCTGAAAGCAGAGAAAATGTGACAAGAGAGCTAGATTTAAAGGCATCTTTATTGCTCACAGAGTAAATGAGCAATAAAAATGCCTTTAAATCTTGTTAACTTGTCACATTCGCTTGCTTTCACAGACAGAGGTCAAGTGCATTTTATATATATATAATTGCTTATTTTGGGCACTGCCCATAAAACACATCAAATCCATAAATACATACATTTTAAATACTTAAAAAGGAATCGGAGAATATAGGAGCTTGATACAGCAGAATATAAAAATCTTATTGAAAAGCAGTTAAAAAGAACATTCGATCATGTTAAAAGAGATAAAAAGGCTAGGCATAAGATTGTAACTATTTGTACAATTTGTTTAAGGGCCTCCTGATCTTTCTTGTGATAATCGAGTAATCGTGACTAGATAAAGTGTGCCCGATAGCAATCGTTAGGGAAATACAAGAGGGAAAATAAACAGGGTATGTTTGTACAACATCTCATGTAAACGTAATATTCGGAAAAAAAGGGTAAAACGGTTCACTGTCAAGATTCAGGTTTGCCAATTGCCTTTTTTCCTTAACACCCAAGAAGTGTACCAGTACTTGAAGACTGCGAAGGCTCAGGGATCTCTAGTGTCACTTTTGGAAAGTCTCTACGCTTCCCAATAGTGCCTTACCCCAGATTTTTACATACAGACGCCAGCCATTTTTTTGCGGACGTTACTATATGCTGGACAGAATAACATAAAATGGGACTCCGTTTCCACTATACACGGGCAGTTTGGGCAACAATCCGCTTGTGATGTAGCATTGGCCCATTTGGATGTCTGCGCTCTCAAAGGCAAAACCCCACACCTATATTGCACATACAGACATTTTAGTTTGTGGGGGAACATTTTGTTCAAATAGGGTTCAAACCTAGGCGTGCTTTTGTGGTTAAAAAATTTACCGGTGACAGAATTGGTCAGATGAGTTTCCCAAGTTTGGGATAGGACTGCCGCCCAGTAAGACACTTTTATTTTTTGGGCATCACCTTTTACTATTGTCTCAGGAGTGGTCCATAAATCTCTCATTCCTTTTCTATGCGAAAGATCTTTAAAGTGTTTCAGCCATGGTGTTCTCAAATTTCTATCAAGAGCCATACGATCCTTTACACACTCTCTATAGGCTGCCAATTCATTAGTGGACCATAATCTGACCCAAAATAAAAGGGGTTTTAAGACCACTATTCGATGAATAGGATTGAGAGCTAAGTCTAAACGAAGCAGGTGTAGTGGGAGAGCTTAGGGGGAGCTTAAAAACTGTTTTGATGAACCTATTTTCTATTTTTGTAAGGCTCTGAGTGTAGGTGTAACCCCATATCTCTGCTCCGTATATTGCTGACGCTACAGCTGAGGAGTTATATACAGAGGTAGATGCTACTCTAAACTCCCTAACTATAGCGAAGGCTTTATGGTAGAGCGTAGTTTTACTTTTTGCCAACTGGGGGCCCCATGCCTGGGTGTCGCTTAGCCTCACCCCTAGATAGTCGAAGTGATGGACTACCTCTAATGCACACCCCTCAACAGTCACACTACCTCTATACCCTTTGTGTGGGTTGATCATCATGACTTTAGATTTAGACAAATTTAGCCCTAGGCCCCTTTCTCCGCAAAAGGTTAAAAAAGCGTTTAATTCTGATTGGACACCCATAGGGGTTCGGGAGATCAGCATGGTGTCGTCAGCAAACATCAATAATGGGGTTGGTACTCCTGCCACTTTCGGGGCGTCTTGTTTGTATTCCATCAGTTTCTTCACTGCACCATTAATGAATAGACTAAACAATGTTGGTGCGAGGACGCACCCCTGTCTGACTCCCTTCGAGATCTCTATCTTTTCAGTCATGTCCCACAAGGGGTACCATATGACCCTTGCATATGTATTAGTGTGAAGGAGCCTAAGAATTCTTAAAACATCTGGGGGAATGCCATACCCAGCTAATACCTCCCAGAGTATATCTCGCGGTACTAGGTCAAACGCTGCTCTTAAATTATTAAAAGCAACGTATAGGTGGTCACGCAACAAGGTGATATATTTCCAGGTTATCACCTTGAAGCGGAGGACCTGGTCCAATGTACTGACCTTCAATCTAAAGCCTGCCTGAGACTCTTCCATGATACTATTCTCTAATACCCACTCATTAAGTTTACATAGAACTTGTCTACTGAAAATCTTTTGGGACTTATCAAGGAGACTTATAGGCCTGTAGTTTGAAGCAATGGATCTGTCCCCTTTTTTAAAAATAGGTATATTAACGGCTCCTTGCCATGAGGGAGGAATCCTGTTCACTTTTAAAAGGGGAACAGCCATTACAACGCGGTTTTTACCACGCAGTGCAGTTACATCGCATGCGTTACAACGCATGCGATGTTACAATGCTATGCCATTACAACGCAAGTCTTTACATCGACTTGCGCTAGATGGCGTGCTAACATTACAAATAGTGTAGTTTACTATCCCAACACCTTCCCTACTGTTAAGTGGACTGGAGTTGGAATAGTAAATTACACTTTTTTAATGTTAGCAAGCCATCTAGCGCAAGTCGATGTAAAGACTTGCGTTGTAATGGCATAGCGTTGTAACATCGCATGCGTTGTAACGCATGCGATGTAACTGCACGCTTTGTAAAAACCCGCTTTGTAATGTCATACATCCCTTTTAAAATACTATTCGCTAGGACATTCAAATCCGGGGCCCAAATAAGTGATTCAGAGAGGAAAAGGTCTCCCGGAATGCCATCCATCCCTGGAGCCTTTTCTCTTTTCGTTTGCTCTATTGCTTCAAGGGTATCCAATAGGGTAAAGGTAAGAGTGGGGTGGGTAACTGGAATGGGAGGAGGGCTAGTCAAATTTGGAATTTGGGGGGCATGGGCCTCGTCGAGACAGGAGATCCCTACGGTGCTTTTATGCTGCGGGCATTCATATAAATTGCTGAAGTGAGTGACCCAGATGTCATGGTTGATCGATAGGTCTAGGGGATGGGAATTGGAAGGGTTTACTGCTAGAAGTTTCCAAAAGCATTTTTGGACGCCCTTCTCTAAAGCATTGCTTCTCCTCCCATTCTCTTCTAGCTTTAGTCAAAATCATTTTGTATTCTCGCCTGGTCTTTATAATTTCAGGCCTTGAGCCCCTTTTAATTGCGTTTATCAAAAGATTCTTTCCAATTCGACAATCCTTATCATACCAGGACGGTGTTGTCTTTCTAAATGCTCCCGTCTTCTGTACTTTGGTGAAACACGGTCTCAATGTGTCCATAAGGTTGCAGTGTATAGGAATGAAATTAGTATTAGAAATAATAGTTGTATCGATCAGGGAAAGTTTAGACACAAACAAATCATAAATTAGAGAAAGTTTGTGATCATCCAGTGCCACCTCTGCCCACTTAACATTTCTCATATTGTTTGAGGTTGTGATTATTGGAGTAGGTATAACCATCTCTAGTGCATTTTAGTTAGATTGTGTAGATTTTGTAGGCAACTAGACCTGCAGGTTTAATGAAAAGTAAATGATTTTTCGAGCCCTGGTAAGCATCTTTTAGGGTCTTGGGAGGAGTGGACTTCAGTCATGGCAGTAATTAATGTGCATACATCCTGCCAGTATCGCGCCACCTTCGGGCACGTCCAGGCCAGATGTGCAAATGTGGCCTGTTGCGTGAAGCAGCCCATACATGCAGCGTCTTCTGTCAGCCCAATCCTATGGAGGTGTGCGGGTGTGCTGTATGGTCTTTGCAGGTATTTGAAGGAGCTCAATTGGAGTCGGTAGTTGGGAATAGTCGCTCTGTCTGTCCGCAACAGTAAAGCCAGTCCTCAACCGGTATGTCTTGCCCTAAGTTTATCTCCCAGGCCCTGCGTGCTCGCAAAGTTATCCAGCGGGGAAGCAGCTTTTGTCATAGAATAGTGGCGCTTGATAAGCTTTTACGGCGATGCGTTTGGGTGTACATATTCAACTGCAGTGTTGACCAGGGGGAGCTGTAAAGGTGCTGTGTATGTCCTAGCAGGTCGCTCTAAGCTGATAAAATAATAATGTGTTAGATAATGTGGTTGGCCTCTCTGCAGTTCTAAGTAATGGAGGGAAAAAAAAAATCGTCTGGGTGTAAATTAGCGAATGTGCTTATTCCCAAGGTGCCTGCGCGGCGCGCAGCCCCTCTGTCCTGCAGGGGAGGAAAGGCTGGGTTCTCCGCCACTGCAACCGAAGACGCATGTAGAACGGCAGCTCCCCTTTGCCTGTGGATACAATCCCATGCCCAACGCACGCACTCTACTGTCTTAATTTCAGCTTTGGGTGTTTTAAATGGCTGGAATAGTGCGGTTTTTAGTGGCCATGGTGCCGCATGGTCACACTCCACCACCACATGTGGTTGGATCGGCGTTGTATGCACTTTTCAGCATTTAAAGTGAGACCTGCATCAGAGAGCAGACAGCATGCTTTGTTCAAATAAGACAGGAGAAAACTTTGGCACCATTCAGCTTTGTAATCAGGTCTGCTATGGTGGACCAGGATGTCTTTCTCTCTCATTTGCTTTGTTGGCCTGGTGCATATCAACACAAATGCGCACCTGACTCCCGCTGTCCTGTAGAGCGCTTGATGATGTCATGATTTATTCAATAATGTCTCTAGTTCTTTCTCAATGACCTCTTGTAAATAAAAAGCAATCCAATGAGCAACAGGATGAATGTTCTTTAATGCGAATTTCACCTTCATTGTTTCGAGTTTCCTCAGTCTGTGAAACAACAACGGGAATTGACTTACTATTCAGAATGTGCATTGAGATTGTAGTTGATTGATATCCATCCCATGTCAGCAACAGTGCTGAAACTGAGTAGACATGCACTTGCTGAAGGACCTGGGAGGACATGAATTGGTGCTTGTACTGCTGTTTTCTTATGCTTCATGGTCTCTACAAATGACCGTTGACTTTGCAATGGCATAGAAGCAGCCCAGGTGTTCACCTCTGTTCTTGATAGTTTTAGATGTGGTACCAGAGACACATTTTTCTGCTGGCATGATATTGATCGACTCTCCACTGTCTATAATAAAATTTATAGGGCAGCTATTCACCTTAAGCTTGATCATATGGCATTGTCTAAATGAGTTTGGTTGCTTTACGTGGCGATCCCTCTTTAACAAGTGTTCTCCTTTGCAAGCAGCCAGTTCTCCATTTGAATGTCATTCTGTGGTCAACATCACCATTGTGCACCCATCTTTTTTACTGATGCTCAACGATGACTTTGAAGAGCATTTGGAAGAGGGATTTGATGATGATCGACTTTGTTGAGTCTCTGCTTACTTCACTTGATGTTGCCCTTTGTCCTTGTGGGCATGGCTAAAATTCTTCTGGAACTTTCTGGTACCCATTTTCTCTTCTTGTTATGGTGCACTTGGTTTCTCTTTCGCTTTACATACCGTTATGAAATTATTTTCTTTCCCACAGCTCTTGCAGCTCTGTTCAATGGCGGTACATTTACCTTCCTGTGGAAACGAGAATCCACATCGGTAGCACAATTTCTTTTTCTTCTGAGACATCATCTTATGGGCCTCCACCTTGTGTTTCTGCTTGCTTTTCATGGTCAGTGCTGATTAATTTTAGGCTGTTTTAGGAGCCTGTTGATCTGCACGTTCATCAGCTCTTGCAGCCATGAGTGCCTTTTCTAGACTGAGTGTCTCAGCATGTGTCACCTGACTAAATCAGAGAGGCAACCATCGATGACTCTGAGACGCATTGCTTCTTTGCCATTGAATTTACTGAACTTGCAGTGCTTGATCAGGGCATCAAGTCTTTCAACAAGTTAATCCATCGTTTCACCAGCTTGCTGTCTTGCCTGGTTGAAAATGTATTTTTCATAGTCAACATTGGGCATTGGATTGAGCTCGGCCGTCAACGTTTCTTTAATTTGAAGTTAAGATACTTCCTCAGCTTGTGATATTTTCTTTATCACTTCTTTCACTCCATCACCTGCAAGGTTCATTAAGTTTTTGATAATCTTTTTGTCATCTACTTCTTCTAGAGCATCGATTAAGTCATCTAACGTTTCGATCCTTGCAGTCCATGTGATGCCAATATTCTGCCTTTTGGTGGTATAGAATGGCAGTGGTGGTATCGGGAACGCGGCTGCACCATATTTGGTGCTCTTTTCTGCAGCCATTGGAGAACTTACATTTCTGAAGACCTTTTGAGTTGTGCTGATTGCCACCAGCAGCCTCTATGGTTATTTCTGCAGGGACCATTGACTTCATATCCAGAACCTCTGTGTTTGCTCTTAAGTTGCCCTTCCCAGATATGATGTTTTATGGTGCTTTGACTGCTTTCTGCCTGTGAGTAGACTTGCTTATACCTGATTGTCACTACCTTGTTTGCACTTTGTCGTCTCTGCCTTTAGCATTGCCTTGCACCTGGCTGTCGCTGCCTTCAGCGCTTCTTCGTACCTGGCTCTCGCTGCCTTTAGCGTTTCTGCTTTATATGGATGATGGCTCTGTGTTACACTGTGATGCAGTATCTCTTATTTCAGCCTCATCAGTAGGCTTCTGGTGGGTTCTCTGACTTTGCTTCTCTGTACGGCCTTCACCTTCTTCAAGGGCCTTGTAAGAGCTAGAGCAGAGTGCTGACTCCACGTACGCCAACCGTAGATTGCTTCTTGTGGCACACCTTGCAGGCATGAGCAGTTTGCTGGACCAGGTAAACCCTTGGGTAGAACTGGCTTGTTTCTTCGGGGCACGTATCCCCTACTAGTTGCCAGTTGTTGTATCCACCCCATCTCTGGAGCACATAGATGATCATGCCACACACAGAGCTCTGTAGCATGCAACCATTAACTGAACTCATTGTGTCATAAACTTTATTGACCACACCCATGTTCACCCCATCTGATTACGTAATCTTTTAAGAAGTCTGATGAGCATAACAAGGGTCTTCTGCACATGATCACACAACACTACAATGTAAATCCCAGAATCTGCATCAACTGGCATCCCTCGCCCTCTACCCTGTGAGACACTATTCCCATTCTGCCTCATCTGACCACCACATTGATATCTGACTCCTGGCACTTCAACACCAGGACTGTAGCCTGGAGTTGCCTTGGATGGGTCATTTTGAAATCTATTCTGTGCTAATTTGGTTTGAGCCAGCATGAATTTTCTTTAATTTTTTTCCAAATCATCACTACTTTGCTCTACCAATTCTCCAAACGGAGGCCATGAGATCCTTAGAAATGCAAACTGAGTTGGGGCACATAGTACCTGTCCCCAGGGTGAATTCTAGCTCTCTAAGCCTCAATGAGAACCATTCTCCGCTACCATCTGTTTGGGTAGGAGATGGGATTTGCATCATGCAAAACCTTTAGTGTAAATCTAAGTACAAGCTGCATTCAAGTGGATGAACTGTTGTCTCGGATTGAGGCTGAACATCAACAATTTTTCAATATATCAATGACAGTGAAGTACATTTTGACCCACAAGGATGTTCATGAGAAGTAGATTTGCAAACCATGAAGTTTTATTAGTAGATTAGCAAAGTTACAAACTCAAATCAGTAAGATTAGTCATAAATCAATAATCACCATATGCAAATTAAATATGATCCTGTTCACCTGAAAGGAAATTCCCTAAAGCTGTTAAAATTAAGCAGCATGTGTCAGCAAGTAAAACTTTCAATAGCAGAATCCAATAAAGGCTCAGTCTGACAAAGAAGAATAGATTTAAGGGAGATTAAAACTCTGTGAGCAGGGCAACGTTAGTATAGGGTCTCAAGACAAAAGAGAATCTGCTCTTGAAAGAGCTCATAGAAAGATCTGTATTCAGAAGTGGACAGGAGCAATCTGAATTTGACTAACTCAGATTACAATAACTAAACAGCTAATTTCTAAAGTACAACTCCATACGGTTCCCAGGAGGCAGCAACATATCAAAACTTTGCATTAGATGATAAGATGATGGTGTTCTCGATCCCAGGCATCACACAAAGGAAGCTCACAGCTGTATGTCTTCTGGAAGACACCTCATACTGGCTGAAAGATCATGGTCAGGCTGTCCTGGGCACAAGTGGATTCAACTGATGTTTTGTTACTGTAAAAAGGAGCAACAATACATTTCACAGACAGATTAAAACAACTAAGGGTATTTATTATTCAAACAGTTGCAGTTAGCTTGGCTCCTGAAATGACAATAACGTGTGAAATAACACAAAGCAGCCAAAGGCACAGTTTCAGTGTTAGCAGAAATTAATTAACTGATGCCTACATCTCAACCTGAACACACTCCACATATGGTTAACTATTAACATGAGCCTCACTAACTATGATCAAACTATTGAGTTCATTAGTATAATTGTTAAGTAAAACAAAAAATTGTGACTACATGTCACCAGTTGTGAACTGGAGATTTTAGTGGAGGTGTGTGTGGCAGAGCATGATAGACTGTTTGGTAAGGCTTCAATATATGTACCAGAAGCCACCAAAAGCACATTTAGATCAGAATACTGCAACGTATCGATGCAGTTGGAGTGATTAAAAGGCCTCTCAAAGAGATCAGGACAAGATGGTATGACCTGCACTCTCCTACCAAAGAGAATATAGCAAATAGAATGAGGCAGGAGGCAGTTTCTGGGGAAGGACAGGGCGAAGAACCACCACCCCTCCTATAATATAAAAAAATGATCGAGTCCACTTTGGAGCCAGAAACCATTTCAAGAGTCTCTAATATTGACAACTCTGTACCTGTATCAGAGCTCCAGTTTAGTTGCAGGTTTTGCAAAATAGATAATAAGCATGTTTCCAATGTATTTTATTAAAGAATTAACACTTAAAAATGTTTTCAAAGAACTCCAAACAACATTTCATAAATAATACATTTCAGGTAGTCATAGCATTCCATGCACTTACATAAATGAAATACTTTTGTAAAAGAGTTGCCATCATTGTTTTAAAAATACATATATTTACATTGCGTTTTTTGACATCTGTCCATAATTAACATCAACTATCAGATAGCATAGACATTTAAACTAGTAATTCTAGATAACTAATACAATATGTTCACAGTTCAAAGCATTCACATTAGTAACATATCCATCGGACATTTTATGCATATTCAGAACAGGGTCATGTACATGAGTATTGTTACTTCAGCACTAGTTCTGCTTACCTCCCATGGTCCAGTAGTTACTTAGGGGAAATTCGAGGAGTGCCAGCCAGTGGTATGTTGTGGGTGGGTTCGCAAATCGATACCATCTATGAGGACTGGAGGAGATATGCCTGGAGTGGGCCCTAAATGAATCGTGGTCTGGAGCTCTGCGGCGATAGTTCTGCATATGTGCTGTTTTGTTCTTGGCAGTATACCATATCTTTTAACCATTCCTTAAACTTAGGAGCTCTCCCCCTTCCCAATCGGCATGCAACTCTGCACTATGCAAAGAGTAGTCCCAGCGCCACAAATCTCCTGACTGATATTTCTACGCAGTCGGTTTAGCCAAGCAGCCCAACCTGCGGGGTAATGTTTATCTGTGCATTTACCATACATGTTAGAGCCTCTCCCACCTCTTCCCAGTACCTAAAGACTGCACTGCATGTCCAAGCTAGGTAGAGTTAATCTGCCCCTCCCATCCCACATCTCACAGTTGTTAGTGTCTTTTAGCTTATACCAGTGAATCTACGCTGGGGTGTAATACATTCTATGCAAAAACTTGAAATGGATAATCCTTAGCCGACTACTAGCCGTAGTCTTTTCTGTCTGCTGCCAGCTATATAGCCATTGCGCATCATCCAGTGTGTGTCCTAGCTCCCTTTCCCAGCCTCCTCTTGCATCATTCCTGGTGCCAATTTGCAACATAAGGACAGCCCTGTAGAGACGTGATACCGCGTGGGAGGGGTTGCTGACTTGAAGTAAGTTGTGTAGTGGGGCTAGTGTAGGTGGCTCCTCTAGGAAATTTGGCGTTGCCGTCCTAACATCCTGTCTTAACCTTGTGTACATGAAGAGTTCGATAGGTGAGGGAGTGTTTTCACCAAAACAATCTTCTCTTTGCTTAAACCTCCCCTCTGTATACAATGTCCCCTAGGTATTTATGTCGTATAGTCGCAGCACTTGCCGACATATCCCTTTGTGCGTATCTGGGAGATTGTACTGATATGCTAATGAAAGTGCAGGCAGTATACCATAGGTGCTCATGGTCTTTTTGCAATATTTTCCAGGCCTTATTGGTGCATGTAACAGTAGAATCCCCACCTCCAACTTCCTTCCGGCCCGTTCCCAGAAAGCCAGTTAGTGGTATATGTGTCATGTACCCCTGCTCTACTGCGAGGTGCGGCATGAAGGGAGGTGGCTTGTACCAGTATATTGCGTAATGTGCTTGTGCACTTAAGTAGTATAGCTCTGGGTCTGGTGCTTCAAATCCCCTTTGGCGAAAGGCATCGTGAGAATGTCCCACTTAATTCTGGGCTGTTTACTCCCCCATGCAAGTCGGATCAATTGGCTTTTCAAGCTTTAAAAAAAAGGGAGTCCTGGGGCATATGGAATGTTTATAAACAAGTATAAGAGCTTCGGCAGAACCACCATCTTTATTAGTGCGATGCGTCCAGCTAGTGACAGTGGCATTGCGATCCACCTGGTTATGGCATCCGCTATAGAATTCAATGCTCTGCCATGGTTAGCTCTCAGCAGTTCTTCCTTGTCCCTAGTAATAATTTAAGTTCTGTCTCACACCATTTCAGCGGATAGTCCAGTAGACAGCTAGGAGTGTTTGGAGTGAGAGGAAGGATTTAGGACTTCTCCCAGTTTAATGTGATGCCTGAAAATGAGCCAAATATAATGATTTCCCAGATTATTCAGTTGAGGCCAGCTTGGGGATTCCTTATATACACGTAGAGCAACACCAGCACATGGCTCGACTGGTATCTCAGTGCATATTCCCTATGAAGTTTCCGGAGCATGCCTGCCAATGGCTCCACCACCAGCGCAAATAAGAGGGGCGACAGGGGGCAGCCCTGCCTGGTGCCTCTGGTGATTCCAAACGATGTGGATTGTTCGCCATTATTGAGCAGTTTTGCTGTTGGTTTGTGGTAAAGCAGCATCACCCATGCCATATACTTCAGGGGGAATCCCATGCTCCCCAGCACCTCCATCAACTAGTCCCACTCTATGGAGTCATATGCCTTTGTGGCATCCAGGAAGACGGCCACAGCATTTAGTTCAGGGTTTATGTCTTGGATAATGGAGAACAGTGTGCGTAGATTGTGCGATGTAGCCCTACACGGCACAAAGCCCGCTTGATCAGGATGAACTAGTCTCTCCATGAGAAGGCTCAGCCGGTTTGACAACTTGGCTAGTATTTTAACATCGCAATTAATTAAAGACAGTGGTCTGTATGACTCCGTGTAATTAGGTGGCTAGCCTGGATTCAGGATGGACACAATAAAGGCCTCTTGCAAAGATTGTGGTAGGATACCTGCTTTTAGTGCCTCCTCATATACCTCTTTCAGTAATGTGACCAGTATATCTATAAATGTTTTGTAAAATTCGGCCGGTGGCCCATCCAGGCCTGGGGTCCTGCTTGACCCCAGCTGCATAATGGCAGCTCTGATCTCACGCTCCTCAAATTCGGGTGCAAGGAACTCTCATTGTGCATCGCTCAGCCAGCCCAATTCCACAGCATCTAGGTATGGGTCTACTTCTACCAGGGTGGATCTACGCGTGGAATATAGCCATGAGTAATACGTTCAAAAAGTGTGGAGTATTGCCTCTGTGTCTTTCTGGGGCGTCCAATTTTCGTTCCTGACTTCTGTAAAGTAGTTGGAGCATCTAGCTCTACAAAGTCAGTTCTGCCTGTGCTTTCCCTGGTCTCTCCCCCTCTACATAGCTCCTAGCTTTGTGATATTCCCCCCGGAACAAACATTCCCTTTCTGCTGCGTCCTGATATTCAGTGAGTGTCTCTCTTATTTCAATTTGTATCGCCTCATCCCTCCCCGCATGAGGTTGTGTCTCCAGCGCTCGTAGATGTTTTTCGAGCCGGCTCAGATTCCGTCTGATATCTTTTAATATGCCCCCTGCTTTAGCCATGCATATACCCCTCATGGCCACGCATCTAGTAAGTGATATTTTTCTTTAAACTATTGCACCTGGCGTTGGGACCTAGTCTAGTGCTGTGGATGAGGGTGTGAGCAGTCCAATGCTGGTTGTATGGTGAGGTTAAAGTCTCCTCCCCAGGTAATATGTGAAGAGCCTATATTCCCAAAGGGTGGTCAAGAAGGATTTATCGTCTGTATTTGGGCCATAGCAATTTACCAAGGTGACCAATTGTGATGCCAGTCTTCCCCACAGCACACAGTACCTTCCCTGCAAATCTTTTATAGCTCCCTCTTCTATGTAGGGAGTGTTCTTCTTTATGAGGATGGCCGTTCCCCTCAAGTATGTGGAGAACGATGAGAAGTATCTGTGTGACGCCCATTTCGTTGCGAATGTGGGTGTGTGTGCTAGGGTTGTGTGTGTTTCCTGCAGCATGACAATGTGTATATGCTGCCTGTCCTAGTATGCCAGGAGATGCCGTCTCTTACATGGGTCCCCATGTCCCCTGATATTCTACGTTAGTAGGCCTAAGCCCTCTGGCTGCTTATCCCTGTCAGTGTGGCTTTAATCTGCTAGGGACTTGTGTTTTTGCATTAAGCTGCGGTGTGTTACTATCCTGATCTGCTGCTATTTCACCAAATGTACCTTGAACTATTCCATACCTTCTATGTAGTCTGCTTTCCCCCCTCCCTTCTGCCCACAGTGGCTTCCCCAACTTGCTGTGAACCATTCCCCACTCCCGCCCTTGCCCTTGAGAAATCAAAAGTATCCTCAACTTAACCAGATAGCCCCATCCTTTGCAATGTATACTTTCCATGTCTGCATTTTCAGTTAGCACATACTCAAAAGGCTACATGAGGAGACCCGGAGAGTCAGCCATCACCTTAATGAGGTCACTGTCAACAAAGGGAAAGCTGAAGAAAAAAGTATAAGGGAGCAAAGAATACAACCATGAGAACGTAATCTTAGCAGTATTGTCCTTCGCTTCATTCGTCAAAAGAAGGATCTACTTCTGGGGTTTGTCACCTAGGGGGCGAAGCATGACCTCCCTCCAGGCGTGACGCCGTGGATGGAGGGTGTCCGGGACATAAGTATTGCGCGCCTGTCGAGTGCTTCACCTTTTGAAGTCCAGGGCTCCTTGTCCTTTCACACTCTGGCGTTGCTGCTGCACATAATTCCGTTTAGTTATGTTCTTTTGTATTTTATTTAGTCGGCCATTGTTGGGTGGGTCTGTATCCGTGATACCTATTAAGAGTTTAGGGGTGCGTCATTTGAGCTTTCGCACACCTAAGCGGGTTAGGATAGGTCTGGTCAACCGTTTGTGTGGGCTATTCATCGTCTTGCCTTGTTGGTGTAGTTCTATTCGTAGTCGGCGAGCTGCCTGTGCAGCCTGGGTGTTTGGGCAGAGATTTAATGAAGCACTTGGCTTGTTGTGGGGTTGCACAAAAATGTTGTTTACCGGTGTGTGTTATCCTTAGACCGGCAGGATATAGCATGGGGTATGTAACATTTGCCTGATGTAGTTTTTTCTTGACTGGCAGGAACTTCTTCCTGACCTCTTGGACCGCTAGCGTGAAGTCAGGGTACTGGCATATGTTGTAGCTGTCGAATGTCAGACTGTGTTTCCCAGGCCTTTCGCAAAGCCGTGTCTATATCCCTGTAGTTTAGTAATTTTGCCACGATGGGTCTCGGAGGTGCCTCAGGCAGGGGCTGTGCCACTAGTGTTCTATGCGCTCTTTCCCCCACCAGCAGTGGGGAAAAGGCTTCTTTCCCAAAGCAGGTAATCAGCTTGCGTTCCACATTCTCCTACATGTTCCCTGTATTGGCAGACTCGAGCAATCCCAAAATGCGAATATTATTCCTTCTGGACCTAGCTTCCAGGTCTTCCTTGTTTGCTGCAATTATCTTTGGGAGGCGATCCATTTCCTTCACTTGTTCGTTTCTCTGGATAGTGTCGTCTTTAGGCTCTGAGATTTTTTTTTCCGCTTTATTGATTCTGCCATCTTGTTTTTCGAGTCTCTGTGTTATAAAGTCCATGCACGTGCACCTAGTGTCCATTTTTGACTCAATAAATGTTAGTCTGCATTTCGTTGTCACCAGCAGCATTTTCATGTCATCATCATCTGGCTTCTGGCCTGAGTCCTCGTCGTTCATTGTTTCTGGGTCTTGCTCTTGGCTCTGTCCCCTTGCCGACTTGCAGGATTCAAAGGACAATTTGGGATGCTTGCCATCTGATTTGTCCATTGTATTTGGTGTCCAGTTAGCTGCTTACCGTGCAGTATCTGTGGCCTAGTGACGAGTTAGGCACTGATTGGTTGGGGGAGATGTGTGTTGCTTTGCTTATCTTCCGCTGAATTACTCCTCTGCACCTGGAATGGTGCAGTCCCCACCCTCCTATTTGCAACACTAAGGTGTTCCCAGTTTAATCGTGCGCCGCCATGTCTTACTAGAGCTTTTCAGTGAGGCCAGATTGCTCGACTATTGAGAGGAGGCGGGCAGGGGCAGCCCAGCCCCTGTGCTGATGCCTTCTTGCCTATATGTGGTGTCAGTAGGCCCTGCAGTATTTTCCCCTCTCATTGTATCTGACTGGGCTGCTCTCCCCTATTGAAAATGGCGCTTCTGTGAACTTTTTTGCTTTCCTGCGCGCCTTCAGGCCTCTGCTATTTCCCGTTCAGCACCTCCGCCCGGTGTGCTCCCGATGGTCTGCTAAATGGCAGGGAGAGCGGGCTCCCATGCCGTCTGTCTTCCACTTGTTTTCAGGCCGTCAGGGCATTTTCTCTGCTTCCGTTAGCCGGCCAGACGCTCCGCCTCGCTCCTTCCGCCTCCTCACCTTCTCAGTAGTGTGGGATCTCAGAGCTCCAAACAGCTTCCGGTGCCCGTAGGTGCTGTAAATTGCCTCCTTAGTTTCGCCCGACCGGTGATCAACAACCGGGGGGATCGCTGCTGCTTCACTGGTGCGGTTTTGCCGCTGCTCGTCTTGGGCTGCCTCAGGCCGCGGCCTAGCTCGCTCCCGCCGCACAGGTCTCCGCAGCCATTTGGCTCCGGAAAGAGAGCGCACTGCTGTTACCGGTCACGTCTGACCAGTTCCTCTGCTTCACCTATACAGCTCTCGCCTCTTGCATGTTGTTTTTGTTTTTTTTAACTCTCCAGGTGCAGGATAATTTGGTACATTCGTCCCAGACAGCCGGAGCTTCACCGAGGTGCGACCATCTTGCTAGTTCGCCCTCTAGCGCCCACAAAAACTTTCCTTAGTAAACCACTCGTTTTTTACACTCACCTGCTATCTGTTGCCTATGTGGAAAACCAGGCCCAAATTCTGTCTCTCTAAAGGTTAAATATCTGGTGCTATTGTGTTAGTGTGCGCAACAGCAACAAAATGTGCATTTTTAACATTGTATTTTTTTATCTGGAGTCCTATCTTTCTGTACACACGTTTGTTTTAATCCTGTTTTTAGGTGTATTTGTTTTTGATATTTGGGTTTATTGAATTCTGATTACTAATGTTTTATTACTGTTTACTTCTATGCTTTACGGCCTCAAGCCTAAATAAAGGTCTTTGAAAGTCCGAACAAACGAACATACTGATCCTTAATATCAAAGGACTACTTTCGCTTTGTCTAAAGTTACAACAGTTCAACCTACTCATACTACAGAACTAGAAACGAGGATGTGGGAAACATTATGTTACACTGAAACTGACACTGCAGAAATTTGATTAACATTCTCACAGATACTGAAAGTGAAACAAGCAGCCAGAACAACACTACTATATTAGTTGATCTGACTACAAATATTGCATTATCAGCAGAAACTGCACACCAAACCATACCATTAATACCTTTATTACAAAAAGATAAGGCCTGTAAGGCCTACTGTAAGGTCCAGAGTGTGGGTTCATCTGAGAATCTTTGCCTATTTCTGCACAGTTCCATGAACTGGAACGATCCATGCTGAAAATTAAACAAAAACAGCATAGGCCAACTCCAGAATTGAGTCGAAGGGTTGGCAGATTGGAAAGAGCCATTTTTGCTGGAAATGGATTAATATGATCAGGATTTTATGAGTTAGAAATAGCTATTAAACATCAAACCACACAAATCGCTCAAGACTGAATCACAGGTATGTCATTTGAGACATAAGAACACACCCTACAAACATTTGGCCATTCTGTGGAAAGTTTGGCTACAGTGACCTTAACTATGCGTAGAAAACAGCTAACATGCAGATGGAGTTAGTACAACATATTGGTTATGTAGCAAGGAGCCTAGCACATATTAGAAGTATGCTCAAAGAAATGCTGGCAGCTAATGAAGGAAATAGGCCATCGCGGTCTGTTGGGAAAATTGAGCAGGTCTCTAGTATGAGCAGTATTTCTATTAGTGAGCCAGCTACATCCAGAAACTCTAGAAATCCGAATGGAGAAGGACAAGGGAGGGCTACCCAGCATTCAATAAAAAGACCAAGTACTGAACATCAAAGGTGTAAATAGTGAGTAAAACAATATTTGAGAAGAAAGCCAAAAACTTGAATTAGATTTTTTTTATTCTAAAGAACATGTAGCAAAAAAGAATATTGGTGCTTTTGAGAAGTTGTATATCTTTATTATAATCTGTGAATAAACAGAAAACAAATGTTGATTGCTCAGGACATTTTGTTTTGGGGCTTTTTTCCTGAAATATGTATCATTTACCTTAAAAGTAGTTGTGACATCAGCTCTGCGCACACACCCCTTTGCAGCTCTTGGAGGTGGCAAGTTAGGGGGAATTTCTTTATTATCCTCATCAGACTCATTACTTTATGGGTCATTTGGTAGACTCTTATGTAATTCTAATTTATATAACAGCACATGTGGCTATCATTTTATACATTTTATGGCCATACTGAAAGGCACCCCTACGTTTGTGCAGACACTTGAATCTGCCATTAAGTAGGCCAATTGTTCTTTTTACAGTGCTCCTTGTTAGTGGGCAGCATTGTACCTCCTTTGTGTAAGCGGTTCTAGGAAGGTAGGGAGTCATAATCCATGGCATTAATTAATATGCACTGTCACCTGAAAATTTAAAAAGCTGGTTTATTTTTCAAAAGATCTACATACGTGAAAAGTAACTTTAAATTGTTGTGGTTGTTTCCAAACTCTCCTCTGTATCACCACCCACATAGTCCACAGTGTCTAAGTATGTAGGTCTGTGATCAGGCATTTGCCATTACATAAAATGTGTACGTTTAAGGAATGTTGGCTCCTTCTATTACGCTACACATATTCTGTTTCAGCAGGGAGACAAATTAAAAAGCGTGTATCACCTAAATGTCAAAGATCTTGTGGGACATGGACTATTGCATAAAATTGGATTTTGTAGTTTACAACTCATCAAGGGTACTTGGAAGTGAAATGTGGCAATGTATTCTAGCCAGAATTGCATTTAGAAAATTCCTGAAAACCAGCATAATGCACTTTGGGATATCCCTCCTGCGACAGCCACATTGAAAAGGTAGTGACCTGAAGCGAACAGGTGTATGCTATGAACAAAACCTGATAATATTTAGGTCTTGCTATACTACGTTGGAAAGGCCTTCTTATTACAGTATCCAAATCTCTAATTTAAAAAAAGAATGACCTATTTTGTAAGCCTGTATCTGACATAAACCTCCTCATCTTTTTGGTCAAACATAGTCGCCCTCTGTCTGAATATCCTTTCTCTCTGTGAAGCCAGTGGCATAGCTAGAGCTTGTGGCGCCCGGGGCTATCCCTCAGATTGCCCCCCCCCCCAAAGAGGTCCGAGAGACACATAGTATCGCCGCTAATAGTTACCTTGATCATGCAAGTTACATGCACATACATGACACGGTCCAAGGCTACACAGTTGAATACACCGGTGGCTGGCAGTACAAAAGAGAATGGTTTGCTCACTTTTCAAATCTTTACGCAGGTGAGGATATCCAAAGCCCCAGTGTTCCTCCCTTTATTTCTACTTCAATAGACCCCATCTTGGCCAATTATGATCCCTTTACAGAGGTAGAAGTCTTGACTGCCATTAATAGATTGGTTCCAGCCAGAGCGCCAGGCCCTGATGGTCTGCCTGGCGATTTGTTCCGCTCCGATCCTAAATCCTGGGCTGTGTATTTTACCATCTTACTTAATGCTCTCCTCAAGGGGTTACCTATCCCTGAGTCACGGAAAGGAGCGGAGGTAATACCAATATTTAAGAAGGGCTCCAGGGAGGACCCTGCCAACTACCGACCAATAAGTCTAATTGACATTGGTCAGAAGGTAGGGTTCTGTTGGAGCGTATCCTATCTTGGGCTACTGAGAACAGTGTCTTGTCACACTACCAGGCTGGGTTCAGACCGAACACGAGCACGATTGACCAGGTCTTTAGGCTGCTACTGTTACACTGGAAGGTTGTCTCGATTGGTAGGGGCAGCCTCCATCTAGCCTTCATAGATCTGAAGTCCGCCTTCGACCTGGTCTCTCGTGATCGTCTTTGGTCTGTTCTCCAGGAAATGGGTGTTCCGCCTCCTGTCCTCGACCTTCTGGTCCGGCTCCACGTGGGCAACTTTGCAAGGGTGAGGTGGGGAACTCGGGCCCAGAGAACTGAAAAGATTCCAGTCAATAGAGGAGTCCGCCAGGGCTGTGTATTGGCGCCCACCCTCTTTTCACTGTTTGTGAATGGAGTGGTGAAATTTTTGCTAGATGTTCCAGCTGACGCTCCCACCCTGGCGGGCGAAAAAGTCCCCACTCTCCTTTTTGCGGACGACACCCTGCTGGTCTCTAAGACACCAGCAGGGCTACAGAAGCTCTTAGATAGATTTCATTTGTTCTGTTCACTGAGAGGTCTAGCTATTAATACATCAAAGACTAAGCTTCTTTCCTTTAAATCACACAAATCACCCAGCGTACCCATTATGTCTGATGGAATCCTCCTAGAATATGTCAAATTATTCGACTACCTAGGAATCAGAATCTCCGACACCCTAAGCTGGAGACCCCATATTAATAAGATGCTGCTTAATTACAAAAGAGCCACGGGAGTAATTGCAAAAGAACATCGCTCTTCGACGAGCAAGCCAATTACTCCCGCACTAGTGATCTACCAGGCAAAAGCAGTTGGCTCGGCCCTTTATGGAGCCGAATTATGGGGTTATGACAATTTTGAAGAAATCACCTTGTCCGAGAACAAATTTCTGAGAGATTTAGTCTCAATGCCAAGGGGTACCCCTCTGAAACCACTCTTTAGTGATTTGGGCAGGCGCTCGTTCAAAGACATTTCAAGGCTACGTCCTTTGCTATTTTGGGCCCGCCTATGGCGCACCCCTGAGCTAGCCAAATATACTGAGGGCCTGAGAGAAATTATGAACACTTCAGGCTCCCATAAAATAAGCTGGCTCCGCAACATCAAAAAATCCCTCAACCAGCTCGGACTAAACGATGCTTGGGAGCTTGGAGCTCCCGTGAGCAAGGTGGATCTTAAAAGAGCATACTGGGCTTGGTTTGACAATCAGGATCTCAGCAATCCCAACGTAGGCAGGATAACTGAAGCTTTTTATACTCACAAACAGTCTGTTAGCTTTGAGCCTTATTTTGAGTTTGTACAAAAACCAAGGGACAGATCATTGTATCTCCAGTTCAGACTCGATATTCTTCCAACGCGTGAGTTTACTAGTAAATGGAAGCCTCCCCACCAGACCCCCGATAATTGTCTGATTTGCGTGGAGAAAGTTGAAAGCACAGCGCACATTATGGTCGAATGCCCAGCCTACAGAAACCCGAGAAGAAGATGGTTAGGCCCCGCTTGCCGTCTCCTGGGCATCTCAAACTATCGTGTCGCTCTACGCATATTACGATCTGACATAAGCTTGGTGCTAGTCTGTGCTGTGGCCAAATTTTGGGGGTGGTCTTGGACTATTAGAAGTAAACTCATCAGTTCCATTAGATGATCATGTACAATGCATTTTTACTGTTTTTTAACCACATTTTAAACAATTTTTAAACATTTTTTATATCGAGTTTACTCAAATGAGCCATTAAGCTACTAGTTTCAAGCATTTTTACAACCACCGTGACTTGTTACAAATATCGCTCTTCTGATGAATTGTTTTTTTTTTTATGTTTGTATGCATATGCTTTTATGATAACTTTTATCGAAATAAAGCTTTCTGACTGACTGACTGATAAAAGAGAACACACAGACTGCATGATCTATCTGGGGACTCGGAAAAACCACATGTGACATCCATCAGAGAGCTGCGTGAACAATTACCTGGTAATCCCCTCAACACAATGCGAACATGCACATACATGACACTGTTCAGGTAACCTTCATCTACAGCTGACATTAAATGACCATACATCATGGTCCCCCCCATTAAAGCAGTGGGGACCTGCACGAACGTGATGTGCTCTGGGGACCCAAAACCAACTTAACAGTGTCGAAGCCTGTGATTCTTTATCTTTCAAAAACAGCAAATTAATTATTCACAGGGAATGACTCACTGTGTGCCCTTAAAACTAAACGCAGCACAAAGGGGTCAGTCAGCTCCACCTTGCCAACACAGACCGGATACAAAGCCCACTCTGGTGGCCCAAAGGCAACAACCAGGGGCCGCTCCCTGTCATTACTTCCAAGCAGCAGCAACCAACTCCCTGGGAATGAAAAGACGTGTGCTCTTGGTACCCAAAACCAGCTTGTAATATTGCATCTCTCCTTCACAGCAGCCTCAGCACACACATGGTGCACAGCCTGCCTGGGGGCCCAAAGCTAAAATACAGGGAGGGGCGACACATTATGATCACAATCCTTAAACACAGTTGTGGGGGCCACGGGAACTTGTTCAACTCTATCCAAGACCCGGGACAAACTGTTCCGGCGCTGCGGCACTCCTTGAATATTCAGAAGAAACAAGAAACATTACATTTTTCTGCAATTTTGTTTTCACATTACTTTCATGGTAACCAACAGTGTTAAAAGTCTACAAGAACAGTAAAATCATATTAATGTGTCAAGTACTGAATGGCAAGGCTTGCACACTGCCGGGTGGGGTTTACCTTCAGCCCCTGGTGTGTGAAGGGAGGGGAGTGGAGGGGCCATCGACTGGTTAACTGCGGAGGATTAGGACAGTCAATCAGATTTTTATCAATAACCTGTCGTTCGGTGCCAAAGACCGCTCTGGCCTCTTCCCAGATGAGAGGCCTGGGGTCCCGCATGCCCACCTCAGAATCTGTACCCCAAACATGGTGGGAGGGCCCCCTGCACAAGAAGGGTGAGGGGGGAGGGAGACAGACATGAAGAGAATGAGGAGGGCCAGTGTGAGGGAGAGAGGCCAGGGAGTGATGAAGAGAATGAGGAGGGTGTGAGGGAGAGAGGCCAGGGAATGACATCCTTCTCGCAAGACTCAAACGCGGCGGCATCACGGGTACCGTCCTGGCATGGATCAGATCTTTTCTTACCAACCGTAGACAAACTGTTTCGCTAGGCCCCTTTCTCTCTACGGAGAAGACCATAACTACAGGAGTCCCCCAGGGCTCCTCCTTGAGCCCTCTGTTATTTGACATTTATATGGCCGCCCTTATCTTCCTTATAAAATCCTTTGGAATCGAAGTCACCTCATATGCTGACGACACCCAAATGATCGTCTCTCTGGACAAAAATAATACCGATGCCGAAACTAATTTTAAAACGTGTCTTTCTCAAGTCATACAATGGATGAAGAACAACCATCTACAATGTAACACCGACAAAACTGAAATCTTACCCATTGGCACTAATGTTACCTTCATCCCTGATAGTTGGTGGCCGGAAGGCACCTCCCCTCCACCAGAGATGGTTAAAGTAGCCAGAAACTTAGGGGTCAAGTTTGACTCCGCCCTATCTGTTCTCCCCCATGCTCTAACCACGGCAGGTACCTGCTTCAGCTTAATGAGGTCTCTAAAGAAATTATTTGATCTCATTCCACTGGCAGCCAAGAAATCAGTCACAGTTGCCCTAGTCCTCTCGCGCTTGGATTACTGCAACAGCCTGCTAGCGGGTACTAACAAATCCACAATAAAAAGATTGCAAGTGGCTCAAAACGCTGCCGCCCGTCTGGTTTTAAGGCTCCCACGCAGATCCTCGGCATCCTCGGCGCTCAAAACCCTGCATTGGCTTCCCATCCATAAAAGAATCCTCTTTAAGATTCTCTTGATCACCTATAAAGCCACCTGCAGGTCAGGGCCCAGGTACCTTTCAGCACGTTTCTCCCCCCACACCACCACCAGGACTCTTAGATCTTCCTCAGCTAATCTCCTAAAACCACCCCATTTTAAACTCATTACTAAAGGAGGCAAAACGGTCGCCTACCTTGGTTCCAAAGCGTGAAATGCACTCCCTATTAGCCTACAATTTCAGGAATCTAAATCCCTCTTTAGGAAGGCATTAAAAACTTGGATATACAATATCCCAGATGACCACTGCTTCGCGCTAATCTAAATTTTCTTCCATCTTGAATTTCCTTCCCAGCTTCCCTTACCACGTTTCCTCAGCGCCAGGAGGCTCCTTGCGGAGTGACAGTTCGCGCTTTATAAATGCATACTTACATTACATTACATTACATAAAGAGAATGGGGAGTGTGTGAGGGAGAGAGGCCAGGGAGTGATGAAGAGAATGAGGAGGGTTTCCAGAAAATGGCATTAGCCGCTCGGGCAACCGGAGAGAGGGCTTCATTTTCCTAATGGGCTAGAAGTGCAGCCAATGGTGGGAAGCTGAGAGACGCCTGTCCTGTGGACTGAGCCTGTAACCTACCCCCAAGTCTACCCATGGCACGGGAAGGGAGCCACTGCCGAGAGAGACACGGGTTGGGAGGCAGTGCCAGGGCAGGGCTGCTCTGTGGAGTGCCATGCTGTCAGCTTCAGACATCCATTGTTTGAATGTAAATGGTTGAGGATCAACTAAGCCCCTGGGTCCAAGCTGTTACATTCTTCCTCAATGTGGAGTGGGATTTTAATGTGTGTAATGGGTCTTTATTTTGGAAGTACTGCTCAGATGCTGGAACTACAAGATTTGTCTTTTAACATTATTATACACCCAGTCATTGATCGCGTATGGAATGCTTTCTGAAGCCCCATGCCTCTTCTCTGTGGAGAGCCATGCTTTCAGCTTCAAACCGTTTAGATCTGTGCTCACCCATTCTTTGAACGTAAAGGGTTGAGGATCTTTAACACTGTGTGACCATTCAACCCTTACCATACATATCACTATCCCCATCGCACATAAATGATCATTGTAAAATACTAGCATGCATCATAGCCAGCAGGATAAACCCACTGAGGCCCAGTCTGATGCTTTCAGATCAGGCAGCTTAAAACCAGTCACCACCACAGAACAATGCCACACAACAAACATGCACAAATATTCTTGCCACACATCAGGCCCGGCTCCAGGAATTTTTATTTGGGTGGGCCAAGGGTGCATTTGGGTGGGCCACTGCGGGCTCGATTTGTCGCATATATGTCTGGGCAGGCCTGCTTCAGGGCCCTCCTTTATCTCTTCTTAGTCTTATAAGGCCCAGTAAAACTCACTCTTTTCCAAATCTCTTTCTAAATATTATCACTCTTAAAAAGTGTTTTTTCCATGTAATGTTCCTTTGATGGGAAGAGGAGGTTTCTGAGGTGGGAGTATCAGGCAAGTGATACTACTCAGGCTCCATCTGTTCGAGCCTTCATGGAGGATCCCTCTTCATTACTACCTCCACCTGACCCCGGACTCGGCAACGCTCTCCCTTACAGGCTTGATTATCCACTACTCCCCTCTCCAGTGCACCTCATCTCACAGCTGACCTTAGGCCCCAGCCCCATATCAGGCACCATCGGGCTCCACTTTGCTTTTTCCCGGTAAAAACATTAGTAAAATCACCTTCAAACTTAAAACATTGAATATAGCAGTAAATATAATTAGCATGCGCTTTAAAGTATGTTCCACAGTAGCCCTTAGGACCCGACTGCTAATTAAATAAACAAAAACAGAAAGGCCATGACAGGGCCGGCTTTAGCGCTGATGCGAAAGTCTTTTTTGGCGCCACACTAATAACCTCTTTCTCCGTAAATACCTTTACTACCACCTTCCAACAGTGCCCCTCATCCCTCTATGGCCCCCCTAGGTACCTCCTCCTCAGATTCCCTCACTGCCTCATGCCACAAGTGCCCCTCATCTCCCCATAGCCCCTCCCCCTCATGACCTCCTGCTTGGACTCCCTCACTGCCACCATCCACCAGTGCCCCTTATCCCTCTGTAGCCTCTCCCCTTCATGACCTCCTCCTCAGACTCCCTCACCCTCCACCAGCGCTCCTCATCTCACCCTAGCTCCCCCTCCACACCATGACCTCTTCCTCGGATTCCCTCACTGTCACCCAGGGCACAAGTCCTAAAAAAAAAAGTGGGGGGACGCTGACGTCACGACAGGAAGTGATGTCACGAAAGGTGGCTTGCACCATCAGACTCATTGCCTCCCCTCGCTCACCCCTTAGATGCCATTGCATCAGAGAAGCCAGCGCGTAACCAGCGTTCTGAATGAGCTCTGATCTCGCCCCAGAGAGGCCAAAGAGTAAATGTGTGGCTCTATTTGCTCCAGTAATCGAGCTCCCGTTAAAATAAGTGAGGGGACGCCGTCCACCCGCGTGGTACCCCGACTCGAGCCCTGCAGTCACCCTCCACCAGTGCCCCATATCGCTCCACAGCCCCTCCAACTACCTCCTCCTCAGATTCCCTCACTGCCACCCTCCACCAGTGCCCCTCATCGCTCCGTAGCCCCTCTCTCATATGCATTTGTTGTTTAGCACTCCTCATATCAGTGTAGTGTGTCAGTACTTTACACCACGAACACATTATACAGAGACAATGAATCATACAAGTATGTAAATCAGTCTACAGGGAATGTCACATAAGCCAATGAGGATTACAAGGTGTAGGAATCACATGTCATCCATACTGGTGGGCAGTATATTTTGAGAGGGTTTGGTCTGGGGAAACACAACCTTAGGATTTAAAAGAGTATTCCATGGGGGTCAGCTTTACTGATTAAAAAATGTATCTCTGCCCAAACATACTCATTTTAGCAACATTAGAATGATGAAAGACTGAGGAAGTTCTAACTATATCACAAAACAAAAAAACGATACCATTCATGTTTGTATGCAGCTCTTTGGTGACAGTTCATTGGTCACTGTCCTGTGTTAGGATTGTAACTTCTGAACTGCAAGTAACACAAGGATCTCTGTGACAAAGGCAGTAACCCACTGAGCTTCCACATAAAATACAGTTCATCTGCATTTAAAAACTACTAACAGACAAATGATTGCTCTCCAGCGGATCATTAATCACCAGCGTTATTGGGACATTTGTTATTGTCTTATTGTTTTTCTGCATCAGCCATGATAATGATAAAAACTGTTTAAATGAAGCGCACACGAAGTACGGGGCCTGCTGGGCCTGTGCAGATTTTTAAAAGAAAAATAAATAGTCACACATTCTCTTACCTACTACTCCATTAGTCAAACTTTGTGTCACAGCCTGATGTGATAAGCAGCTGCAGGGGTCAGGAAAGGTGAATAGGAATTAACAAACTTATTTTCTCCTGTGCTGCATAGAAAAAGAATTATCCACGCAGCAGAACAGTAGGCTTTGTCGCCTTTCGCCATGTGGAGATGAAGGGGTGAAAAAATAAACAAAACCTCGTTTGCAGCACCCAAACTCCACAGCCAGAGCCAGCAATTAGCATAGCAAATAGCCCAGAGCAGCACTGCCACTGACTGCCCCAGGCCACAATTGGGCCCTGACGAGAGCGCGTAGTGGTGAAGCGCGTGACGCGTCACCGCTACGTTCTCATCTCGAGGGCCGGGCAAAAATGTAGGCGTAGCCCAGGGCCGTCATTGGTAGCGCTGGCGCGCGCTCTACAAGATTGACGGCCCTGGAGGCTGGGACCAACAACAGTCAAGGCTTCACAGCAACAACGTATACGCGGGCAGAAGTTGCAGAACGTCATGGTGGCAATTTTGCAGCACTGTGTTGTGCTTCTTGAAGATGTTCCCTGGTGTTTATCTTTACACACTGCAGCAGGCGCTGACGCACTGGCGCACTGAGCACTACAAACTAGTAGGTCAGGTGCGCGCAGTGTGCAGCGCGCTGCTTGCACTTTTAAACTGGGCCGCCCGGCCGCACGCGCCGTTGCGGCCGCGGTGGACTTTATAATTTATTTAGTGACACTGTGTCCCTAAATAAATTAGAAAGGCCGCCGCAGCCGCAACGGGCCACCAGTGCCGAGCGGCCGCCCTAAAAATAGTGCCGCCTGGGGCGGTCCGCCCCCACCGCCCCCCCCAGCTACGCGCCTGTGTGAAGCACAAAAGAGAGAGACACCTCAAATCTAAGTGGACAGGATCAAGCCAACACAAACACTAAAAACTCCCCTTAGAACAGAAAAACAGACTGCTACAAACCATGTGCAAAGTGTGCAAAGAATGAAATATACATCAAGCATACACAATTATATTATTTATTAAAATATGCTTACATATACCTATAAATTATGATAGCAAATAATGGCCGACAAACAAAAAAAAAACAAGAGAATTTCGTTGAGTCAAAATATGGTCAAATCAATGGCTCTTTCATTTATAAATCATATGATGCTGAAAATGTGTATTTAATATTTCAAAAACTAAACGTCACATGAAATGCGAAGTCCTCAATATGTGTACACCACTAACAGAACACTTACAAGATGCTCACATATTGGTATCTCACCCCTACAAAACTGCACAAGATGTTCGGCTGGAAGGGTTGTGGAGAGCGTGGTACCTTGTTGCTTATGTCCCCATAACCAAACTTCCTGACAAGATATACTTGCAGTCCTGTGCACTATGACAAACTCATTCTCCCACAAGAGACACTAGTAACACTATTGGAATATCTTGGTAATTGGGGCACCTACCCCATAAGTACCTCACTGGGAAAACTGATCAGCCATCTCCTGTTGGCTGCTAGCCTACGTAAAGCCCAGATGCAGAAACTGCTGAGTCCCTCTGCACTTAACACATGATGGAGGAAGGTGTGGACCATGTACGCAATGGAGCAATTGTCAGCTACAATTTATGCCCATTTATGACATATGTAAAAAAGGAGAACATGGTGGGGGTGGGGCGCCGGGGTGATGGTCGAAACTCTTCAGAGCTTTGGCATCTGAGATATACCTTGTTCAGAAGACCACAACCAAGAGAACGATGATGGCTACTGAATATAACTTGTGTAACTTTCAAACTAGTTGTATGACCTAACCTACTCATAACTATATCAATGTAAGAGCGCAAATTCTTCAATGTCTCTGTTGAATCAATATAAAGTATACATATGTAGAAATGTCCTCCCTCATGTGCAATCCCCAGCTCAAAGTTAACACCAAAAATAAAGTTGTAAAAAGAAAAACCAAATAAATAGTTCCGATTTTATACTTAAAGACCAAATAATTTGGCTAAAACAAACATAGAAAACAACCAATTGCGTGACATATTATGTACCATAATGATAAAGAATAAGCAACACAGATTACAAGATGTTTTCCCTGTTTTCACAGAAAGCAAATTGCCAAACAACAGCAATATACCGCCTAAGATCTCCCGCTCACTCAAGTAAAACTCTGGGGCCAAAAATACATTTACTTTATCATGCTACAGAAAATAGTCAACAATATATAAATGATATACTGGGACCATGCATAGACGGTGAGCCAAACCATTAAGAGTGTTTTACGGTTCCGACGGATCTAGTAGGACTGTGTTTTTAGAACAACAAAACTTCAGAATACAGTGACTAAGGGTCTGATTTAGATTGTAGAAGGAGTGATCCCGCTGTTGTTTTTTTGTCGGTCCTCATGCCCGCCGCCTTGACGGTGCGCCCGCCCAGTTTAGGTGTTGTCTTTGCAGTGGCGGGAAGACTGCCACGGACCTGCCGACTCTACCTAGATCTATCTCATAGGTAGAAGGTAGTCCGGCCAAGTTTTGCGCTGTCCAAATTATGAAGTGCATTTCCATCAAGGCAGTTGTGGTGGGGACTCCTCCAAACTTGGGTTGGTGAAAACGAATAAAAAGGAGTGAAAACTCACCTTTTTTAGGGGTCCCCACACAGATTCTGTTTTCAACGCCATTGTCCAGGTTCTTGCTGTGCTGCTGCTACTAGAGCACAATGCTCAGCCACCCCTTTGTCGCCGCATTCTAAGGTAGGCTTTTGTAGTGGGTCTGCATGTACAGTCAATGGTGTGTGCTTGTTGTTTGTGTGCAATGACTATGTAAAAACAATTACCAGTACACATTACCTACATGTACATATTGACATATACACAACACATATGTGGATTGAGATGCAAATACGTTGTTCTTACCTGTCTCCATGCCACCATTACCCCAGTATGTCAAGGCTCCGCTGCCAGGACACCACTAGCTGAATGGGAACAGCTTAATCGGCTCAACGCAGTACTGCCAGCCTGACGGCAACAGGGTATTGCTAGCCAGCAGAGAAGACTGCCACAACATCTTAATACGGTGGGTAGGCTGCCATCAATGCGAGGGAGTACTTGGCACCGCTGCTGCAGCAGGACAGCGGTAAGACCGCTTTGACCTAAATCAGGCCCCAAGTCTTTTTATATAATCAGTAATCATTCTCAAATTAGAAAAATGTTGTGCAAACCACTATTAGAAAATGAGGCAAAGTTAAAAACAAGAAATAAATTGGAAACTAAATGCTAGCTGCATAACTAGAAACTACACCCAGACCTGATTCTAATCCTATCTTGGAGAAGTAATGAAAAATCAAATGATTAACCCCTCTCTTTGGGAAAATATATTCTCATCGTTAGTTCAATATCCAACATGTAACTTTGCCTGCTTGGAACAACTTCAAAGAGACATGGAAATCCAACTAACACCTTCCATGTATGTTCACCGATAATACTTCTCTGTGAGACATAACACCTGGAAAAATAATTTAAGGCTTTCCTAAATAAGGTCATAATATTATTAATAAGTTAGCCCTACATATGCTCATATGTGACCCTCACATTCAAATAATGGAATAGTTCTCCAAAATTTGATGTTGATGCTGCAGATAAGGACCTGTGCATCGCCACACTGCGTGGATCGACATTGACCCATCACTTTGGCTCGCCAACAAACATGGTCCCTCCAAGTAGTACAAGTTGAGGTGATTGATGTAGAAAAGTTCACTGTGTCTGAAACCTTAATCAGTCCATGAGGTGTAAACCCCTCATAGAGTGCACTCTAATTCTGTTTTCTTTGTGGTCTTGGTGTATTTACAATTATTACATCTCCCACATGGGAAATGCCACATGATCGGGGGTAACCCTTGCAGTGTGTCCAGCATGTCCTTCAGTTTTCGTTTATATGGATTTGTGGGAACTAACATATCACTGAGGTTACTTCTCCTTCTAAAGGAAAATATAGGTTTTCCCAGGGTTTGTGAAACTATATTAAGGGCTTGGCAGCTTTCTTTACTTTATTAGACATTGGGAGCGGTGTGGTCACACAGACCAACTTATTTTGGTCAGAGCACAGGGTGGTCTCTCATAGGGTCTTTCAGTTATTTTTGCAGGCTCTTTTCTTGCTCTATTGATGATCTTCTTGTGGCGTTATCTACTGCTAGTTCCTTTGAAAGTAATTCTGCATGCTTATCAAAATCATGTTTTTGTACTGTTTCGCCTAAATCTTAAAATCTTTCTAAAATGAAAGTTCTCTTGCAGAGAATGAGGACAGAAACAATTAAATTGCAATAGATTATACTTGTACATAGGTTGTTCTCTGAGTAGGACCTCAAACTGCTGCACATTTAAACAGCAGGTCAAGCTGGGGTCACATACATTGCCCATAGAAGTGCCATGAATATGATGTTATATAACCACTTTAAATGCTAAAACGTTATAAACAGATCATGCTTTGCACAATCCATAATGAATTGAACAATAGTCAGAAACAGTAGACTGGAACAGGGTCGCTGCACTACTTCTCTTGGACCTTTTTAGCTGTCTTCAGCACAGTTGATCATGGCACTAATGCAAAGACTGTACGAAGCTAGTATAGAGGGGCTTGCTCTTGACTGAATCACATTCTACCTTCAAAACAGAACAAATGTCATCCATACTCCCTTTTCTCATCCAAAGCATACTTCCCAAAAACAGTGGAACAAAAACTAATTTCAGAAACAGGTCAAAGCCACTTAAGCCCATCTGGACAGATGATGTATGACCCAAATGAGATGGGAATCTGATGATGAAGCATGCCACTATTAGTTGATGAGGGTTCCACATCCTAACTTAGCATTTGTGTATGCTTTATCTAGCTAGCAGTTGGAGAGGCAGGTATACATAGGGAATTATTGGATTATCAAGTGGAAGTGCAATGGCACCTAATGTCCTGGGACATTAGTGTTAAACGTAGTATAAACGTTGGATATTGCCAAGCAACTACAGACTATCCTAGATCAAAGAGAAACCACAAAGAAACATTTCAGTGGAACCAAGTTCTCCTGGGCACCAACAATCCTAAAAGTCAGTCCGATTCAACTTGGTTCTTCATTTGTTTTTGGACCTGTCTAGTGTCTGTAAAGAAAAGATTCAGACAGATAACACCACCACCTAGTTTTATATACAGGCACAGCTAAGTAAACAAAATCACTACCATTATCTTGAAGGCAGCATTTCAATTATTCATGCCAGCCTCTTAACAAGCACCATATTTAGGTGTTCATACCTTTGCCAGCAAAAATCCAAGTTCAGGCAAATACAACAGCGTATGCCTATTTCAGTAGTACAAGTGATATGAAATTAATGTATCCCTGTTTTTCCCCTGCTCCACACACATTTTTCAAAATCCTTAGCAAAATCTGTAGCGATGAAAAGCACAAAACATTTAAGTTATGCTGCTAGAATGGGGGAAACCTGTAGTATCATAGTGTTAACCCAGCATTCTGAGGTTAGGAACCCACAATGATGTGGTATTAATACATGCAGAACAAAAAAAACTGCACTATCTGTAACTCAAGTGTTGCATTAATGCACCATTTAACTGTAGCGGCTGACTGGCCACTTTAATATTTACTTGCTGCACAAGATTGCTGGGAGCCTATGGAATGCTTTGATTATGTCTTGGCCTTCTTTGGGAAATACAGTGTTTCATGCTTTGAGGAAGCTTCCCTTAAAGCAGGACTTTGTTATAAAACTCTACTAATATAGAAGAGAGTGACTCAGAGAATGTTACATGAATGTGCCATTACTGTTGGATCTCTTTGCTGTTTTAATTTATCTCTGCAGTTCTGTATTACATACTGATTGGGTTCTCCAGCTGCAAACGTGGTTCTTATCAAATGGTTGTGTACCTCACTCAGACAATGAGGTCCACCCTGAAAATCAGCTTGTGGTATATAAGAGGCCTAACTGACACCAAATTAAAGAATGATGCTATTAAGGAGCTGAGAAGACATGACATCATTGTGCTGCAGAAAACATGGGCCCACCACTCATCTCTCTAGCATGACCTCACAGCATTTAAAGCTCCAAAAAGGGTTTAACTGGCAGGGGGGCATGCCTCTGGAGCCGTGTCGATCTACGTGATAAACAAGATAAAGGCAATGACAACTGTACAGAATTCAGGGAGTGGAGATTGTATTACCCTGAAGTAATCCTGGCCATCAGCAGGCAAGTGAGGCTCTTATCATAGGATGCATTTACCTTCACCCAGAAAAGGCAATCAACCTTGACATCATTGCTCGCAATACTGAGGAACTTGACAGCATCACACCCGGACAATATGTGGGTTATCATGGGAGATTTCAATTCCATCTTTATGTGTACAGACCCGAACAACACTTTGACAGACCATGACGACAAAATCTGGGGCATATTGTCGATTAAAATGCAATACCAAAGGTGCGACAATCAAGGCAAAGCATTAGATATTTCCTTAAATCAGCTAGGCCTATGCATTCTAAATGGGAGATTCGCACGAGACATCCCAGCTGCCTATGTGTATGCATCCTGTTTTAGGATGTCAGGCCTGGACTAGGTGTGGCACACCTCCAACATATAGCAAATTTGAAGTTGCCCTGACTTTGGCTAGCGACCATGCCATCCTCAAATGTGAAGCACTGGTCGCTCGACCTGGCCGTCCCAAAGTAAGTGCCATTGGAAGGCAAGAAGATCTTGAGCCCATCAATAGAATAAAGTAGAACATGTTAGACAAAGATGGGCAAGGTGCACATGTGGATCAGTGTTTAGATGTGACCTTGAAAGTAAGCAATGAAAACCTCTGAGGGCTCTTGGCCTCCCACCTGAAGGAATATGATGGAGTCTCAGCAAATCAGGCAAGTAGCGAGGAACCAAGGCAGATTAAGACCCTAACAAAGAGTAAGAATCAAACAGCTGCCTTAAAACAACTAAACCAAACTCTCAAAAACCTCAGCCGTGATAAGAGGGATAACAAGTGGCTGCGAACCCAGGTAGCCATGATAAGTCTGAAATATAGGACATTTCTCTATGCTAAAAAAAGGGAGGAGGAAAGCACGAGGTTGCCTTCAAAAACACTTCAAGATTTGGGAGAGGTGGGCAGAATACCGGGTCTGTATGTGGAGCCCCCTCCAGCCACATCAATAGACTAGCAGTGGACAGTACAATAAATGATGTGGACTAAACATAATTGTAACTTGTCTTCTTTTCGATCTGGGAGATTACGTAAAATAGGTACTCAAATCTTTACCAAATGTATGACTGTACTTTTTAATGTTGGGAAAACACGTTTGATTATATTAGTTTTTTCAGTTGCTATATTATAATCAAAAGTTGACATTACTGCTACTATGTATATTCTACTGTTTGGAAACCTGGTCGTTTTAGATCATTTATGGCTGTCGACAATAAACATTCATTGTGGGGAAAAAAAAGGCAGGAGGAAGCCAGAAGGTGGGCTGAATCAGATCAGATAATAAAAACTAAGGATCAGAGGAATTTCTGGCTATGGATCAACAAAAGCTCAACCCTAAAGCCTTAGCTGCAGTCATTATCACCCCCGCGGAAAGGCCCTTAGGTAGATCAGGCGGTAGATGGCGGTGAGATTGAGACACCTTGACAGGGCACCAATATGCCAATGATATTCTGAATCCTGGTCCATTAGTAAGTCTGAACCATATGGTGACAGCCATCAAAGCACTGCACCCAAGTGGATCCCCACGCCCAAGTGGCATCCCAGCTGTGGTATATAAATGGGCCCCAACTCGAAGAGCCTCAGTAATGGAGCCCTTATTCCAGGATTACTTACTGGGGCAATCATCCCAGAGTCATGGAGGGGCTCACTGTTGGTTCCCTTACACAAGAATGGCTCCCGATCATGCCCAGGGAATTATCGTCTGATGGCACTCCTTGACAAGGTAGGGAAGTGCCTTACAAGCATTTTAAATCGAGAGCTTCAATCCTGGGCAGAGGAAAAAAAGCTGACCCCCCCAAGCAAATAGGCTTTCAAAAGGGCTGCCACATTGAAGACAACCTCACCTGTATTTCCTTCCTGAGTGAAGTAACAATGGCCACAAAAGGCAAGGCCCTATATGCTGGCTTATTAGACTTCCAAACTGCGTTCCAACAGTGTGTCAAGACCAATATTCTGGTCAAAGCTGAACTCCTGGGGCATCCAATCTAATTTTCTTTAATTCTAGACAGCGTTTGGAATGGGTTCACCCCCCCCTTTACATTTTTGTTTTTAACTGCTATTTTTATGTTTGCCTCATCATCCCTCACTTGTTTGCAGCTAACGCTCTTTATTTTTTAATTGTGGTTTTAACTTGATTTTTTTGCATGCCCTTTCAGCATTTTATTTGCCAGCAGTCCATTCTATACTTTGCTTGCCAGGCATCTGGCAGACTCCATTGTGATGATTTTAATTAATTACACAATAAAAAATGTATCTACTTCCGCTACAGGTATTCTTTAACCTTCCATGGATCTTTTGTGGCCTCATGAAAGGGTCCCTTTTAGTGGTCTTAATAAACTTCTTTAAGGTGCATGTGACATTGTACAGTTCTTTTTATGCTTTTGTGTGGTAGCTGTCAATAACATAGCCCCTGCCTTCTTTAAGTTGCTAGCTTTGAAGATGTCCTAAATGCCCTATCACCAGCCATCACCCTCCCTGTGTTCATTTTATATTATAGTTGTTATTCTTTGCAATTATTTGAGCTTGCCTCTATCATACGCTCCTCAAACTATTTATCTGGCCTCATAATGTACTTCTTACATCACTGTCACTGTCAAGCATTCCTCAATTTAACAAATCTTAAACACCTTCCAAATCATCACTTTCCAGCTATAAATTTCAAATTAAAATATTCATAACCATAAAATCCTCTTAACCCCATCCTTTTGTTTAGCTCCTGTAACATCCAAAACATTACTTGCGTTCAGTGGCCATGCTGGAATCTAAGCAGATTGTGGTCCAGTATAATATATCTTTATTCATGGTGTAGCTGTAGAATTGATTAAAAATCAGTCAATCATTAGTAAACAGAATGCAGCAGGTGAATGATGTTTAAAAATCCAAAAATCAAAAATTCCTTGGCAACTTTGAAGCTAGGCAACTCTCTCTATCATGTCAAATTCTGGTTATGGGTCAAATGGTATTCGCGTAGTCTGAGTCCATGGATTTCTAATTGATTCTTATTGTGCTTAATGTAGAGTTGGATTGCTGCTAAACGAATGTTACAGAATGAAATCTACAATCAGAAAATATCCCAATGTATTTTGCAGTCATAGACTTCCTAGTGCTGATCCTAATGGTATTCTTATACATCACAAGAAATATAACTTTCGGTCCAAAACTTAGAAATATTGTCCAAAGGGGTGATCTAGGGAACAAAGGAATATCCCTTTATCAGGACTTAATCCTTCACTCACCAAATGTGGCATGCTTCATCATTAGGATTCTCCATGTGCCGCGATACCTAGTCCCGGCACAGGCTACAACCCCCAACTGAGAGGGAGGAGCTCAGACATGATTTGTTTCTAAATGGAGGTATGCTAAATACCACAATGATGAGTTGGAAGTTAGGTTTGACGAGAGACGCAGCGCAAGGAAAAAAATGTGGGGAGCTAACCTCGCAAGTCTTTAAAATTCTCCTCGGACCACCCTTTCCCCTTGTTGTGAACCACATTTACCTATTCTTACCATAACAGCTGTGTTGTTTTGAACATTCCCCTAAGACCAGAAGTATCATTGGAGCTGGGCAAAATTCAACTGTGGCACTGTTTTTCACTTTTAATTAATAATGAAGATGGTCAGCTGCAAAGGGTCTTGGTAATTGTTAGAATTGTTTATAATAATATGTAGATCTCTGCTTTACACACCGAACTTATGTTGATTCAATCCTACATTGCCCAATTGGTCATTTTGTCTTTCATCAAAAAAACCAAGCTGTAGCTGAATACCTTATTGTTGTCTCGTGTTTTTGCAGGAGCAAGAGACGATTAGTCTCTGAATGTAATGGTGGAGGTTGCGACTTGCCTCCTCTTTGAATGCAGAAACAATTAGAGAACAATAAGGCATACAGGTAAAAATTATGTTTTGTAAACAGAGACAAAATTAATATTTTTTTGTTAACTAAACCACTATTACCTGAAAGGTCCATTTGAGCTACAGCCAAGTTAAAATTACAGTTTTAATATGAAATGACGTGTCAGTTAGTGAGAGTCCAGGCATGGATAGATGATTATAGGTGAGAAGGTTTTGTAGGAGATATTCACCGATCTAAATGGAATCATAATTTTGCCTAGTTTGACAGAATGTAGGTTTGTGTGATGTTTTTCCATTGTTTGGATATTTACGAATAATTCACAGAACTTGTTTTTACTACGGTAATGAATGTAGAAATATGCCTGTGGAAGTGGCTGTGGCATTATTTTTCTTCAACGTTCTGTTTCTCAGAAAATCCTACTCGACAGAAATATTTTGTGTTCCTGTAAATGGTGTGGTAGTCATATTGCTAATATTAAAAGTGACCTTAAGGAAGATGGTTTGTCACTAAAAATAGCATTATATGATTGGTTGTGAGGAAGTATAATTTTCCATCATAAGATCTTTGAAACCAATATCAATAACTGTTATACCTGAAATATTTACGGAGAACTTGCATAATCATTTCAGTAAAACTCCTGGAAATCAGCATGACTGTTATTACATTTATGTTAGGCCATTTCAAATATCTAGTGCAATTCTTTCTGTTTCTGCTGTAGCATTGATTTCAAGTGTTTAAGAGAGCTGTGCAGTCACCTTAGCGAAAAATCACGCTGAACTAAGATTAAGCATTTATTCCCAATATGTTGTATCATACTGTACTTCAAACTAATATGAATGGTTTACCATGTTTGGAGCAGCTACTGATCAACTTCTCAATTTCCTATTACGTCCATTATTTTTAAAGGAAAGATTGTTCACCTACAATACTGCTTTTGATTTTATCTGTAGAGTTTGTAATGCGGTGGTGGTTTACATTCAGATAACAATTAGAAGATGAAAATATAACTCACATCTCTAGCCCCTAGTTTATGAAGAAGACAGGACGCATGTTGACTAATGATGTCCAGGGTTGTAGTTTGATGCTGCATCATATATTATGCACATGACACTTTATGTACAAATTATCTCCTGCGTTCACTTTTATTTTATCACGCCTATTGCGTTTATTCATGTATAGAATAATCATCTACTCCATTTATATATATAAAGAAAACAGGAGTGGTGCAAGAACACATTCCTGCCTAATTCCTCGTGTTACTCTGAAACTGGTGGTAAACTCCCTTTCTGTCCCATATTGAGCTCTTGTATTCAATCATTTATATATTTGTGACAGGTATGCAATAGTTTCACTAGGGGCACCCATGAGAGCCAGGGTTTGCCATAATTTCACATGATTCACTAGGTAGAAAGCACTTGTGAGGTCGACAAAACACAGGTGTAGATGCCCTTTTTTACAACTGTATATTTACTGATTGTTAAATGAAGGGTAATGCACTGCTCAACAGTCCCTGTCTCCCTTCTGAATCCATACTGTGTTTCTGTAAGGATTGAGTTTTCAGTTGCTCAGATTCCCAATCTCTCCAGAAGGATTCTACCCATCAATTTTGACATTGTGTCACGAAGGGAAATGGGGCGATAGCATTTGGCGTCACTTTTATCGCCCTTCTTCCAAATTGGGACTATGATACTTTCTGTCCAAGTTCCCGGCACCAGACCACCTGCTACAGCATTACACACTCTTTGTAAAATTGGGCCCCAGAGACCCATATCCATCTTAAAAATGTCTCCTGGGACCTCATCGGGTCCAGGTGCCTTCCCATTTACACATCTGTCTAGGGCCACTGTGACCTCATCCAGAGTAATAGGTGCCAAATTAGGGGAGTCCAAGGTAATAAAATCTCTATTATCTGATGGTACTGATATTTCATTAAAATCTCTGTTATCTGACGGTACAAAAATTTCATTATCTGGGTTAAAAACCTGTCCAAAATACCCTATCCATTCCGAGGTCTGGACCAAGCTCTCAATTGTTATTGCAGAATAGTCTTTAAAATAGGGGTGATTCATTTTTTCCTGAATAGGGGGGCACCCCATGTACTAGCTGCTTGGGTTGATTTTTCCCATGCCTGGACTTGTATCTCACTTTTCCTTCCAGTGAACTTCTGTTTATATTTCATGCTCTGTGTTTTTATAAATTCACTATCTCTAGGCCTAACCTTTAGTGCATTTTTTAACACTTGATTGTCCTTAGTGCATTGGCAATCAAACCAACTGACATTTTTAGAAACTATCTTTTTATTCTTAATTTTTAAGCCCCCAGAGATTGAAGAGGTAACATTACAGAAAGCCCGAATGATGAGACAGTCAGAAGAATCCTCCTTTTTTACAAATCTCAATATCATATTGACATTCTTACATTAATCTATCTAAAAATTAAATTGGATTAACACCAGACCATTTGATAGTGATGCCGTTCTCTCCTTGGGTTGATATGGCAGGGGCTAAACAAGGCCCCTCCTGGGAAGTCTCATTGAGTCTAAGAGTTAGGAATAGCGGATGATGGTCACTAAAGCCACTTTCTATCACCTCCATTTTCACTATCTGTCCTCGTCCAAATTCAGAGATTAATATGTGATCAATGATTGAGGACTGTCTATGGCCTTCGTAAGTTGGTAACTGAGATTGTCCTTCTGTAATCAACTGATCCAATAATTTTAGATTATATTTATGCATTTCCCCGTTAATAGTCTCTCCATATAAATTGTGTGGAAAATGGGAATAGTTTTGACCATACTCATTCCCATACCAGAATATCACAATTCTTACTGTTAAAATCCCCAGGCCGGATACAAAAAACAGTCACTTCTAATGTGTTTTATAAATAAGTCTAACTTATTCTAGAGTGACATTATGACCTGACTTCTAGTATTATTAAAAACATTGTTGTAAAAATTAATTATTACAAAACACTTATCAAAAGTTAAAAACCACAGGAATTGAAAATATTGTGAGTCAGTATAAACTTTCTTAAGAATAAAAGGGCATGTAATGGAAACTAAAACAACTAGTCCTCCATTAGCCCTACCATTCCAAGAAGGAGTTGCTGAGGTGTCAACCATGGAAAAACCATCAATATGAAAAGGTTCTGTGTGCCTTGCAAACAAATGATGTGACAATTTCAGATTGATTTGAGCCATGCTTCATCGTTCAGCTTATGTTTTTTTACCCGCAATATTCCACGTTGCTAATATCAAATTTTTGTGTGGTAATACTTCAATTGAGTATGGTTCTTGATTAGTTAAATCATTAATATTTTTTGCAATAGTAGTAGAACAGGTATTATATTCTACAACCTGGTGTAGTCAGTCTAGATCACTGTATTTTCTGAGAGGTGAAAACATGTTGGTCAATGTACATGGTATGCGCCAGTCCACTGGGGCTGGTCCATTAACTGGATGGCTAGAAAGCTCCGTGTCTGGTTTATAGAAGAACCCCAAAGGTACTACAATATTAGCATCATCTTGAGGCCTTGTTGGTATTGTCCCTCTAGTACATAGCTCCCTAATCAATGCTCCAACGATTTATTGGAAGTGAAAAGTTACGACAATGCAGTCCCCTTCACAGAGTTTTGGAGATTTCCCCACCCAGCTTACCATAATATTATTTTGGGCAAGGGAATTCGAATTGTAATACCCGTGTCTAGTGAACCAATGCACAATCTTGTTCTTCAAGTCCCCCATTCCTCTTTAGTCCCTTCTATTAACTCTGGCACGTTTTTCAAAACGTTTGTATAGGGTGTTGCCTCAGATGGTAAATGCAGGGGTCTCTGATGGTCTCTTGATGGTTGAGGATTGGACGGAAATTTATCCATATTTGTTTTTGGTTACTATTGATTTTGTCCCACTAGAAGTCGGCAACCCTGAAGGTCTATTACACTTATCCATAGTGTTTTTGCTCGGCGGGGTACTGCTGAACCTGATGAGATATCATTAGCCGTAGCTCGTTGGTTATGTTCCACAACTATACTACCAATTGTGGCCTTCGAATTGTTTGCAACAGAGGTTTTCTCAGGTAATAGTGTAATTAATTTTGCAATCCGGGCTACATCGCTCTTAATCTTTGTAATTTCAAACAATAATTTCCTTTCAATTGTGTCAAATTTCCTGGGTAATTTCTTAAATAAGATTTCCAAATTTTGAGAATAGTCGGTACTTGATACACCCACTGAGCCCTTGCACCGTTTCTTCGGCTGTGGCTGTTTGAGGCTCATTTATTGTGCTTTTCGATGGTTGTTTACTTTATTTTGCACGGGGAGTTATCAAGTCTGTAGTATCTGTTTGGACTGATATTTAAAGTGATTTGGTTAATTTACAAGGTGCTTTACTAGTGTTCTGCCTTAACAACGTTGTGCCCTTTGACAGAGAGTTTATATTTAATTCTGACTCCAAAGCTGCTATGTCAGATCTAGTTCCTTCCCTAACTGCGGTTAGGCCTGTCTTTGTAGCTGCTAGGGGCTCCTCTACATTAACAATCTTGTTGTTGATTAGTCCCATTGCAGTGATTAAATAGTTGGTTATTGGGACGCCTAGTTTTGCATTTTTACTTTTGTTGCATGATGAAGCGGCTGCAAGTTTACATTTTCCCATGATTGAAAAGAAAAAAGAAATCAACTTAAAAACAATTAAAATGGCTGTACTAATATGCGATAAGTATATTTCCTCTTACCGTGACTCAGGAGTTTTTGTTTAGGAGCCTGGAGGGGTAGCCTAGCCGTGGCTGGCTGCGGACGGGCACAGACGGACCCGGTCTTCACCCGATCTTCGCCCGGGCATGTGCCTGGGCATGCCCTGCACACGTCTCGCGCTGCAGGGGCCCAGCCAAAGATCGTATACGCAGCTGAGCACAGGCTACAGGCGTGTAGTGGCGGCGACGGCCGCAAAGAATGCTAAGGCTTGTGGTCTTGCCCCTCCTGCACACAAATGGGCTCCCGGTCTGGGGGGGGGCCCAGTCGGAGATTATATGCGTGTCCGGGCGCAGGCGTGTGGTGGTGGCGACGGCAACAAAGAATGCTGGGGCTTGTGGTCCTGCCCCCTCCTGCATCAAAGCCAGTCATTTTTGCACCGAACCTACATAATGGTTAAGTGGGAAAAAGCTTCATCTAGCTTACCATTCCAACTTCTTAATTTCCTCTGAGCAACTTTTGAGCACTCTTTGCATGATACAATTTTGCTAACTCAATATTCAGACATCATCATAATCATAAATCTTCGGTTTTTAAAATGAAAACCATTAAAAACAACAAACATAAAAAAACAATACATCATTTGCAATCAGACAGCATCCTTCTTTTAACAGCTCCATCTAAAAAACATGAAACATAAGTACAAGTACGTTGATCACAAAAAAGTTGTAAATACAGTAGAGCAGGGCTTGCCTGTGTAAAGTATTCATTAAAAGTAAGGGAATTATAAAATCAATCCGCAGTTGTTTATATAACTGACAAAACATGAAAAATGCTTGGTATCTTCTTTACAAACGGAATCACATTTAACAGGTGCTAAATTGGAAGCTTTGGACCAGCCTCCAGGAATCCAGGTGAATGGTGAATCACATTCAACCTAAAATGATTTAGCAAAACTCAGGGATTATTAGTTATTGCAAAGGTTAGATATGTTTTTTTATGAGGGGTAGTTTTCAGCATAACATGGGATCATTACAGAAGGTTTGATCAATTCCATAGATTAACTATTGGCTTGCTGTCGGGCCAGGGTGGAAGGTATGTTTGGTCCATGCCAGGTCAGCTTTTACAATTTTTTCCAGGCAGTCAAAGATTTCAGTGAGACCGAAGTCTTTAAAATAGGTCTCTACATATATGATTACCCAAGGAATTCCCTTACTGCCTACTCACAAGAGGCAATTCCCTCAACAACTAAGGTTGCTCCCAGATGGTTTATATACACAGTTAATAAAATGGTGCAAGAATGCACCCTTGTCATACCTTGTTTTGATTTGAAGGATTGCGTACATTCACCCCTTATCCCATACCTGCCAAAGCAGGCAAGTTTGGATGAAGATCACAAACAAAAAAGATATTTTTGATTTAACCTGTCGAAGGTCGAAATGAGGTCCATACAGGCTATAAGCAGACAACTTTGCTTGGCCACTTCATATTTGTTAATGATCAAATGAAGATTTAAACATTGATCAATCATCCCTAAACCTGGTCTTGAACCATACTGTAGGTCAGATATTATATGATTGTCCTTGGCCCAAGACATAAGCCTGTTTAAAGCTATATGTGCGATTACCTTCACCACTGAAATTGGTCTTTAACAAAAAAGGTAATGTTTGTTTCCCTTTTAAATACAGATGCAATAAAATCATATGTGACCAGGAGTTAGGGATGAAATACCTAATGGTCAGTTTAAGTAGTGGAGCCAAAAATGTGACATCTGCATAATACAGCGTTATTTTTGGGGTGAGCAATAATAGCATCCTTAACATCCTCCAGTGAGAAGCAGATCTCGGATAGTCATGAGGACACGAAGAGTCATAAACCATTCAAAGTGACTAACCCATTTGTCTGAACTGATTTGTGAACACAGGGACACACCATCTGATTGTGAGAAAAGGGGGTGATGAACAATCTCCCAGAAGATTGCACTATTTCTGAGACTGTTTACATATGTAAGCTATTCCCAAGTCTCTTATCATTGTGTATTAAATGACTGGCAGCTACTTCAGCACTTTCTCCAGGCTTTTTTTAAAGCCTGATGAGTTTGTAATGGGCTTTAGAACACTGTAGTCAAACCACCTAGAAGAACCAATTAGGTTTGATTTTATCCCCGGGTGGTCAAAATGATCTTCAGGTTGTCATAAATTGACTTAAATGAACAAATAATCAATTCAGCTGTTCAACATTCATCCATACAAACATAAAAGTCAGCAAAACATATTGTGAATAATTTTGTATAAAAAGCACACAATCACTTTAGCCTACCTCGTCCTACACCCCTGGTCATAAATTGTCTCCACTCCTTTTAACAGTTGAATAACATGGTTAGTATTGTTGCCCCAAGTGAGTGAGACAGTGAGTGGATTATAGTTCCTATGATCATTCCATATTACCTTGTGACTGAAGAACACTCTCTACTTGTCAATGTTGGAATATGAACATATTGGGTGTAATATTCCCTAAATTCGTTATGAATTATGCATTAAAATCATGCACGGTAGGATTCAGCATTTTGCCTTTGCTCAGAATGTTACAAATGTAATCAATTATTTTCTACAGTGGTTGTCTGAATCGTTTGTGACATGGATATGAAGTTTGGTGTCATCTGTTTACACGTGGTAGTCCAAATATTAGCTCTCTGCAATGATTCAAAACAGTATTTTCACAAACTGTAGGTCATGACCCAGTGGTGGGTGGCTAGCCAGTTTTTGGTGCATTGTTAAAGTCCAAGCAATATTTAAAGATTCCTTTAAATTCTGTATTTATCTTGTCACATTTGCTGTGTTTCAAAGATGGAGGTCCAATGCCAGGCTAGTTCTTCTGACAGATTGCTGTTTATCCAGTATTGGGGTATCTTTCATAGAGTCACATGCTTGAATCATTCCCCGTCGTCGAGATGGGAGTCCCACAGTAATATAATCAAGCAGTAGTTAAAATATACCATAGGTGATAATGGCGTAGGCCACACCTGTGATAGCCTATCTATGTCCTTTTTAAAAAAGGACCACATGTTAAGAACAGCCAATCAACTGTCAGTACCCTCTAGAACACTCCCAGCAGAGTCAGTTTCCCTCATATTTTCACTGCACGTCTTCCGTGAAGAGTCTCCCTGAGTTCTACTCAGTTTTTTCTTCAATCTTATCTGGATTTTATCTTGAAATATTTAACTTTACCAGCATGTCTGATAAAAAGGCCTTTTTCTCCCATGTAAGCCCTGTGGCACGAAAAGAGTTTGTGGATGAACTGCACAAAGACTGCATATATTGCCTCCACCTCAACCATGAGGTAAGACAGTGCAACATTTTTTGCACCTTCTCCTCAAATACTCTGCAGGATAGAGAAAGGAGGTTGCTTTTATGGCTCCAGACGACCAAACAGCAAATAACGTCATCTGATGAAGAGAGTGATGGATCTTCTATGCCCTACAAAAGGACCGGATCCCAAGAGGATACCTCTGAAGAGGGCAGGAAACATCTCAAGCCCTCTCATGAGAGCGAAAGCTCAAAAAAGGAGTCTCCTCAGAGCCTGCATTATCCTTACCTACCACAACTTCAAGTTAGGGAAAAGACAATCTTCGAGCCTCTTACTCAGTTCATATGAGGCACAGAACTGGCAAAAAACTGCCGTCCACAAAATCATCGACGATGACGACACCATGCTAGATGACTGTGAGTACCACAATCTCATCGCCAGCGTCGGCGGCGGCGGAATCAATAACGACAGTAGCTGTCACTGGTCTCATACTGTCTACGATGATCTCCCAGTCAAAGAGCCCATTGATGGTGAGTATACCGACAACGACGGCATCATCGACAATAACAGTGCCGACGACTGCAATTCCATCGACGTAGACCCCCCAGCGACGAAGACCCTGTCGACGCTTGATCTGTCGATGACAACACCGCCTACGTTGATACCATCAATGAGGGAACTTCCAGCATTGATGAATACAGTGCTGTCGACGCCACTGGTAGATATTAATAAAGTGAAAAAAGCATTTATACAGCCGGAGGTAACTTCACTTAGTAAGGTATCACCTTTGCCTCCTTTGTAATAGTTGAACTTAGAAGACTCTGAGGATGATGGAGTATATAGTGTAGCTAATAGCACGTCCAAGTTACTGGTCAACTGTCAGGAGGAAGATGATTATGAGGATGAGGAGCAAAATTATCAGCCATATATAGCCCCACCACATCATTACCTCCTGAGCCTTGTACTAGAGACTAGTCACACCTACCACCTGCTCTCATCCAGTACCTTCAAGCGATGCTGACTAACTACAGACAGAGGGTTCCAACTTCAGGTGACCAACCAGAACAACAACCTCCTCAGTCAGAAACTACAAGAACACCGACTTTACTAGCACTGGTGACACCAAGGATCACACCTCGCCTGCTAATATCGGTACCTCCCACAGAAGGTCCCTCTTCTTCAGATGAGGATATAGAAGGGGATATCCCGGATGCACTACCACCGATGGATCTTTAGGACGATTATATTATCCACACTCCCTCTTCTCCGCCACTTCACCCAGCGTACTAGCCTCCCGAAGACTTTGGAGGGTTTCACAACTTAATGGAGAGGGCAACCACCAGGTTTCATATGCCAATGATGGTAAACCATTCAGATTACTTGCTGCATGACTTCAAAGAGAAACAAGAACATCTGTGTGCTCTATTCCCATAATAAATTACATATGGCAGGAGGGAGTGAAAATTATGAAAACGCCAGCTACCACATCGGCAGTGCTCCCTCGGATTGACAAAAATACAGGGCTCTAAAGGATTCTCTGTCCTGGCTCACAGGTCATCCAAGACCAGATTCAGTCATTTCACAGGCAGCACAGAGGAGATATAAGAATCTGGCCACTCCCATCACAACTCTGACTGATAAGGAGGGATGCAAAATGGATATTATGGGGAAACGTTTTTTCCAGCATGGCAGCAGTCACAGTTCGAGCAGCCATTGCCCTAGCAATCATTGGCCGGTATGACCATCAGATTTGGTCTGACATGACCTCTATGGTAGACCTCATCCTGGAAGATAGAAGGCAAGAAACCAGAAAGATTCTATTGGAAGGAGAGCGAGCTGCATCATAAACCATTGTCTGTCCAATGGACATAGCCAACAGAGGTTTTCGGCAGCTAGCTGGGGCTGCAGTGTTGCGTCACCAAGGACGCAATGGTTAAAAGCCACTACCTTCAGGCCTTAGATCCAAACAGAAATATTGGACATGGCCTTCAATGGGGACTCTTTGCAGTACAGGAAAATATTATTCAGAGGAGCCAGAGGACACAGCTTCACCACATGCAGAGGTGGTTTTCAGAGGCCCCAACAATACCAGGCCTATCAGCCACGAAACAGACAGAGCTATCAACCTCCTGCATATCGTCAGTCATCTTTGGCTGGTTTCTCTCACCAGGGGGTCCGCAGGAGAACACCTACCCATGGCCGAGACGCTGGCAGGAAACAATGAACCAGACTGGGTTCCAGCTTCCTATCCTCCTCATCCCATGGGTGCGAACATTTCCAATTTCTTGCAACAGTGGAAGGAGATACCCTCAGACCAATGGGTATTGGACCTAGTCGCCTTTGGTCATAACCTGGAGTTCACAAAGAGACCAACCACTACTCCACCCAGGAGAGCCCTTCCCCCTCATCTTCACTTATTACACAAAGAGGCCAAGGCCATCCTTTTCAGAGGAGCAGTCTAAGAGGCTCCCTTACTGCAAAGGGGGACAAGGTTTCTAATTCAATTTTTTCTTGATGAAAAAGAAATCAGGGGGACTGTAGACCAATACTTGTTCAACAAGTTCCTAAGGAAACAAACATTTAGGATGGTAACACTGGCCGATATCCTGCCTCCCCTCAACAGAGGAGACTTCATGACCTCCCTCAATTTGGAAGATGCATATTTCCACATCCCCATCCATCGAAAACATCGAAGATTTCTCAGGTTTACGGTAGCTGGAACCCATTACCAATTCAAGGTCCTCCCTTTCCGCCTCAAATCTGCACCAAGGGTATTTATCACGTGCTTCGCTCCAGTAGCTGCAGCTCTGCGCTCTCAAGGTCACCAAGCATTCCCCTACTTTGACGACTGGCTGCTGAAAGCACAAATGGCACAACAAGTTACCAGGACTACAGAAACTTGTCTTCAGCTGGACTGACATTGGACCTCGGCAAATCATAATTTCTTCCCAGACAGGTCATATTGTTTCTGGGCTCCAAGCTAGACACAATCCAATGCAAAGCCATTCGCTCGCACATACGTGATATCCGTCTACAGTAGTTGGCGCTGGCCATCTCAAGAAAACGGTCTGTTTCTGTAAGGAAGGCATATCGCTCCTAGTTATGTGCTTCTTGGCAAGACCTCGTGCCTTTGGCCAGGCTCAAGATGAGACCTCTTCAGGATGAGCTTCAACATCAGTGGCTGCAAATATCGGGTTCTTTCGAGGACATGCTCTGTGTCACTCTGGTCATAAAAGAAGCCCTGTAATGGTGGGATCACTGGCTAAATCTCTAGAAAGGCCTTACCTTTCTGCAAGTGATCACAGATTTCATTCTAACTATGGACCCCTCTCTGGAAGGCTGGGCAGGCCACTTGCACGACCTCCAGATTCAGGGCAAATGGTCCAGTATTCAGAAACGGAAACACATCTATAGTCTAGAGCTCAAAGCCCTATTCCTCTCCCTACAGGCTTTTATATCGAGGATAGCAGATGATTTCGTGCTGGTTTGTACAGACAATACGACCAACATGTACTACATAAGAAAACAGGAAGGAACCAAGTCTCTCACGCGTTCACAAGAAGCACAAGAACTGTGGGATTGGACAACGGAACATGGTATACCTCTCAGGGCGAACACATCCCTGGGCTGCACAACACACTATCAGATGCTCTCTGTAGAGCAACAGACAGTTGCCATGAATGGGAGCTGAGTCAACAGCAAGTGGACAGAGTGTTTGCACTGTGGAGAAAACCAGCGCTAGATGTACTTGCCACAAAGGACAACACCAAATGCCAGTCCTGTGCCAGCAGATTCCCTCCCCCATGGTCACAGGCATTGCTTTTTCAACGCGATGGTCAGGGATATATGCCTACGCCTTCCCCCATCCCATTGATTCCCAGGGTACTTACCAAAATGAAAGTGGAACGTTGCCATCTGATGCTGATAGCTCCCAGGTGGCCCAGGCAGCATTGGTTCCCCGAACTTCTTCATCTCTTAGAGTCTGGCCCCATACACCTGCAGCCATCACTATCTCTCCTGACCTGGAACAAGGGTCAGGTATGCCATCCGGAACCAGTGTCCCTTCACTTGCATGCTGAGCTCCTGAGTTCTTGGAGTTCAGGGAAATGAACATCTCTCAGGAATGCAGGGATATCCTTGCAAGATCTAGAGCTTAAAGTACTCACAAAACGTACAGACTGAAATGGAAACGGTTCTACTTCTGGTGCCAGCTAAACAACCTACATCCATTTCAAGCATCTCCAGAACAGATTTTGCCATACCTCCTTTTCTTGGCAAAATCAGGCCTTGCATTCGCCTCAGTCAAAGTACACTTTGCATAAATTCTCGGTACAAAAGAGCCTCTCAGGCTCCTTCCCTCTATGCCTCTAGCCTGGTGAAACAATTTATGAAGAGTCTTTTCTGCACCTTCCCTCTAGTGCGAGCGCCCCTTCTGGAATGGAAGCTTAATGTGATTCTCCCACAGTTGATGAACCAGCCATTTGAGTCGATTCACAGAGGTGAATTGAAATTCTTGACCTGGAAGGTCGCTCTCCTCCTGGCTCTCACTTCAGCAAGGAGGGTGAGTGAAATACAGGCATTCACCATCAAAAAACCATTTCTCCGGTTCAATGAGGATTCTGTGAGTCTGAGTACTAATTATGCCTTTGTCCCTAAAGTTTCAACTCAGTTTCAACTTAATGAGCCAGTTATACTCCGATCGTTCTTCCCGAATCCATCAACACCAGTGGAGCAGGCATCGCATACTCTTGATGTCAAACGATGGGGCCGATTCACAGAACTAACTTAAGACAAAATCCTAAACTTACTACTTTTGGTATTCACAGAAGTTAGGATTTTGTCTTAAGTTTGTCTTAAGACAGACTTAAGACAGACTTAAGACAGACTTAAGACAGACTTAAGACAAACTTAAGACAGACTTAAGACAGACTTAAGACAGACTTAAGACAGACTTAAGACAGACTTAAGACAGACTTAAGACAAACTTAAGACAGACTTAAGACCGACTTAAGACAAACTTAACACAAAATCCTAACTTAAGTCTGTCTTAAGTCTGTCTTAAGTTTGTCTTAAGACAAAATCCTAGCTTCTGTAAATACCAAAAGTAGTAAGTTTAGGATTTTGTCTTAAGTTAGTTCTGTGAATCGGGCCAGATGTGTCTAATTCTACCTGCAAAGGACAAAAGACATTCAAAAGACTGATCAATTGCTTACGGTCAAGGCAGGGAAGGAACGGCAGCCACAAAAGCTACGGTCGCCGTGTGGGTTCTGCGACAATTCAGTTTTGTCATGTTAAGGCTAACAGGCCTTTGACAAGAAGGACTAAGGCTCATTCCACCAGATCAGTGTCCACGTCACCAGCCCTTTTCGCTGGGGTAACACTGGAAAAGATTTGTCGTGCTGCAACCTTCACGCAGCTCTGCTGCCTGGAATCTGCAGAGTGTAGAGACACAGCTGTCGACCAGGCGATACTACGTCATCTCTTCAACTAAGGTGAGCCTCTTTATAGCAAAGATGGTCTTTTTTGTAGATGCATATGGGAATATGGTTATGTATGTATATATATATATATATATATATATATATATATATATATATATATATTATCATATATGTTTATGTGTATACGTATACATGTGTATTGAGTTACTGTTCTCTTGCATTTATTTGCCCATTCTGCATAACTAGACCTTTTCCGCAGATGTATACGATTCTAATTTAACAGTTATATGCACAAGAAAGGAGTATCTTCTCTGAATCTTCATGCAAGTTGTCTCATATTCTTTATTCAGGAATATAGTAATGGTTTATGTCTTCTTCAGCCCAGAAATGTAACAACACCTACTACTTTAGAAGGGCATACAGACATTCTCAAGTGTGATTGCTATATTATTACAGGCTATGCATGCATACTTTAGATGACTTCCACGATCTGCTACAGACATGATCTTTGATGTTACTGCTTGCTGTTCTAGTTTAAGCATGTGTATCTATGAAAGATACCCCAATACTGGATAAGAAAATAAGTTACTTACCTGTAACTACTGTTAACCAGTATTGGAATCTTTCATAGATTCACATTCCCCGTAGAGGATTCCCTCTGTTGATTTATGGGATTCTTGCATCCTACTTGTGCTTTGAAAATCTGAGGGAAACTGCCTCCGCTGGGAGTGTTTTAGAGGATTCAGACAGCTGATTGGCTGCACATAACATTTGGTCCTTTTTTTTTAAAAAAAAGGACATAGGCTATCAAAGGCATGACCAAGGGCCATTATAGCCTATGGTGTTTGTTAACTACTGCTTGATTATATTACCGTGGGACTCCCATCTCGAGGACAGGGAATGATTCAAGCATTTTAACCCCTCAGCTTCTGAGGCTTTTTTACCCTAGTGCTGAGCCCTGTTTTGGCTATTTGGCGTGGTGTACACATAAGCCTCCCTAACTTTTTTCTACATAAGGTATGTACACCAAATCTACGTCTTCTTTTCTAAACATCATGGGGATTCTAAAGGTACCCAGGGTTTGTGGATTCCCTGGGAGGGTTCGGAGAGAATAGATAAAATATAGATACATTTCAAGTTTGTTGTGAAGATTAGGAAAAAAGTGCCTTCCAAAAAGTGTCTGTTTTTTTCCTAACAACATCAGCAAAATGTTTGCTGTGCTAAAGTCACTATCTCCCCAGCTTTGAGGAACATGAAGAGGTTAATCAAAAAAACTTTACCACAGTTTGGGCATTTTTCAAAGAGGTAGCCCATTTTCCCAACTGTTTCTGCTTCAACCTACTTCCAGTTTATAGTGGAAACCAGTGTGAAACCTATGGGTGATCCCAGAAAGCTATAGATTTCTGACAAGTAGACACATTTCTGAATTCACAAAGGATTGTTTGCGTGATCCTTCAAGGTTTTCCCAAAGAGACTAACTGTTGAAATAAAAAATAGTGATCACATTTTCATCTGTACCTGCTTGTCAAGATGGCTGATTTACTAAGGCAATATATCATTATGCCAGCTTGACTGTTTTAGTTGTGGTGATATATAGAGTTTGCAGGTTGTCCAAGACCCAGCAACTGGGCTGCACTTGCATCGGATCTCAGCCCCAGTGCAGAAATAAAGATACTACTTGTAAATGCCCTTTGTGAATTCCCAAAGTCTTAAACTTAGACGTTTGGTCTAAATTTAGACCAAGCATCTAAGTTTACCTTTGTAAATCAAGCTCATAGAGTTAAAATGGTTATCAAGGAAACCAAAGTATTTCTTTAAAGGAAACCAGATTTGGAGTTTAGGAGCACTGGTACATCTCAGAATTTGAGGGTACCCATACAAGCATTTGATTCTTAGGGAATTTTTCAAAATGGCTTCTTTCTTACACACTGACTTACATTTAGAAAGCAAGAATGCAGTGAAAACCAATGTGTGCTAACACATTTTCCACAATTCTGTGTTTCCATATGTCTTTAGATAAAAATGACACCTCACTTGTGTGAGTAGGCCTAGTGCTTGCGACAGGAAAGGGCCCAAAACACAACATGGACTCATTACACTTTTTCACTGAAACAGACCCTTTTTTGCAGTGCGGGTAGATGTGGGTTTTGGACTGTAGCTCAGCTGACATATAGGGAAATCTAGGAAACCTGCGCCTTTTTTAAAACTTGACACCCATAAAAATCCAGGATGGGGTGACTTGAGTGGCTCCGCCCAAGTTTTAATTCCCAGAAGCCCTTGTAAACCTTACATTTTGAGTAAAAACACAAATTGTCCTTACATTTCTGTGAGGAAAACATCTGGAATCTGTGGAGAGCCACAAATTTCCTACCACCCAGCATTCTTCCAGGTATTTCACTAACATGGTGCCTCATTTGTATGGGTAGGAACGGTGCCCACAACAGAAAAGAACCCAAAACACAATATGGACATATCACATTTTTCCACTGAAAATGTGCCCTTTTTTGCGATGTGGGTAGCTGTGATTTTTGGGCCCTAGCTCAGCAGATAACTAAAGAAACCTAGTAAACCTGCAATTCCAGAAAACTAGACAACCAGAGGAATCTGCCTTCTACCTATGAAATATACCTGTGAAATCAAACCTAGCCTAAGCTTTTCTTACTGGTTCATGTCTCTGTCTTCTTCAGTGTCCTGACTAATCCTATGTATTTCCCAAGTGAATATTTTTCTATTGCCTTTCATTGCTAGCAGCCTGAAGCTCAAGCAAATGTGTCTTTGGTAAGCCTTTAGCTCAGTCATTGTGCTGACGTCTTCCAGTTTTTGGATGCAAGTTGGGGGAGTCAGAGAATGCCTTCAAGGCCCACATTCCTTGAATAAGCACATCTAACTTTGAAACCAAGGCAAACATACTGGGAAAGACAGCCTAAGTTCCCTAAGAACACTTCAAAAAATCCTAAAAACTTTAGGTTTTTCCACATAGGGTACTCCGGGACAACATAGCCTGTGTTCCGTCCACTGTTATGTGCAGTGTGGTGACTGTAATGTGCGAATGGCAAACAGTAGATATACCATGTTCTGATGGCGGATGAAGGTGTCTAGCATGCCATAAGCAAGTTAATGATTTCCTCAAGTTGAGACATTTTTTTAGCCTGCTTGCTTAGTGAACTAGTGGCCATGGAAGGTATGCATCCATTGACAACCATTAAAAGGTATATATTACGGCAGCTTTAGATCAATTTCCCAAAACTTCTCTTTTGGATGATACCACAGAGACCAAGTTGGAAAACACCGGGCTGGCTGAGATGGGCACTGAAGACAGTAACATTTAGTCTCCTGCTTCTCCTTCCTTGCTTAGAGCAGACTCGCAACAACAAAGTGGTCGAGCCTTTCTAGGTGTTGCAGGACTTCGGTCGGCAAAGTGCCGATCATGCAGCCTTGCTACGTCCTCCACAGCAGATGAAGTGGCGGCTGCAGTAAGACTTTAAATAACCATCAACTGAAAGTCAAGGAAAGACATTGATCTTCCTATGGTGGTTCGACGATAATCAACATACGCATTGTATGTTGCCATCTGGATGAAGTCAGTAAACAGCTTCTTATACCAATTTCGAGTTTTACAACTTGCGTTCTATGGCTGAAGAATCTGGTCATTCTTATCCAGTCTGCCTATGTACTTGTTGCAATCAAGTATACCAGTGGGCTTGTTGGCCAACTGACCCCAAACCATGATGGGGGCATGTACACATCCTGTTTATCTGAGACTTTTACTCCCAGCAGTTCATTGGAATGCAACACAGTTCTCACAAACAAGCTCCTGCGAGAATCCTTTGCTGCAATATTGAACTGCACTACATGCCACAGTGCCAGCTTTGTACAGCTCACTGAACAACACTATTCCTGTATAGGATTTGTTCACATAAAGATTATGAGCTTAATGAAGGAGTGGTTGGACAATGTCCCATACAATCTTTGCCGTATTTCCTGGCTTCGGAAGGGCACCCTATAAGTTTTAGAGCTGACTCCTTCCCTTTATACACTCTGAAGCTGTATACATAGCCAGTGGAGCTTTCACACAACATGTACAACTTGATGCCATAACCGCATTTGTTTACTTGGTATGTACTTCCTGAACAGAGGCACGCACTAATCGACGATCGTACAGACGCGAATGTAGAGCGAAATAGCCCATCCTACAATATTGGTTGGAACAAATAACCATCTCCCTGTCCAGTAAGACATCTTTTTAGATGAAACACGGCTATTTCAACAAACTTGTGTGAAAGTTTTTTCATATTGTGGATCGTGTTACCCTCGAGGATTAATTGATTAATACGAATCTTCATACGGAGTGAGACCCCACCTGATCATCTTAAGTAAAGATAGATAGATACCTATCATCATTTTAACTTTGGTCGCCTCCAATCCCAGAAGCCAACTGCCAGTGATTTTAATTGCGGCAAAGGAATGATCACTAAATTTGTCTAACGGAGGACAAAATATTGCAAGTCCTGAGGAAGGTGGTTCTTACCATTCTACACAACCGAAACGCGTCGACGCATACGTTTCTTGTTTAATTTGTTTTGGGACAGAACTTTGAGAAACTTGGGTGAATTATTATCAATCTGTTTTTGTCCACACAAATTAACACTGTCAAGACAGTATTTTGGTGTCAGTTATTGTCTTTCCTTCTGTATAAATGTCTAAGTGTTCAATTGTCATTCCTGTATGAGTTTTAGGGAAAAAAAAAATTCTCACTGGTTTAATGATTAAGTTTTGTTTTATGTTTATTAATTTGTGCAAACTGGTTTTATAATTCTCATGTGTGTCCCATTGCTATAAAGGGACTTTTAATATGCTAATAAACTTAATTTGATGTTTTTTAACTAACGCAAATCTCCTTAGTGGTAACTTTCCAACATTTCATCTGGAGTGATCATAATCGAGTGTGATAGTGTATAAGTGGCAGATTGATGTGAGTGGATTATTTATGGTGCAATTGTCTATACTAGTCCAAAGAGAAAAATATTTTTAACTACACAGCTTCCTGAACATCAGCCTCCTTTTTTACAGGATCAAGGACTCATCAAAGGCTATGTTCTATAAATCTCTGGAAACCTGGCGGGAAAAGTTCTATGGCAGGCTGCATTTTTGAACAACCTGTCATGGTCTAGATTGTCGGGTGCAATGCAGCAGAATTATAATTAAAATGCAACATGAGCTGGAATAGCAACAACCTGTCTCTGCTCATGTAGGGGCATTGATGGGTGTTATCAAAACCATGCAAGTAGACCAGTAGGGCTGCAAGCTAGGTTTGTGCACTATTTCGATTTTGAGTGTAAGGCCCAACATTTTCTTCAATTTCTCAAGGCAAGTGGAGTCCATTGGTGTGACCTAGAATGAGGCCAAAGAGTGTCTCCATAATCCCTCAGAAATGATTCTGCATACAAATGTGTTTGTTGCACCATTTCCTCAAGGAAGTCAAGATCCAAAACCAGATGGACGAAATTGATTGTAAAAAAAAGTGTGCTGTATAGAATTTACATCTAGTGTCGGGGTATTTTGGACCTGCATTAAGTTGGTGGGCTGCCAAGTCCAAGAGTTTGCTCTATGGGTTAGTCTATCATGCTACAGTCCCTTTGCTGCACAGACTGCCATGATCATGTTCCTCAGAATCGCTGAAAGATGGGTCATCAGATGGAACTTTGCTGACTGAAAAATTGCTTCCAGATTCTGCTCCAATTTCCTCTCCTTTAGATGCTATCTCAGTATCTTATCCTGTCTCAGAGCTGTCTTCCATGACTCAAGTTAGGTCCTGGGCAGTAGCCATCCACTAAGATGCCGTCTCTGCTGACTGTCTAAAACATTCCTTCTAAAACACTGTCCTACGTAGAAGTCAGAAGCATGGTTCTGAATCATTCTGTGTGGATATGCGTCTGTGAGATGTGTGCAAAAGTGTAAAAGCAAATTGCACTGTTGATGCAGCTTTTCCAAAGACACTAAAAAAAGACAAAGAAACAATGTGTTACCTTACCTTCCCACATACTCAATACCAAAGCATACTTTAGTCTTGGCTTATGCAAAACTTTGTTGTTGGGGGAGCTGCTGCGCCATTGCCAGTATAAAATTAATATCCTGAAGGCAAAAATCTAACTTTGAACTCCAGAAGCACACACTCATGTAGTAGTACCTGCAGCTTTGTACTATCACTCACAGTGAAGCCAGCCAACTGCAGAAGTAGCCAGATTCATTGCCCCAAGCTGTACTATATGGAAGAATATCATGAATGCACAATAGACCAATAGTTCAAGAGGGCTCAGCACAAACCCTCTACCAATATTTTTTTTTGAATGTGTGTTTTCATCTGGGGGGCCCAATTGAAAAATATTTGGAGCCCCAAAGCGGGGCCACCCATATGCTAGGAGTGCTGACCCCTTACCTCTATTTGTTTACTCTGTTTTTTGAATGAGTGTTTTCACTGGGAGCTGCAATGGGGGCCCATGTGCCAGGAGGACTGATTCCAGACAATTTCTTTATCTTTTTTTAAAAAAATTCCTCCCTGGGGGCAATCACGACCCAAGGGGAAAAACACTTTTTTTCCCCGCAATTCTTATCCCCTAAGGGGGTTGTCCTGTTGCCACAAGGGCCGATCCCCAAAACCAACACACCTGTTGCTGCCTAGTGGTTTTCCTGGTGGTGGATCATGTCTAGTGGGAAATCTGATATCAGAGCGCCTCGTGATACACTGACGTAACAGATGAGGGGAAGGGTGGGCTCTGGCCGAAGCAGATATGATCCCGCTTTGTCTCACCTTTTAATCCCTCCCCACTATTGGCCAGTGGTCAACTCCTATACTAAAGGTGTTTACATACTCCTCTCGTTTTGCAGTCAGAAAAAGAATGGAAAGCCAATTTTTTAACAATCTTGCTGAGTACAGGGAGTGTTAAAAGGTAAGGCTGTAACATGGCATTTTTTTGTAGCACACAACAAAGTGTAAATACCTGTAAATTAACTGTAAACATGTAGGCGTTAGGAAAGAAAAGAAAATGAAGCACATTTTCTTGTGATGTAATTCTTAAGTGTGATGAAAACAAAGATTTTAACCCCTTAACTGCTGGTACCCCCCCCCAGTGCTGAGCCCTTTTTTTTTGGCTATTTGGGGTAGTTCGCGCTTAGGCCCCTGTAACTTTCTGACCACATAAGGTATCCACGCCAAATTTGCATTCTTTTCTTCCAACATCATGGGGATTCTTAAGGTAGCCAGGGTTTGTGGATTCCCCTGGAGGGGACCCAGAAATTAGCCAGAATACAGCTAAATTTTGGTTTGTTTTTTTAAAATGGGAAAAAAAGTGCTGTTTTTTTCCCTGCAAATGGTATCAACAAAGAGTTTGTGGGGCTGAAATCAACATTTTTTACACAGTTTTGGCATTTTACTGGGTTATAGCCTATTCGTGCTATTTTTTGTGCTTTCAACCTTCTTCCAGTTAATGGTAGAAATAGGTATGAAAGCAATAATGGATCCTGGAAAGCTATACATTTTAGAAAAGTAGCCGAACTTCTAAATTCAGCAAGGGGCCATTTGTCTAGATCCTTCAAGTTTTCTTTATAGAAAATAACAGTTGAATATAGGAAAAATTGACAATTAGCTGAAAAAAACAGCCATTTGTGCCAACGTTTTCACCTGTAACTTCTAATTATGACAGCTGTTTGAAAGCAATATACCGTTACATCTCCTGGACCTTTCTGGTTGTGGGATATATAGGACTTGTAGGTTCACCAAGAACCCGACAAACCCAGAGCCAATAACTGAGCAGCGTCTTGCAATGGTTTTTCATTATGTACCGGGTATATAGCAATTAATTTGGGAAAATATATACATGGAATAATCGGTTTGAAAGACACCTATGTATTTCTGAAATTGGAACAAAATATAGAGTTTAGAAACAGTAGATATTTGCACATTTCCAAAATTGTGAGTACCCATACTAGCATGAGAATTATAGGTCATTTTTCAAAATGACTTCTTTTTTACACATTATCTTTTATTTGGAAGGCAGAAATGCATGGGAAGTCAATAGGTAATAACAGTTGCTCTACAATTCTGTGTTACCCTAAGTCTCTCAATAAAAATGGTACCTCACTTGTGTGGGTAGGCCTAGTGCCCGCGACAGGAAACGGCCCAAAACGCAACGTGGACACACTTTATTTATACAGTGAAAACCGACCCTTTTTTTGCAAAGTGCCTAGATGTAGATTTTGAACCTAGCTTTGCCAGCACCTAGGGAAACCTACCAAGCCTATACATTTTTTAAATCTAGACACCCAGGGGAATTCAGGATGGGGTGATTTGACTGTCTCTCTCCAGGTTCTGTTACCCAGAATCCCTTGCAAACCTAACAATATGTAAAAAAAAAAACATTTTCCTCACATTTCTGTGGTGGAAAGTTCTGGAATCTGCGTGGATCCACAAAATTCCACCCACCCGCGTTCCCCAAAGTCTTACAAGAAAAATGGTGCCTCACTTTTGTGGGTAGGCCTAGTGCCCGCGTCAGGAAACGGCCAAAACGCAACGTGGACACACCACACGTATTGAGGAGACATCAAAATTGCCTATCGCAAAACGTTTTGGGCCCCCCAAACGAGTGAGGCACCATTTTATCGGGAGACCTGGGGGAACGATGAGTGGTAGGAAATTTGTGTCAGTCCGGTGATCTCACAACTTTCCCACACAAAAATGTGTAGAAAAAAGTAATTTTTTCAGCTAAATTTGAGGTTTGCAGGGGATTCTGGGTAAGAAAACGTTGGGGGATCCACACAAGACATACTTACCTGGATTCCCCCGGGTATCCTGTTTTCAGAAATGTGTGGGTTTGGTATGTTTCCCTAGCTGACCACCGAGCACGGGTCAAAAACCCAGGTGACGCCCCTTGCAAAACCAGGTAGTTTTGTGATAGGCAATTTTGATATCTCAATACGTTTCGGGCCCGTGCCTGTCACAGGTACTTGGGCCTCACAGACGAGTGAGGCACCATGTTTTTGGGAGCCCTGGGGGAACACTGTTTGGTAAGAAATTTGCGTCAGCCCGGTGATCTCACAACTTTTCCACACAAAAAGGTGTAGAAAAAGTAATTTTTTTAGCAAAATGGGAGGTATGCAGGGGATTCAGGGTAGGAAAACGTTGGGGATCCATGCAAGCCATACCTCCCTGGAATCCCCCGGGTGTCTAGTTTTCAGAAATGTATGGGTTTGGTAGGTTTCTCTAGCTGACCGCAGAGCACGGGGCCAAAACGCAGGTGACCCCCCTTGCAAAAGCAGGTTGTTTTGTGATAGGCAATTTAGATGTCTCCTTAATACGTTTTGCGTTCTTGCCTGTCGCGGGTACTTGAGCCTCCCATGCGAGTGAGGGACCATTTTTATCGGGACACCTGGGGGAATGCTTTGTGGTAGTAAAATTGTGTCAGCCCAGTGATCCCACAACTCTCCCACACAAAAATGTGTAGAAAAAGCGATTTGTTCAGCTGAATTTGAGGCCTGCAGGGGATTCTGGGTAAAAAATGTTTGGGGGATCCACACAAGCCGTACCTCCCTGGAATCCCCCGGGTGTCTAGTTTTCAGAAATGTGTGGGTTCGGTATGTTTCCCTAGCTGGCCGCCGAGCACGGGCCAAAAACCCAGGTGACCCCCCTTGCAAAACCAGGTAGTTTTGTGATAGGCAATTTTGATATCTCAATACGTTTCGGGCCCGTGCCTGTCATGGGTACTTGGGCCTCACAGACGAGTGAGGCACCATTTTTTGGGGAGTCCTGGGGGAACACTGTGTGGTAGGAAATGTGCGTCAGCCCGGTGATCTCACAACTTTTCAACACAAAAATGTGTAGAAAAAGTAATTATTTTAGCAAAATGGAAGGTATGCAGGGGATTCTGGGTAGGAAAACGTTGGGGATCCATGCAAGCCATACCTCCCTGGAATCCCCCGGGTGTCTAGTTTTCAGAAATGTGTGGGTTTGGTAGGTTTCCATAGCTGGCCACCAAGCACGGGCCAAAAGCCCAGGTGACCCCCCTTGCAAAACCAGGTTGTTTTGTGATAGGCAATTTTGATCTCTCCTCAACACGTTTGGGCCCTTGCCTGTCGCAGGTACTTAGGCCTCCCACACGAGTGAGGCACCATTTTTATAGGGAGACCTTGGGGAACGCTGGGTGGAAGGAAAATTGTGTCAGCCCAGTGATCCCACAACTTTCCCACACAAAAATGTGTGGAAAAAGTGATTTTTTTCAGCTAAATTTAAGGTTTGCAGGGGATTCTGCGTAAGAAAACTTTGGAGGATCCACGCAAGCCATACCTCCCTGGAATCCCCCGGGTGTCTACTCTTCAGAAGTGTGTGGGTTTGGTATGTTTACCTAGCTGGCCGCCGAGCAAGGGGCCAAAAACTCAGGTGACCCCCCTTGCAAAGCCAGGTCGTTTTGTGATAGGCAATTTTGATATCTCCTCAATAGGTTTTGGGCCCTTGCCTGTCCCGGGTACTTGGGCCTCCCTCGCGAGACCTGGGGGAACACTGTGTGGTAGGAAATTTGTGTCAGCCCGGTGATCTCACAACTTCCCTACACAAAAATGTTTGGAAAAAGTAGTTCTTTCAGCAACATTTGAGGTTTACAGGGGATTCTGGGTAAGAAAACGTTGGGGGATCCATGCAAGCCATACCTCCCTAGAATCTCCAGGGTGTCTAGTTTTCAGAAATGTATGGGTTTGGTAGGTTTCTCTAGCTGACCGCAGAGCACGGGGCCAAAATGCAGGTGACCCCCCTTGCAAAAGCAGGTTGTTTTGTGATAGGCAATTTAGATGTCTCCTTAATACGTTTTGCGTTCTTGCCTGTCGCGGGTACTTGAGCCTCCCATGCGAGTGAGGGACCATTTTTATCGGGAGACCTGGGGGAATGCTTTGTGGTAGTAAAATTGTGTCAGCCCAGTGATCCCACAACTCTCCCACACAAAAATGTGTAGAAAAAGCGATTTGTTCAGCTGAATTTGAGGCCTGCAGGGGATTATGGGTAAGAAAACTTTGGGGGATCCACACAAGCCGTACCTCCCTGGAATCACCCGGGTGTCTAGTTTTCAGAAATGTGTGGGTTCGGTATGTTTCCCTAGCTGGCCGCCGAGCACGGGCCAAAAACCCAGGTGACCCCCCTTGCAAAACCAGGTAGGTTTGTGATAGGCAATTTTGATATCTCAATACGTTTCGGGCCCGTGCCTGTCATGGGTACTTGGGCCTCACAGACGAGTGAGGCACCATTTTTTGGGGAGTCCTGGGGGAACACTGTGTGGTAGGAAATGTGCGTCAGCCCGGTGATCTCACAACTTTTCAACACAAAAATGTGTAGAAAAAGTAATTATTTTAGCAAAATGGAAGGTATGCAGGGGATTCTGGGTAGGAAAACGTTGGGGATCCATGCAAGCCATACCTCCCTGGAATCCCCCGGGTGTCTAGTTTTCAGAAATGTGTGGGTTTGGTAGGTTTCCATAGCTGGCCACCAAGCACGGGCAAAAAGCCCAGGTGACCCCCCTTACAAAACCAGGTTGTTTTGTGATAGGCAATTTTGATCTCTCCTCAACACGTTTGGGCCCTTGCCTGTCGCAGATACTTGGGCCTCCCACACGAGTGAGGTACCATTTTTATAGGGAGACCTTGGGGAACGCTGGGTGGAAGGAAAATTGTGGCAGCCCTGTGATCCCACAACTTTCCCACACAAAAATGTGTGGAAAAAGTGATTTGTTTCAGCTAAATTTGAGGTTTGCAGGGGATTCTGGGTAAGAAAACGTTGGGGGATCCACGCAAGCCATACCTCCCTGGAATTTCCCGGGTGTCTAGTTTTCAGAAATTTGTGGGTTTGATAGTTTTCCCTAGCTGGCCGCCAAGCACGGGCCAAAAACCCAGGTGACCCCCCTTGCAAAACCAGGATGTTTTGTGATAGGCCATTTTGATCTCTCCTCAATACGTTTGGGCCTTTGCCTGTCGTGGGTACTTGGGCCTCCCACACGAGTGAGGCACCATTTATATCGGGAGACCTGGGGGAACGCTGGGTGGTATGAAATTTGTGTCAGATCAATGATCCCAAAACTTTACCACACAAAAATTTGTTGAAAAAGTGCTAAATTAGAGGTTTGCAGGGCATGCTGGGTAAAAAAAAACAGTGAGAGACAGTCATTCACCCTTGTTCTTCCCCCTTTGTCTACTACTCAAAAATGTGAAGGTTTGCCTAGGTGACGACTGAGCTAGGGCACAAAGTCCCCTGCTACGCATATTGACAAAAAAACTCTTACAAAAGGCCATTAAACTGCCACAAATATAAATAACACTAATTTGAAAAAGCTAATCCACCACTTACACTGGTTTGTTTTAGCACCTCCAGAAACGCTGGCTTCAAAGCACAACTACTTATCAAAGTATATAATAATTGAAGCCAAGCCATAAAGCCACTTCAGGGCACCAACCAGTATATGGTCCATTCACAAGCCATTCACACACCACACACAAGACTTCCATACCCCCAGCCACGGGCCCAATCAACCAGATAACTTGCACTCCCACAAACATACCACCACCATGGAAGGGCCCATCACATTCATATGCCACAAGACATAAAGAGTTTGACTACATTTTACCACCAGTCAAGTCTCCCCCTCCTCCTCTCTGAACGTTACCGAGCGCATGCAGAGTGAACCTTTACTAATGGCTTCCATAACAGCTACATGACGCAAAGCCATTCCTCGAGCTGAGCAAGCATATCTATCTTTGAAACTAAGGCAAACATGCTGGAAATTTTCAAAAGATAACATCATAAACTATGCAGAACGGATGAATGTGAAACACGGGTAGTCAGTGACAACATAGCAAATGTTCAATCCACCGTTATGTGCAGTGACTGTAATGCACTTATCATACAGCAAACTGACCATCTACTAAATTCTAACGGAGGATGAACATGGCAAGCAGCATTGACCCATAAGTACTATAGTAAATTCAGTGCGGAAGTGGCAGCAATGGATTTGAATCCATGGGTGAAGATGGAGTCATGCCGTGTATCTATACTACCTTTACTATCTGCTTTCTACCTTTGCAATATTCCTTGGAAAGCGCACCTTCCATAAGCTGTTCTAACCCGTTCGTGTGTCTGTCCTCATCAGAGTCCTGACTAATGCGGTCTAATTGTCAAGAGACCCTATACTAATGCCTTCCATCTCTAGCTACTTAAAGCTTGAGAAAACATTTCTGTCACGAGCTATCAATGCTCTCACTGTGGTAAATCCAACTCCTTCCAGTTTGTGGATGCAAGTTGGGGGGTGCATGAGTATGCCGCAAAGCCATTCCTTGAGCTGAGCAAGTATATCTATCTTTGAAACTAAGGCAAACATGCTGGAAATTTTGAAAAGCTTTCTAAAGCGAACACCATAAACTATGAAGAATGGTTGAATGTGAAACACAGGTACTCCGTGACGACATGGCGTATGTTCTGTCCACCAGTATGTGCAGCGTGGGGACTATAATGCACTTGTCAATTGACAAGCAGCACAACTACCACGTTCTCAAAGCAAATAAAGGTGTTGAGAAGTCTATGATTTCCTGAAGTAGAGGAACAAATATTCTACAGCTGCTTGCGTAGTGAAGGAGTGGCCCACAGACAGTAGGTATCTATTCACACCAATTGAAAGGTTTACCTATTGGCAGCTCCACCGCAGTCAATTTCCCAGTATTTTGCTTTAGTGTGATACAACATAAAGCAAGTAGGAAAACAGAAGGCAAACTTACTTGGGCACTGGGGATAGTAAACACAAGTCTCCTGACTCTTTCCCTGCTTTCGAGCACACTTTACAACGACGCCATGGTCACTCCTTTTTGGATGTTGCAGGAATTTTATCAGCGAAGTATCACTCCTGCAGCCTTGCCACGTCCTCCAGAACACATGAAGTGGAGGCTGCTGCTTCTGTAGCAGTGAGACTTTCAATCACAGACAACTGAAAGTCAAGGAAAGACATGAGTCTTCCTCTGGTGGTCTGACGATAAACAACATACGCATTGTATGTTGCCATCTGGATCAGGTGAGTAAACAGTTTCTTGTACCAAGTGCAAGTTTTACGACTCAAATTTTATGGCTGAAGAACCTGGTCATTCTTGTCCACTCCGCCCATGTACTTGTTGTAATCAAGAATACAGGTGGGCTCGTGGACTTCGGCCATCTGACCCCAATCTGTGACGGGGGAGTGCTCTCAGCATGAATTGTAGTGAGCACGTACACGTCACGCCTATCTGACAACTTGACTTGGAGCAGTTCGTTGGTACGCAACGCAGTGCTCTGGGATTTCTGGAGCTTCTTGCAAACAAGCTCCTGCGGGAATCGTTTGCGGCGACAAAGAATTGTACCGCAAGCCACGGTGCCAGATTTGTAGAGCTCACTGAACAGCTCTACTCCTGTATAGAAATTGTCTACATAAAGGTTATAACCTTCATGAGGAAGTGGCTCCTGTAACCCGTGGCGTGGGAGGGCTACCTACAGGGTTAAGAGCTGTGTCGAGCTCTCACACAGCATGTACAGCTTGATGCCCTTGCGAGCACGTTTGCTCTGAATGTACTACCTAAACAGCAGCTGCCCTTTATACAAGATCAAGGACTCATCAATGGCTGTATTCTTTCCAGGAGTATAAACCTCTGGAAACCTGGCAAACAAATGTTCCACGGCAGGCCGAATTTTGAACAGCCTGCCATGGTCTGGATGGTCCCGGGGCAATGCAGCAGAATTGTCATTGAAATGCAGCATGCACTGCAATAGCAAAAATCGATCTCTGCTTAGGTATGGTGCGAAGATTGGGGTTAACCAAACCGTGCGAGTAGACCAGTAGGATAGCAAGGTTGATTTATGCACTACCCCCACTTTAAGCGTGAGGCCCAAAAATATCTTCAACTCCCCTAAAGAAGTGGGAGTCCACTTGTCTGCCCTAGAATGAGGCCCATGAGTGCCTCCATGCTCCCTCAGAAATAGTTTGGCAGGCAAATTTGTTTGCTGCACAATTTCGTCAAGGAAGTCAACATCCAAAAAGTCAAGTGGCAAAAAATTTGCCGTATCGACTTTACATCCAGCGTCACCAGTGAAAGGCGGAATTTGGGGCTGAACTAAATTGGGAGGCTGCCAAGACAGAGCTCCGTCTGTGCTTGCGGACGCACGTGCCTGCTCCCTTGGTTCCTCTAACCTGCTACTGGTGTCCTGCTTCACAGACTGTGCTGGAAAAGGGATAGAACGACTGACATTGTCTCCTTCAGAATCGCTGGAAGATGGGTCGTCAGATGGAACTGCGCCAACTGAAAAATCACTCCCAGATTCTGCTCCATTGTCCTCCCCCCTCAGATGCTGTCTCAGTATCTGCTGTCTCAGTCTCTGATCCTACCTCAGAGCTGGACTCCAGAACCAGACTTAGGACCTGGGCAGCATTCATACAACGATACGCCATCTCTGCTAGTGCCTAAAACTATCCTTTTAAAACACTATCCCAGGTAGAAGGCAGATAGGTTGTTGGTTTCAAAGTGTAGGTGGGTGTGTGCGTGAGTGAAGTGTTTAACAGTCACTAATGACGAAGTCACCTTACCTTTCCTTTACTAAATCCGTACGCTCTCCAAAAAGAGTAAGTAAGAGAGAAAAAAGACACAGTATTACTTTACTTCGCCATCATCGCAGCCTTTAGCACTGGTGGAAGCCAGTGTGACAATCATTTTGGCACCCTCTCATGACTTTCAATAAATATCTGTTATTCAGCGCCAAAATGCCTACGGGTGAAGGTGTGCTTTACAATTGCACACTATGACCTCCTTTGATTCCCTCACTACCATCCTTGCAAACGTGCCCCCATCTCTCCATAGCCCCTCTCTCACATACAATTCATCTGTTTCAAAGTGTTTCTAATGTGTGGCTTTACTAATCCACTTAGCTATTCACATAATACAGATCTGTTCCTTCCAGCATGCCCTCTGCATTACTTTATGGCGTCAAAACTGCCACTAGACAAAAGTCAGAGATCGCAATCGAGCAGGAAAATTGTTTTGTACTCTGCAGCAGTACCACACTTTACTGCCTTTCATGTAACTTCAAAGAGACTTATTATAGTTCTTTCACAGTCTCATATTTTCAGCACTGAGAAACCTCTCTGTAAATATATATATATATATATATATATATATATATATATATATATATATATATATATATATATATATTTCAACTTTCACCTCTTCAGAAAACCGGGACACTCCCTGCGTCGGTGCAATTACGGGTCCGAAGCAGCCCAATTAATACACCATTTTCACTAAGTACCAAAGTACTATTGCACTCTCGTCAGGACACAATAACCGCTATGAGTCCATCCGTCAATGAAAGATCGTGTTTATTTCACAGCATAGAGCATTCTCTCTAACATCTAACGTGATTAATAAATAGTCCTCTCTCCACTCAAAATCCTTGATCAAACTCAAAAAGTGTCTACTGTCCTTAAGAAAGTCTTCAAAAACTCAAATTTAAGACTTCATGTTACACACGACGTCAGATACATAAACATAGACAACAGACTTACACATCAATCTGTGACATAAACGTGGTGGCCATTTTGGAACAGTCTTAATTTCATCGTAACCCAAAATTCAATACATAAAGTTGTAATTGAAAAAAATATATATAATCACAATGACATTTTAGTGCGCACCGGGTTTCCCCACCCACTATATTTTAACACATACCTAATGTATCTATCACCGGCATAAAAATACTTCCACTTCCTTCAAAGACTGATAACAAGCTCATGCTCATCTCGTAGATGCTATGGCCAACGTTACTCTAACTTATCAGCATCGCTTCAAGAAAACATACCCCCAGTGGGGTTAATTCGTGCAATTTGAATAGTGAAAATGTAAATCATTATCCTAGTCATGGTCAAATAAGACATAACATGCAGATTCTCTGTCAGCATATCAATAGTACTGCAAACCCATTCAGTCCCAGTGGACCAAAAGTATTTTCCAATATCAGACATAATAGCCCGGCTTCTTCATTGCTCATGAAGTTCTACAGATACTGAAATAAAAGGAAGAAGAGATCCAGGTGAAGAAATCAAAGTTGAGAAACAAGAGAGAAAGTAAGAGAAAAAGACTGGACTTCATAACTTGCCACTCTGCCTTCCACAGAATATTTAACAGACATCATATAACATTCAACAAAATTAAACCAGATGGATTCAAAGATACATAAAATCACACAGAAACATATAATTGCTCCAATAGCAAAGTTCATCATTACTAAAAAGTTCTTCATAAATATTTCACTGGAAAGTAAACAATAGCAATAAAACCAAACAGCGAAATAGACATTCCCCATTGCACCCATAAAAATATCTAGGGTGAAATAGATATCCCGAATAGGATACCTTCACAGTGATGATGACAGAAGTGTAATGACCACTCCCGTCTGATGTCATCATTCCCCCAAATGCCAAGACATCTCCTCCTCAGATTTTAATCCTTCAGGAATTTTGGTATTCAGATCTAAGCTATACCTTGACTCCAACTGCCTGAGTTTGCGTATCCTGTCTCCCCCTCTTTGTGTTGCCACCACTCTATTGATAACAAAGAATTTCAATAAGTTTCTCTTATGGAGTCCCTCAAAGTGTCTGGCAACCGGAGACAGTTTGTCCCTATTGTGGATTGCCCTTTGATGTTCCAATACCCTTTTCTTTGCAGTGAACATCGTACTGCCTACATATTTCTTTCCACAAGGGCAAACCAGAACATAGACACAGAAGTCCGACATACACGTAAGATGTTTACTTATGGTTCTCTCTGTGTTGCTGATAGGATAATACACTTTCTTGATATTGGTACTGAACTTGCACGCTTTACAGGACATACAGGTAAAAAATCCCTGTATGTCACTGTTAGCATTGTGGTGACTCAATACCTCACTCTTACAGAGTTTGTCTTTGAGGGAATCAGATTTCCTATAAGTGATATTTGGCACAGAACCTATTTTGTCTTTTAGTGTAGGTTCAGTTGTTAAAATCTTCCAATGTTGGTTCAAACATTTTCGTATTTCCCAGGAATTAGAATGATATGTGGTTACAAATCTAATAACCTCATCACTCAAACCATCACCCTCTTTGTCTCTAGGTACCAGCAAATCATTCTGCGTGAATCTCTTCGCCTTTGTCAGTGCTTCCTCAATGACCTTAGGAGTATACCCTCGCTCTAAGAATCTCGGAGTCATACATTCACTTTCTGCAATAAAATCCAGCTCCAGACTACAGTTTCTCCGTGCTCGGAGGAACTCCCCATAAGGGATGCTGCGGATCAATGTTTTAGGGTGTCCACTTTCTGCGTATAGCAAGGTGTTCCCAGCTGTGGATTTTCGATAAAGTTTCGAAACCAATCTGTTTTTCACTGCCTGTACTTGTCGGTCCAAAAATTCCACACTACGATTACTTACAGTGCCTTCGAACTTCAAATTCATCTCATTTTGATTTAAAGCAGAGATGAATTCATTTGCCTGTGACTCAGAACCACCCCAAATGATAAAAAGATCATCGATATACCGCAGCCAGAGTTTGACATGGCTGCGGTACAGATGTTGTGTCTTCGACACCTGCTGCTCCCAGTACCCCATAAACAAATTAGCGAAACTGGGAGCAAAGCAGGTGCCCATCGCAGTTCCTTGCTTTTGCCAGAAGTAAATTCCATCAAAAATGAAGAAATTGTTCTCCAAGCAATAAGTCATCATCTGTAGTAGCATCTCATTGTGCTTCAGAAAGGAGATGGAACGATAATTAGGAAAATGTTGGCAAGCTTGAATTCCCTGGGCATGTCTGATTGATGTATAAAGACTACAGACATCTAACGTGATTAATAAATAGTCCTCTCTCCACTCAAAATCCTTGATCAAACTCAAAAAGTGTCTACCGTCCTTAAGAAATGAGGGTAGTTTCTCTACATAAGGATGCAAGAAGTAATCAATGTATTTAGATGTTTTCTCTAATAGGGAGCCCATTGACGACACAATGGGCCTCCCTGGTGGACTCACTGCATTTTTGTGCAGTTTGGGCAACAAATATAGTATGGCAATTTTAGGATTCCGATTCATCAAAAAGGCAAATTTGTCCTATTCTAGAATACCTACACAATCAATTTTTCAAAAACAAATCATCCATTTACACACTTATATACCCATTTATTCTTCCATCGACCTTGAGATATACATATATAAAACATATTTAATTTTCAGAAAAACACACATTCACTGGATGATGTCATCAGTGATGTCATCAGTGATGTCATTTGAGATGTCATCAGTGATGTCATGAGTGATGTCACTGACCATGTCATGAGTGATGTAATATGTGACGTCATCAGCAGTGCATTGCGGGCGCGCGAGTTATAGTTAGTTGAACTAACTATAACGGGGGAATTTCAATGGTTTTGTACAAGTGAAAAGTCCAGCTAACTATAACACCCCTGAAACGTATGGTTTTTTCAGTGAATTTCTGAGGTTTTTTAAATGCTAATTCCTAACTATAACGTGCCTGAAACCTATGGTTTTTTCTGTGAATTTCAAAGGTTTTTTAAATGCTAATTTCTAACTATGCCTACAGAGATAGGACATGTGAAGAAAGAAGAAAAAATGCACAGAAAGAAAAAAAAGAAGTGCAGAAAGAAGCAACAGAAGTCCTCTAAGACGAAGAAAAGTGCAGGAAGAAGCATAACGTGCAGAAAGAACAAAAAGAAGAGCAGAAAGAAGCCTTGTTGCAAAATCATCCTGTACCCTCAACTTTTTCAGACGGATACTGGTGGTAACTGAGTCTGACTAACCAGTCCTAGAGCCAGTGCTATGTTAAAAGACACTTAGAATACAGTGAAAACACCTACATACACTAGGGAACATTATGCATTGGGGTCCCCCTGTGATTAGCATGACCTCCTCTGTAAGCCTCTAGTAGATAATAGGGCAGGGGGATTAAAACTAGCTCTTAAAACAGGCCACAGGGCGTTTTTGGCACACGTTCACTCAGGCCCCGTCCCCTCCCTTCACCACTGTGTAAACACGCCCTGTGTCCGTTTTTAGTTGGGAGATTAAGTTCATTTGAATCCTGAGGGTCCCTAGGGTCCAACTAGCCCACTAGGTACCTCCAGTAAGTGCCACAGAGCTGCGTTGCAGAGAGGTGTAAAAAGTGGCACGGCCTGGACCACCTCTCTGCAATGCAGCTCAGTGGCGCTTACTGGAAGCACTTGGTGGGCTAGTTAGCCCCCAGGGGCCCTCAGTATTGAAGGGAAATTATATCCCCAATTTAAAACGTGCCATAGTGCGTGTTTGCACACGTCACCTCAGGCCCCGTCCCCTCCCTTCACCACTGTGTAAACGCGCCCTGTGGCTGTTCTAAGTTGAGAGATTAAGTCCCCTTGAATCCTAAGGGTCCCTAGGGTCAAACCAGACCACTAGGTACCTCCAGTAAGCGCCACAGAGCTGCGTTGCAGAGAGGTGTAAAAAGGGGCTTGGCCTCAGAACACCTGTCTGCAGCGCAGCTCCCTGGCGCATACTGGAGATGCCTGTTGGGCTAGTTGGCCCTCAGAGACCCTCAGTATTGAAGAGGAATTAATTCCCCAACTTACAACTCGCCAGGGGGCGCGTTTGCAGAGTGCTGCGAGGAGGGGGCGTGGCCTCCGGCACGATGCCAGTCTTTTATTTATTTTAATTTTTTAAGAAGGGGGGCTGTGTGGTTCCCCTTCTTATTCTAATTTATTGGCCCTGATGACCCCATCCCCCAGGGCCTGTCTCCCTATTATATTTTTTTGACCCCAATCCCCAGGGCCGGCCACTGTTTTTTATTATTTTAAAAAAATATATATTTATAGACACACCTAGGACATGCTGGACAAACCGTACGTACCTATCACCATGACGATTTGCGTGATATTCATTAAAAGGCGACTATGCATACAATGAATCCACGTGGAATGTATTTACACCACTAGTGAAGCTCTGACATGTCTGATGCCCTACCGTGCCTAATCCCGGTAGACACCCTTGTCGTTTATTTATACAAACATGGGTAGCTATTGACGGGCACATTTAATACACATGCACACCAAGCCATTCAAAGGGGATTCGACAAAAATTCGACCAAAACAATGCAAGAGACCCCCCTCACGGTTAATAAAACACACATCCACTGCCGGATGTGTAATACTTTTTATTTTACTCTCTGGAAAGGGGACGAACATCACTTGAGAGTCACAGCGCGCTCCTGGCAGAGCCCAATGCTGTATTACACCCACCATTGCCTGCTGAGTGCCACACACCTCTGTGTTGTATTCCACTAGCTAGTGCATATGCTATGACACTCTCTAACCCATGTGCACTGTAACACCACCCCGTGAATATGTCATGCCACACTTGTCTTTGCACAGGTTATATTGCCCCATCTAACGTGCCTTCCTCGATGCCTATGTTATAACGCTCAGTGCTATGCCATACATATTACAATCTGGGATCCATATCTTTGTCACAGTGCATATGCAACGTTACACTCCCCAGCACATATTTTATATTACAACTTTAGAGACTAGTTAGGTTACACAACACTGCCCTGTGCATATTACACTCCAAGGCGCATATCGCATAGCATGCGCTAGTGCCTGTGCTATCTCGCGCTCTCCAATGAATCTGTCATTGCGCACAATGTATTGCATATTATATTTCACGCCCGGTTCATCTTATATCACACTTTTTGGTGCATAGTTTATGCCATACACTATATCTAGTTTTCATTTTCAATCGTGCTCTCAGGACTAGGTTCTATATAACACTCGGTTCACCTACCCTTTTCACAGGCATTACATTTTGCGATAGGGGGTGGAGGGTCAGGGGGTGTTTCTGCCAAGTGAGCCCGGAGTCACAGTCACAAACATCCTCTTCTTCCTGAATAAAAGTGAGATTATGCTGCATACTTGTTCATATTTTAAGTAGTTCGCACAGACACACATTTTAAAAACAATAAAGTTCCTAATACCCGCCTTCTCTGAACAGTTAGCTTGCTGCCCCATCCCCCTCCTCCCTATCCTCTGTTGTGTGAATCCATGGACTAGCCTCCTACCTCCTGCCATGCATGGTCTTCTGTGCTGCCATGGCCCCTCCCACCTTCCCTGTGTGGTCAGTTAGCTGCCCCTGACCCCCTCCCACCTTCCCTCCATGGTCTGTGTGTATGCCATCACAGTCTCACTGTTGCTCTTCATGGTGTGTCTTGCTTCTAGTGCCCATCCTGCCTGACCTCCATGGCTATCTTGCTGCTCCTGCCCTGCCCCTTTGCCCCCAGCCCTCTGTTTACATGTGCAGACCCCTACTCCCTCCCTCCTGGCTTGTCTGTTCCATTGTAATGCCCCTGATCCGTCCCTCCTGCCCTTTATGGTCTGTTATGCTGCAGCTTTCTCTCCTGTCTGTCCATTATGGTCAGCTAGCTACCATTGCCTCTTGCCCCTCTGTTCTCTGTTGTCCATGTGCATGGTCCTGTCCCCTCCCTCTTGCTTTCTATGGATTGTCGTGCTGCACTCTCGTCCCGCATGCCCTGTGTGGTGTATTGTGCTGCTGCAAACCCTGAATCCTGCCCTGCAGGGTCAGTTTGGTGCACCTCTCAATGTCCCTCCTGTCCTCTGTTATCCAAGTCCATGTCCTTACCCCATTTCCTTCCATGATCCAATGTACCATACTTGCGAACATTTTGAACTTGGTAAGAGGGAGATTTTGAAAAAAAACTGGGGTATTGATTTTCCCCTTTGAGTTACATTGAAAAAGAGGAGATTGTAGACAGGAGACAGATCAAATAAAGCCCATTTGAGCTTAAAAACATTGGACGCTTCCTGGCTGAATCGGGTCTGTTGGCATGTATGGTTGTACTACCATTGCCTCTTCCTTCTGCCCACAATGGTTTATTACATTGCCACAGCCTCTCTTGCAAGTCCTGTATTGTTGGTTTGTTGCCCCTGCCCCCCTTTCCACTGCCCTCCATAGTCTGTTGTGCTGCCACGGCCCTTCCTGCCTGCTCAGTGTGGTTAAATTGTTGCCTTTGCACCCTCCTACCTGCCTTCAATTTTCAGAGTCCGTGCCCGTGGCCTCTGCCTCTCAACAGTATCCTAATGAACAACTAGATTGCTAACATTCTATATTTATTACAAAAGTGTGGAACGCCTGACGTCATCTTGATGTAATCAAAACTGTAATACCTAGAGCATTTCCTTTAGAAATTACATATATGAGAGGGTCTTATTGGCATCAAAATTATGGTTAGTGCTCTAAAAGACTAAAATAAGGACATATTTTCTGAGTTTTTAAATAGCGACAAAGCACTTTTAAATTATTTGTTATCTTTATGTTTTTTTATCCATTTGACCACTTGATTAAATGTTGCACTTAGGGGAGAGGATGTGGTGTTACTTCCAGAACTGCAGACTTTGCAACTGGGGAACCAGGTTGGAGTTTCTGCTTCAGCTCGACATTCTGTGATTCTGGTCAAATCACTTAGTCTCCCCATGTCTACAACCAAAATGAATTTGTTCTTGTGTGATGTAACCAATGCTCATGTAAAGCACTCCAATACCTGACAAGTCTGCACTATATAACACTGCAAAAACACTAAATAATAAGTGTTTTGCACACTTCTGTCATTGGGCTATATTTGGGCTACATCTGGGTGATTTTGGGCTACATTTGGGCTCTTTTGTCTCCGGTGGCTATCTTGGGAGATTTATTTGTTATGAAGTTTCCTAATTTCCTCATTTACTGCAGTCTCCTCAGTAGGAAATGCTTTCAGTTTTTTACTTTGATTCCATCATGAAGGTATTCAGATATGTCACACATTTGCCATAAATTCTGAATGTTAGCACTCTAGTTGCTCATTAGATCACTGTAGTAAAACTACTGTTCACCATGGAAGTCAGTTCCTGGTATTAAAAGTGCATGTTTCAGTCTGCATGTCAGAATTTTTTAATGAAATAGAAGAGGATTTGAGAAGTCACTCAAAATGTGCCCTCATTTTCTTTCTTCAGCATTAATCATACTTTTTATGGAAAAATGAACCCCCTCATTTTGTTCCTTTTTAAATTAAATGTTTTAAGAGTTACCACTTTAATCCAAGCAAGATGGCTTCAGGTGTGCCATATGTTTGTCATAAGTAGGACTGTTAGCGCTCTAGTTGTTCTTTGGAACACTCTGGGAAGCTGCAGTAGAACACAAAGGAATCAACTGACAGTCTCTGCCCTTGTTGGATGTACATGTTTTACTGAGAATGTCAGACTTCATTCTCACATGACTGAGAAAGATAATGTGAATTTACAGAAAATAAGCTCTCAGTTTAGCTTATAGATCACCTTCCAAACCTCTGTGGGAAAAGCATGAGAAAATATTTTTCTCTCAATCATGATATCCCAGCAGAAGGCTTTTTCACATGGTGAAATCACCTTAGAACATACCACAATTCCTAAAATGAGTATGGTACCATCAACAAATGATTTATAATGTAACTAAAGTCTTAAAACCTTCTATTAACTGCAATGCTTTTTAATGAGGTGCTATCATGTATATTGGTCCCAAGATGGCGGCCAAGACTTCTTTGATGAAGTGCTAACAGCCAATCAGATCTCAGGATGAGATGTATGGTTAGGCTCCGCCCACATATATATATGATTTTACTTTTGATTTTCTCAGGAACTACTGAACAGATTGACACCAGACCTGCAAAAGGCACTTCCCTGACTACCTCTCTGCCAAATTTCAAGTAATTCTGTTCAGCCGTTCGGGCTGTACCTTCGACTAAAGGTCCTATGGAAAAATGCATGGGGAAAACGCGTTTTGGGACCCCCCTTTTTTCTCGGCCCCCGCTTCACGAATCACCCCGAGACTTTCAGGGTAGGAGCGGAGCGGAGCGCCCCACCTATTTTGACAATTTTGCGACGATTCGTCAACCGGCGCCAAAGTTATTCCAAATAGAATGTTGCAGATTTCCTATGGAAACACGGTCCTAACTATAACTATCTACTGGCGACCGCCAGTAGATAATATATATTATATATATATATATTCCAATATGCCCGTAGCTTTCAGGAGTCACTCGACAGCTCGCCTCTACCTCGGCATCTTGAATAACAGTTGGTAAGCCCTACGCGTTTCGAGGCCGTCCGCCTCTCGTCAGGGGCTGGCTTTTCATTGCTTGCGCCTGAACGCTCTCCTTAATTTTTGCATACTTAATTGATTAATGGCCCCCAGTGGGCCGCGCTTCGTGCGCCGAACTGCATGCAGGGACATGTGGTCCCAGAAGAGAAATTGTATTACCCACAGTGGGCTCCAGGCACCAAGTTCATGTAAAAGCATTTCCTTTCCTTAGTAGGAGTCCAAATTAGTCGAGGCAATGTCCTTTGTAGTTTGGGCTTACTGTGCTGCTTGGATGGACGTAGTCTCTAACCGCAGCCTCTACACTTCAGATGGTGCTCTACATATATTGACGCGGTTGTTCGGCCGTGCAGGAGAGCTATAACTTTTAATCCTTTTGCGCTAGAAACAATTTTGGTGACATCTGTAAATAAGAAAGCAAGTGGTGGATTATGTGGCAAGTGCATGTGTATATCAGAGAGTGTTGCATGAGAGCTCTAACCATAGACATTGATTAGCGGACCATGGAGATAGTCTCCTTCCTCCCATGGACTTTCTCTCTTTCCCCTCTCTACCGCCTCTATAGGCGCACTGAGTGAACCTAAGGGCAGAATAAAGCAATATGTTAATAGCATAAGATAGTAGGCACATTGAATAGGAGGGGGACACAGTATTCCTAAATTAGAGAGGCTTATCTAGATCCCATGTCTGGATGTAGGTCGAGCCACATGCCAGGGGATCTGTTTCAATCAGATGGTTTCTCTGAGGGAAAGAACCTTGAGATAAAGCCCCTGCTCCAGCGATGTACAATGTAGATATATATATATACACACATACGTACATTATCAAGGAAGTTCTCTCCTTGACCCTTTAATCTTATGATTCTGTGCCCATTAGGACAAGGCACTGCATGTTCTTGTAAACAGGGTATGAGCACAGCTGATGTACAAAAGCAGAGGTGTTTCCAGATTAAAATATGTCTCTTTCTAAATTTTGATGAGCAATGCAGTCAGAGGAAGTAGGATGTACACATACAAAAAGACTCTACGTAAATGAAAATCTTCTCCCTTAGGTGCGGTGTACCCGACGAATATTGAATCAACAATATTGATGGGACACAATGTCAAGGATAGAATATCGAAAATAAAATTTCGTCAGTTAAATAAGTCTAGATTTTCTATACTTAACTCCATGTATATGTACTGAGGCGGTACATATATTTTCAAGGTGCATAGATGTGGAGCCAGGAATAGTATATCTATACTTCCCTTTATGCACTTACCTTTCGATACGTTGTAGACCTCCCAAGCACGATCCAAAATATACACCACACTTCCAACACAGGAAAGTCGACGCTGTATCTTTTCGCAATAAATTCTTTAATGAGAGCTGATGATGTTAGACGCGTTTCGCCTGCCCAGCAGGCTTGCTCGCTAACATTTCAATAACTTTTTTTTGCGTATTTAACTGTGAATGCTGACGTGTCACATGTGAAACTACAAAAATAGAACGTGACGATAGACTGGTAGTTTTTAGTCCTGTATGCACAGTTTATCCAATTTTCTTGGCTAGGCATGCAAAATGGAGTTTGTCACATTAATTAATTATTATTGAATCATATCTATTACATGCAAAATAAACAGTATAATTCATATGGTGCCCTTAAACTCATTTAAATCTATCACGCTAAAACAGAGTTAAATATGCACCATACAATACAATATAACCGGTCCTGCCCCAGTGGACTTACTGATGCTAAAATCAGACTAATTCATGGTCCAAAATCATTTCAAAGCGGCGCAACATATTTGCTTGGATATATGATCATTTATGACATGGTCAGTGACATCACTGATGACATCTCAAATGACATCACTGATGACATCATCCACGTGAATATCTGATGCATCTCCTCACACCCTAATATAACCTTTGATACACCCACTGTAAAATACAGACTACCATTTTCGAAACCATAGACACACCAATACCAGTTACTACATATGCACTTACTGATTCCTAGTTCTATACCCACATCCACTCATTCACCCATACAATCACTAATACATGGAGTCACTCATCAATACAACACTATCATATGCACTCATACACCTATACAGACACTCGCACACCACCACTCATCCAGAGTTACTCACATACCTAGTCAGTCATGCAAAGAATCAATCACACTTCCATTTAATCACCTATACAGTTATACACACACCATATCACTTATTCATAGAGATGCTAACTCATACTTACTCTATTATACAATCACTGATACAAGTACACACTCATCCATACAGCCACTCTCACAATCACTGACTCTCACGTGTAGTCATTTATATACTCCAACTCTCACATACACTGCCTTTTACATATGTAGTTACTTGGAGATGTACCACTGAGACATCCATTCACTTACCAACACACCCATACACACACTCACCCACCCATACAGCTGTTTCCACATGCACTCTTGAACCCATACACCCAGTGAATCAACCACTCACACATCTATGCACATAGTCACACACCTCCCACCCACCCATACACACACTCAGGCACCCATACAAATACTCAGGCAACCAATCGATAACCCATATAGACACTCATGTAGCTACTGACCAACCCATGGAGCAGCTTAAACAACAGACAGACTGTTTAGTCACTAACCCATGGATTCAGTAAGACACATTTAATCACTCACTTATACAGTCAGTCACGCACCTACTAAATCCATCCAGACAGTTATACACCCACTCATTCTTAAATCCACCTTGGCATATATATAAAACATATTTAAACTTTATAGAAACACACAGTCACTGGATGATGTGATATGTGATGTCATCAGTGATGTCGTTTGAGATGTCATCAGGGATGTCATCAGTGATGTCACTGACCATGTCATGAATGATGTAATATGTGACGTTATCAGCAGTGCATTGCGGGGGCGCGAGTTATAGTTAGCTGAAATAACTATAACGGCGGAATTTCTCTGGTTTTGTAGGAGTGAAATGTCCAATTAACTATAACATCCCTGAAACCTATGGTTTTTTCAGTGAATATATATATATCGCACCTCGCGATTTAAAAAAAAAAAACATTTGTTTTGTTTGAAAAACCCGAAAAAAAAAATAATAATAAAAACATAACTTAGCATTTAAAAAACCGTACAAATTCACTGAAAAAACCATAGGTTTCACACACGTTATAGTTACGAATTAGCATTTAAAAAACCTTGCAAATTCACTTAAAAAACCATAGGTTTCACACATGTTATAGTTAGCTGGACATTTCACTCGTAAAGAACCAATGAAATTCCCCCGTTACAGTTACTGCAGGCAACTATAACTCACGCGACCGCAATCCTCTGCTGATGACGTCAGATATTACATCACTGATGACATATGTGTCTTTCTGAAAAATAAATATTTGTAATATATGTATAGCTAAAGATTAATGGAAGAAGACATGGGTAAATAAGTGTCTAAATACAGTGATGTAATATCTGACGTCATCAGCAGAGGATTGCAGTCGCGTGAGTTATAGTTGCCTGCAGTAACTATAACGGGGGGGGAATTTCATTGGTTTTTTACGAGTGAAATGTCCAGCTAACTATAACATGTGTGAAACCTATGGTTTTTTAAGTGAATTTGCAAGGTTTTTTAAATGCTAATTCGTAACTGTAACGTGTGTGAAACCTATGGTTTTTTCAATGAATATGTATATAGATACATATATATGTATATAGATACATATGTATATCTTTCTCTGTAGACACCTGTATATATATGTATCTATATACACATATATATGTATTTAGATACATATATATATATATCTTTCTCTGTAGATGACTTATGTATATATATATGTATCTATATACACATATATATGTATATAGATACATATATATACATATATAATCTACAGAGAGAAAGAGACACTCTCTCTCTCTATATAAATATATGAAGAAAGAGAGATCTCTCTTTCTCTATTTTTATTTTATAGTTAGGGCTTCCCTGGGGGCCGACTGTAGCCCCCACGGAAAGCACATGGCTATAAAAAAAATTGCTGCAGCAGGGGGGTTGGCCACTGAGCAGGAGGACCAACCCCCTGCCAATTTCACTGCCATTTTATATATATATTTTTTTTTAAATGTACATTTTGGGGGGGACGATCGCACCCCCCCAGGGAAAGCCAAAGTTCTTTAATGCTAAAATATGCCCCGGGCGGGGTGGGGTCGACCCTCCCAAAAGACATCCCTGGTGTCTAGTGGGGTTTCCTGCCCGTGGATCGCAGCACTGGTGCGATCCATGGCCAGGAAACCCTTTCAGGATGGCCTTGTTTGAAAGGGGGGAGCCCCTTTCAAACGAGGCCTCCCTGAAAGCTGGGGAGGCCGTTTTCAGCCTGATTTCCCCATCGGAGTCGAGCGCAGCCTTACCTGGGGCTGTTCTCGGCTCTAGTGGGGAAATCAGTGACGTCAGAGCGCCTCGTGGCGCGCTGACATCACAGATGGGCGGGAGTGGGGGCGGAGGAAGACGCGAATAGCCTTCGGTCTGTCCCCCAGGGACATTTTAAAAAAAAACTATCACCGAAAGGGTTAATAGAATCACAACTAATCAAGATGCTTTACTTGGGAATGCACAAATAATAAATATTCACTGACACCCGATTTTCACACATTGTCATTTGTGTGCAATATAGTTTTATCATTGAAACTGTTTGTCTGTGCAGATAAGGTTTTCATTTTGAAAAATAAAATGTGCTGTTTGTAAATGACAGTGTACTGGGAAACGATTCTTTAGATACATTATAAAATCACCTGCCTCATGTCCTCTAAAGCTGGATGGGTCCCAAACATTTGTCATTCTAATAATCTGGGTTGTAGTTCTGTAAAGTTTGGGAGCACTGATCTAGAAGTTGTACAGTGCACAGTGGAGAACTGAACATTATGGAATTACACAACTGTACCTTATTGTTGGGTTTGAGAAGAACACTCTATTTTTAACTCAGGATTCATGTTGTTTAGAAATAATCCTTTAAGGCCACTCCCTCAGGCTGCACTAGGTTACAACATGGTCCAGTGGGATATTTTGTTCAGCTGTGTTAATCATCCCTAAAAGATCTATGAAGGTCAGCAGCACAAGGGTTTCTTTGGTTTAAGGAAGAGAGAGAATTTTCAAAGATGCAGGTAAAGGCGGTTTTAATTCCATGGTGAAGGCATAAACCTAACTAGAAATCGCAGCATTATATTGTTATTGAGAAGTCACAACGATGTTTGAGCTGAGAGACACTATGTTTTCATGGTTGTTGCATAGTAAATATGATGTCACTACTATGCTCAAGGAAGGAGAGGATGTTCATTGTTTGAAGTACCAGATGAGGATTGGGAAATAAGATGTTTTTGTCCCTAGAAGTGGATGAGACAAGTTGAGCAATAAGTGGGGTGTCCGATTTGCAAGGTCGCAAGGCTTACTTTAACAGAATGTCGTATTGTTTTAGAGCCTTCAGCTGTTCACTTTACTGTTGGTGCAACAAATGAGTTGAATTGAGGGACTTAACAGGATCTAGGGATTGCCTGGGTAACATGTTATGTATTCTAGGTCTCACCTGAGTAGCAGCAATGATTGAATCTCTATTGTGATAGGCATATTTATTTGTAAAGTGTTACTCTTTGGCTTGCTCTCCATGATACATCATATAATAGCTTCTGGGGTCCTCTTGTGCACATTAAAGTGGGGGTTGGGAGAATTGGGTTATGTTGAGTTTTGCAGAACTGCCTTCATTATTACTGTTGATAACACTGCACAAATAACATTCAAAGTTGTACAATAATGATTCAAAAGGGGACATGCTTTGTTAATGGCTGCTATCATGCAATGTTCCACTAGGATAATAGAGGGCTGTGATGCTTATTGGTCTCTGGGTGTGGTAAGGATTGGATAAAGATGATGGCATAGATGTTATTGAGGTTTCTGGAGGGACTATGGCAGGTTTGCTTTGTTATGGTGTGTCATGGAGATTATATTGCCTGGCTAGAGATGTTTATGAGAGTAGGACCTTACTAAAATAGGTGAAGATGATCTTGGATTGGTAGGTCCGGAATCGCAGAGAAAGTTAGGTTAAGTAAATGATCAGCAGAGTGGGTAGGGGACCAGATAAGTTGGAAAAAACAAAGGTTGTTTATGTCATCTATCAGTTCATGAAAATAGACATTGGTATGATCTTTAGATGAGATGTTTATAATGCGTAAACTAAATTAGTCAGAGGGTGTTGATTCCCAATTTTTTCTCTCTGCCTTTAGTACATTATGCCTACTGGTGAAGCCTATCCTCTGGTTCTGTGTCTTCGCTCAGTCCCTAAGCTGCCCAGTAATTGTTTTAGGGAAGCATTTATACTATATATCCTTTCTTTGCTTTGCTTTAAATCCTTCCTCACAGGCTCTGCAGTGTTTAGGGAAATAATTTAAAGAGAGGATCTTCATATTATTTATTTGTGTATACTTCCATGAGCCCAGAGGAATATATTGGTGACAGCTTTAAAATCCTTTCTTCCACAGATAAGTTGCCTTTTGAATGTGTTTATAGATTAGAAAATATACAAGTAATTATTGTCACAAGGGTAGATTAAATGAGCACCTAGAGCTAATGAGTGATATAATGCTGGAAATAGTTGCATTCTAACGTGTGATGCAGTAATGCATTTTATAGAAATTGGAGAAATAAATGCTTGTTTATCTTTTTTTGTGTACCGAGTGAAAAGATCTAGGGATCATTTGGTGTCTAAACTTGAATCTAAATGTGTTCCTAAATGTAATAATAGCTAATGGTAGGCAACTTGCTTCCTAAGTCAACATATAATTAAAAACATCTTAAATAACAGTTTTATTATTTCTGTTTGAATTGAATTACATGACTCAAATGTATTGCTACTGTGCTTGCAGCAAAGGTTTATGTGAAGTTAAACCACAATACACCACATGTTTTGTGTCTTACACAACGACTGCGAGATGCAGAGCTTACGGATCCACAATACCAGTGGCGTGGACCGTCAGGACAAACCCTTCCAGGTAAGTGAAAGATGCCATATTCATATATCATTATTGGTAGATGATTTGTCTAGATAGCAGTAGGTATCAAGAAGAAACCGTTTGTTGCCAATTTGTAAAGCACACTCTAAATGGTATTGTTCTTCCACACCGTCGGGCAGTCGCAACCCTAGATTTTGCTGCACTGAGTGATTGCTGTGTACAAAAAATACATGAAATCAACAAGAGTGACAACCGATTCCGAAGGAAAGGTGCTCACGCATAAAAATTGTGCAAGGAAAAAACCTCTATTTTTAAAAAGAGCCCTCACTCACCAACCTAGTTGGTGACATGCTTCATCATCGGGTTGCCTCCCTGGTGTGCTTCGACGCCTGAATTACAGCAGAGCAGGTTTTTGTTTTGAAAGTGTCAGTGCAAGGGGTAGTGCAAATTTAAAGATGGAAGGCTTTGTCCAAGATTAATTTTAATGGTGGCAAGACCTCCGATCATTAAATAACAAGTGAGACGGACGTGTGCTGGCTGGTTAGGTAAACCAGACCCATCCGGTTTCAATAACTACGTGAGAAAGTGGTCAACATGTTTCTGCTTACAATTGCAAATTTGCTAAGCTTTCATCAGGACCGTAACTCCCCGGCGGTATACGCTCGCTAAGGCGTACCCTAACCTGAGGAGTTAATGTGTACTGTAAAACTCACGGTTTTACCAGTGGGGGTTCTTGGATTTCCAAAGGCCCCTATTTTGTGAAGTTTAGAATGGCTTCACGTCATGGGTCCACGGCAGGGGTTTTGTTTGCCAAAAGTAATTTCATTATCAAGGGTGTCCCTCTCTCGACCTATAATACGATCTACCGTGGCCCGAATGTGTACAAAAAATGCCAGCACATGACATATTGAATATATATATATATTCTTAGTAAACAGGAGCAGTCAGTGCTATGTGCACACTACAGCTCAGACACCTCAGTTCTTCATGTAGAGATCCATTATCTCATCCCTCGAATCTCAAGAAGTCATGCCTGCATTCTAATCTTCACTGCAAATACAAATAAGCACATAACACATTTCTCTTCCCAAACATAGGAACTTACCTATACAATAAAATAACAGAACAAAATACATAGAAAAACTTGCATGAATGTTGTTAGTGAGTACAGCGGTAACTCATCACAAATATAATCTTTTAATCATACGGTGGTTTCATAATATGCTTAGGTTCAATTGATTCATCCAGTGTTGTGTTGTCTTATGCCCAGTCCTGTAATCACCGTAGATTCCCACTCGTCAGAAACTCGGTAATTGGCTACACAAGCCATTATTAGAATTAGTCTCGTTTCGATCTGGGTATGGGTAGGACCATACCCTTTTCGAATACCAAATTAGTTTCATTTTCCACCTGTACTTTAGTGTTGCCATTGATGCTAAAGTTACATTACTTTCATTACTATTACCATCAATACTCCAGAAGGAGCAGGCGGAGCATGCAGCGGGTTTGTGTAGTTAGAATTTTATTGATGACGCGTTTCAGCCACACGGCCTTAATCATGTCAAATTCTTTGCACTGCGTTCCTATGTCCTCATTACGTATGTGTCCCAAAGGGAAACAAAGGAAGGACTTCCTTTCAAAATGGCTTTATTTTGGGTGCCATCTTAAAGTGTAGTCTGGTCAAAAGATTTTGAATAGTTTTTTAGTTCAATTATTAGTTAACCACCTTCTTTGGTCTCAAACATTAATGATTGGGTCCTTCCCTTGCATGCAATCACCTCAGTGCACATACCCTCGTTTTGCCGCACTTCACTTTTTGTACAGTTCCCAGAGTGCCAGTCTCGCGGCAAGTATCTCACCATTTAGTAATGTTCCTTAAATAAGGTAGGTTCCATATCCTACAAAGTGGTTACAGTGGTTCTAGCAGTTGCAAACTATTTCTTACCAAATCCACAAGGTCCTGCCAAACTCTTGAACTAGTGCCTCCGTAGTGAGCTTGTGGTCCTCACCAAATAATATTACCACCAATACTCCAGAAGGAGCAGTCTTGGAGCACTCAGCGGGTTTGCGTAGTTAGCATATTTTATTGACGACGCGTTTCAGTCACATGACCTTAATCATGTCAAATTCTTTGCACTGCGTTCCTCGGTCCTCATTAAGTACGAGTGTCTTCATCCACCAACCAATGTAGCACAGTGGTACTAAATAGCCAACTAGGATTGTATTTGGTCCTCGCGTTTATACTCTGCATCAACACAAATGGGGTGTATCCAGGTGCCACACAGGTAGAAAATATGTATAAGGCCACACCTTTTTTCCTGTTGGGTTTCTCACTTATGATTACCATTAACAGCCAATTAAAGGGTATAAATAAGTCTTTTGAAGCACTAAATCTCAAATCAAAACTATTTAGTTAAAATAAAAATGTAGATCTGTGTTTGATCCCAAGCTTGTCAAAGTACCCCTTAGATGTGTTAGAAACAAACTAATCCATATTATCACTAACTAGGTTAACAGTCTCTTCCTGTTAAAATACTTGATCCCAAAAAATTAGAACTGAATCAGTATCCACTCTCTCTACCACTTTAACAACTGACCAGCGTGAAATCAAATCTATCATGGCAATCACAAAATTGTTTGTTGCCCCAGTGGGACCCATATGTCAATAGCCACATAATCCTATGGTGATTTAGAAACAGTAAAAACACCACAAATAGGAAGTTTCAACTTTGTCAAAGATTTATCAGCATCTTGCAAACCAGATACTTGCATGCTGTTTTTTCAATTTCTAAATCCATTCGTGGCCACCAAAGAGAAGCTTTTATGGGATGCTTAGTTCTTACATTCCCAAAATGACCTACATGATTCAAATCCACAAATGGCTTGCATAAAGTGCCAGGTGTAATCATTCATTTCCCTCTCCAAATGTTCTCCTATTGTACACACATATGAGATCTTATCCTATATTGTCTCAAAGTGGCATCCAACAAGTATTTGTTGGTCACTCATTCAGAAGCCAGTCCAAAATTTGCTTCAGCACACATTTTCTCTTATCCTATCTACTCATTCTTCTTGTTACATGAGGTACCACTATCATGGACATAAGCAATTTGAAACTCATTTCCGATTTCATCCTCACACTTTATGATCTGTTTGGGCATCCTGGAATGAAGGGCTGCAATGACATTTTCTTTGCAGGGCTTAGCAGACAATTTTATAATTGTACTTCGATAATCTTACGGATCATCTAGCCACTGTAACAGGCGCATTGACAGTGCCTTCAGTAGTGAGGATTTTACCCAAAAACCTATGGTCACACTTAAAGTAAAAGTTTTCTCCCACACAAATGCCCTAAAATGGTCTGTAGCACAAACACAAGCTGGAGTTTCGTTTTCAATAATGAATACCTTTATTCAGCTAGAGACAAAAGTCTAGAAGCATAGGCAATTACACAGGCCCTACTATCCTATCCAGCTCGTGTCAGGACCCCACTCCAACCTTCTGCTGCCCTTTGCTACTTGCATCAGTATTGATATTACTATGTGCATTGGGCTCAAATCCTTTAAGAGATGCAACATGGCGTCTTTTATGCAACAAAAAACCAGATCCCACTCTGATGTCCAATTGGATTTTCATTTATTTTGTAAAAACTGTCTAATATTGAACATGTTTTATTGCAAAGTGAGGAATGTACATATACAATATTGCAATATTCCGCAAGACCAATGAATTACCTCACCTCATCTTTGTAACACGCATACCAAATACTTGACACTGTCCCCAGCAAATGAACATTCAGAGAATTCAACTGTCAAACCTATTAATTTCAAAATGCCAAAAAAGTCCTCTAAATTCCAATCATGCTCAGCATTGATTTTTCCCAAAATAAGTATATCATCTTAGAAAACTTAACACCCTTAATTTTTCCAAAACGTTGTTACATAAAGTGCTGAAAGACCACAGCAGCAAACTCTAGCCCAAAGAGCTTGCTCTTGAGTTTAAAAGCATCCAGTTGGTGTAATCAAAGCATTCTTATTCCCATTAGTCAAAAGAATCTATTGGTAGGCCACAGATAAATCAACCATGGAAAACCACAATGAAAATTTATGAACTACATATTGTTATTCAAATGGTACAGGCCAAAACACAACTTTAACTTGACATCATTGCTGCATGCCACTACCAAAGGTGAAATCCGTGATGAGGCTTCAATCAGTTCAGTTATGTCAGCAGCAACCAATTTCTCCAGTGTGTTAGTTACCTCATCTCTCAATGAAATCAGAATATTTCTAACTTTGGGTATTTTAGGCACAGCCCCCTCCCTCAAAATGATTTTATGGGGCCGATTCACAGAACTAACTTAAGACAAAATTCTAAACTTACTACTTTTGGTATTCACAGAAGTTAGGATTTTGTCTTAAGTTTGTCTTAAGACAGACTTAAGACAGACTTAAGACAGACTTAAGACAGACTTAAGACAAACTTAAGACAAAATCCTGTCTTAAGTCTGTCTTAAGTCTGTCTTAAGTCTGTCTTAAGTCTGTCTTAAGTCTGTCTTAAGTCTGTCTTAAGTCTGTCTTAAGTCTGTCTTAAGTTTGTCTTAAGTTTGTCTTAAGTTTATCTTAAGTTTGTCTTAAGTTTGTCTTAAGTCTGTCTTAAGTCGGTCTTAAGTTTGTCCTAAGACAAACTTAAGACAAAATCCTAACTTCTGTAAATACCAAAAGTAGTAAGTTTAGGATTTTGTCTTAAGTTAGTTCTGCGAATCTGGCCCTATGATCAAATCTCCTTACTAAAAACAGTAGGAAACCTTTTCAACATCTTCTCACCAGTATTGATACCTTCACCAATCACCAAAACCTGCTCCTTGCTACTGGGGTTCAAGATAATGTGTAAGTTCTTCTCATCACACCACCACCACACAGGTGGACCCTTACTGGCCACGTACAGTTTCTCAAATGCATGGCGGTTGTTGAATTTAAATTTCAAACAATGAAAAACAAGCATATCAAGTCTCTACACCCTTCTGGTGGGATATCTGTGGAAAATAATGTATCACTATTATTCACCTCAAACTTGTCCTTCCATGTTTCCTAATTAATTATCATGTATGGAGAACCTGAATCAGCAAAGCAAAAAAGTCAGATTTATCCAACATTCCAGTTTATTGTCACCTGCCAAAGGCTACCCATATTTAATATTCAAAATAATTTTTTCTTTAAGTTTCATAACACTTCCAGTTACATCATCCTCACTATCAGCAGCTCATCTCTTTCAGGTTCATGAGCACTCACACACGTGTCTTTTTTAGATTTCCTTCTACATACCTTGGGAGTTACCTACTATCCCACAATTGCTCTTTTTGATCTTTCCAGTGGGACATATTTGAGCAAATGCCAAATTCTCCAGACCCACACCTAAAACATTTGGGTCTTTCTTTAAATGTATTTATACCACTCCAATTACTCACATCAGTCTTGTTCTTAGTACCATTCTTAATTTTGGAAACAACTTCTAATGGTTCTCATCAAGGTTTAAAGCATCTGCGAATCTACTAGAAGTTTCCTCTTTGTGGACAATCATTAAATTCACATGAAGAGCCTCATCACCATTCACCCACAGACATTCTTGATTGCAGGATTGCAAGCAGGCATCACCACTTGGTCCCAAATTAAATCCTCTCTTAGTGCACCAGAAATGCTATATGTTGCCAGTTTCCTCAACTCATTGACATACTCATCTGTTACCTCTGGACTAGCTGTACTAAAGTGATATGTTCCCGGTCTGGTGTTAGGGAAAACAAATTAGGTGTAAATGTCGGGAGACCAAAATAAAATATCGTGATACAAAAATATTGGGTTGCCAAAATATTGTTGTCAAGAATATCGAATTTGTAGGTAAGTAATATTGTTTTTAAGACTATTGCTGCTTTTAATATTGTTTTCAGTAATATAGTTGTAAATAATTTTGTTTCATAATTATTTTGAAGTGTTTTAGTTCGTATATTAATTTTGTGTTACTATGTTTTGTATAATTGTTATTACTTTTTCAAAATATAGATTGTAAATTCAATTGATTTTGAATGTTTTATTTAATTGTTAATAGTAATTTATAGTGTTGCAATGGGTTATTTGAGATATCATCAGTGATGCCATAAATGATGTCATAGAACATGTCATAAGTAATGTCATAAGCAGTGCATGGCGGGGGCGTGCAAGTTATAATTAGCGCTGATAGAGCTGCTGAATTTGGTTTTATTAGTTAAAAACTTTAATGTTGTCACTGACAAATTCACCTATTACATTACTTTAACCTTTGTTTTTTCAGTGGATTTCTCAGTTGTTTTAAAAAAATATATATCTTTTTATCATGCCTAACTATAAAGTTACTTTAACGTTTGTTTTGTCCAGTGAATTTCTAAGTTTAAAAAACAAAATACATAAACAGATATTTTGATCACACCTAACTATAACATTACTTTAATGTAGAGGAAGTAGCTATGGTTATATTGAGGAGCTCTGCTGGGAATGCTCAACGGGGTTGCTGTGGATATTTTTAGATCTAATATACCACTCTGGACCCCAGTTTTAACAAATGTTTCAAACATGCCATAATGGGCCGTCTCCCTGAAATCTGGAGCAAAGCCATTATTGTTCCTGTATTTAAAAAGGGCAGCAGCAGTCTGCCCACCTGTTATGGCCAAATTTCTTTAATAGATTCAAGTGCTCAGATTCTTGGGTGGGTCATTCTGTCACTGATTAAGGAATGGGCAGATTAACATAAGATTCTCACTGAGGCTCAGTTTGGCTTTCGCCATGGGAAAGGCACAATCAAGCAATGTTTAGACCAGTACTCGATAAGTTTTAGTAAACAAGGGTGCACTCCTCCTACCAATTATGGACTTCTCGAGTGCATTTCACCTGGTCTGTCGGTCAAAAGTGGGTCATAATGGATAAATTGGGGATTGACAAAAATTTGCTACTATTGATAAGAAGCCTCTATGCCGAAACCTTGATATCAATCCGTTATGAGGTCACAGAAGAGCTAACTACACCTATCAAGATCCAGAGAGGTGTCAGCCAAGGATGCATCTTGGAACCCTTTCTTTTCCTTTCATATATTAGCAATGTTAACAAACATTTACTCGACTCAGGCTGTGATATGCCAAAGATGGAAAACTACTTTACCCCAATTTTACTTTATGGTGATGATGCAGTGCTCATCGCAAGAACTGCCAACAGCCTTCAAATCCTATTGAATTCTTTCTCTTCCTTCATGGAAAGTTTAGATCTAACAGTAAACCATACCAAATCATTTGTAATGACCTGTGGCCCAGCATAAACAGAAACCAAGGACTACTGGTTGAATGAGTCAAGGTTTGGTAGAACAAATACTTTTAATTATGTAAGCATTTTATGGAATTCTTTCTTGAGCTGGTCACCCATGATAAAGCTGAGGAATCAACACTTTACTAAAACAAATGATGCAGTCTTTTGATGTGAGCATAAACTCTGACAGAAACCAGTAAATGAGTTTTTCTATTTATAAAACCACGTGTTTACCCATTGGTTCATATGGGGCCAGTATCTGGGGTTACTCAAATCCAGACATCCTTCAACGTACTGAGAATGGTTTTATATGCAGGTTATTGTCAATCCCAAGAAGAAACATTCTTGATCATAGGCCATGAGAAAATATGCCTTGCATACTTGGAGGATATGATCAGGCTTGCAGTGCTGATTTTGTGCATAAATTGCTGGGCCAAGCAGGAAGCAGGCCAGTCAGAGTTTCTTGGTGGACTGCTTATCACTGGATAATGTGTATCACATTCCATTGTTTGCTTATGTCAAAAAACATGTATCTTGTGGGAGGCCTAGATATGTTTGATAACCCCAGGTAAACTGATATGAGCTGTAAAGGTAACACCAAACTGCTCTTTTTAACTCTGCATGATGATGAGGTGACATGGGCTTCATCTTTGCCTAGTGTTCTGGTTTATTCAACTGTTTGTACACCTGCTGAGTAAAATCAGATCATATAAACTAGCTTACAGAAATTAGATACATAAAATGTAATCTCTATTTAAAAGATAATATATACTGCATTTTTTGCTACATCTGTATCTGTATATTTTATTGGAATGTATTATGAAGTTTGCTCTTTTATGGCTTTTTGTAGCCGAATAAAGATATATTTAACTGAACTTACCATTACTTTAGCCTTTGGTATTTTCAGTGGATTTCTAAGATTTTGTAAAGTTATGTTAACATCTATCTACCTTACTTAAGTATAAATCCACTTTAACCTTTGGACTTTTCAGTGAATTTCTATTTTTTGTATGATAAAGTAATATGACAGGTGTCTGTAGTAGGGTGTATGGGGAATGACATGCCTTTCCTTCGAGACCTCTCTCTCAAATATGGAGGGACTGGCCTCCCCTTTCAGACCGCTCTCTCAAATGACGGGTGTTCATAGTAGGATGTGTGGATAAACTGTCTTCTCCTTTGAGACCTCTCTCTCAGATGACAGATGTTTGTAGTAGGGTGTGGGAAGCGACTGGCCTCTCCTTTCAGAACTCTACCTCTGATGACGGGTGTCCGTAGTAGGGTGAGTGACAGGCTTTGCCTTTGAGACCTCTCCCTCAAATGATGGGTGTGAATAGTAGTGAGTGGGGAGAGACTGGCCTTTCCTTTCAGACCTCTGTCAAATGATGGGTGGGTGAAGAAGTGAGTGGGAAGTGATTGGCCTTTCCTTTCAGACCCCTCTCTCAGATGATTGGTGTGCATAATAAGATGTAAGGATGGACTGACCTCTCTTTCAAGATCTTTCTCTCAGATGATGTATGTGCGTAGTACGGTGTGTGGATGGACTAGCCTCTCCTTTGAGACCTCTTGCTCAGATAACAGGTGTTCGTAGTAGTATGTGTGGATGGACTGACCTCTCCTTCAAAACCTCTTTGTTAGAGGACGGATGTGCATGGTAGGGTGTGTGCTTGGATTGGCCTCTCATTTGAGACTTCTCTCCCAGACAACGGGTGTGGGTAGTAGGGTATATGGGGAGCGACTGCCCTTTCCTTTAAGACCTCTGTAACAGATGATGGATGTGCATAGTTCAGTGTGTGGATGGACTAGCTTCTCCTTTGAGACCTCTCTCACATGATGGATGTGCATAGTATGGTGTGTACATGGAGTTTCCTCTCCCTTGGGGGTTCTATTAGGACACCTAAATCAAGGCTAGGTGGTTAGGAGCTGTCTAACATGCCCCTTTACATGTTTTCACCCTTTGTTTTTCCTCCCCCCTCAGAGTGCGAGAGAGAAAATGGCGGCCGCCGCTTCCTGGTTTCGACCGATTCGAATGTTTACTAAGCTGTAACAGCCAATCAGAATCGCGCTCGCGCACGGCACCGTACGCGTACGGTAAGCTTACCGTAAGCGCACGGTAAGCGCACCGTAAGCTGCCACAGATATATATATTGATTTAAATGCTATTTTCTCAGGAACTACTGAACAGATTTACACCAGACCTACAAAAGGCACTTCCTTGACCTGTAGACTACCTCTCTGCCAAATTTCAAGTAACTCTGTTCAGCCGATCGGGCTGTAGCTGTGTCTAAAGGTCCTATGGAAAAATGCATAAGAAAAACGCGTTTTGGGACCCCCCTTTTTTCTCAGCCCCTGCTTGACGAATCCCCCAGAGACTTTCAGGGTAGGAGCGGAGCGTAGCGCCCCATTAGTTTTGAAAATTTTGCGAGGATTCGTCGACCGGCGCCAAAGTTATTCCAAATAGAATGTTGCGGTTTTCCTATGGAAACAGGGTCCTAACTATAACTACCTACTGGCGACCGCCAGTAGGTAATAGGTTGATGTGAACAAGGGCGAGTGGCGCCCGAAACGCGTCTTCTAGAGAACTAACAGCTTCAATAAACATTTTGTTGCTTCTAATCGGTGGTTCGTGGTTCCTTGGTGTGAAGGAGGATGTAACGGACGTTGCTCACTAGCTGAGGACCAGGTGTGTTTGGATATATATATATATATATATATATATATATATATATATATATCCAACTCTCTTCAACAAGATTCAACAAATATTTAACTGTTCAATTTCCCATAATAGCAACTATCTATTTCCTTCCCAAACTACACAAGGACTCCAAAAGACCACCGGGAAGACCGATTTTATCAACAAAGGGAACCTTGTTGGAACCTTTAGCCAATTATATTGACTTTTTCCTAGCTCCCTTCGTATGTAACCTAAATTCTTACATCAAGGATACAACAAATCTTTTAATTAACCTGCAAAATACCCACTGGCAAGATAGCTACCATCTCATCACTATGGATGTCACAGCCCTTTACACGAACATTGAAAATGAAATGGGCTTAAAGGCATGTGAATTCTTTTTAAAAGAAAGAAACATTCATTACAATGATCACAACATCATGTTATTGGAAATGATTTCAATATGTTTGACGCAAAACATTTTTGTCTTTGGGGAGGAAATCTATCGCCAGAACATGGGTACGGCGATGGGTTTTTCCTTCAGCCCGAGCTATGCCTGCCTAGTGATGGGCTGGTGGGAGAAAGAAGTAGCCTGGCACCCACAAAATGATAAATATGTCAACAAAATCGTCATGTGGAATCGCTTTATAGACGATTTATTGATTATCTGGGATGGGAGCAAAGCGGAATTTGCTGAATATTTTCAAATCTTGAACTCAAGCACGGCCAAATTGAAATTTACTTTTGAGATCAACAAGGAGAGAGTGACCTTTCTAGATACCGACATCTACATAAAAAATGGCCAAATTCAAACTACTGTTCACCGCAAATCCACAGCAACCAATGCTACATTAGAAGCAACCAGCTTCCATCAACCGTCACTCATTGCCAGCATCCCCTACGGGGAATTCTTGAGGCTTCGCAGGATATGTACGGAATACGAAGAATGGAAAAATCAGAGTCGTCTAACAGCAAAGAGATTTGAGTTGAGAAAGTATGATAAAACACTGATCAAAAGATGTTGGAAACGAGCAGATGAGAAACCGAGAGAAGAATGTTTGAAACCAAAGCAAGAGATCAAATTGGGCAAGGAACCCATCAGAATGATTTCAGACTTTACGAATGACGCCCAACAAATCAACAGTATACTAAGAAAAAATTGGAAAATCTTGCAAATGGATGAAACAGTGAAAGAACTTGTGGGTAATCACCCAATGATCACGTATCGCAGAGCTCGTAACCTCAAAGATCGATTAGTTAACAGTCACTATAAAGGAAAAAAGGATGTTAATTGGCTAAAAACGACAGGTTTCATAAAATGTCAGAAATGTAAAGTGTGTGAGATTGCCAAGCCTACAAAAGATTTCTGCTTAGCAAACGGCTCCAAATGGCAAATAAAACAGTTAATATCGTGCAAAAGTGAATTCACAATTTATATCATCGAATGCCCATGTAAAATGAAATACGTGGGCAGCACTACTTGTGAACTAAAAAAACGTATTTTGGAACACACACGAGCAGTAACAAACAAGGATACATCCAATGCTGTGGCGAAACATATGGATCAATCACACACCAACAATTGGAAACTCCTAAAATTTTACGGAATTGAATCCATACCATTGACCATCAGAGGTGGTAACAGAGAGAAAACCCTACGTCAAAAGGAATCTCGTTACATCATTAAACTCAGAACATTAACACCTTATGGGCTCAACCAAAGTGAGGAATTATACAGCCACCTCTGAACTAAATGGATTCTCGCTGATTTAAACTTTGAATCTTTTGGAATCTTGTAGGGGTCTTTTGAAGTCTGTAATGCTTGGAACATGAAAGGGAAATGTATTGATTATTCAATTGGTTAATTTCAAACATGTCCATGGTTACCTTTATTGCTGACCCGTGTAAATAAATATGGGTGCCACCTTGTTAATCTATTGGGAGATAAAAATATGAAAGACACAAGTATAATTGAAATACTTGAATGTCACACCCCACTGGAGGGGTATAAAAGAGGTACAAATACTGAACAAAATCTAAAAAAATCCCATCTTTATTTTTCAAAAAAATCTATTGGGCATCACATTAATTACGCACTTTTGTTAATTGAAAAACATTTACTGTGGCACAAATGGTTTATAGAATATTGTTTTACACACATTATATTGAATGGAGTTTTTCTTTAACATTGTTAATGATTTAAACATGCTGATAATGTTAAAAGCTGATGTTAATTTGATGTTGGGTACTACAATTCCCATAATGCACTCAAAGTCACATGACAGGAAATGCTCTTGTTTTTTCAAAAAACAGTTATGAAATGCGTATGCAAACCAAGCCACAGTATCGTGAGCAAGGTCTTGAGGCAAGACAGAAACGCTTCGCTTTGTTTTGGATTTGTTGTAATCTCTACTTGGGCTGAAATAAAGAACAGAACTTACATTTTGCGGAGTGCGACCCTATTTTCTCTTGTTGAAGAGAGTTGGATATATTTTAACGGTCTGGGCTCGACCGTAGGATACCGCACTGGGGAGAGCGCCATTCTTTCCGACGAGGCGAGCCATCAACGTGGGATATATATATATATATATATATATATATATATATATATATATATATATATATATATATATATATATATATATATATATATATATATATATATATATATATCCAAATGATCATTGCAAACATCCAAGGAACGATGTCCAGGCCACTTAGTTCTTGTCAGCGTGTCTTTATTTTACAAATGCCCTGTCACTCGACGCATTTCGGAGGGAGACCTCCTTGCTCACGAGTACGAGTGTACGTATTCTCACAGTGTTTATACATATCATGTGACACCTCTTCGTGGTGAAAATAGAAAACAGACTCAGTGCTATTGCATACAGTTACGGAGCTAGAAAGCAGACTGAATACATGTGTATTGTCTCCATCGGAGCAGAGAGCGAGATCACCTTACTTTAAGCATTTTTAGCTAAACAAAAATCATCAAATAATTCATAAATGTGGCATTACATTTAAATACGTAGCTAATGCTTGAGAACCACAATGTGCTGGTAAATACCATATTAATTTGGTTGCGACACATCAATCATATGCATGATATTCCATGGATCATTGTTTGCATATAAGTAAACAATAATGATTTGTATGCATATTTGAATTAGTACATATAGGTAAAACTGTGAATGTTGCCTTTTATGTATCATAATGGCTCAAGCCCAGGTGGTCCTTCCAGTCAAGCTACTAAGTCCACTGCCCAGTGGGCAAACAGTCCAACCCCTGTGGGTAAAGTCCACATTCAAACACTATGTGACGAATAAACTCACTCATATCTCCACCATGGATAATTCAACAGTGCGGTCTTGCATTAAATTCTCCTTAAAGTACTCAACAAGGGCCTGCAGAATAAAGTGAAATAAAAAAGATGAGGTGAGAAATTATTTTGATCATTCGTGACTATTTACATACACTACATCATTATAAAAACAAAGGAGTTGTACTTGCATGCAATAAAATCATTATATTTGGTTCAACACGGGACCACATATCCCACAACTATAGTCATTGAAGCATCTAACTCTAAGGAGATCTATTAACCTAGGTGTACTGCTAACGCCTCATCGCAATTGTGTCCCTCTGGTTGCATTGTGCGGTATTTGATGATTAATCTAGATTCCAACCATCTCAGCTCTTGGATACTGTCACTCCCTCGCTCTGTTACGGGGACATTGTCCAGGACACAAAAGGAAATGAGGCAGTTATTGCTCTTATGGTGAGTGGCGAAATGTCTCGCCACCGGGTATTGCCTATCAAGGTTCTTGATTGCCCTTAGATGCTCTAGCACCCGTTTTTTAGCTTGGTGTATCGTACTACCTAATATATAATACTTATCACAGGGGCATCTACGGGCATACACTGAATATTCTGTGTTGCATGAGAAGTGTTTGAGAATTTTGAAGGGCTTGCATTGTGTGGAAAGTTTGACTTCCTTAACATTACCACTGTATTTACACGCTTTGCACCTACCACAAGTGTAGAACCCCTGTATAGTACTCTTTTTGGTTTCTGGCATAATCAATGTTTTGCATACCATATGTTTCAAAGATTTAGGTTTGCGATAGGTTATTTGAGGATAGTCTAGAATTCCTTGTGCTACATCTTTATCAGTTTTTAACACATCCCAAAATTTACTCAGGACTCTTCTGACCTCCCAGGATTGCTGGTTGAAGTTAGTTATAAATCGTGCATTTCCTGTCATTTTAGGTTCATCTTGTTTTGGTTTTTCAGTAAGTAATTCAGCTCTCTCTCTTTTATGTACTTCATCTAGAGCTTTATCTATACAATTGTTTGTGTATCCTCTTTCTTTAAACCTCTCACACATTGTTCTACTTTCAATTTCAAAGTCATCAACGGTGCTACAATTCCGTTTAGCACGGAGAAGCTCGCCCAAAGGGATGCTCTTGATGAGACTGTTAGGGTGGCAGCTATGTGCGTGCAATAGGTTGTTTCCAGCTGTCTCTTTTCTAAAAAGCGCCTTGGTCAATTTGTTTTCCCTGATATTAATTTTTAAGTCAAGAAATTCAATTGTTTCCTTATCAATATGACTCGTGAATGAGAGGTTAAGTGAATTAGTATTTAATATGTTGACAAATTCTTTGGCTTCATCTTCACATATATATGGGTCATGTGATCAAGGCCGGTAACGGCCGAAACGTGTCATGGCAGATGTAACTCAATAAATTGAAAATAAAATAATTCTTGTACTTATATGCGGTCAGCACTCGTTCTTCTGGGAAAAGGATAGCGACAAGATTTGTATATATATATATATATATCATAGGAAGTGCTTTTTTTGTTTAGCTAATATCTTTGGTGCTGTTTGACAAATTTTCACTAAATGTTCAAAACTAATACTACGCTCATTTCAACTGGTGTCTGGGAGGTTTTGGGGTGATGCATTAAGCGGGGCTGAGAAAAAGGGGGGATCCCAAAATGCGTTTTCTCCATATTAATTTACATAAGAACCTTGGAGAAAAGTTGGGGGAAGCATTCCTTGGGGCTCGATGCCCCCTTGTGTAACTTTAAAATGAAAGGCAAGCATGTGTACTGTAGTTGAAAATGCTTAAAATGTGTTTTTCACCCTACTAACGAGAGCTGCAAACCCTTTGTGGGGCTCAGCGGGGCCCCCGTGTAAATCTGCGAACTGCGCTGCAAAGTTACATGGGGGACGCGCTGAGTATCCCAGAGGATGCTTTGAGTCAGAGGAAAAACAACCAAATTGTGCTTCTTCGCAGCAAGCATTGAAAATGTTATAGAAATACTGACCGGTTAGAAGTGGTATAGCAAAAGACAAAGATTAAAGAAAGCCTGTGAAGTGTTGACTACAGCAGCATAAGTAAGAGCACATGTGAGGGGTAGTCATTTTACCTGCTTGTCTTCTGAGTGGAGTAGGTTTGTAGGAGTTCTGTCTGGAGATTTGGAATTAAAAGGAATGTAACATGACAGAAATACAACTGGGAGAACAGCAAATAACTTTTACAGGTATTTTAATTACATTTTAGTATATAAAAGTATATTTAGAAAAATAATAGTGAGTGCATACAAGGTGAAAGTATACTAGAAGGGAAAATAGAAGGTTGCTGTGAGCAGGAAAGGAGAAGGAGGAATCGCTATACTGAATGTATATTCATTTTATTATGCTAATATGAATGAATGCATTTGAAATTAGAGGTAGGTGTTTGCTTATAATTAGGGTTCTGCCTTTTCAAGAGTGCTGAAGTAGTCCTCTTCAAATTCTTCTTGTGGTGCAGATTGCATTCTGCGCAGGTTCTCCCAGGCTCTAAGGGCAAAATAGTACTCAAACCTGGACGTATAGGTGAGCACATGGGTGTGAATGGTTTTATGGTTGGGTGACTGAGTGTTGCTGTCACTGTTTGGCTATATGAGAGGTGGGCACATAAGAGCTTTTGTGGGAGTATAACAGGGTCTGTAAGTGCCTCACTGTGTGAGCATGTACAAATGACATATTATTTCATTACAAACTATAAGGAAACACCTAATGAAAGTACTCCAGAGGTCTTCAGGCTCTTCCAATCTTGTATTTTTAATTGGATAGCATGTTTCACATTAGCCTCGAATCAGCCACCAGCCTCGCACTAGCCAACATGTGTTTTGTCTTCGTGTGAGTCACCCTACGACTTTCTCAGGGCTGAAATATTGATTAACAAGGATTGTCTAAGGTTATAACAGAAGAGTACACTTATTTGTAACACCATATACAGGTGCCCTTTAGGAATAACCTGAAATCAGTGCTCCCCACACTTCAAGTTTTCTGAGAAAACCTCAAATACAAAGTTGAAAAGTAGTGTACATATAACAGTCTATTATTAGAGTAAGATAAACGTGAGTGACTGAACATAGAAAATTCACCAACTTTAACTGAAGAAGTTTATGGCCCTAGTTTTCAATTGCCACTACCACCGCAGGAAGTTGTGAGCTATATCGAAAATCACATATGCTAACGATATTTTTCCCATGCAGTGTAAAGGCCAAAATAGAGCATGCTCTGAAGCTCCCTAAATCCATAATTTTTACCTGTAAATCAAATTCTTCATTCTAACGAAAGCAAACAAAGCTCAAGGTTATGACAAACCCACTATAGTGAAATATGGCCAGTAATAAAATTATCTCACAAGATTTACACTTTATCAAGAAACACGTACCTTCACGTGGTGTGTCTGACTCATATGTATCATATCCCTATTATTTATAATCAATTTATCACTATCAGTTGTGGTTTCTAGGTGTCTAAGTATCCAAGGAAACTGACTGCCTCCTCCTATAATGTAAAGTCAGAAAACATAATGTGGAACGTCCATAAATTTACTAAGTTACATACAACAATAGCCAACAAGCAGTCATAGCTCTCTACTTCCTATAACCGAACCTGTACTAGGTACAACTTCTGTAAGTCTCTAATATGCTGAAGCGACTATAGAATAAATCAAATAGAGATTGTAAAGTAAGTGCTTAAAACATACATCTACAATATCTACAAAAATTGAAAATGATGAGGTAATGTAGCTGCTGAGACTAACCAGCCAAGAAATATCTACTATTGAGTGCGATAAATGTCATCCTTTCTTTACTTGAGATACATTATTAGACTGCCTAATGAGTAAAAATAATCAAGACCAAGTGTCTCCAGAACTTACCCGAGTGCGGGCCAGCGTTTCCGATTCCTCAGCACAGCATATCGGTCCGTGTCAGTCGATCGAACTGAGACGCCATATCGGACGGTAGCGTGTAATTATACGTATAATACATGTAACATTAACAGAAGTCACCATCTTGGAATGGTGATTAATGTTCTTGTGAAGTTACATTATTACTATTGTGCTCATACTGAGAAGCCCAGCCCTATTTCAAATAAGGTAATGCTCATGGTTTGGGAAAAAGAAATTCTGTGTGTCTGTAGGTATTTATCCTGCCCCTTCAAGTGATCGGTGTAAGGCGTCATTTCGGGCAAACAACGTGTCATGATGCTTATTAGTGCATGTAACATGTGCAGGATCTACATCAGACCCGCCATCTTTGAATTGAAATCCCCAATTGTGTGAACAGGACCACACCATTGCAGCCCGGTGAGATTCAGATTACAAAATCCGAGTAACATTCACAAAGGGGGTCACTTTAATTCTGCCAACCAAAGACTAGGTTTCATTTTCAATACTCCGGATAACAACCTGGAGGCAGTAGTCAAAGTTGTCACCCCCGCCCAACCTAAGTGAAGGGCCCTCTACCAACAGTAAAGCCACTCCATTAAATCACCCTCCCAATAATAGGTATATAGACAAAGGAGAAAAAGGGCTGTATCCAGATCAAGACAGCCCCCAACCACAGAGAGATTTAATTCAACTATCCGAAATGAGATTGACATCATGGAACATAGCAGGTTTGAAACAAAAACTAAAAGACTTAGAATGGCAGGAATACATTAACTTGAGTGAAATCTGCCTGCTGCAAGAAACCTGGTTACTTGAAACCCTACATAAACTCGGATATAAAACATTCAGCATTAGTGCCATCCCTTCAATAAGAGATAGACCATTGGGAGGCTTAGTAACATGGATAAAAATTACTTTAAATGCAGAAACATCAAGGTTGGACATTCCCTAAAAAGACATTCTTGGGGTAAAGGTACTAACTCATGATAGGATGGAGATATATATATTAAATATTTACAATAGACCAAGTCCCGCTAGTAAAGAATCACCAGTGAGTGAACAGATTGATAAGTTGTTAAGTACAATCAATCCAAGGGCAATGGTAATCGTAGGTGGAGATTTTAATCACAAATTTGAACCAGTACTGGGATTGGGTAGTATTTTTGAAGATGAGGACATGGCAAATAACATACCCCCTTTAGAAGCAGTTCCTGCTGTCTCCTGCACAGTTGCAGTATCCCAAATCACTCGATTAATTGCTGGGCATGGATTAAGAGCATGCAACGGCAGGTTGCCATCAGATAGACCGAGTCCCCCAACTTTCTAAAGGGGGCCCTCTAAGAGTTACATCAAGTATATATTGGTATCCGCCAATAGCTGGCCAAACATTTGTGATCTAGAAATTGAAATCAGAGATGATAGCGACCACCTCCCACTGTGCATAACAATATTAGGCACTCTCTTTGAAAATAGGAACAAGGGAACCAAAGATAATGTGCCAACCCCAATACAACTAATAGTCAGTAGCAATCGTAGATCTCTGAAATGGCCATCAATAGTCGGCAAACCCGAGGTCATGACATTAATCTACAACACCTTCTCTGAAGTTATTTATCCCTAAGTCGATCTGCATACTGCTGAGATCCCCATAACACATATTAATTAAACTATCTCTGATAAACTAAAATTGATTGTAAGCAAAGCCCATAGAGAAAAGGAGGCGGGGAACTCTGAGATCACTACTTCAACCAATCAGTGGTATAACGGCGAGTGCCGTAGAGCAAAGAGGGAGTTGCTACATGTAGTAAAATCTAACATACAGTCACTAAGGGCAAAAAGGCTAAGGTATAAAAGATTACTTATCCAAACAAAGAGAGACTGGGATGATAACATCTGGTCCGAACTGATTTTGACAGCTAAAATTAAGTACCACGGGGGTTTTTGGAGACTAGTAGCAAAGGGTAACAAAATGGGAAGAAGTCATCTGGACCTATATCTGGATCCAGACACTTGGGTACATCACTTTACAAAGCTCTATGCAGAGGTTACCACTGAACACACAAATAGTCAACAAGAAACCACGCCAATCGTACCCGCTTCTCCTAATATAGGGCAAAATCTCACCCCATATTTTAGTCTAGAGGAGACAATGGCAGACATTGGTGCAGTCAAACCTGGGAAGCACAGGGGCCTGATAAAATTCCAGGTGATCATCTGAAACATGATAGAGCTGTTTCGGGGCCATACATTAATCTTCTTTGTAACGCCGCGGTGGCAGGTGCCCCCTTACCTAAGTCTTGGAAAAGTGCCGAAATGATTCCCATTTTTTAAAAAGGGGATCGTCTAGACCCAGCTAACTATCGCACCATAAGTTTTATCAACACCCTACAAAAAATTTACGCCAAGCAAATTTTAGCAAAACTTAATGAGTGGATAAAGGGGAGCAATATTTTATCACACTATCAGGCCGGGTTTAGAGCTAGAACCAGTACTATCGATCAGGTTTTTAGACTTCTCTGTATGGGTTAGAAATACACTATTTTAAGGAAAGGACATTTGTATATAGCATTCATTGATTTGAAGGCCGCCTTAGACCTTATTCCCAGAGATCTCCTTTGGAGTACTTTAAAAAATCAAGGTGTCCCTGATGAACTACTTGTCCAATTAAAATGATTACATGAAGACAATTACGCAAAGGTCAGATGGGGACCAGGGGGAGAACTCACTGCCGCAATCCCTATAGGGAGGGGTGTAAGACGGCTGTGTGCTGCCACCCACCCTTTTTTCATTATATGTAAATGAGGCTCCAAAATGTCTCTTGGGATGTAGGTATGATTCTTTGAAGTTAGGTGGGGTGCCAAAACCAGCCCTCTTATTTGCTGATGATACCATCTTATTATCACCAACACCGAAAGGCCTCCAAAATCTACTAGATTCATTCAGTAACTATTGTGCCACAAAGGGCTTGGAAATCAATTCAAATAAAACAAAATATATGACAGTCAAACCACACAAATCATTTAAAAAAACACATCACTATCTTAGACCAGAAATCAGAATATCTGCCGAATTTGAACTACTTAGGTATTACAATAGATACGAAATCGACTTGGCACCCGCCTCTACAAAAAAGTAGGTCTATTCTGATTAAAGATTCTGTACCCATAAAAAAACATCAAAACAGCATTAGCAAGGCAGTATTTTCCGCACTTGAAGTATACAAATACAGGGTGCAAGGTGCCACCCTGTATGGTGCAGAATATTGGGGGTCACCTGCAGGAATTGGTTTGTGGGAGAAGAAAACAAGCTTATTAGGGTGCTCAGGTGCCTTCCTGTAAGAACACCTATGATTCCACTCATTATTGATTTGAATTTAAAGCGTACTGACCACCAAGACCCTCTTTGCTATTCTGGGTGCAGCTATGGACCACTCCAGAGTTCTCCAAATATAAAGAAGGCCTAGAAGAGATTCTACGGTTCGACCAATCTACCAGCCTTTTATGGGTAAAGCATGTGCGTACATGGTTCTGTAATAGGCCTTAACCATTTTTGGGCTACACCAGCCAAAATGACACCCTGCTCGAAAAAAACGCTAAAATCTGCGTTCTGGGCTTACATTCAAAACAGTATTTCCCATAGCTTTGCAACTGGTAGGTTGACACAACAATTCCTTTTGTCAAACCCACTTCCACTCTTTGAGCCATACTTGGATGAAATTCAACCCCAACTTGCAAAATCCTTGTATATGAAATTCCGTTACGGTGTCTTGTAAGTGTTTTCCAATACAGCCAAATGGGGTCTTAACAATGGGGTGTCTAATGATGATTATTGCTGCTTATTTCAACCCAATTCTTCAGAAGATGACTTCCATATACTGTTCTTTTGCCCAGCATATGCTATACCAAGGCGTAAATGGATTAAGCCTATATGTCTAAACTTGGGAATCAGATTGTGCGCTGATGCGACAAGAATCTTAAAAACTGACACCACTCAGAAAATAGTTTTTAGTGGTAGTAGATTTGTAATTGCTGTGAACATAGTAAGAACAAAAAATTGTTTGAAATTTTAACAAATTTTTTGTTCGGAGGTGCTGCTAGCCTCTACATGCACTTTAGTAGTACTTATTTGTTACCACCTTGGAAAAATAGCCCATCTTGAATTGTTTGGGAATTTTATGCACTTTGCACTTTACAGAATCTGCATTGTACTCTGTTTCTAACCCATCAAAGATTGTTTACTATCCAATGCACTTTATTCCCAGTTTGAATTTTATATGACCCTCCTTTTTAAATGAACAGTTTTGCAAAAACGATCATTTTTTACCGTATACTTATATTGAGTTATTGCCATTTAATGGAAATTTATACCAATTGCACACGGACTAACCGCGAAGATGACTTATGTAACCATGGACATTTTATATCAGATTTGTTATTTAATTTGTATCTTTTATGGTTTCTTTTTAAACCCAATAAAGATCTTGAATGAATGAAATAGTTAAATAAATGTGTTTGTTAATGTTTTGATTTAAATTGTATTCTAATATCTTAAAACATATGCTTGTAAAGTTATACATATATTTATTATTAAGTTAATGTAAGGATCACAAACACACCCATACAGGTACTCATATATGTACTAACACACCTATACAGTCATTCACACAGGTACAGTAGTGGGTAAAATGGAGCCACATAAGACATTTTTACAGCAGCAAATGTGACATTTCGCACAATGAGTAATCAGCTTACGCAAATATTCACATGCTGCTGGCATTCTGATGACCGCAGCTGATGAACATTCTCCCAAGGGTGCTCTAGAGGTGAAATATTCTGTTGCACTTAGTTTCTTGTGCATGATGCAGTTGTACACCCTTTCATTAATCGGTTTTAAGTTCTTACAACTGGAACTTGTCCCACGTGAATACTTCTTGGCAGCACTGCTGGGTAACTGTATGCCGCAAATATTGCACTGCACATATTTAGCTGTTACCTTCTTTTCCTCAAAATGAATAGTAAAGTAATTTCAAACCTCACTTTCTTTTGTGGTGTTGTATAGATATATAAGCATGTGTTTGAAAACATTGTGTAGAAAACTATGGGTCCAATTCACAAAGTTAAAGTGAGACGAAGTCTAACCTTACGACTTTCGGTATTCACAAAGAGCATTTACTACTGGTAAAAGCCCTTTGGGAATACCAAAAGTCGTAAAGTACGACTTTTGATATTCACAAAGAGCATTTACGAGTAGTAAATGACCTTTGCGAATACCGAAAGTCGTAAAGTTAGACTTTCATCTAACTTTACCTTTGTGAATCGGGCCCTATATTTGTAAATATGTAATAATAGCTAAATAGGTTGTGTTATGTTTGTTTATTTGTAGTGAGTGCAAACCACAGTGTTCCTTAATTGCAATAAGACAGCGTGCAAGTTTTTTTGTACAATCTTTAAGACTGTTTTTTACCCCACTGTTCTATGATGTCATCTTAAAAAGTACCCAAAAACGAGTTTGGGTCGTGCACAAACCGCAGGTTGAAAACGTTAAATATGTTGTCGGGTGCCACAGAGGTTTCACTCTCATAACCCAAGGAGTGTGTAGAATCAGAAAAGTCCCATGCGTTGGCTGGCAACAGACAACGTCCCTCTGGGCGCGCCGTGGAAACTTCGCTGAAAAGCGAATGAAAAGTTTGTAATGAAGCGTTGAAACAAAACGAAGATTGATGCTTGGTTCCAAAATTTATTAACAAAACTCAAAGGTTGATTCCATGTAGTCATATACTGGAGACTATTCCATGAAATAACATCGCTGTGTTGGGCCTCATCCCCAATGTTAAATTTGATCCCAATGCATTTCGGGCCCCTCTGGCCCTTCGTAAGGGGAATCTACATAATGAAGAAATATGTACATGTAACTAAATGATACAATGAGGGGTTTGCCATCTAACAAAAGACAAAAGGACATTGCCTGAAAAGTGAGATTACGCGAAAGAAACCACAGTGTGACGGTGCTTTACAAAGTTAATCACCAAGACCTGGTTCGTGTGTAAATGTTATAAGTTCATCATGTTGGACGGCATGAAACACAGTCAAAAGAATGTGAAGAAGTGCTGACAGTCCATTAAGTAGAATGAGCAAACATTGATATCCAATTGACAAAACGAGAAAGAAAGAAAAATTCACCCTAAAACGTGCTCCGTGACTTGTTTGGTGAAAAAGGAAAAAAGGAAAAGTTCCTATGGTGCCAAACATTGAAAAACACCCGTGTGACGTATGAAACGTGGCTGTGCTTAATCATTCCCAGAGAGTCAATGGGAGTTTGAAAAAACCAAGTTGTAAAAAGACAAACAAAAGTGCTCCGATTCAAAAGAACCGCATAGGTGAAAAAAACGCTTGTTTAAAACTCGCTGGTGAAGCGGAGCTCCATACCTGTTGTATACAGCGGCGTCAAACAATCCTGTATCAGGTTTGTTGGTGCTCCAAGGGGCGTGCTCTTAAAGAGGATATCCGCAAGAACCGGAAGTGAGACAAAGAGATGTTAAACCGCGAGTGTACGTTGTCGTGATAGCTAAATGTAGGCGCCATCTTGCAAGTAGTGAAAAAGTATAGAAAGGGAAGAGTAACCAAATTAATAAGAACCAATGAAAAGAGGAAAGCAAACATGGATGAAAAACGAGAAAAACTGTGTTGTAATCATACATAGATGATGAAAACTTTTAAAAACTGTGCGTTGTTTGATGATATCATAAATCAAAGATAACAAGCAAATTCCAAGCGGTCATTGAGACCCTTTGGTTTCAAAGATTCCAGTTTGTAAATCCAATGATTTTCACGTTTTAACAAGAAAGAGTTATTGTCTCTGCCTTCCCTTTTCACCACAGTCTCTAGTATCATGAATTTCAATTGTGCAATGTTATGCTGATTGTCAAGAAAGTGCATCGCTATGGTCGATTTTGAATTGCTGGTGCGTATGTTGCTCTTGTGTTCGTGTATGCGTGTCTTGATCTTCCTTTCGGTTTTGCCCACATATACGAGGCCACATGGGCATTTCAGTAAATAGATTACATTGGTGGTGTCACAGGTGGCATTTACTCTTAATTTGATCGGGGTGCCCCTCATGGGGTGTGCTATTATGTTGCCCTTAATGATGTTATTGCAGTTGCTACAGTTTAAGCACGGGATTGTCCCCCGAAATTCCGTGATAGGTGTTCCAATGTTGGGTCGGATCAATTCTTGTATGTTTTTGCTCCTAGTGTGTGCGAACATTGGTGGGTCGCTGAAGATGCCATTGAAATCTGTTTCAAGGGCCTGGACTGGCCAGTGCCTTTTAATGGATTGTTTGAATCTGTGGCTCATGGTGGAGAAACGGGAGACCACCACCATGCGATTTTGTACTTTTCGTATAGTTGGTTGTAGTAGAGTCTCACGTGATGTACTGGCCACTTTGGTGATAGCATTCTGTAAAATCACTTGAGGATAGCCACGGGTGGTGAACCGTTGTACCATTGCCTGTGTTTGTACTTGTAACTCAGAATGATCTGACACTATTCTTTTCACCCTGAGCAGTTGCGAGAATGGTAAGTGGTTTTTCAGTGATGGTTGGTGAAAACTTGTGTAGTGTAGAAGATTGTTGCGATCAGTTGGTTTCCTGAACATGGATGTAATGGGTTGTTTGTCACATATTTTCAGCAGGACATCCAAATATGTGATGGATGTATCATGAAAGTTGAAAGTAAACTGAATGCGATCGTTGATCAAGTTCAAATCATCCAAAGCTGACTGAAGAGAATTCAATGTGCCAAACCATAATACAAAAATGTCATCAATGTAACGCAAAAAAAGTCGTGCGTGTTTTTGCCAAGTGTCCAAACTTAAAATGAATTTGCTTTCAAATGCGTGCATAAAGAGATTTGCGTAGGTCGGTGCGGCACAATTGCTCATCGATGTGCCAGTTAGCTGTAAATATTAATTGTCATTCCATCTAAAGTAACTCTGATAAAGTGTGAAAGTAAGAAGCTCCATCAAAAAAAATTGAAAATCATGGTCCAATTCAGAATGAAGTAGTGTTTCTTCAATAGCTTCAATCCCCAGATTGTGGGGAATCGAGGTGTAAAGTGACTTGACGTCAATCGTGCATAGCCAGACTTCTTCATCCTTGGGTAGTGTGATCTGATTGATTTTGATCAAAAAGTCGGTGGTATCCTTACCATATGTGTTCATTTGTAAAACAAATGCCTGAAGATGAATGTCTAGGAATTTGCCGATGGTTTCATGTATGCTGCCCTTTGTAGAGACTATTGGGCGCATGGGCGGATTCTTCAGATCCTTATGAATCTTGGGTAACAAGTGTAGGGTGGGCGTTCTGGGGTGCAAAGAAATTTTGAAAGCAAATTCATTTTAAGTTTGGACACTTGGCAAAAACACGCACGACTTTTTTTGTGTTACATTGATGACATTTTTGTATTATGGTTTGGCACATTGAATTCTCTTCAGTCAGCTTTGGATGATTTGAACTTGATCAACGATCGCATTCAGTTTACTTTCAACTTTCATGATACATCCATCACATATTTGGATCTCCTGCTGAAAATATGTGACAAACAACTCATTACATCCATGTTCAGGAAACCAACTGATCGCAACAATCTTCTACACTACACAAGTTTTCACCAACCATCACTGAAAAACCACTTACCATTCTCGCAACTGCTCAGGGTGAAAAGAATAGTGTCAGATCATTCTGAGTTACAAGTACAAACACAGGCAATGGTACAACGGTTCACCACCCGTGGCTATCCTCAAGTGATTTTACAGAATGCTATCACCAAAGTGGCCAGTACATCACGTGAGACTCTACTACAACCAACTATACGAAAAGTACAAAATCGCATGGTGGTGGTTTCCCGTTTCTCCACCATGATCCACAGATTCAAACAATCCATTAAAAGGCACTGGCCAGTCCTGGCCCTTGAAACAGATTTCAATGGCATCTTCAGCGACCCACCAATGTTCTCACACACTAGGAGCAAAAACATACAAGAATTGATCCGACCCAACATTGGAACACCTATCACGGAATTTCGGGGGACAATCCCCTGCTTAAACTGTAGCAACTGCAATAACATCATTAAGGGCAAAATAATAGCACACCCCATGAGGGGCACCCCGATCAAATTAAGAGTAAATGCCACCTGTGACACCACCAATGTAATCTATTTACTGAAATGCCCATGTGGCCTCGTATATGTGGGCAAAACCGAAAGGAAGATCAAGACACGCATACACGAACACAAGAGCAACATACGCACCAGCAATTCAAAATCGACCATAGCGATGCACTTTCTTGACAATCAGCATAACATTGCACAATTGAAATTCATGATACTAGAGACTGTGGTGAAAAGGGAAGGCAGAGACAATAACTCTTTCTTGTTAAAACGTGAAAATCATTGGATTTACAAACTGGAATCTTTGAAACCAAAGGGTCTCAATGACCGCTTGGAATTTGCTTGTTATCTTTGATTTATGATATCATCAAACAACGCACAGTTGTTAAAAGTTTTCATCATCTATGTATGATTACAACACAGTTTTTCTCATTTTTCATCCATGTTTGCTTTCCCCTTTTCATTGGTTCTTATTAATTGGGTTACTCTTCCCTTTCTATACTTTTTCACTACTTGCAAGATGGCGCCTACATTTAGCTATCACGACAACGTACACTCGCGGTTTAACATCTCTTTGTCTCACTTCCGGTTCTTGAGATATCCTCTTTAAGAGCATGCCCCTTGGAGCACCAACAAACCTGATACAGGATTGTTTGACACCGCTGTATACAACAGGTATGGAGCTCCGCTCACCAGCGAGTTTTAAACAAGCGTTTTTTTCACCTATGCGGTTCTTTTGAATCGGAGCACTTTTGTTTGTCTTTTTACAACTTGGTTTTTTCAAACTCGCATTGACTCTCCGGGAATGATAAAGCACAGCCACGTTTCATACGTCACACGGGTGTTTTTCAATGTTTGGCACCGTAGGAACTTTTCCTTTTTTTCTTTTTCACCAAACAAGTCACGGAGCACGTTTTAGGGTGAATTTTTCTTTCTTTCTCGTTTCGTCAATTGGATATCAATGTTTGCTCATTCTACTTAATGGACTGTCAGCACTTCTTCACATTCTTTTGACTGTGTTTCATGCCGTCCAACATGATGAACTTATAACATTTACACACGAACCAGGTCTTGGTGATTAACTTTGTAAAGCACCGTCACACTGTGGTTTCTTTCGCGTAATCTCACTTTTCAGGCAATGTCCTTTTGTGTTTTGTTATATGGCAAACCCCTCATTGTATCATTTAGTTACATGTACATATTTCTTCATTATGTAGATTCCCCTGACGAAGGGCCAGAGAGGCCCGAAATGCATTGGGATCAAATTTAACATTGGGGATGAGGCCCAACACAGCGATGTTATTTCATGGAATAGTCTCCAGTATATGACTACATGGAATCAACCTTTGAGTTTTGTTAATACATTTTGGAACCAAGCATCAATCTTCGTTTTGTTTCAACGCTTCATTACAAACGTTTCATTCGCTTTTCAGCGAAGTTTCCACGGCGCGCCCAGAGGGACGTTGTCTGTTGCCAGCCAACGCATGGGACTTTTCTGATCTTAAAAAGTACATCATTTGTAGTTCATGAGTAAAGCAGCTGAGACCAGTAAAAAAAGGAAATTTAAATTCTTATTCATAGTAATATATAGCTTTACAGTATGAGGAATGTCCAGGTATTTGTTAGAATTTCATCTTTAAGCATCGTTTTTTTTTTTGTTTTTTTTTTTAAGCCGTTTATTACAGAATCCAAAAAATATACAAAGATGGGCCTACAACCTCCAGGCCGGCCGCTAGCACACAAAAGGAGCATATAATACAGACAGTAGAACGCACGCTGCGGCAGAAGGAAATTCACAGTAGTTGAAAGAGGCGTTGGTAGCCACACCATCCGGACCCCACACAACGGCTTCATTTTTATATAAATAATCAACAAAAAACAAGTCCACAAGGCAACCCACAGTCAGAAATAACAGCATGTGCTCCCCTAGGGGGGGGACCCCGCTAACCCATAGGAATATCGAAGGGGGGAAAGGTCAGGACGGGGACTAAGTAGACTCACAGCCCAGCGCCGGGAAGACAAACAGGCTAAGGAGACGGGGCCGGTGACGAATCAGGCAATAGCGGCGGGGTACAGATTCCCCCACGGTAGGCGTTCCAGGGGCCCCACACTTTCATCCATTTCCCAGGCTTACCTCTCGCAACATACACGACCTTTTCCCGAAACATACACCAGTCCATGTTGTCCTTCCACGCCGAGACGGTCGGCGACCTCTGGGAGCCCCACAATTGCGCAATGTCACGTTTGGCTACCATATATCCCAGAGTCGCCCACCACGTCTGCGGCACTGAATAGTCGGTTGGCTCCCACACGTTCAAAAGGCATCTCCTCGCCTCAGGCAGCAGCTGCACATGCGTAACTACCTGCAAAACCTCATGCACACCACGCCAGAATCGCACCACCTCCGGGCATTCCCACAAAATATGGAGAAAGGTCCCCAAAGAACCACACCCACGCTTGCACAACCCGTCCACAGCATAGCCCATACGCATCAGCCTCGGTCCCGTAACATAGACCCTATGGAGTATCTTGAGCTGGACGAAGCAAAGGCGGGCCGGTATGGCCACCTCTTTCGGGGAGGCCACCGCAGACACCCAGTCCTCGTCATCCAGCTCCAATCCATCAGCCCCCCACGCCTCGCGAAGGCCAGTCAGCAGTCCCGAACGGTCACATTAATGAGCTTTTTGTAAATTAATGAAATCGTGCCGTCCGGGACATGCCCATCTAGCACTCTATCCTCCAGAGGGGAGTACTCCGGGATGGATGCAACGTCCGGAAATACGGAGCACAACGCATGACGGATCTGCAGATATCGAAAATACTCCCTGTCCTGCAGCTGGAATTCTGTCTGCAGCACGTCGAACGTTTTGAATCCCCCCCTCGTCCAGAGATCGCCCACCCTGCTGATGCCTATCATGTCCCACTTCTCAAAGCCCTTCGAGGTCCACAAGGAGCCCAGCCTCTCGGATGCGTATAGTGGCGTCGCCCGGGTCAAGCGATCCTTCCACCCCATCGCCACATTAGCCGCGTGCCACACTCGTACCATGACCCGCGTGGGGCCCGTCAGACGTGCGTCGAGCGAGCTCGAATAAAGCGCCCGATTATAGTCACCACCCGGCAATAACATTTTATCCATCTCAAAGGCAGGGTTGAGAGCGGGCCCGTAAAGGCCGTGATTGATCGCAGCCAGCTGGGAGGCCCAGTAATATCGCTTGATATCAGGGAGGGCGACCCCCCCGTCGTACCACGGGAGGGTCAGCTTCGCCAGGGCGATACGCGGCCTGCCCTCCCAGAACAGTCGGCGCTGCAAACTCTCCACCTCACGAAAGTAGCGCGCCGGGACAACTTCCATTGTGTTCTGTAAAGCATACAGGAAGCGTGGCAGCGACATCATCTTAAACAATGCCGCCCGGCCGAGCGGTGAGAGCGGCAAGCGCCCCCAGCGTGTGACGTCCTCCTTCAGGCGCTGGAGGGGGGGAAGCAAGTTCTGTTTGTATCGGGCCTCCGCGTCCAGGGTAATGAAGACACCCAGGTACTTAAATCCCCGCGGGGCGATCTGGATAGGACAACCCCGCGGAAGGATAGGATCCTCCCCCGTGAGAACATACACACACGATTTAGCCCAGTTGATGACCAGGCCGGAGTTGAGGCCAAATGAGTGCAATACATCAACCAGTACTATCAGTGATTCACGTGGGGAAGCCAAGTACAGGAGAATAATCATCAGCGTATAGAGATACGCGGTCCTCATACTCGGGGTCCATCGGAGACCACGGATAGAAGGATGCCACCGCAGCCACTCCGCCAGGGGCTCCAAAGCAAGCGCGAAAAGGAGCGGCGATAACGGGCAGCCCTGCCGCGTGCCCCTGCCCAGCTCAAACGGAGCCGACACTCTCCCGTTCACAACCACCTGCGCCAGCGGTCCAGAGTACAACAGTTTCACCCAACCGATGAATCCCGGGCCAAACCCGAACTTCGCGAGCGTCGCCCAAATATATGGCCACTCAAGTGTGTCAAACGCCATAGTGGCGTCCAGGGACGCCAAAATGGCCGGCTCCCGTATGAACGGGACACGTGCGAGCACCCCATGCAAGCGCCGCAGGTTAAGGGCAGTGTTGCGATGAGGAATAAAGCCGGACTGATCCTGGTGAATCAAATCGCACACCACGCCAATCAGCCGATTAGCCAACACCTTGGCGAGAATTTTGGGCTCTGCATTCAACAGCGAAATAGGCCGGTAGGATGTGACCCGGTCCCGCGGCCTCCCCTCCTTATGAATAACCACGATAGTAGCCAGGCGCTGGTCCAGCGGGAGGGAACCCGCCGAGCGGGCCGCAAGGAACATAGCACGGAGATGCGGCGCCAGCGTGTCCGGTCGCAGCTTGTACAATTCGATGGGGAGACCATTAGGACCCATTGCCTTGCCGGAAGCGACCGAACGTATGGCGAGGGCAATTTCCTCAGAGGTCGGGGCGGCGTCCAACGACACCCTGTCCTCCTCCGAAAGGGAAGGCAGCGCGATATCTCTAAGCAGGGCATGGGAATCCTCTTCCGAGCGGGAGGACACCGGGGAATACACCCTACGGAAATAGTCTGCGAAGCAATCTACAATGTCTTCAGGTTCAGTGACACACACACCATCCGGCCTCTCAATCGACGGGACAACTCGACTCGCTCTCTCCTTTTTATCCAGCCACGCAATCAATTTCCCAGCCTTATCACCCACATCATACAGTCTCCCCTGTTGCTCTCTACTGAGGCCCCTGGCCGCCTCCGTGACGAGGGCCTTATAGGCCGCCTGCTTGAGTCGGAGAACATGCAGTTTGTCATCCGTCACCCCACATTCGAGGTCACCCTCCAACTCAGTGATTTCAGTTTCAACACGGGTCACCTCCTCCCGCTCGCGCCTCCGGGAATAGGAAATAAGGGACAGGGCATCCCCCCGGATCACCGTCTTAAATGCCTCCCACAGCGATGTCGCCGATGACACAGACCCCACGTTATCGTCAAAATATCGCTTAAGGGACTTAACCAACTCTGCGCGAATGGTGGGGTCACGCAGGTACCAGGGATTAATCGGGACCACCCTACCCTCTCCCCTCGGAAGAATATCGAAGTGCAACAAGAGCGGGGAGTGGTCTGAAATACCCCGCGCTAAATGGCGCACCTCCCCGATCCTCCCCGCATGCGCCGCCGGCACCAGGACATAATCTAGCCTTGAGAGACTGCCATGGGCCCCGGAATGAAAGGTGTACTGTATCTGCGTAGGATGTTTCAAACGCCAACAATCCACCAGCCCCAAGGTGTCCAAGAGGCCAGACAACCACGCCTGGGCACGGGGGAGATCCCTAGGGGGGTGACGGTCCTCAGTTCCGGAAACCACAGCGTTAAAATCCCCCCCAACCACTAGAATCCCCTCCGGAAGGCCAAGGAGGAGGCGCCCCAGATCCGCAAAGGTGGTCGCCTGCAACCCTGGCGGGACATAAACAGAAACAAAGACAATCACTCTGCCCTCCATTCTACCCACTAGAACCGTGTAACGTCCCCTGTCATCATGGATCACCTCATCAACTTCCAGCGGGAGCGAGGTCTTGGCCATGATGCCCACACCCCTTGAACCAGACGTGAAGCCCGAATGGGCCAGAAGGCGGTAGCCCCGTCGGTTCATAGCACGAAAGGAGTTGCCAATGAGGTGCGTCTCCTGCAGAAAAACTATGTCTGGTGAAATTCGTTTCAAGAACTGCAGGACCACACCTCGTTTTATCCTGTCCCCCAGTCCATTAACGTTCCAGGACAAAAGACTCAGTCCCCTACCCCCCATCATAAACGAAAGCAATCATTCGTCCCCCCGAGAGCACTTTAGGAATAGCACAACAATACTTTTGCCTTGTGGTACAACTAAACAACACCCCACCCCAACCCAACCGCCCCAACAAAACTCCCCCCTCCCTGCACCCCTGCATGAGCCCAGACAGCCCCCCCAACTTGCAGTGTGCCTGTCGCCCCTATATAATGGAAACTAGGTAAACCCCCTAGAGGAGGAAAGAGTACCCCTTCGAGACCCCGCACCACCTACAAAGGAGGGAGAACAAGTACAAACAACACGAGACCCTAAGCTTGGCCGAAAGTGGCCGCATCTTCGTCCAGAGTGAGTCCCAGTATCAGCACCTCAGTCCCGGTCCAGTGGGCCCTCTCCTCCCGCAGCCCCCCCCCCGCCATCCCGATCCCGACCCCCAGACAAAGTGTCCAGCCAGTCCCCGGCCGTTTCAGGACGGTCAAAAAAGTGAGTGCGACCATCTACCTCCACCCGCAGCCTGGCCGGGAAGAGCATGGCGTACTTTAAGTTCATGTCCCGAAGCCGCCGCTTGACGCCCAGGAAGCTCAATCTCTGCTTCTGGACCGCTTGGGTGAAGTCCGGATAAAATTTCACCTCCATGTTCTCCAGCTTAAGCGGCCCTTGCAGCCTGGAGGCTTGCAGAATCGCGTCCCTGTCCCGAAAATTGAAAATACGGGCAATAAGAGGCCGCGGAGGGGCTCCGATCTTCGGCCTTCCCCCGGGAACCCTATGAGCCCTCTCCACGGCAAAGAATTTACTCAGTCCCCGAGGCTGGAGATGGGTAGTGATCAGGTCCTCCACAAAAAGATCCGCCGCCGACTCCTCCCGTCCCTCAGGTACTCCGATGATGCGGATATTATTCCTCCGGGCCCGGCTCTCGGAATCCTCCAGGCGCCGATCCATGAGCGCACTCGCCTGACGAAGCCGGTGCACCTCCGTCCGAAGGGCCGCCACCTCAGTCGTGAGGCCCGACGCGGTGTGGGCCAAAGAATCGACCCGGTCGTTAGTCTTCGAGAGATCCGCTCTCACCAGGTTGATATCAACGAGGACCGCGTCGATTTTATGGGCTAAGGTGTCAAACCGCTGGCCCACCGAGGCCTTCATCTCAGCAATGGCGCCCATGACGTCCTGCAGGGTCAGATCTGTAGGCAAAGCCGGGGCATCCGGGGGGCACTCAGAGGACTTGTGTGGTCCACGGGGAGATCCCTTCGGGAGGGTGTAGCGGTCCATGACGTTGGCCTGATGTGCGGCGCCACGCCGGGTCGACTTGGCCTTCAACCGATCGCCCTCTTGTTTCGTGGCCATCGTCGCGGGTCTCACACCCTCACCAGCCACGCAGTAAAAGGCCAGCAATCAAGGCCACGGGCTCCGGGGGGTCACCCTAGGACGGCGGAGCGGGCCACAGCAGGCAGGCAGGCAGGGTCTCCCAGCGAGGCCACCCCAACACTAAGAGCGCCGCGATCCCACTTGCAAAGACGGCAAGGGGGCACGAAAGTGAAAGTGAAAGTGCGGGGTACGCGACTCGCCAGGCCCAGCCCGCCGTTGTTGTTCACTTTGCCACCGGGTCGCCCCCAAACGCGAGTCCGGGGTCAGGAGAGAAGCAGGCCGCAAACTTCAATCGGTGCTCACTCCGGCAGCCGAGGTCCGATTCGAAAACGGGAAACGGGTACCACCTCGGCTCAGGCTCACCGACACAGTCCCCTCAACCGATGCAGGATGAAGACAGGATAAACGTAGGAGGTTGCGGAGGTCCTCGGGAGCCTCGCACCTACGCGGCCATCTTGGTTGCGCGCTAGGCTCCTCCCCTCATCTTTAAGCATTGTTGAAACTGTAAGTTACTTTTGCAAATCTATATATCGTAAAGCTAATAAATATTTCAGTTTTTCTCTTTTTTATTCAGATCAATTGCACCTTATATTGGGGTAATGTACTTTACTAATTAATTCTTACTGTGTTGTTCCACAACTTTACATTTTGAGGTAGCACACCCAAGGACAGATTGCTACAGTTACTAGCACACCAAGGCACACTTCATTCAGTACAGCAACTCACACAACCAGCTACACACAGACAAAGGTACTAACAGAACCAGGGTCACATTGATAGAGTTAGTGACACACCTAGACACACATTGATACAGTCACTAGCACACCCAACGACACACTGATACAGCCACTGACACATCCAGCCAAACACTATTGCATCCAATAACACTCTCAGACAAATACTGATGCATACAATGACACACTCAGGGACATAGCAGTGCAGACACTGACACACCCATGCATACAACAGTGCAAACACTAAGACAGATATGCAAACATTAATGCATTGAATAACACACCCAGGCATACACTGATTCATATAGTGACATAACCAGGGACATAGCAATACAGACAATGACATGCCAAATGATACAGTTATGTAGATACTGACACAGCCAGGCAAACATGAATGCACCCAATAACACACACAGACATATGCTTACGCATAGACTAACACAACCAGGGACATAGAAATGCAAACACTGACAAGCCCAGACTTACAGCAGTACAGACACTGACACACCCAGCTAAACATTATTGCATGTACTAACACACCCAGGCACACACTGATTCAGACACTGGCACACCCAGGTACTTTTCACTGCACACACTAACATACCAAGGCATACTGTAATACAGACATCGACACAGCCAGCCAAGCATCAATTAATCCAATACCACACCCAGGCATACACTGACACACCTAGGCATACACTGAAACATACACTGACTAACATAGGCATATAGCAGTGCAGACACTGACACATCCATATAAACATTAATGCATCCAGTAACACAACCTGGCACACACTGATGCATATACTGACACACCCAGGGGCATACCTATTCACACACTGACAAACCCAGGCAGGCAGCAATGCAGACATTGACATACCCAGCCAAAGAGTAATGCATCTAATAACACACTCAGGCACACACTGATGCATATGCTAACACACCAAGTTACCGAGGTACATCCTGATGCATACACTAGCACACCCAGAGACTCTCTAATGTTTACACTAACACATACACATACTGATACACAGACTGAAGAATCACCCTTTTTATCTAGAAGTCTTTTTTTTAAAGTGTTTTTTTTAACAGAATGTAAAGAAGGCAGTGAAAAGGGTAGGAATTGGGACATGCAAAGAAGCAACTGGCTTCACTCTTCAGCAAACAATTTGTATTCTTTGAATGCAGAACAAAAACGAAACTAACAACAACTCCTCTTCACTGAATCCAAGAATGCACCCACAAAAGACATTTTTACAGCGACAAGAATGTGGCATTTTGCACAGTGAATAACCATGTCATTCAATTCCTCACAGGCAACTGGCATTGTAAGGAGTGCAGCTGAAGATGGTTCTCCCAAGGCTGCTCTAGAGCTTGTCTGTCCAGTTGTATATGCTTTCTGTCGTACCATCTGGTTGTACACCCTCTCACGAAAAGTGTTTGGATGCTTCCATATAGAACTTGTCCCATGTATATATTTCTGTGCAGTGCCTCTGGAAAACTGCTTGCCACAAATTGTGCACTTGACATATTTTGCAGATACCTTCTTTTCCCCAGTAGGTATAGTGAAGTGCTTCCATGCATCACTTTCTTTTTCTGCAAAGTGGTGTGTCTTCTTCACCCTGAAAAGGTTGTGAATCCTCATCTTGGACAGACAATGTAGCTTCAGCCATTGTCTAAAAGCACTAGACTTCTGCTGCTTTAAAATCCTTCTTCTAGAGACTTCACTGGAGAAGTAACTGTAGGTGTGATTTTTCCATGTGGAAGGGTAGGGCCTAATGCATCTAATCAGAAGGTAATGTTTGGGGGATGTTATTGCGTGAATTTGCGGTTGGAGTGCTTCAATTTGCATATCAGCAAAACTGGTAAAATGAGTGAATTTTTGAGAAAACAGATATAAGATGGTTTATATATATCTGTAAATATGTTCCCACTGATGTTCTTAAAGACAATAGCCATGTGAACATATGTGCAGTAACTTGTAAAATTTTCGTTGAATCCGCGGATCCCGATTCGAGGATTTGTTCCGATCACACAATGGGGAGTAAAAACCATAGAGTAGCAGACCATCTATGGTTTGGGACCTGTGAAGGTACCACGGTGCCCCAAACATGTTTAACAAATATATATTTAATTAGATTTAAAAAACTTCTTTTACTTTCCATTAAGTACATATGTGATTTTTATATTTTTAAAAGGATAAAAAGTTTATTTGTAAAGTAAGAATATCTATAAATAAAAAAAGTAATAAAACAAATTATACATTGTAATACACTTAGTTTAAAAAATAAAGCTTACAAATTAACTAAAGGAGTAAATATTAGAATGCGATAATATTTTACAAATGCAATTTCAGAAACCTTACAAATTCACTGGAAAAGCAAAAGGTTACAAGGATCTTATATTTATGAAATAGAATTTTTTTTAAAAACTAGAAATTCACTGGAAAAAGCGAAGGTTACAGGGATGTTATAGTTAGAAATAGAATTTTAAAAAGTAGAAATTCACTGTAAAAAACAAAGGTTACAGGGACGTGACAGTTAGGCTCACATTTCACTCGAACAAAATCATAGAAATTCAACAGTTATATGTACCTGAGCTAACTATCACTTACACCCCACAGTTCACTGCTTATGAGCTCACATATTACATCACTCACAACATTGTCAGTGGCATCACTGATTACATCATCCAAAGAATCACATATATATAACCTACTGCCTACTGGCGGTTGCTAGTAGGTAGTTATAGTTAGGACTTACCTGTTACTGTGGCGTTGTTTAACAAATCTTCAGAAAATTTTCCAAAGAAAGTGCTCCAGTGGTTCTTGTTGCATATGGAAAATTTCAGGGGGATTCGTGAAGCGGGGACTGAGAAAAATGGGGTTGAAAAAAGGGTTTGTTTGCATTGTTAATTCCCATAGGAACCTGTGAACACGACTACAGCCCGAACCACTGAACAGAATTATACCAAATTTGGAAGAAAGGTGGGTGTTGTTACGCAGGTTGTTCTTTTTAGGTCGAGCTCGATGGACCTGTTGTTTCTCTTATATTGGCATTTGGCACACCCACCAATTGCCATTGGTTGTTAGGTGTGTCTTGCAAAAATGCCTGCTTGTTATTGGTTCATTTGTTTAAATGCCCCTCCTTTGTGTGTTACAGCGTGTGATGGCCCCACCTCCCATCTGGTTTTCAGAACGGCGATAACAATGCTATATTTACACTCCCATACCATGCCAGGCATGAAGTGCTATATTACACGGGCACTCTCCCCTTCCCGACTTCGCTATGCTCGTTGTCGGCACTCATCATGGGCTCTGCGCTGCAGCCCCATTGGCTGTTGCCCCACTGCCTGCTATGTAATAATGACCGTCGTCCGGTTGCTATGCCTACAGCCCCCCCTCTTGTGTACCCAGGAAGCGGTGCACCGGTGAGTGACCATAGGCATCAGTGCATCTCAGCCTCCTTGTGAGGAATGGAGCGCTGCTCGTGTCTCCCTCTTACGCTCAGCCTGTAACTAATTAAGCCAGTGTGTGACCCGTGCAGTTTCCTGAAGATCAGGAAATTTCTGGAGACTGCTAATTTATACACAGGCAAAACACTAACAAATTAACAGCTGCTCTACCGGACCTGAAAGTGACTCCTCCTTTCTCACGCCGCAGTGCTGCACTCACCAAGCTCTTAAACAGGCCCAGGCCAAGCACAACTGCAGCAGCCGCGGTGTTCACAGAGGCCTTCCGGTGACTGGCTCATAGACAGCCTTGCATTCTGCCCAGAGGTTTATCCATGTCACTGGTATTTTTAGGTTGAGCCTATAGCGGCATGACCCATACGCTGCTCGATTTGCGAGGCATGCATATTCAGTATGGAGTGGAAGCTTGTGGAAGCTCCGCCCACTCTCCACCCATCATTTTCTTTGGCTTGTGTCTTAAATGCTGCCTTCTGATTGGATTTAAGCTTGTAAGTCCCTCCTTATGAATGCCATGTCGTCATTTGTATCCTTCCATGGTTACTGGCCCCTTTACTTCGAGTGTTGCACAGTAGAATTGTGAGCACTACTTTCTTCCCGTGCCTCCCCCCTCCCCTCCCGCAGTCTGTGCCTTCTCGCCCCCGTTGTTTGTGCCTTCTTGACCGCCCACACTCCCGTTTGCAATGCAATAGGTCTCGCGTAAATGCGAGTCCTATTGCATTGCAAATGCTTGTTTTTTTAGGCTTTTCTTTAGATTGCCTTGGCTTGTGCTTGGAATGTTGTTGCTGGCTTTCAGAAGCAGGCCCCCTCCCCCTTCCTGTTGCACTAGTGCTGCTCACACCCACAGCTGTTTTTTTGTTTGGAGTTTAATGCTAAACAATTACTAACCGATATTAAACTATGCTTCTATTCAGGTTTATCAATATGTCCGTCAGCTCACGTGACCACCTCCAATTTCCAAGGCGAGTAGCGTCACAGACATGGTCATAGCAATAAAAGAAAGACTGATTTACGGACTGAACACTGGCTAATTGTAAGATCAAGCATGGCGGCGGCGGCAAGAGGTGCCCCATTCATTGAACTTCAGTGACCCTAACTGCCGTGCGTCTTGGTAGTTAAATTTGAATACTTCTTCAGCCACCCTTTTCAGGCATCTGAGCCTCAGCCATGCGTAAAAAACGCCGCAGGAGATGGGTGAACGAGCGTGGAGAATCACTGAGCACGGCCAGTGGTAAAGCATCACACATGAGGCTGAAGAAAGACCCAGGCGCACCGGCATTGTAGGTGTGTGCAGCAGTCAGGATTGAACGAGCTGTGAAGTGCTCAGGTGCGAAAGACAGCAGCTGCCGTGGAGCGGGGTTTAGTGGTTAGTTAGTATAGTCTAAATTAGAGGGTTTGACCACCTAGGAGGTGGACGTGCTATCCAACGATTCCGACCAGCATGGTACGTCATAACTTCAAGTTTTGTTATTGATTTGTTGGCAGGGCGAACATTGTATGATTATGTTGACATTGATGCATTGCTCCATGTCAGTTTAACGCATGATTTTGCTTATTCTGATTTAATATGCACAAAGTAAGATGGTTATGTTTTGAGGGATTCAAAGGCTCTTCCTGTAGAGGATACTCGTATGGTCACCCCAGGCCCGCATCTGTTTGCTGCTTCATGCAGCTCCCCCTCACCAACCAGGCCAGAGATTGATTGCGATTAATGAAACTTTTAGAAGGGCAGGCCTTTCAAAGCCTGCCTTTAACAACTTTTCCAGATGGGCTTTACCACGTTGTACCACTGGGACAGACCAAATGATTCAGTCGTTTTAAAGGCCGATTGTTCCACACAAGTATATATGTCCTTAACACCGATCTTATATGAGCCTTCTAAAGGAAAGTGCTCCGGTTGGCCGTGCTTTTTTTGTTTTTATTTATATGCTAAATAAAGGCGGTCGCGCGCAACGAGATGGGCAGCTCATCCAGATGGAGGGGGCAGGGCTTGTGCATGGCAGACTGAAGACCCTCCACCACAGTGGCAAGCACGAAAGGCACTAGAGCACTCAAAGCTAGACCGCAGTCCGACTCTGGACCCCTACGGCCCGTTGTTGCCACTTTGTTTGGTACAGCCCAAGGAGCCCCATTGAGAAGTCTCCTTCCAATCAAGTTCTGTCTTTAGCCACAATCCCTGATGCGCAGACAAAGCACCCACCGTCCCATGGCACTACTGCCGCTGCTGGTCCTGGTGTTGCTGCAGCAGGGCGCCTGCGGGACCGACAGTTCGAGCAAGAGGGAGTTGGGTTGTGGTGAGATTACACTGGGCAGGGTGGGTATGTATGCTTGGACGCACTTCTTAACTTGTATCAAAAACTGAAGCACTTATATAGGACTGCTCTATGGAGTGGTCTTGGACTTCACAGTGCCTGCGACATTGAAATGAATGTTCAACACTCACATTCCATTAGACTGGATGGATACAGTGTGGGAAACAGCTGTATCATTCATGTGAAGGCTACTTTACCGCTGTGCACAGGGATGAGAGGCATGCAGGGCTGCAAGAGTTTGTCAGCGCTTGGGGGTATGTGTGGCAGACCATATATGGTCTGGTACTTACCCATGTCCCCTACTTTAACTACTGACCCTGTGGTTATGGGTGACATTTCCCTCCCCTTCAGTGTAACACTTGTGAGACCACACAGATAGTTTTACTTTTTGGATTAGGGGGGAGTAACCCCCACCCCCGGCCGTATTTATTAACATTTAACAAAACAAATTAAAAACATTATATACAGAAACTTTACGCAGAAAGTACAGATACATTTTGATAGTCAGATATTCCATGGCTAACCTTAACACAGTCCAATACACAGGACACTCCTGCCGTAAATCTATCAATACATGTTATTTACTTTCTGCGTGTCCCAACTAGAGCCTACGGCAAAGTCAATGACTGGCAGCTCCCCCGGTCCCTGTGTACTAATAAGGTTGCGCAAAGGGTTACAGCTTATCGGATGGATACTTTCCCCCGGGCCCCCCCTACGCCCTGTGCCTTACACTCCTACCGGCTGTCACTAACCCCTGGAGTTATATGGTGCTGACCGTTGAGGACCGAAGACTATGCTTACCAATCATGACCTTACCGCCACAGGCCAGCATAGTTGCCCGACTACCTGGTCTCCCCCTCACCCCCTAGGAGGGTCATGCACTGCGCCTTACGCTCTCCACCAAAGCTAGGATGTACTCTATGAAAGCCTGATTCCCTTTATGTGAGAGGTGCACCCCGTCCTGAAGAAAAAATTGTTCCCCCTTGATGTATCTGTGTCCTATGGACCCTAGTCTAGGGGGCCTAAATAGTTTATCAAATTTGTTGTTGATCCGCTTTACCGCGTAATTTAAAGCTCGGTTCACCAACTCCCTGAATTGACCTACGCACAAACCACCCTGACCGAAAAAGGATAAGTTTATCCCTAGCTGAGTGGCCCTAGTCTTGGTAGCTCCTGAAAAGAAATTCTTCAAACGCCCTATCATCCACACGTGTTGATCCTCCTGGTGCGAAGAGTGAACTTGCGCCACCATGTTTGCTGTTTGTCCGTAACTTGGCGCCCGCCGTACTACTGCTTGCTCTTGCGTTCTGTGAGTGCGAAAGAGTCCAGACTCCTCTCCTGAGTCACAGGATGAAGAAACTGCAACTGACGATTAAACAAAAAGAGGGGGGGGTAAGTGCCTTGCCATTCTGGCATAAAACACACAATATTCCACGAAACGGCATCTAGCGCCTGTCAGCTAGCAACCCTTTCCCTGAGTAACAGGGAGAAAAAGGGGGAAATCCCCCTTGTGCACCCAACAGTTGGACAGTTGCACCGTATTAGAGCATGTGCACCCGCACATATCTCTTGAAACAATTAGAGGACCATCTACCGATCCTTTTGAGACGCTCGTCCCCCAGCCCTCTTGCTGCTGCCTCGGTGGCTGCTCCTATCCTAAACGAATGAGTCCAGAAATCGGCAGGGTCTAGCTCGGCACTCTTCAACGCTAGGAGCATGACTTTCCTGAACTGAAATACCGTGAGTAGTGTCCCGTCCCCATGTATTAGGAGAGGCCCTCCCTGAGTGCGTGCCCGCTGGGCCATAAAAACCTCAAGCCTGTAAACCGGGCAGCATTGTATGTTCCCTGCTCTGTGTAATACTATGCTCTTACCCTTACCTTCTTGATAGGTTTTTGATTTCCGGATGGAAATCAGCACTGAATCCTTTTTGATGCGAACGTGTCCCATTTGCAGGCCCCCCAGCCAATCGTCCTTATTCCTGGCGACTAGCTCGCCTACCCTAAAAGCACCGTAAAATGCAATGCAGAATGCAGCTTGAAACAAAATGACTTTGTCTGAGGAAGTGCAAACCCGCTGCAGAGACCCCAATAACTTCCCTAGTGTTTCGACACCTATGGGTCGTCTGACATCCGGCTGCCCTCCCTGCAAGCGTTGCCACCCTTTCAGCGCCTGGTGTACTATGAAATTCTTTGTGGGGTCCCCCTTTCCTTTCATTTTGGCAAAAAATGATATGGCTCAGATATGCCTTCTCGCCCCTGCAACCGTGCGCCCCTGCTCCTTCATGTACACCAGGTATTCAACTACTGATTCATGGTCCTGCCATTTGTGCTCCCACTGTTACCCCAAGAACAAGCAATAAGACCCAAACACCCCTTCGTAGGCACTCCTGGTTCTGGATGCTAGGCTCGCTGCCATGAGGTTCGATACTCGGGGCACCAAGCTGCCAGAGATGTTCTGGGAAAGGTGATGGGTGCCCTGCTGCCTCTGGAATATGCGACCTGACAGCCTGTATTTTAAAACGAAACAGTGCGTCAGCCGCGTGGTTCAGAATACCTGGCATGTGTTTAGCTTTAAAAAGGACATTCAATTTCATGCACTGCAACACAATCTCCTTCAACAACTGCAGTATCATGCTACACTTGGCTGTTTGGCTATTCACGCAGTCTACTACTGCCAAGTTGTCGGACCAGAATATCACAGACTGATTCTTTAAAACCTCTGCCCACACAATCAGTGCCACTAGAATTGGAAAAAGCTCTAAGAAACTTATGTTGGTGGTGATTCCAGATTCCCTCCACCAGTCTGGCCAACGCTGAGCTACCTATTCGCGCCCCAGGATGGCCCCGAAACCCTCGCTACCTGCAGCGTCAGTCATGAGGCCCAACTCCGGGGTGGACTTAGGTGGGCTGGGCCACACCACTTTCCCATTAAAATCGTGCAAAAATGTCTTCCAAATCAACATGTCCTGCCTCACTTCGCCGGACAGCCTGGTGTCCTGCTGGCACAGCATCCCCTGGGCCCCCATCACCCACGGGCCCGGCGTGTCCACTGGTGGGACTGGGTCACCTGCGCCCCCTTCACCCTGGGGGCTTGTCGTGGGTGCAGGCTCCAGTCTTGGTGGGACTGCTGCCCCTTTCTCACCTGGCTTGCGCCTGTACCTCTTTGGCGGTGGCGGGGAGTAGTGTCTTGGTGGTACAATAGGCCACCTACCCCTCCCCTCTGGGACCTCAGGACCTTCCACCTTATCCTGCAACCTGTTGAGAGTCTGCCCCATGACCTGGACTTGCTGCATTAAAGCCTCCAGGAGGACGTCCGTGCGCGATCGCTTCTCGTGCCACCTGACCGGAGGGGCCATCGCTAACAGATGCAAAAAACGTATATGGGACCTGCCTGCTCACGTAACCGTAACCCCCGGTAGGTGACTGTGTCACCCCTTACCTGTGGAAGCAGCAGCCACCAGCCAACCTTTGCACCCATGCAACCAGAGCCACGACTTACTGGCTAATGCAGTAAGCTCAGGTGAGCCGCCCGCTCAAACCCTCTGTGGCTCCCAGAAACAATGAGATGCTGGCTAGCCGGTGGCGCCCTAACGTGTCCCCTCAAATCACCACCAGCGAATTCGTTGGAACTTGGTACCGTCTTGTCCTTACACGTAATGCTGGAGCTGTGGAAACACAAATAAACCAGTTGCGCTGCGCGAAGTCCTAGCTAGTTTGCAGACAAACCCTACAGCCCACCTTACACACTGAGTAACAGTGTCTTGGAACTGAAAGGACTAAGTGCCTACTGCCCCCCCTTTTCACACTGGGAAACCAGGGGACTGAGAATGACAGTGCCTCAAAATCACCGTGCGAGTTTAAGGAAATTACCCCCTGCACATGGGGTGCTTAACGTGTGTATAAGAAAAATTCCACAGAATAGCCACTTGACTCTTTTAATATCCCCCAACATTTCTGAGGAAATACTAATGCCTACACCTTTGACTGAGCACACAGTAAGAGTCCAAGATCAGATAATAGCCACCTGACTCCTTTAATATCCCCCAAACGTACAGAGGAAATACCCTTGTCTACCCCTCTGAATGAGTACACAGTAGCAGTGCACAATTACAGAGTCACCACTTGCATCTTAATGTCCCACCACCTTACAGCGGAAATACCATTCCCACACAATAGACTGAGTACCCAGTAACAGGCACTGCACACCTCCCCAGCGTCCTTTCAGCGTGTCCAAAAGAGAGCTAACTGAACAGAATCAATGGGAATTGAACCTGTAACCTTGAGAGTAAGAGTCTCAGAACTTACCCATTAGGCCACAGTGACTCTCTAAACTGACAAGAATCACTGGGAATTATACCCGTAGCGCGCGAGTGCCAGAGTCTCCGACTTTAACCCTTAGGCCACAGTGGTTGTAACGTCTCTGCTTTTTTGCCCCACACTTAAGAGATCTACCTGAACAGAATCATAGGAATTGAACCTGCAACCTTGACAGTACGAATCTCAGACCTTAACCATTAGACCACACGGTGCCTCGCAGCGCTGCCGAACGAACCCCCTCCCGCGCAAACCGCCTCACTTACCGCCACATCAAAGCTCTGCAAAAGCTGACGACGGTGCCTCTGAGCTAACAGCTCCTGCTCGATGCCGATACTGCCGATGCTCCTGCTGTAACAGGACGCCGCCGATTACACTGCTCGGAGACCGCTCTCTGCAAATCCCGGAGCTCCGCTTTCCCAGATCTGCGCACGAAGGGACTCGAACTTCCACTGTCACGGCGCGTGGGTGCCAACAGACGCCTTTCCCGATCCGTGATGCCGCTACGATTTTCTTCCTCCGCGCACGCCAAATCTGTAAAACAAAAGGAAGAAAGGTTACGGGCCCGCAGCCGGCCCGGGGACCCTATCTGTGGGGAGCAAGAACAAGAGACTGTTCTGCTCCCCACCACCTCTTTTTAAAGAGGGCGCCCAGGCCGACCGGCTGAGACCGGTCGGCCTGGAAGCAAGCGGGACGTTTCTGCGCCGGAAGCACTGGAGTGCTTCCGGTGCACAAACAACCTATTACCCTATTGGTTGTGGCGGGGGAGGAGTGCCGCGTCACTTGCTGACGCGGCCTCCCCCCCCCCTTCTGGGTGGCCGGTAACTGGTGCGACCGCCATAATGGCGACGCGTCCTAGTCAGCCCGCTCCTTCTCCAGGAATGCAGGGTAGTGCGAAGGTGTGCATGTTTAATATGCATTTAGGACATGGCTGAGGGTATGCAGGATTAGGGACATGGCATATGATGCATGGGGCAGTGATGAAGAACACCCGAGTCTGTGCTGAGGGTGGAAAAAAGGGCCATCAGTGGAGAGTATGCAGGGCTGTGAGAGAATGCCATGCCAGAGGGTGGATGCTTGCAGTGATGTAGTTTAGAGAGCGTGAATACTCTGGATGGAGGGAGACTAGGGATGTTGCAGTGAGGGCTAAGAATTGGACACATGCCTTTGTAAACAGTAGACAAAGGATATCGGTGATAAAGGCTCTTAAAAGCGAGTGTTTTATGCTGTCTCCAGTTTAATATTATAACTGAACACTATAACTTCTTCCACAACTGTTGGAGGTCTTGTCACGTCAGAAGAGAGTCCTTGTTTCTCAAACCTGTGAGTCAGGACCGCAGTGCAGGTCTGCAGACAGGTGTGGTAGGATCGCATCGCCTGGACCCTGGCTGAGTCGGATCATTCCGACTCCGAAATTGCTTCATTTATCTCCCGACTGACAGAAGCAGCAAGGTCCAGGACATATTTTACATTCAGGCTGGCTTAATCACTGCATTAAGGGTTTGTGGGAGAGCCACTGAGCCATGGTCTTATTACCAAAGTTAAACTGTCTGCACGGCACTCTTCACTGCCTCTGAAGCTACAAAGTGCTGACAGTTCTGTTAAAGACAATCTTGTGACTCCAGGGATATACATTGCATTTCGTTCTGTTTCTTTGAAAGAATGTCTGACGTAGTCTTTAACAGTTAAAGCCTCTCCACAGAAAACATGAGCCTGAATCTGTATTATGGCTTACAACTTGAAAAATGCCAGTTTCTCTGCATTGATCCATGGTTAAAAAAATGTTTCTTGTATTTTTCTTGCTTATAGGGTGTGAAGCTCTGTTTATCTTATTAGCTCGCTCTGTGACCACTGCATTAAACAGCAAAGGTAATTTTGCAGTTTGTTAAGTGCACATTTATGGGAAACAACCTTTGCATCACGGATTTTACTCCACAATTCAATCACAACGCTGTTGTGTTTCGATTTAGATGCCCGTACATAGGTTCCGCTGAATCATGTCCTTATATAGGCACAATTCACATTGCCCTTATTTAGGCATAGAATCCCAGTCCTTATATAGGCATTAGCCATGCTATCCAAATACAGGCATGGTCAGCTACATCCGTTCATCCCACTTCACAACGAGTTCGTAGAAACCAGACCCTTAAGCTAGCAGGACTTTCCCTAGCTAGGATTATTGATTTCTCCAAGAACTCATCTATTATGCATGAACTACTATTCCTTAAGGGTTCATCCATGACGTCTTCCTCTGCCCGACTTTACGTCAATGCTAGCATTCCTAAGCACCTTCCAGGTATAAATGTACCTTCCCTTACCATGGCAAACCACAGCACGGCTCGACACAACTTGACGGCACGGTTCGCCACGGCAAGTTCGGAAGAGACCATATCCCTGTCTGACGCACTGACCAGACGCTGTCATCCCTGCTCGCAGAGAATCCAGCTGCCAGTGTTCTGACTCCCTTCACGGGGTGTTAGAGTTTGAGACCCGGAAAGAGATTCCCACCTTTCTCATTCTAAAGGTATGGAGCGGACTAGAACCTAGAGGGACTCTTGGCTTACAAGCTTAGTATATACCATACTATAGAAAACAGCACCTACTCTTACTACGTACTACACTTAGGTTAGGTACACAGGGTTGAACTATTTAGAAGCACAAGACGAGTATACACTTTGTAGCCTGTGTTATTTATGTATGTATATATGAATATATGTCATAGCTAAAAAACAATGCCATGGCAGTATTATTTCTTCTTACTGCTTACGCTGTGCGTATTATATCTTACCTACTGTCTAATGATTGTAACAGCTCATATCTCTTACATGAGAAACAAGACAGTTCAATAAATCCCTTTTATTGAAACGCCCGTCTATCTATTTGTGTGTAAATCTGAAGAAACTAAGCATGCACGATTGACTGAGTGAAACTGTTATCTATTGTTTCCACAATTCTGAGACGCGTTCCGATTCTAAGGGAAACAAAGTTGTCATGTTTATGCGGTTGTCAGAAACTAATCCCTTCTTGTTTATTCCAGAAGTTTCTAGTGACCTTTAAGTTAGCTGGTACACAAAAGTAATTAAGTTTAATGTACTCGATAGGAGCATACTGACCTTAGTCCTATGCAAAAACTATAGTGTATATTATTCCAATGCGCAGAGCCTATAAGGGAAATAGGAACTACACTACAACGCGGTTGTTACAACAACTGCATTGTAACCACGCAGTGCCATTACTACACAAGTCATTACATCAACTTGCAGTAGATGGCGCTCTAACATAAGGAATAGTATAGTTTACTATCCTAACACCTTCCCTACTGTTACGTAGGCTGGAGTTGGAATATTAAATTATACATTTCTAATGTTACGGCGCCATCTACTGCAAGCCGATGTAATGACTTTCGTAGTATTGGCATTGCGTGGTAACAAAGCGATCGTTGTAACGACCGCGTTGTGATTGTATTGTGGAGTAAAATCTGCGTTGTTAAGGTATATTTTCCACATTTATCTTAATAGAGGTGCACATTTATCTTAATGGAGGGCCAAAGATGAGAATGGGAATGTTTCCTCTAATCCGGAGCTGATCTACGTTTTGCCTTTTCACAAAAACTGAAAAAGATAAAACTTTTTTTTCTTAAATATTAATTACAGTTGTAAATCGCACTGCATCACCCAGTGTGTAGTAATTGTATAGCTATTCAATCCCTAGTGGCAAAACATCCAGGATATTGTGCTGCATAGCTAAACATTTATAAGGTCCTAAAGCGAGACCGATTGCATTGCAAATGCTTGTTGGAAGACGACAGTATTCAAGGGCATAGCATGTAAAATTGTGAAGTGCTTTTTCCAGAGAATGTCTGCCACATGACAAAGGTCATGTTTAAATGCACACTATTTTCAGGGAGAGATTGTGGCCTTACGTCCAGAGCTGGCGACTTTGGAGCTGGGGAACCAGGTCCGAGTCTCGGCGCCGCTCAGCTTCCTGCGATTCTGGGCAAATCACTTAATCTCCCCTTTCCTACCAAGAAATGAATGTGGCCTTGTGTAACATAACTGGTGCTCATGTCAAGTGCTCCAATACCTTTGGGTCGAGTTTGCGCTATATAAACATTGGCAAAAAAAAAGGGTCATGTCAACAGACGAAATCTCCCTCAGACTCAAAAACAAATGATGTTACTGATCTTTGACGTGATAAAAAAAAAAAAACTGAAGCTTTGTGCACAGATAATACATCAGAATTGTTTTTGCCCAGTACCTGCTTCTGAAGTGAAGCCAGAGGACTTGTCAGTTGTATAGATGATTTTTGCGTTTTATCACATTTGAGTTTGTGCCCTCTATCCTGCAACGGTTGTGTATACGACGAGTGTATCATTCCAGTTTGAAAAGGAAATTACATTTCGCAGACTGTTTTCAGAGCCGTGGAAGAGGTTTGTTTTTGATGGCACATTACATGCAGTGAAATGTACAAACCAGATTCGGTATTGCTTTTCCAGAGCCAATGTCCTTGCGTATTTTATAGTGCAAGTTTAGCCAAGTTCCCTTTTATTGCAAGTAAAGCTAGGAATTGCAGATATTAGCGACTCTGACTGAAATAAATATTTTCTTAAGACATATTTCACCTTACTCACTCTCACTCAACATGTGTTACATTTTATTTGTGGTTTCTGTTTGTTACTATTATAAGCTACACAACATTCCCCGTTTTCCAAAATCTGCAAACATATTGTCTATAAAGTGGAAGTACAGTTGTGTGACACAACCTGAATATGTCCAGGTTGGAGTTTTGATCCGTTAGTCTTTTATGAAAAATTATCAAGCTTGCTGATATTACAAGCTGCACCATCACCGTTTAGCTGTCTCCTTCAAACTTTCAGCTATCAGTTGTCGATTATCTTTTGTGAATAAATGCCAAAACGGGATTTGGGCCAGGCCATTGGTTTCTATTGGTTGGGTTTTTGTCACTCTCATTTGCTTGCTTATTTTATGGCTTTTCTTCCCCTTCTTGATTTTGTCTCACATCTGGGTCATATATTTTTTTACATCCTTTGCACTTCAGATTGAATGACTTGTATCTTTCCAGTTCTTGCATTAAGGTAACTACTTTTTTCTCCTTTCTTGCTGCTCTCTGTAGGAGGGCATTTGTTGTCATGCTCTCTCCCTCAGGCTGCTTCCAGACTCCAACCCTCTCCTCTTGCTAGTTCCATGTTGCTTCTCCCTCCCACCCATCAATAATTCCTCATTCTAAGTCTCCAGACAGTGCTGCCAGCTGCTATTTTGGTCCCGTCAGTAATTCCTCATTCTTAGTCCTCTAGACAGTGCTGCAAGCTGTTACTATGGTGCCATTGGTAATTCATCATTCTAAGTCCTGTAGAGAGTACTGCAAGCTACTACTCTGGTCCTATTAGTAATTCCTCATTCTAAGTCCTATAGACAGTACTATAGCTGCTTCTCTGATAACATTGGTAATTCCTTATTATTACTCCTCTAGACAGTGCTGCAGCTGCTTCTCTGGTCCCGTCGGTAACTCCTCCATTCTAATCCTTCTAGGCAGTGCTTCAGCTTTGTCTCTGTTCCCAGTGGTAATTCCCCATTCTAAGTCCTCTAGGCAGGGCTGCTAGCTGCTACTGTGGTCCTGTCGTTAATTTCTCATTCTAAGTCTTCAAAACAGTGCTCCTAGCTGCTACTTTTGTCTTGTCGGTAATTCCTCATGTTAGGTCCTCTAGACAATATTGTTAGCTGCTACTCTGGTGCCATTAGTAATTCTTAATTCAAAGTCCTCTAGACAGTACTGCAAACTGCTACTCTGGTCCCATTGGTAATTCCTCATTCTGATGTGTACATCTGCCTGTGGATTCCTCACCTTTTGAATTACCCCAGCTCCAGCATTCCACGGAAATTCTTTTCTTAGCTCTCCCACGTCGACGAGGATGTCATAAAAGCACGGCTCAGCTCGTAACACCGTTTGACGTCACCAAAGCCATAAGAAGACCTTGTCGGCGTGCTGACGTCAGTTCCCTTTTTTCCGCGCCATCGACGCTTAACGTTTTTTTTCTGGGACTCTCCATTTCTTTGTGATTACTTTGTTTCTCCAATCTTCTTCGTGATTCTGTAGGAATGGCTACTTGGAATAAGTTGGGTTTCAAGCCCTGCAGAGAGTGTGGGGGCCATATGTCTATGACAGACCCTCAAGACGACTGCCTTTGGTGTCTTCGGGCCACAACGTTGAAGGGTGTTCGTGCTGTCAGAAGATGAACTCAAAGGCGCTGAAGGAACGTGAAGCCAAACTCTTCATGGCAAGGGAAAAAAAGGAGAAGAGGGGTCGTAAGCGCTCGAAGTCGTCGAGCTCGCATACTTCAAAATCAAAGAAGCATAAGAAGTCAAAGAGAAGACACGGTTCATGACGTCACTCTTCGAAGGGCAAGGCTTGGAGATCAGCCTCACCTGTTCAGCGGTGCCGGGAAAAAGATTTTGTTTCTCCGTCGCCTTCTCCTTCTCCACAGGCGTCTCTAGTCCACTCACGGGCTCAGAGGGATTCACCGGCGCCCAGAGACTCTTCGACGCCCAGAGGTTCTACGGCGCCCAGGAATTCTGTGGCTCCCAGAGAGTCTTTTCCTGTACCTGCGGCTTGGCCTGTGCGGGTGCCGACGTCACCAGCTCCGCAGCCCCAGCCTCCTGTACGGCCTCGGATGGTTCCAGACCAAGGGGGTTCAAATCCTTACCCTCCTTCCCAGTATCAGGAGCTTATCCTCAGCATTTCCTAAATGCAATGTTTGCCAGGGCATCCTACCCTACCGGTGCGCCTTCTGGCCCCATGGGTCAGCTTCCTTTAACTTGGGCATCCCCCAGCAGTATGCCCAGGCACCCTTTGTGCCTTTTATGCCGACGGCTCCGTCTTGGCAATTTCCGGCACCAAGGTTTTCGACCCGACCCCTCAATCACCGTCTGGTGTCAAGCTGGTGCCATCCCGGGTTTGATCGGCGCTACTGCCTGTTTCTGAAGGTCCTCCTTCGATGCCGGCACCGCAGCTGGCGCCGCCGATGCCGATCCCAAAGCAGTGATCCAGGAGAGAAGCACAAAGGCTGCTAAAGGAAGATGAGTACCAGCGAGAGCAAGAGGAAGGGGAGATTCTCGACTCCATAGACGAATTCAAAGGTCTACATGAAGCTAGTGGCTTAGACACTTCCCCGGAGTGGGAACTATTTTCACCAAAGGCTCTTTCCTCCCAGGATGTCGCCCCTTATCATGTGATGATCAGAAAAGCTGCTGAATTGTTGGACCTTCAGCTGAAGTAAAGTCAAATATTCTAATTGAAGTACTTAATTCTGCTTCTTCTTCTAGTTGAACGTCTACTGCCTTTCAATGAGGCATTAATGGAGCCAATTATGGAGGTGTGGCAGAAGCCCTTGTCTGCTCCAGCAGTTTCCAGATCAGTGGCAAGGAGATATAGACCTGCTCCTGGAGATCCAGCTTTCCTTTCTGCCCATCCATCTCCAGAAAGCTTGGCGGTTCAAGCTTCTTGCTAAAAGCTCCCGTCTCAATCAATCAATTAATCAAGCATTTATATAGCGCACTACTCACCCGGAGGGTCTCAAGGCGCTTGGGGAGGGGGGTCCGCTACTGCTCGAACAGCCAGGTCTTGAGCTGCTTCCTGAAGGCGAGGTGGTCTTGGGTCTAGCGGAGGTGGGTCGGGAGGGAGTTCCAAGTCTTGGCGGCCAGGTAGGAGACGGACCTTCCTCCTGTGGTGGATCTTCGGATGCGGGGGACGGCGGCGAGGGCGTGGCTGGTCGATCGAAGCTGGCGTGTGGGAGTGTAGAAGTTGAGGCGGCTGTTGAGGTATCTTGGGCCTTGGTTGTGTAGGGCTTTGTGTGCGTGGGTGAGGAGACGGAAGGTGATTCTCTTGTTGACCGGGAGCCAGTGCAGGTCTCTCAGGTGTCCGGAGATGTGGCTGTGTCGGGGGATGTCGAGGATGAGTCTTGCTGAGGCGTTCTGGATCCGCTGGAGTCTCTTCTAGAGTTTGGTAGTGGTTCCGGCGAAGAGGGAGTTGCCGTAGTCCAGTCGGCTGGTGACGAGGGCCTGGGTAACCGTCTTCCTGGTCTCGGTAGGGATCCACCGGAAGATCTTACGTAGCATGCGCAGGATGTTGAAGCACGACGAGGAGACGGCGTTGACTTGTCTGGTCATGGAGAGGGAGGAGTCCAGGATGAAGCCCAGGTTGCGTGCGTGGTCTGTTGGTTTGGGTGCGCTGCCCAGGGCAGGGGGCCACCAGGAGTCGTCCCAGGCGGAGGGCGAGGAGCCCAGGATGAGGACCTCCGTCTTGTCTGAGTTCAGCTTCAGGCGGCTGTTCATCATCCACTCGGCTACGTCTGTCATCCCTTCGTGTAGGTTGGCTCTGGCGGTGGCGGGGTCGTTGGTGAGGGAGAGGATCAGCTGGGTGTCGTTGGCGTAAGAGATGATGTTGAGGTTGTGTTGGCATGCGATGGCCGCAAGGGGGCTCATGTAGACATTGAAGAGGGTGGGGCTGAGCGAGGAGCCTTGAGGAACGCCGCAGATGACTTCGGTGCCTTCTGATCTGAACGGGGGGAGGCGGACTCTCTGTGTCCTTCCGGCGAGGAAGGAGATGATCCATTCTAGTGCCTTCTCTTGGATTCCGACGTTGCAGAGGCGCTGCACTAGGGTGCGGTGGCAGACAGTGTTGAATGCCGCGGAGAGGTCCAAGAGGATGAGGGCCGCTGTTTCCCCGTTGTCGAGCAGGGCTCGGATGTCATCAGTGGCTGCGATGAGGGCGGTCTCGGTGCTGTGGTTGGCCCGGAAGCCAGACTGCGAGCGGTCGAGGGAACCATTCGACTCGAGGAAGGCGGCCAGCTGCTTGTTGACGGTCTTCTCGATGACTTTGGCCGGAAACGGGAGGAGCGAGATGGGGCGGTAGTTTTTGAGTTCGGTGGGGTCCGCTGATGGTTTCTTCAGTAGAGCGCTGAGTTCGGCGTGCTTCCAGCTCTCCGGGAAGGTAGCGGTGTCGAAGGAGGTGTTGATGATGTCCCGCAGGTGGGGTGCGATGACAGCGTCGGCCTTGTTGAAGACGTGGTGCGGGCAGGGGTCGGTTGGAGAGCCGGAGTGGATGGAGTTCATCGTGCGTCGGGTTTCTTCGGTGTTGATCGGGGTCCAGGCGCGGAGGGTGGTGGTGGGGGGTGCAGGTGCAGTCGTGGGGTGCGTTGGCTGTGTGATGAAGCTGTTGTGTATGTCTGCGATCTTGTTGTGGAAGTAGGAGGCGAGGGAGTTGCAGAGGTCTTGTGATGGGGTGATGTCGTTTTTTCCGGCGTTGGGGTTGGAGAGCTCTTTGACGATGTTGAAGAGTTCCTTGCTGTTGTGTGCGTTGTTGTCCAGTCGTTCCTTGAATGCGGTTTTCTTGGTGGTGTGGATCAGTTGGTGGTGTTGGTGGCGAGCTTGAGGGTGGTCATGTTGTCTGGTGTTGGGTCTCTGCGCCAGGCTCTCTCGAGGGCTCGGCAGTTCTTCTTGGAGCTCTTGAGTTTGTCTGTGAACCATGGTGCTTTCTTACTGCCGGGTCTGCTAGACGGGGTCCTCAGAGGGGCGAGGTCGTCTGCGCAGTTGCTGATCCACTTCGTGAGGTTGTTGGCGGCCTGGCTGGGGTTCGCTGAGCTGGCGGTGGGGTCCTGGCTCAGGGATGTGGCGAGCTGGTCGGCTGTGATCTTGTTCCAGCTTCTGCGTGCAACCTTTTGCTGGTGGTGGTGGATCGTGTTCTTTCTGAAGCTTAAGTGGACGCAGCTGTGGTCCGTCCAGTGGAGTCCGGTGGCGTGGCTGAAGGCGATGTCCTTGCTGGATGAGAATACGGGGTCGAGTGTGTGTCCGGCGTAGTGGGTGGGGGTGGTCACCAGCTGCTTGAGACCGAGGTTGGCGAGGTTGTCCAGCAGGGTGGTGGTGTTGCGGTCGTTGTTGTGCTCCAGGTGGAAGTTGAGGTCCCCGAGGAGGGTGTAGTCAGTGGAGGGGAGGGCGTGCGGGCTGAATTGTGTGCGTGGTCCCGGGGGTCTGTAGATGAGGGTGCCTCTGAGGGTGGTCTTGGGGTCGGTGTGGATCTGGAAGTGCAGGTGTTCGGCGGTTGTGAGGGTGAGGGTGTCGTCGGTGTTGGTCGTGATGCGGATGGTGTTCCTGTGGATGATGGCGATGCCTCCTCCGGTCTGATTGCCGCGGTCCCTCCGGGTGATCTTATATCCGTCCGGGATGGCGATGGCGATGTCGGGTGCTGAGGAGGCGTTCATCCATGTTTCCGTGAGGAAGGCGACGTCTGGTGATGTTGTGTCGAGCAGGTTCCAGAGCCCTATGGCGTGTCTGTGGACGGAGCGGGTGTTGAGCAGGATGCAATTCAGGTGGTTGCTGCTGGTGCTCGGCTTGGTGGGTGCGGGTGCAGTGCAGGTCCGGATGCAGGAGAACTTGCAGGAGTGGCAGCTGAAGGGTCCCTGGGTGCCTCTCGGGGTGGCTGGGTAGCATACGGGGATCCGGCTGGCGTTGAGTGCGTTGAGTTCGGTGGCGTCGTAGGTCCGGCGGGTGGGCTGGTGTCTGCGGGGGCCAGGGGTCCAGGCGCTGGGCGCGTGCCAGGCGCGGACGGGTGCAGACAGGCTTGCCTTTGGCGCGCCTTCGACGGACAATCGGCGCGCCCGCTGCGCGTGCGCGCGGTCGCCATTTATGGCGAAGTGCGAGGGAGGGAGGGGCAGCTGGGAGGCGGGAGCGGGGAGGGCACAGAAGGAAAAGGGGGCGTGGCCACTCTCACGGCGGCGGGGAGCGGGGTGGGTGGGCACAGGGGGCAACTACAGGGAAAACAGCACAGGGGGCCACACAAATACAGAGAATCGGGACAAAAAGCTAGATTAGACCAAAAGGAAACAGAATAATCACAAAAGGAAACAGAGTTATCGCAGGAGACCACACAGAACAACGGCGGGGGGCGGGGTCAGCAGGCAGGCTCAGCGAGGCTGAGGGCAGCGGCAGGCGGGAAGCACACGCTGCAGCTGGTGGGCGTGCGGCGCGGGGGTGTCCTAAGACCAGGTCACACTCACCTGCGCCGCGCGGTTGCCATTTATGGCCAAGTGCGAGGGAGTGAGGAGCAGCTGGAAGGCGGGAGCGGGGAGGGCACAGAAGGAACAGGGGGCGTGGCCGCTCTCACGGCGGCAGGAAGCGGGGAGCGGGGTGTGGGCACAGGGGGCAACTACAGGGAAAACAGCACAGGGGGCCACACAAATACAGAGAATCGGGACAAAAAGCTAGATTAGACCAAAAGGAAACAGAATAATCACAAAAGGAAACAGAGGTATCGCAGGAGACCACACAGAATAACGGCGGGGGGCGGGGTCAGCAGGCAGGCTCAGCGAGGCTGAGGGCAGCGGCAGGCGGGAAGCACACGCTACAGCTGGTGGCCGTGCGGTGGGGGGGTGTCCTAAGACCAGGTCACACTCACCTGCGCCGCGCGGTCGCCATTTATGGCCAAGTGCGAGGGAGGGTGGAGCAGCTGGGAGGCGGGAGCGGGGAGGGCACAGAAGGAAAAGGGGGCGTGGCCGCTCTCACGGCGGCAGGAAGCGGGGAGCGGGGTGGGTGGGCACAGGAGGCAACTACAGGGAAAACAGCACAGGGGGCCACACAAATACAGAGAATCGGGACAAAAAGCTAGATTAGACCAAAGGAAACAGAATAATCACAAAAGGAAACAGAGTTATCGCAGGAGACCACACAGAACAACGGCGGGGGCGGGGTCAGCAGGCAGGCTCAGCGAGGCTGAGGGCAGCGGCAGGCGGGAAGCACACGCTACAGCTGGTGGCTGTGCGGCGCGGGGGTGTCCTAAGACCGTCTGGGTCTTTTCCTAACACCCCGGGGGATAAGGCTTCAAATACGTTAGAACAGTCAGCCAAAAAGGTGTTTTCCTCAGAAAGTATGGCTCTGAAGTGTACAAACGCCATGTGCTTGCTTGGAAGGTACATTTATGCCCTTATTGACTCTGTTAAGCAATTGGCCCCTAAGCTTCCTGAGGATGATCGAGTTCATTCTCTTGAGGCTCTTTCAGATTCACACGCGGCTGCCCGTCAGGTCATTCAGTGGTGTCTGGACACTGCAGACTTGTTGTCTGGGTAATGGGTTCTTCATTTGCTACTAGAAGACATGCCTGGCTCAGATCTTCAGTTTTTTCGTCAGATGTTCAGGCTACTCTACTGGATCTGCCTTTCGATGGCTCAAGATTGTTTAGTACCAAAGCGGACTCTGCTTTGCAGCGTTTTGAAGACAGTAGGGCTACTGCAAGATCTTTGGGCTTGCAGTCTCAGCCTAGGGGCTATGGTTACAAGAGGTATCGAGGTTTTGGGAAGGCGGCTTCCTTTTCAGGCCGTCAGCAGCATCAGCAACAACAACTAATGTCACACGCATCTATTGTTTGTAATTTTCAAAACAAAGTCTCAACCTCCTGAATAGAGAGTCCTTACAAATAATCCAGGCCGTGACTCAAAGGTAGTGTCTACAGTTTATGTTGTAACAGATTTAAATCATCCATCAATATTCACATATGTAGTAGATCTAGGCTGTCGAAAAACGGTACAGTATATACAAAAATTGGAAACAATGTGACATATGTGCTCGGTGCTCAGCAAGTGTACAATATATACAGAGTGATAAGGACTTATGTACATGGGAGGGGAAAAGACAATTATTAGGCCAGACTAGTATGCTGAACTAATGGCTCTGTTGGCTGATCCTGCTCCTTTGGGTATGCAGAGTCTTTGTCAAACTGGGCCTTATGTGATTGTCGTTGACGTTTCAACCCGAGATGTTCTCCATTAGGTAGTCACGTTGGGTCTACATCAGGACAGGGAGGGGGCGGGAGTGACAGCCTATGAATAGCAAACAGGTGAGCATTAGACAAGTGGTTGCATGTTTAGAGATGCAGGATAGGAGGGAGGTGGAAGACTCACCCTCGGTAGGCCAGACTGAGTTCTGGCTACATAAGCCGCAATGGGCTGGCGCCTCGTAGAGGAATCAGGGGGCGCCTGGATGTTGGATTTCTAAAGAATGAAAGTGCATAAAATTAGCCAAGCACTCGAGGTAGCGGGTTCCAAACTAAGGTGATAGTGTGACCGTAGAGAAATGGTGCGTCTATGCTTAGGTCCTGGAGTGGCGGTTCATAACCATGCAAGTGAGCAGGGAACCATTTCCAGTGGTAAGTGTATCCTAATGTGCCCTGTGAGTGAGGAACATGAAGGCACCCTTCAATGCGGAGTTTAGACTAGCAATGTAATTAAAGGAGGTGCTAGTGCCGGCACGGCAAAGGTGTACCGGGATTAAATTGAAAGCCGTAGCCTGCTGTGGAAGACGGCAAAACAGGACCGCGTGTGTTAAAAGGTCCAAGCGTCACTCTTTGGAATGCGCGTTTAGAACAATTCCAAGGTGTTCTGGGATTAAATTAATTTAAAAGGCCGTAGCCTGCTGCAGAAGACTGCAAAACAAGACCGTGTGAATAAAAAAGGTTGTGGTCCAAGGGTGAAGTGTCCGGACCGGGTTTGAGACTACTTACGAGTAAAGTGAATTGGTGAGGGGCAAGGAGGGTTACTCTCTGTGGTGGGTGCGGTACGAGAGGCCCGTGCAGAACAGTGCCATGGTGTGCCGGGATTAACCTAGAGGCCGTAACCTGTTGTAGAGGACGGCAAAAGGTTCAAAAACCAAGGGTGAAGTGTCATTAAAATAGTGCTCGAAGACAACACGAGGTTCCAGCGAATAGGCGTTTAATTGATGTATGGTGAAAGTTCCGTAACCTTGCTGGTTTCGCCTAAAAGAGGTAGAAGCATGACTTTGTGAGCCGGATATCTATGCACGGGGGGGAGCTCACCTTAGGTACTTTCGTATTATGTAGAACAAGCATGCATCAGTCTTGCGTTGTAGCAGCATACAGTCACTGAGTCTGTATTCGACTGGAAGACTCCTTTTAAGAAGAACATGAGCGCGGTGTCAGCGTGCACGTATGCCGAGTTAGGTTGCTAGGAGACGGAGTGAGACCGTCTGATCGATTGCAGAGGGGGTAGATGCCTCCTACGATCGTGTTCCTATTGCAGGACTGGGGCTTGCATGTTGAGTCGGAGTTTGCACAACAATTATCTCTTAGTTGAAAGCACTATTAATTGCTAACATGTAGACCTCTCAGTTTAAAATAATATTACGTAGCAAGACATTCACAATTATCTCCTATTTACATGTTTCGTAGTTCAGTGGTCGCATTTGGATATGTAACATGCACAATCATTAAAAGTGTCGAACAAATGTGGAAACATCTCTTAAATGGATATGTGAACTGTTAGACCTGACATCCTTGGCGTGGGTTTTTCCCCTATCTTTTGCCTCTGCTACATGGATTTTTGATGCTGTGCTGGATTTCGTTTTGCTGGTTTAGATGCTTTGGACACTCTGCCACTGCTAATCAGTGCCAGAGTGTAAGTGCTCCCTGTGTTAAATATTGTATTGATTGGATATACCTGATTGGCATATCTGTATCACCATGAAGTCCCTAGTAAAGTGCACTGTGTGTGCCAGGGCTGGTGATGACGGATGCTACTAGTGGGTCTGCAGCGCTGATTGCGCCACCCACCTGTGTAGCCCTAAAACAGTGTCTCAGGCCTGCCGCAGCAGGCCTGCCTGCAGTCCCCGGACTGCCATGTCCCCCTGGCCAGTGTCCACACTGGCCGGGCCTAACCCTTCCCTTTTCATACACGTCAGTCATCCCTATGGAAGGCCCAAGGTACCCCCCTGGGCAGGGTGCAGTGTATGTAGAAGGTAGAGCATGTACTAGTGCAGGTGACATGTTCTGGTAGTGAACACCGGCCATTTTGTGTGTTCACTACTGCAAGGTTATCTTGTTCCATAGGCTAACATGAGGGAGGCGGGTGCCAATGGCTATCCGCCTATCTTCTCATACGAACAAGATAAGACATGAGTGTTTGATATCCCTGAGCTCAGCATTTAATAACACATCTTTTAGGAGAGATTGTTTTTAAATCCTGAGTTGGAGAACAGTACTTTTTAGAGAGTAGCTGTTCTCTTGTCTGACCCTTCTGTGTGCCTGGGCGCGCTTGTGGATTGACTGTCTGGTTTGAGAGTGACAAGGGCTGGGGATCCCCCAGGAGGTTGGCTGAGTCAGCCCTCTGCTGAATGGCGACAATCGCAAGGAGAGTGGAGGGAGGAGATAGCACCTGGGATTGAATAGGGCTGTGCCTGCCTGCCACTCTGCTGGCTCCACCTCCTGCTGGGCGGCTGACGACCTTGCCCCTCGCTCTGAAAAGAATGTAGGAGCCAGGAAAACAAAGTGCTCCAGCAACACCCAGAACTGGATCAGACCGGGCTCAGGACCCACTTGCACAAAGACTTCAAAGACTTCTAGGGGTATAAGTACAAGACCCCTGACAACAGATTTTTAGATTCGACCATCGAGAGGAACCTCTGCTGAAAGACGGACCGCTGAAGAACTAAAGGAAGATTGCCGTGCTGTGTGCTCTAAAGGCTGACCTGTTCTGGCGTACAACTGAAGCTAAAGAGAAGAAGGGGTCCTGCTGTGTGCTGACCCTATCCACTTGACCAAATAAGACTTTGCTGTGTGCTGTGTCTTCAACTGAATCTCCAAGGGCCTGAGAAGAGCTGGCCTCCTGTTTCGCAACCCAGGGATAGAAAGGTTGCCAAGAACTCAAGACTCTGCTGTGTCCCACCTGCGCTGCTGTGTGCCGCAGGGACCGTGGACTGTTCTACCAAGCTTCTCCATTAAAGATAATGGGGCAACCCAGTAACCCTCAGAACCTGGGCGTAATAGTGAAAGCAAAGAACAATGGTTCTGTCGGGAAGTAAGCAAACTAGCTTGGACATGTACTGAATACACTTTGGAACTGTACAGGACACACACAGACCCAAAGAAACAGAACTGAATTCGTGTTACTGGATGGAATAGTATTAATTATTGTAATGAAAACACCGAAGTGTTTACAGGGTGAACCAACCAGACATACAGAATGGAACAATTGGTGAAGCAGTGATTGCTTAAACAGAAAGATCACATATAACAAATATGTACAATAGACAATACATATAAATAATAAACAAACCGATCCGGCTTGAAGTACATAAGCCACTATGGGTTGTGATTTCCTTGTTCTATATGTGGATTAGCACGGAAGCATAGGACAGGTAACGTCGACGTTTCGACCCAATGTGGTTGTGCCAATTAGTATGCATCAAAAGGGGTCTTCATCAGGACAAAGAATAGGTTGGGGACCTGTAAGCGCAAAAAGTTTGGTGTCAGGGAAATGTGTGCGTCACATGTAAAGGGAATGATTAAATTCCCTTGTGCGGCAATATGGCTCACCTGGGAAAACGATTTAATTAATTGGAAATAGATTCCTCGTGTCTCTTATGCAGGGGGCCGACATCAACTTTGATGGTAAATTCTGTTCAAATTCTGCAAAAATTAAAGAGGAGGGGCTGTTGTACGGATTAAACAGACTACGTGTCAACGTAATTAAAGTATACCCGGTTTAAAAGACAAGCACGTACCTGTAGGACGGTAATTTTGATTTGAAAAGAGGAGGAGTGGTGCTGTCTCAACAATCGCCACGTACTGCGGACAAAAAAAGGGGGGGGGCACTATGATTAAGGTTGCCAAGGAGGTAAAATTAGAAGGGGTAATAATCGCTTGCAAGATGTCTAAGGACATATGTACACATTTATACATCGACCAATATAAATCAAGCTGTTTGTAGTGAAGGACTGTCATCACCTCAGTGTTACCATTTAAAAAAATGGGGGCCATACCAGAGGCAATTAGACACTTGTAGCAAAATCGTTAAACAAGGATACTAAGTTGTAGGAATGCCGAGCGCTGGAAAACAACATTAGGTAGAGCAATTACGGCACAGTGGTTTCACAACATCTTAGTGAAACTGAGCGAAAGGGCCATGACGTTAGTGAAACAACTTTAAAGGAGTTAAAAATACTGAACGCTGGGAAGCAATTACGGCACAGTGGTTTCACACCATCGTAGTGAAACTGATTGACAAAGCCCTGACGTTAGGGAAAGACTTACTTCAAGTCCGCGAACTGGACGTCTTTATCCGTCAAGGCTCAGCTGCAACTGACAGCGAGCGCTCGCTAGAGCCGACTATATGACGTAATCAGATAGGCCGTGTACGTGCGGGGACCTGAACTGGTAGGCCGATCTGGAAAAACCGGGGTGGATTAGTCGGGGATGGACTCGCACGGAGTGATTTGAGATACTACAAAGGCCGAGACCAATAGTATCTGGCTGTGGCTCCATCTTGGAACCTTTGAATCAATACCTCGACAGCTTTTTACAGCCTTTTGTTTTGGAAACAAGATCATTCATCAGGGATACTATGCACACCATCCAATTGTTTGAAGGCCAACCTTTTGACAGCTCTTTGCAATTGTTCGCAACTCTGGATGTATGTTCACTATACACCAGCATACCACAAAATGAAGCCATAGAAGTCATCAGGAGCGTACTAGACTCCCGTCCAAAACCACAATGGGTTCCCACAGACTTTCTTGTCCAACTATTACAAATCGCAATGGAGAAAAACTACTTCATCTTCCATAACACGTTTTATTTTCAGTGTAGAGGAGTAGCTATGGGGGCCGGATTCGCGCCGAGTCTAGCGAATCTGTATATGGACCATTTCGAGGACACAAGCATCTACTCTGTCCTGAATCCTTTCATTGACAATATCACAGCGTGGAAGAGATACATTGACGATGTTCTTATGTTATGGACAGGGTCAGAAGCCCAACTAATGTCATTTGTCGCATGGTTAAATTCTCGAAACTTGAACATTCAATTCACTATGGTACACAATAATGAGTCTATTCCCTTTTTAGACCTTACATTGGAAGCGGAAGAGGGAAGCATTCTGATGTCTCTATACAAGAAGCCCACTGATCGTAACACCTTGCTACAATACAATTCTCATCACCCGAGAAACCTAAGGGACAACCTACCGTACGGACAATTTTTAAGATTGCGACGCAACTGCTCGAGAAAAAAAGACTACTTCAAGGAAACGGATATACTTATCGGCAAACTGAGGGAGAGAGGATACCCAAAGGGACTTCTCAATAGATCACGCAAAAGAGCCTGGTACAGGCCAAGAGAAACGCTTCTGGAAGTACAACCCAAAAACCGAGAAATGGAAAAACTCATTTGTGTTACAACATTCAATACTAGAAGTAACGAGATAAATAAAGTTATTAAGAAGTATTGGAATTTGGTTGGATCAGACATTGGCTACACTGAAGCCCCCCTGTTTGCTTTCAAGCGCGCAAAAAACATCAAGGACTTTGTTGTATCCTCGTATCTAGAACCACCACCTACACCAAACATAAGATCTCTGCTTCAACTACCACAGATCCTAGGATATCATAAATGTGGTCACTGCAAGGTCTGTGAATATACCATGATTGGAATCAGCTTTAATCACTATGGAAAGACCTATTCTCTCAATCACTTTACCAACTGCAATAGCCAAAACGTGATTTACGCCATCAGATGTCCATGCCAAATGATATATGTGGGTCAAACTACCCAAAAAGTCAAAAATAGGATCCAACAACATCAGAGCAGGATCAAGTGCAAATCACTAGGAGCTCCACTAGTTGAACACTACACAAACGCAAGACACACATACCAACAACTTGAGTGGTGGTTTTAGAAAAAGTCACACTACACAGAAGGGGTGGTAACATGGGCACTTCTCTTAACTATAAGGAATGTCGTTGGATCCATCTCCTTGATGCAACCAATTCTGGTCTGAACGAACATGAGGAGACTTATTTGCAAATGAGTAAGCTCTAATCTCATTGCTGGCCATTTTCCTTACCTCTTCAACTGCTTTAAGTAAGACATATCACTTGGATCTTTTCCCTCTTGCAATCCTGGCATATATATGAACTTGATTTTTTATTAGCATAACATGTAGGCATTGTTTAATACGTCATATGTCATTATCATCGTCATGTTATTGTAATAATGTACATCATGATACTATAATGTATACCGTGCAGTCCAATCATTTGGGATATTGTCATGTATATTGTGGGATAATCGAGTGTGTATTTTATGACGTTTCTATAACTTGTATAATTGAAACATCCGTATCCTCTTACACATGTAATATTGCAGTTTGAGTATGTTAGTTAGCTCATTGATAGTGACAATGTGAGGAAATCCCGTGTCACTATTTATGAAACTTCGTTTGCAATGTACAAATACTACATTTGAAGACACACGTTTGGCTCTCATTCGCTCTGCATAAAATTGTCCTCGGCCTTTGTAGTATCTCAAATCACTCCGTGCGAGTCCACCCCCGACTAATCCACCCCGGGTTTTCCAGATCGGCCTACCAGTTCAGGTCCCCGCACGTACACGGCCTATCTGATTACGTCATATAGTCGGCTCTAGCGAGCGCTCGCTGTCAGTTGCAGCTGAGCCCTTGACGGATAAAGACGTCCAGTTCGCGGACTTGAAGTAAGTCTTTCCCTAACGTCAGGGCTTTGTCAATCAGTTTCACTACGATGGTGTGAAACCACTGTGCCGTAATTGCTTCCCAGCGTTCAGTATTTTTAACTCCTTTAAAGTTGTTTCACTAACGTCATGGCCCTTTCGCTCAGTTTCACTAAGATGTTGTGAAACCACTGTGCCGTAATTGCTCTACCTAATGTTGTTTTCCAGCGCTCGGCATTCCTACAACTTAGTATCCTTGTTTAACGATTTTGCTACAAGTGTCTAATTGCCTCTGGTATGGCCCCCATTTTTTTAAATGGTAACACTGAGGTGATGACAGTCCTTCACTACAAACAGCTTGATTTATATTGGTCGATGTATAAATGTGTACATATGTCCTTAGACATCTTGCAAGCGATTATTACCCCTTCTAATTTTACCTCCTTGGCAACCTTAATCATAGTGCCCCCCCCCCTTTTTTTGTCCGCAGTACGTGGCGATTGTTGAGACAGCACCACTCCTCCTCTTTTCAAATCAAAATTACCGTCCTACAGGTACGTGCTTGTCTTTTAAACCGGGTATACTTTAATTACGTTGACACGTAGTCTGTTTAATCCGTACAACAGCCCCTCCTCTTTAATTTTTGCAGAATTTGAACAGAATTTACCATCAAAGTTGATGTCGGCCCCCTGCATAAGAGACACGAGGAATCTATTTCCAATTAATTAAATCGTTTTCCCAGGTGAGCCATATTGCCGCACAAGGGAATTTAATCATTCCCTTTACATGTGACGCACACATTTCCCTGACACCAAACTTTTTGCGCTTACAGGTCCCCAACCTATTCTTTGTCCTGATGAAGACCCCTTTTGATGCATACTAATTGGCACAACCACATTGGGTCGAAACGTCGACGTTACCTGTCCTATGCTTCCGTGCTAATCCACATATAGAACAAGGAAATCACAACCCATAGTGGCTTATGTACTTCAAGCCGGATCTGTTTGTTTAATATTTCTATGTATTGTCTATTGTACATATTTGTTATATGTGATTTTTCTGTTTAAGCAATCACTGCTTCACCAATTGTTCCATTCTGTATGTCTGGTTGGTTCACCCTGTAAACACTTCGGTGTTTTCATTACAATAATTAATACTATTCCATCCAGTAACACGAATTCAGTTCTGTTTCTTTGGGTCTGTGTGTGTCCTGTACAGTTCCAAAGTGTATTCAGTACATGTCCAAGCTAGTTTGCTTACTTCCCGACAGAACCATTGTTCTTTGCTTTCTCTACCAAGCTTCTCAACATCTGCCTGTGAGGTGGGCTGGCTGCTCTCTGTCTTGCTAGAGAGTACCGCACCGAGCCGGGCCCGACACCGGTTGCCGCATCAAGAAGATCGACGTGCTCATCGGCACGTGCCTTGCCGCGACCCGGAGGCCTGAAGCAGATCGAGAGTCGTATTTCCCTGCTCTACGAAGCCGTGCTGTGAGTGGCTGACTCCGGTGACGTCGGCATCGTCACTGGGGGCTCGTCGAGGGAGTTGTGGAATCCTTGCACCGAACAGCCCGAGGAGCGCTTGTATAACGAGCGCCGTGACATCGCCGGAGCAACGTAGCTGCCTAAAACATCGAGAGCCTACAAACTGATTCCTTCTCAGTGAGTATCGAATCACTCAAGAGACTAGAGACTATCGTCTGACGATCCCGACCAACCAAGAAAGCGACTACTGTGTAAACCTGTGATGCTTGATTTCAACTGCGGAAACTAGATAAAGATATATTATTTTTGATATAACCTGTGTGGTCTAAGTTTGTGGTGTGCGGAGGGGGGATCATTGTGGTGTCTACGTGCAAATACCTTACACATTGCCTTGGGGATAAGCCTGTCTGCTCGAGCCAAGCTACCTAGAGGGTGAGCAGGGGTTATCTACCGTGTGTGTCCCTGTACCCTGACTAGAAGCAAGGGTCCCTATTTGGTCTAAGGTGAATACCTCTGCCAACTAGAGACCCCCAGATCTAACATTGGTGGTCAGCGGTGCGGATTAGAACCAGTATTTGCACTTGACCTGCAGTGATTCTTCGTACATCACTAATCTAGTAAGCAGTTGCATTGCACGAAGTTTTTTAGCGAAGACTATTCTTGGAGGATCGACGAAGCATCATGTCTCTGAACGGAGTAGGCGAGGAGCCGGAATTGCAATTCGAGGTGAAAAAGTTGCTCGAGTATAAGAAGGAGCAACTAAAGCAATTCTGCAAGCAGCTTGGATGCCCAGCGAAGGGCAGCGCCAACAAGACGGAGCTACAGAAAGCTCTAAGGGCCTGGTGGGAGGCCAAGAATGGCGCAACCGAGGAAACTACTGAAGGGGATGGCACACCGGAGCACGGATTTGGATCCGATGATCTGCCAGTGAATAGGCCAGCGTCTAGGGCTGGCAGCGCCCATTCCAGTAGGAGCCTCTCTCCAGAGGAGCTGGAGGAAAACCAGAGGGTTAGAGCCCATGAGATTGAACTTTTTAAGCTCAAAGCTCAAGCGGAAGACAGGAAACTGCGCCTTGACAGTGAGAAAGAGGCGGAGGAGAGGAGGAATGCTCTCGCTTTGGAAGAGAAGAAACTCCAGTTGGCTCATGAGTTGAGCATGAGGGAGCTGGACATTAAAGCCAAACAAGTGGCGTCCAGTCCGAATGGTGGCAGCGCACAACCAGTACAGGCGGGTAAAGTATACATACCGAAAGATTTGGTGCAGAATTATCAGAGGGGTGAGGATATCTATGCATGGTTTAGATCCTATGAACTTGCCTTGAAGATGAATGAAGTGCCTGAGAAGAGTTGGGGAGCAGGTTTGTGGAAGCATTTTGAGGCCTCTGGGAGGGATGTCTTAGCACCCTTAGAAGCAGCAGGGACCTTAACCTACCCCACGATGAAGGAGGCCTTATGCCTCAGGTATGGGCTTACACCAGAACAGTACCGCCAGAAGTTTAGGAACTTCAAGAAACTTGATTCGAGTACGTGGGTGGAGTGTGTGAGTATGTACACGCGTGCACTGGAAGGTTGGATAAAGGGCAGCAAAGTTACTGATTATGTGGGGTTGTGTCACTTGATTAGTTGGGAGCACTTGAGTAGTCTGTGTTCCAGAGCTGCGCCAGCATCTTTTAGACAGCAAGTTAACTGATCCCAGTGAGCTTGCTAAAGAGGCAGACCGCTGGACTAGCACCAGGGTCAACAAAGGGGTGGTAAGTATGCCAGCCAAGGGTGGACAGGGTCCCCAGCAGAAAGGTGGGGAGGACAAGGGTAACAGTAAGGAGTTCTCTAAAGGGCCCCAAAACAGTTCCCAGGAGAAGGAGTCCCAAGCCCCCAAGCCGAAGAGGTCTTGGCCCCCTAAGGGCAATAGACCACCGCCTACTTGCTATGCTTGTAGGGAAGTGGGGCACATCGCCCCTAAATGTCCCAAGAAACCCCCAGCACCAGCTGCTGCTCCAGTCCCAGGGTTAGCTAGTGTAGCTTTGGGAGGGGATTTGATTTCCAGTGGGGAAGAGGGATTAGCTATGATGACCCTTGTCTCGTTAGGAGACCAAGAGATGGTCCAGGATACCTTGATACCCGCTAACACTAAGAAATACGGGCAAAAGGTGACCATCAATGGGAGGGAGATAGAGGCTCTGAGAGACACCGGGGCTAGTGTGACATCTGTCAGGTGTCAGTGGGTGTCTGAAGAGCAAGTCATTCCCAATGTGCTCCGCCCAGTAGTGGCAGCTGACACTTCAGTTCGCCTCTGCAAGATGGCGCGTGTTCCCTTTACATGGGGGGGGAGTCTCTGGTACCTTGGAAGTCTGTGTCAGTGATGCCTTGCCGGTAGATTGTCTGTTGGGTAACGACCTGGAGAGCTCTCCATGGAAGGACGTAGAACACAGAACTCACTTGGAGATGTTAGGACTGCCAGCGTGGATCTGTGTATCCACACGTGCCATGACAGCCAGTAAGGGTGGATCAGTAGAACTGGAGCCTGGAACGATGGCCCAGGAACCTGCCAGGAGAGGAAGGGGCAGAGGGCGCGGGAAACCGGCCCCCGCTGTTCCCACGGTCCAGGAGGAAGCAGAACCTGAGGGGGATGCCCTGGAACCTACAGGGGAGCAGGTGGCCGAACTAGGGAAGTTGCCTGAGCTGACCCATTGGCAGCAAGAGGGTGGCCCCTCCAGGGAGGAATTCTGCCAGGCTCAGGAGTGCCCTTCTCTCGTCGGTGTGCGGCAGCAGGCTGCAGACCAGGCCGCAGGCCTAGGGTCCAAGGAACATTTGATTTACTGGGAAGATGACTTACTGTATAGTGAGCCTAAGTTCGCTGAGCCCGGTGCAGCCCGTGTGCTGGTGGTACCCGAGCGCTTCAGGAACTTCTTACTGGGTCTGGCTCACGACGTGCCTCTCGCAGGACATCTGGGGCAAGACAAGACCTATCACAGGCTTGTCACCCACTTCTACTGGCCCCAGATGAAGAAGCACGTCGGTACCTTTTGTAAGTCATGCCAAACCTGTCAAGCCAGTGGTAAGAGCGGAGGGAAGTGCGTGGCGCCCCTCCAGCCGTTTCCTGTAGTGAGCACCCCTTTCGAGCGGGTGGGCATTGATATCGTAGGGCCCCTGGATCCCAAGACCGCCTTAGGCAACAGGTTTATCCTGGTCTTGGTGGATCACGCCACTCGGTACCCGGAAGCAGTCCCTCTCAGGACAATCACAGCACCCGTGGTGGGCCGTGCATTGATGGGGATCGTTTCCCGCGTGGGGTTCCCCTGAGAGGTGGTCTCCGACCGGGGTACCAACTTCATCTCTAGGTACATGAAGTCTCTGTGGGAGGAGTGTGGAGTAACTTATAAGTTCACCACTCCTTACCACCCTCAAGGAAATGGGTTGGTTGAAAGGTTCAACCGCACCCTGAAAGGTATGATTATGGGCCTAGCGGAGCCCATGAGACGGAAGTGGGACGTCTTGTTACCATGCCTGTTGTTTGCCTACAGGGAGGTGCCTCAGAAGTCCTTAGGGTTCAGCCCCTTTGAACTCCTGTATGGCCACCCTGTTAGAGGACCTCTTACACTGGTGAAGGAGGGGTGGGAGAAATCCCGTGGGAAAACCCCCCAGGATGTGTTCAGCTATGTGCTGGCCATCCGCAGCCAAACGCAGCGCTTCAAGAAGCTCGCTCAGGAGAACCTAGAAGCCAGCCAGGAGGAGATGAAAAGATGGTACGACCAGAATACCACTCTGGTAGAATTTCATCCCGGGCAGAAAGTGTGGGTGATGGAGCCTTGTGCGCTCCGTGACAAGTGGACCGGGCCATATGAGGTGGTAGAGCGCAAGAGTGAGGTGACCTACCTGATCAACATGAAGACTCCTAGGCAGCCCCTTAGAGTCTTGCATGTGAACCGCCTCAAACCCCACTTCGAGAGGTCTGAAGTGACGATGCTCATGGCTACAGATGACGGTGGGGAAGAGGATAGTGATCCTCTCCCTGACCTCCTGGCAACCAAGGAGCAAGACGGGTCAGTGGAGGGTGTGGTCTTCTCGCCCACACTGACCCCAGAGCAGCAGAGCGACTGTCGCCAGGTGTTGGGTCAGTTTGCCTCCCTGTTCTCCCTGACACCAGGTGTCACCAATTGGTGCGTCCATGATGTGGACACTGGAGATAGCCTGCCTGTGAAACAGAAGTTTTACAGAGTAGCTGACAAGGTCAGGGCCAGCATCAAGGAAGAAGTTTACAAGATGTTGGCGTTAGGGGTAATTGAGCCCTCTAGCAGTCCCTGGGCTAGCCCAGTGGTCCTCGTTCCCAAGAAATCTGCTACACCCGGTGGCCCGTCAGAACTTCGGTTTTGCGTGGACTACCGCGGGCTCAATGCGGTCACCAAGACTGATGCGCACCCCATCCCCAGAGCTGATGAGCTCGTGGATCGGTTAGGAGCTGCCCGGTACCTCAGCACCTTCGATTTGACTTCGGGGTACTGGCAGATTGCCTTAACTGACGGGGCAAAGGAGAGGTCGGCATTTTCAACGCCAGAGGGGCACTTCCAGTTTCGAGTCATGCCCTTTGGATTGAAAAATGCCCCTGCCACCTTCCAGAGACTGGTCAACCGGGTACTGACCGGGCTGGAGCAATTCAGCGCCGCGTACCTGGATGACATTGCTGTGTTCAGCTCCACTTGGGAAGAACACTTGCAACACCTCTGTGAAGTGTTGAGGGCGCTGCAGAAGGCAGGCCTCACTATCAAGGCTAGTAAGTGCCAGATAGGGCAGGGATCAGTGGTGTATTTGGGACACCAGGTGGGGAGCGGCCAGGTGGCACCCCTACAGGCGAAGATCGATACCATTCTGGCTTGGGAACCCCCCAAGACGCAGACAGAGGTGAGAGCCTTTCTAGGACTCACCGGGTATTACAGACGGTTCATCAAGGGATACGGCACCATTGTTGCCCCCCAGCCCAGGAAAGTGAATTGGACCGAGGCCTGTCAAACTGCTTTTGATGCCCTGAAAACTGCAATGTGCACAGCACCGGTGCTTAAGGCGCCTGACTTTTCGAGTGAGTTCGTAGTGCAGACAGACGCTTCAGAGCAAGGCGTGGGAGCAGTACTCTCACAGATGGACGACGAGGGCGGGGACCAACCCGTAGCTTTCATTAGTAGGAGGCTACTTCCCAGGGAACAGAGGTGGAGCGCTATTGAAAGGGAAGCATTTGCTGTGGTCTGGGCCCTGAAGAAGCTGAGGCCCTACCTGTTTGGGACTCACTTCCGTGTTCAGACCGACCACAGGCCCCTCAGATGGTTAATGCAGATGAGGGGTGAGAATCCAAAACTGTTGAGGTGGTCCATCTCCCTACAGGGAATGGACTTTACGGTGGAACACCGTCCCGGTACAGAGCACGCCAATGCTGATGGTCTGTCCAGGTTTTTCCGCCTTAGCGATGAGAACTCCCAAGAGGGTGGGTAGTTCTCCCCGCTTTCAGCTGGAGGGGACACGTGTTAGACCTGACATCCTTGGCGTGGGTTTTTCCCCTATCTTTTGCCTCTGCTACATGGATTTTTGATGCTGTGCTGGATTTCGTTTTGCTGGTTTAGATGCTTTGGACACTCTGCCACTGCTAATCAGTGCCAGAGTGTAAGTGCTCCCTGTGTTAAATATCGTATTGATTGGATATACCTGATTGGCATATCTGTATCACCATGAAGTCCCTAGTAAAGTGCACTGTGTGTGCCAGGGCTGGTGATGACGGATGCTACTAGTGGGTCTGCAGCGCTGATTGCGCCACCCACCTGTGTAGCCCTAAAACAGTGTCTCAGGCCTGCCGCCGCAGGCCTGCCTGCAGTCCCCGGACTGCCATGTCCCCCTGGCCAGTGTCCACACTGGCCGGGCCTAACCCTTCCCTTTTCATACACGTCAGTCATCCCTATGGAAGGCCCAAGGTACCCCCCTGGGCAGGGTGCAGTGTATGTAGAAGGTAGAGCATGTACTAGTGCAGGTGACATGTTCTGGTAGTGAACACCGGCCATTTTGTGTGTTCACTACTGCAAGGTTATCTTGTTCCATAGGCTAACATGAGGGAGGCGGGTGCCAATGGCTATCCGCCTATCTTCTCATACGAACAAGATAAGACATGAGTGTTTGATATCCCTGAGCTCAGCATTTAATAACACATCTTTTAGGAGAGATTGTTTTTAAATCCTGAGTTGGAGAACAGTACTTTTTAGAGAGTAGCTGTTCTCTTGTCTGACCCTTCTGTGTGCCTGGGCGCGCTTGTGGATTGACTGTCTGGTTTGAGAGTGACAGGGGCTGGGGATCCCCCGGGAGGTTGGCTGAGTCAGCCCTCTGCTGAATTGCGACAATCGCAAGGAGAGTGGAGGGAGGAGATAGCACCTGGGATTGAATAGGGCTGTGCCTGCCTGCCACTCTGCTGGCTCCACCTCCTGCTGGGCGGCTGACGACCTTGCCCCTCGCTCTGAAAAGAATGTAGGAGCCAGGAAAACAAAGTGCTCCAGCAACACCCAGAACTGGATCAGACCGGGCTCAGGACCCACTTGCACAAAGACTTCAAAGACTTCTAGGGGTATAAGTACAAGACCCCTGACAACAGATTTTTAGATTCGACCATCGAGAGGAACCTCTGCTGAAAGACGGACCGCTGAAGAACTAAAGGAAGATTGCCGTGCTGTGTGCTCTAAAGGCTGACCTGTTCTGGCGTACAACTGAAGCTAAGGAGAAGAAGGGGTCCTGCTGTGTGCTGACCCTATCCACTTGACCAAATAAGACTTTGCTGTGTGCTGTGTCTTCAATTGAATCTCCAAGGGCCTGAGAAGAGCTGGCCTCCTGTTTCGCAACCCAGGGATAGAAAGGTTGCCAAGAACTCAAGACTCTGCTGTGTCCCACCTGCGCTGCTGTGTGCCGCAGGGACCGTGGACTGTTCTACCAAGCTTCTCAACATCTGCCTGTGAGGTGGGCTGGCTGCTCTCTGTCTTGCTAGAGAGTACCGCACCGAGCCGGGCCCGACACCGGTTGCCGCATCAAGAAGATCGACGTGCTCATCGGCACGTGCCTTGCCGCGACCCGGAGGCCTGAAGCAGATCGAGAGTCGTATTATCCCCCCTGCTCTACGAAGCCGCGCTGTGAGTGGCTGACTCCGGTGACGTCTGCATCGTCACTGGGGGCTCGTCGAGGGAGTTGTGGAATCCTTGCACCGAACAGCCCGAGGAGCGCTTGTATAACGAGCGCCGTGACACCGCCGGAGCAACGTAGCTGCCTAAAACATCGAGAGCCTACAAACTGATTCATTCTCAGTGAGTATCGAATCACTCAAGAGACTAGAGACTATCGTCTGACGATCCCGACCAACCAAGAAAGCGACTATTGTGTAAACCTGTGATGCTTGATTTCAACTGCGGAAACTAGATAAAGATATAATATTTTTGATATAACCTGTGTGGTCTAAGTTTGTGGTGTGCGGAGGGGGGATCATTGTGGTGTCTACGTGCAAATACCTTACACATTGCCTTGGGGATAAGCCTGTCTGCTCGAGCCAAGCTACCTAGAGGGTGAGCAGGGGTTATCTACCGTGTGTGTCCCTGTACCCTGACTAGAAGCAAGGGTCCCTATTTGGTCTAAGGTGAATACCTCTGCCAACTAGAGACCCCCAGATCTAACATGAACTTTAAAAAATACTAGTGTTGAATGAAAAGGCATATGAAAACAACTCTTAATTACAGACTCTGTTGTTGATAAGTGACATGTACATCTCTTAGTTACAAGCACTGTTATTGCATGGCACGGTGTTCACAATTAGCACCTAGTTAGAGAGCTGTTAAGTCATAACATTTTAGGTACGCAGCTGGTTAGAGAGCTGTTGTTAAGTGCTAACATTTGGATATGCAACAAATTCAAGGCAATTGTGTGCCCCTAGCGGGCCCAGTTCTTTCACTTAGGTGAAATATAAATATCTGAGTGCCCAGCGTGGCAGGTCAGGCGTGTCCCCTGTGGGATGCGCATGAGCCACTCAGTTGGAAGTGGAAGTTAGAGTAGCCCCATCTGCATTGCTGTCTCTTCGTGTTCGTTAAGGCCATCAACCACAGAATTCAAGGAATGAATCCATCTACACTCCTTGTAGTTCAGGGAAGTGGACAGTGACCCACCCCTTTGCTGCGGGCATATTTTCTTGATTACTCTCCATCTGATGCTTTCTGGGGAATGGTTATGGGTAGTGAAATGTTCCACGAGTGGGGCTCCCTGTACCTTGCATCTGACTCTGCTCATGGGCTGGAGTATCCTAGTCTTAACCTTCTGTGTGGTTTGCCCTACATATGGTAAATTACATGGACAAAGAATGATGTATATCACGCTCGTGCTGTTACAATTCGTGAATACCTGTAAATTATGTGCCAGATTCTTGTGTGTGAATGTAGCCCCTTCAATGGTTAATGGACAAGCTTTACATGAACCACATTTATAGTGCCCAGTTATTGGTGGCAGTCCCAGTTGAGTCCTCAAGTCAGGTACCTTAGGTAGCTCCAGGTAAGCTTTGACCACATTGTCTTTGACATTTCTGCCTCTCCTAAATGCAAATAAGGGGTTCTCCTTGACATTCAGCTCGTTGGCGACCAGGTTTTTTTTTTTTTATACTTGTCTTTTTATTTTTATTTTTCCCTAACGAACAAATGGGAACCAAGGTCCACATTGATACAGCGTTAAGCCTACAACCCAGTTAGGGCCAGCCGCGTTTCATCCAAGGCTCTTCAAGAGGACTATATGGAGGCATTATAAGACAATTTAAAACACAGCATGCCGCCTACAACTCCTGTGGGGCCGGCCGCGTACCAAAACACATGGCAATATGAGAGCGTTATGTGAAGCGTCGGGACCTTTTTCAATGCAAGAACGAAAACAATAAGAACTCTGGCGAGGGGCCCGTCGAAAGGTGATAGAGGAGACTACTCAGAAATCCCAATATCATAATCTTTCCAGAAGTGAACAGAGTACATTGCAAACACTAATGAAAGATCAAAAAATAACAATCAAGCCTGCCGATAAGGGCGGAGCCATTGTTATTCAGGACACGACAGCATACAAAGATGAATGCATGCGCCAGCTGTCAGATAGGCGTGCCTATCGCCCTCTGAAAGAAGATCCCACTGAACGCATTAAAAAAACCATTGACGATCTAGTGGAAGAAGGCGTTACAGAAGGCTGGATCACCTCACAAGAAGGGGCTTTCCTGCACACTAGTCATCCAGTGATGCCGTATTTCTATTGTTTGCCCAAAATACATAAGCCACACAGACCACCACCAGGTAGACCTATAATATCAGGTATTGGGTCACTTTTGGAGCCCTTATCTACTTTCGTAGATCATTTTCTGCGGCCCATAGTCAAGACCATGCCGACATTCCTACAAGACACCAAAGATATATTGCGACTACTACCTGAGATTGATTTTGATCAAGACCTCGACTATCTAGTGTCCTTTGACGTTGAATCTCTTTACACGTCAATACCGCAAGACGAAACCTTGGACACCATCAACGATATCTTGGTTAAAGCTACCTTAGACTCCATAACACCAGTCCCATTCATAATGTCCCTGGCCCAATTGGCTATGAAGGATAATTTTTTCAAACATGAGGATACTATCTATCTACAGACCTCCGGGACCAGTATGGGGAGTATTTTTGCGCCAAGCCTGGCTAATCTCTACGTCCACACTTTTGAGCAACAGCACATTCTGACCACTTCCAATCCATTCTTTACATCAATCCGCTTCTGGAAGCGGTATATCGATGATGTTTTAACAGTGTGGCGTGGGAATTTGGAATCTATCATGGCATTCAAAGAGTGGCTTAACACGAGAAATGACTTCCTGAGATTTACCGTGGAAGTGGGCAAAGACAGGATAACCTTTTTAGACTTGTCTATTTTTGTTACCCCGACGGGTCTACAAAGCGAACTGTACCGCAAACCTATGGCACGAAACTCATTACTTCGTTTTGACAGTCAACATCCCAAATCGCTTCGCGCCAATTTGCCTTATGGGCAATTTCTCCGGATTAGGAGGAACTGTTCTACCCGTGAGAATTTCGAAATCCACTCTGCAAATTTGAGACAACAACTTCTTGAGAAAGAATATCCTAAGAAACTGATCAAAACAGCGTATAAAAGAGCATCCAACAACAACAGGGATGCTCTTTTAGATCCCCCAGTGGATAAGCCTCCATTGGACCGGCTAACGTGTGTTACCACCTTCTGCACTCTAACCAACGTGATCCAGAAAAGTGTTCGCAAACACTGGCGAATACTGAACAGTGATTCTGACAGGATACCCCTCCCCTTGTTTTCTCTGAAAAGAAGCACTAATTTGAAGGATGTGCTAGTCCACACTCGCCCTCGTGAACAGAAACAAGCTACAGACACCACGTTATGGGGTTTACCTCCAGTCCAGGGACACTACCCATGCGGCAATTGTGCCGTCTGCCCACAAACCCACGCATCAAAAACAGTGAACATTGGTACCCTTAGACCTTGGGTACAGAAAAGTTTCACAAACTGCAACAGTGATAACCTTGTATACCTCATCACATGTCCATGCTCGCTTAAGTACGTGGGCATGACAACGAGAAAGGTAAAACTCCGGATGCAGGAACACAAGAGTACATTCAGATGTAAAAAAACCATTACGAAACTTACAAAACACTTCGTTGAGAAAAACCACGATGCAGGTGATTTCAGTTGGACTGTACTTGAAAAACCATACATCCCATCACATGTGAGTGATGTATCAAATTTCTTGTTCTTACGTGAACAACGGTGGATTTTTAAACTGTCCAGCGATACCCAGGGCATGAACGACGCGATACCATGGATGTCGCTTAAGAAATATTGAATACTAAGAACTATAGGTGATCAGAATACATGTTAGCTCCTGGCCCAAGATACACAAGAAAACTGATGTTACCATCACTGGGCTCTCCTTTAACATTTGTGACTAGAGAATTTTCAATCTTGCTCTCCAGTCTAGTTTTCTGTCTTTTCCGCTTGCTGGGCACAATATAAAAATATATATATATTTTTTCCACACAGCATATGTTCTTCACTGTTATCTACACCCGCATTGAAAATAAATTAATTTTCTTTTCCCCTTTTTTTACTATTTAGCGCTATAAAGCATGTCTAAATAAAGTTTTTTTTAAAAAAACACAGCCTTAGCCTAGAACTACATTAACCAGCTCGTGAGATCCCTCTTGTAGTCCTAGAGACGTCACACTCAGCGCGTCAGAATTTCGCCTGATGGGCGTTCACTGTTATCTACACCCGCATTGAAAATAAATCAATTTTCTTTTCCCCATTTAATTATCTAGCGCCATAAAGCATGTCTAAATAAAGTTTTTTATAAAAACAACACAGCCTTAGCCTAGAACTACATTAACCAGCTCGTGAGATCCCTCTTGTAGTCCTAGAGACGTCACACTCAGCGCGCCAGAATTTCGTCTGATGGGCGTTACTGATTGTAGACAGGTGCGTCTCTCCCCGACTCTACATAAAAATAGCTGATCCTGTCACGTCAGGTACCTCCATCCCAGTACGAGTCCCAGCCGGAGGTACCGACGGACAGGTAAGGCTCAGGAGATTCACCCTTGTATGTAGATCTAGTTCCAAACTCACAGCCTCGCATTCGTTTTCTGCGAAGTCTTTCTCGTTCAATAACGATGCACCTTGAGTGCTGTATTTACGAGTGTTTCATTTTACAAATCATCAAAAGATGATATAGTTTTCTGCCATGATCAGATGGTTTGGTGGATCATTTCGTCCCTTAGGAAGTGGAGTTTTGCATTTCGTTCTTATGCCAAATTTAGCTTTGCTATTTAATGTTTTTTAAAAATCGGCTGACATGTCCCGGTCACTACTACGAGTGTGAGACATCGTCAAGCATTGACAATATTTCCCCCCCCCCCTCTTTTTTGCAAAAACAAATTGTTTTGACGTATGTACCGTTCTCTAGTGGTAGAGACCGGTCTATTTATTGGCTCACGTTTACTTACAGAGCGGGGCCTCTTCCTTGACTCAAGCTGGTGCCGAGTGAGGTGGGGCTTTTTCCTCAGATATTGTTCGGTAAGCATGATTCTTTTTTCTAAACGTTCTTCAGCAGAATGAGGTTACAGACGTCCAGAAGCAAAATGTCTCATGTGGTTATTTGTTCGTTAAATTTATTATACTGTTGTTTCTCTTGTCTTGTAGATGTCAACTAACATCAGCAATCACATAGAGGAATTGAAGACATAGTGAAGGGTATGGTAGTAACCCAGTTTCTTTTTTCAAAGTCCAAACTAGTGACTTTGTTTATGAGGTCCTGAAGAAAGCCAAGGAGAGTTTCTCCGGAAGGCTGAAACATGTCGACCAAACAGTGGGCAGCAAACGTTGGTTACCTGCCTTCCTTTTTCTTTTTCTCACTATTTTAGATAGAAACACGATTGATGGGAGTTTAGTACTTACGTGTATCTAGTACATATCAATTGTGTATTCTGTTTTATGAGCACTGGTAAAATACAAAAATATTTGTTTATTTTCTTTGCACTCTTCTATATACTTTCGCTTTTTTCCTCTTCTTTTGGATGTTTCTTGAGAAGAGGATACAACTCATTCATTTAGCCTCGATACATTATGAGGACCTTGTGAAGAGTTGTTTGGTAACCCAGATGATGACACTGGGCACTTTAAGAGTGTAATGATGGGATGCTGATTATCCTTAGATCAAGCTTTTTTGCTTCACCTTCTGCACTTTTCATCTGTTGTATGGTTTTATCACATGTTTACCTATATTACTATTGGCATAAAAATTTTTATTAGCCAACTCTCTTGAATCTCTGATCAAGGGTTGTAGATTAGACCTCGGATTCCTCTCTTGGTTTTTTGATAGAGGAGACTAGACAGAGAGAGGCCAGAAAGAAAGAAGGGAAAAAAGAGAAGAGAAGGACAGTATCAGTAGTGGCTAGGCAGACGGACGGGAGTGTGTACGCAACAGCGCAGAACGCTAGGCGTGCTTGTCTTGGGGCTTGTCATATGGGGTGTCTCCGAAGACTGCCCTGATCATGCAAGGAGAGTATTGGGATCTGACGGAAGTATGGCATCTTTGAAAAGGTGTAACGCTCTAAGCTTGGAGGGTAAGTAACGCGCATGTTCTGTTTTACAAAGGTACTGGACTAGGGGCCGCCAAACAGCAGTAAAGCGTGTGTCACGCGATTGTAATCGCGCTGTAAAAAGTAGTTAGCACATGCCATAAGCGTGTGTACCAAGCAGCTATTCGTGGAGAGTCCAGTTTTTTCCAGTACAACGCTATAGTCTGTTTAGCCGCCCCTAGCATATGAAGTGCTATAGTCCAATCGCTGCGGGTAAGTGCTTTCAAACTAATAGGCTTAAGGCCCAAAAGAATCACGGTATCGGAATCAGGCAGCGGAAACCCCAGCACACCCTTAATATGGCTAAGGACCTCCTACCAGAACAGGGTCAGGAGCGGACACGCCCACCAGATGTGCATGAAATCTCCAGGAGCCTTCAAACATCAACCAACACAATGGGGACACGCTAGGGAACATTTTGTGCAGGCGAGTAGGCGTATAGTACCATTGCGTCATGATTTTATATGCATTTTCTCTCTGCGGGACAAAACGATAGACCCCAGGAATATCTCGCCAAAGGCGATGCCACTGCGCTGAGGTGATTTCCGTGGTTGATGTTGCTTGCCATTGGCGCTGGTATGGGTGGGGAGATAGGATCGGAGGATGTTGTAAAATCTGGTATGTGCGAGAAATAAGGCCATTTGATTCATCAAAGGAACAGACCAGCCGTTCAAACGGGGTGAATGGACGGGTAGCGGCCTTCTTCATCTCAGGGGAGGACACCCATTGTCGCAGCTGCGCGTACTGTAAACCCGCGTTCATCGGGAGTCCAAAATCCTCCCGACACCGAGCAAACGTCTTAAGTGTTCCCCCCTCGTACAGATCGCCAATCACCCTACATACCCCCTGGAGCCAATTAGCAAAGGCTTGCGGATGAAGGGCCGGGGGAAAGGCTGGGTTGCCCGAAATAGGAGTGTGGGGGGAGGGAAAGGTCATTAAACCCTTACGTACTGCAATCGTGTCCCATATATCCAGAACCGTTTTGGTAGGAACTGCAATATATGCACTGTGCGAGCGTGCCGTGTGATAATGCCAAGCAAGGACCCAAATAGAACGTCCAGTTACCATCCTGTCCATATGGAACCACACCTTTTCGCTCTCAATGGCTATCCATTCCGACACAAAGCGAAGATGCGAGGCCCAATAATACTCCAAGAGGTTAGGACACGCTAGACCCCCTCTGTCGCGCGGTGACATGAGGGTCCTGTGGGAGAATCGCGGCCTGCGTCCGCCCCAGATAAAGCGAATGAGATTGCGCTGGAGGCCCTGTGTTGCGGTATAGGGGTGGGTAGGCATTGAAAGAAGTATAAGATTTTAGGGAGTATTGACATTTTTAAGGCATTAAGCCTACCCAACCAGGAGATCGTTAGGTTTTTCCAACCCCGCAGATCTTCCAAAACAGTCCTCCGGCACTCTCGCCAACTTACCTGGGTCCATGTGTCCAAGGTGGGGGTCAATTGGAGGCCAAGATACCGGATATGCTCCGTGGCCCATTGATAAGGAGCGAGCGTTTTCAGGATTGGCACCTCTTCTGGTGGGATCGTGAGATTCAGAGCCCAGGATTTGCCATGGTTAATTTTGAGGCTCGAAGCTTGCTCAAAAGACTGCAGTAGAGTATGGAGCGTCGGAAGAGATGTATGCGGGCGCAACAAGGTAAGGATAAGATCATCCGCGAAGAGCGCTACCTTGTTTTGCCGGCCACCAAGGGAGATCCCATATATGTCCGGGTGCTGCCTAATCATCTCCGCTAAGGGCTCTACCACCAGGGCAAACAGCAGAGGTGACAAGGGACAGCCCTGCTGTGTACTTCTAGAGATTGAAAAAGGGTGTGTAAGCTGCCCATTAACTCGAAGCCGGGCTTGCGGAGAAAGATAAGGAGCCATGATCATAGAGAACATATTCCTATCCAGTCCGACCTTTTGTAGCACCGCTCGGAGAAAGCCCCAATCCACTCGATCAAACGCCTTCTCTGCGTCCAGCGAGAGAAGGCAGGCCGGTATTTTCCAGTGCTGGGCTTTTCCCACCAGGTGCGCGATTCTACACACATTGTCCGCCCCTTGCCTGCTGCGGATGAAGCCAACTTGATCCGGTTCCACAAGCCCAGGCATTTAGGGATCCAAGCGTCTAGCGAGCATTTTGGTGTAAATTTTAAGATCCGTGTTCAGCAAAACAATGGGGTGGTAGGACGCACATAGCGTGGGATCCTTACCTGGTTTAGGGATAAGGGCAATTTCAGCCATACCCATAGGGGACGACGGCCCCTCTGCGCCTGAGAAGGAGTTATACAGCCGCAGAAGATGTTGTTGGAGTTGCGGCAGGAACATACAGTAAAAAACCAATGGCAAGCCATCTGGACCCGGCGTCTTCCCGAGAGGCAGATCCTTCAACGCTGCCCGCAATTCCGCCGCAAGAGGGTCTTCTAATTGTTGGGCATGTTGTGGGTGAATTGGAGTCCAGGGGCACCGAGCTAAGATATCATCTATACAGGCTGGCGAGGGGTTGTCCGCCTTATAGAGGGCAGCGTAATAAGCCCTAAAGGCCTCACATTTAGCTCGTTCCGTGGTAGCCCAGACCCCATCCGGCATTTGGATATTCGCTATGTGGGCCTTCGCCGCACAGGCCCGCAAGAGCTGCGCCAGTACTCTGCCCACCTTGTCTCCCCCTCAAAATATCGTTGTTTTAGGGTTAGCAGGGACTGCTCTGCCTTATTAGTGCGTAGTGTGCGGAGCTGGCCCCAGAGGTTAGCAAGCCGTCGTTGACTCGTGACCGAGGAATGACCCTGATCCTGTTGCTCTAGCGCCTTAATGTCCTTGGAAAGGCTGTCCTCCAGATGGCGGGCCTCCCGTGGCCGTGCAATCGCTAAGGATGTGATGTAGCCGCGGATGGTAGCCTTAAACGCATCCCACACCAGTGGAAAAGGAGTTTCAGGAAGATCATTGTTTACAAAATAAGAATCAATGGCGGACCGTATGTTCTCCACATCTGCCGGGCCGCGCAGGACATGCAACGGCAGACGCCACCGCCGAGGGTGGGCAGGAGAGGCGGCCGGGTCCTGCAGTAGTAGCTCCACATGGGCATGATCAGATATCGATATGTCGGATATAGACGCCCCCACCGTGTCCCTCACGGCATCATGTGAGATGAATAAATAATCAATACGCGAGTGCGAACGGTGAACGTGGGAGTAGTACGAATATTCCCGCACCTCCGGAGAATGATATCGCCAGACATCCAGCAAACCAAGATCTGTTATCTGTTTCCGTAGTGTAGAGGACATGGCTCCCGCCCCATTAGAAGAAGCCTCACTACGGTCCATCGCAGGGTCCCACACAAGGTTAAAGTCTCCCCCCAAAATTAAGGAGGGCTCGCCATTTGGCACATGTTCCCGCATCAACGTTCGGAGATAGGAATCTTGCATCTGGTTCGGTGCATAGACATTGCACAGTGTAAGTAGGCGTCCCACCACCCGCAGCTCTGCCCTTATGAAGTGTCCATCCGGACTGTGATAAACTTTAGAGTGCCCCTGCCTGATTCCAGGCCCAGAATTGAAGGGGATAGCTTGGGTGTGCCATGCAGGGAGTATCTATGCACAGCAGGTGGGTTTCTTGCAGAAAAAGAATGTCCGGGCTATGTTGTCGCAAATAGCACCACACCTGTTGCCACTTGTTGGGGGAATTAAGGCCCTTAACATTAAGGGTTAGTATCTTTAATGGGCCAGGAACAGCCATAAGGAGATCAAGTTCCAAGTTAGTCCATCATGCCACCGAAGAATGCACTTCCGGGGGGTGGGAAGGGAGTGCAGGAACGCGCCGATTCTAGCACCAAGTGCGTGTCGTGATAGTGTGAGCAACCGCCCGCCATACCTAGCGCCCACAGAAAAGAAGAGAAAAGGTACAGATAAGTAAGAGAGCAGAAAGTGAAAAGAGATGAACCCAATGTCGGCCAACCGGGCCACATTTCCCTGTTCCAATCACCGGCCAGCCTACACCGAGGGTTCGGACAAGCCTAGAGACGTCACTCTCCCAGGAACAGAGGGGGGTACGTCGTCTACTGTTCTCGAAGTCGACCAAATAGAGGGCTCCGGCTCTAGCCACCCCGCACACACAAAAAATAAGGGATAGGAGCTGGGGAACTGCAAGACCCCACCCCATATACTAAGCTCAACTAGGAAGCGCTAGGCCATAAGGAGCAGTGATCGCAGAGAAGGGTTCCAGGAGCCATCACAGACACTTAGACCGTTGATCACGGAGTTGGAGAGTCTGGACCAGATTCGGTTTTGTCGCCTTCTAAGGACTTAATGTGTTCCATAATGTCCTGCTTAGCCTGTAAGGAGTCTTGTTCATTGAAGGGAGGGGAACGCCTACGCAGGTGCACGGTCGACCAGGCTGGTTTAGCAGGAACCCTTGCAGAGTATGTAGGATGAGTGGGGCTGGCGGGCCGTGAGGTGGAGAGTCGAAGCAGCTGTGTCGCATCCCTGTAGGACCGGATCACCCTTCGCCTGGATTCCCAGGTAAATATAAGTGCAAAGGGATGACCCCACTGGTAGGAGATATTCAAGCTTCGCTACTTATCAGTCACAGATTTGAAGTCACGGCGGTGCCTGAGGGTAGTGGGGGCCAGGTCCTGAAAAATCTGAATCCTATGTCCCTCATACGTGAGGTCTTGCTTGGCCCGTACCGCCCGTAGAATAGCTACCTTTTCTGTAAAAAAATGAACCCTGGTTAAAATATCAGGAATAAGGCCCGATCTGCCTGCAGGCCCAGAGACCCGTTGAGCCCGATCCAGGGTCAGGGGAGGGCGTCTTCATCACCCCACACTTCATGCAGCAGCTGCGCCACATACGTCATGATGTCTTTCGCTTCCGCACCGAGAGGGACCCCCCGGAAGCGGAGGTTGTTCCGGCTACTTCGATTCTCCAAATCCTCCTGCTTCAGCTGTAATTCTATGTGTTGGTCCTCCAGGACAGCCAGGTGCTGCCAAAGCTGCTCCTGGTCTTCGGTCTGGGCCTCCACCGTCTTTTCCAGCCCATCCACTCGTCCTCCAAGATCCGCGACCTCTTTCCGGAGCTCTCTGACACAAGAGTGCCCTTCAGTACGCAGGGAGCCAATCTCAGGTTTCAATTCAGACATGAAGGAGGTCATAAAGGCCTGTGGCACCGGGGGCGAGTTTTCCCCCAGCCGGCACCTGCCCCTCAGCGGGTGCAGACGGGCCCATCTTGCCCCACAGGGCCGCCACCGAGTTGTCCTTAGGGGCTGGCCCCGGGGCATCTTTGCCTCTATTAGTGCGTGTCATACTGGTGGCACGGTGGAACAGCCGATGTTAATAGGGGATCCTAGTATTCAGTCCGCCACCACAGCTCCACAGTATTGAGTCACTCTAAATGCCAGTAGCCCCTGTCAACCCCTCCACAGCCGTTTAAAGCACATGAGCACCCTGCAGGAACATGCAGCCAGACCCCAAGGGTGCAACACACCGCCCCAGTCGGGTTTTCCAGCCATATCACCTAGCCGTCCCACCACCCCCCCAGCAGGGTGAGCCCCAGCTCTCACCTCTCCAGAGTGAGAGTCATCAGCCCAGGCTCAGGTCAGACAAATGACGCCCAGGGCGCCGCAGTCCGACACCACCAGCATCAGGCAAAGTGACATCAATGAGCCCCCATACAGGAGAGTTTGCGCATCAATGGATAGAAGCAGTCCAGCAAAATGAGCGGCACCGGTTGGAGACAACGCACAGTCGCAGGAGCAGACCCCACCCCACAGGCAAGGAAGCGCTCCCCCCCAATGATAGGGGCAGGCGCCAGCCAGCGGGAGGGGCAGGCCAGGCAAGCAGACCAAATGAGCGTCAGGTGACTCGTGGAAGCAACCCAGTGGGGGACAGGCAACATCCAAGAAAGTCTCCAGGAACCCCCCGGTATGATGAATCCCAGGCCGCTCGTCCACAAGAGTCTCGCACAAAGGCAGCCCGGACCCCAGGCAATCTCAGGCGCAGGACCCCCTCACATCACAAGAGCGGGGCACTGAGGGCAAGATCTTGCCGGGTTCCCCGCATTCAAGGTCCGCCCCATGTCCGCCTCAGCTGCCTCCCTTTATGTAAGATTGTCACTCACCTCCAGGCCACCCAGCCACCAGGAGCCCGTTGAGTGTCAGAGATGGCCAGCCATCCTCACCAACCTCCGTAGTCTGGTCCTCACCGTTTCACAAAATGGCGGGCAACAGGTGCGGTCGCTGGGCCACCAGACGACCCGCGATGCCTCCCGCTGCCTCCACCACCTCCGGGGACGGTGCGGCACGAGTGTGGCAGGTAGAGTGTCGGCGCAGCCCAGGGAGGATCTACGCGGGCCCAACCTGTTCCGCGATGCAATCCTGGTCCACAACCTCCAAAATGGCAGCCAGTGGCGCTCTCAATGGCATCTCCCGCCCCGTGCCAGCGGCAGGGGAAAAGGTGAGATGTACGATGATATCCAGGCCGCGCTGGGGGCGAAGTTGCTGCGCTGGTCAGGATGGCTGTCCGCCCCCAATGCCCCCACAGGCCCGCAGCGAGGATTCAGGGTCGCGCGCCCCAGTCAGCGCCAGTTACTCACAGATCCAGGCGGCCCACGCAGGCAATATGGCGGCCGCCACTGCAGCAAACTCCCGGGGCCCGAGAAAACTCTGCGTCACCGCGGCCGTCCCCGCTGTCCTCCACTAAGGCCACTGCGAAAAAGTTCACATACGTTAGGCAGACTGTAACAGTCCTTATGTGCTCTTTTACGTAGAAGCCACTTATCTTCTAGCTGAGTCTGCTCTGAACTTTGCACGCTATCGGTATTCTTAGAAGATGCCGCCCAAGTGTCCACATGGAGGGGGAGGTGGAACGGAGACAGAAAGTCAAGCCGTGGCCGCTTGCTACAACCTTCTGGCCACCACCAACTGTCAGAGCAGGGGGAGGTCCCCCGGGCCGGGAGAGCCAGCTAGCAGGGTCCTGGGGTCCGAGGCGCCCCACTGTTGCGGCACGGAATATGGCGGCCCCGGGTCGACTACAGGTCCGCCACCCATCTGGCCGCGAGCGTGTCCCAAATCAGCAGCCTGCACCTCTTGCTCTCGGGGCGATCACTCCCGCTGCTGCGCCCTCACCTCTGGCGACGGAAAGCGTCAGGCGTCCCAGTGGAACATAGGGACCACCCGCACCTCGAGACTGGAGGCCACCGATCCGAACGCCGTAAAATGGCGGGCGCATCAACTGTCGGGTCAAGGTACCTCAATGGGTCACCGCTGCCGCTGCTCCCACGCAGTCCTCCACTTGCCAAAGGGTGCCCCACACCATCCTCACCTAGGGCACCCCCAGTTTCAGCGTCAGGGGACCCCCAGCTGCGTCTTAATGCATTGCCAGCGAGACCACGCCCCCCTTCCAGTATTTTTTAACGATCTTCTTTATACGATTGCTTTTAGCATTGAAAGTGGTCACGCAGACAATGTTCTCAGTCTTAGTCTTTTTTTCTTTGATTTGTAATAGTTGATCACGGGGACAGCACCAAGCACATTTCTTAGCGCGTTTCAGTAGTCCGATGGGGTAACCTCGCTCTCTTAGATGTGTAGTCAGGATTTCACTTTCTTTAAAGTAATCATTCCTTTGTGTGCCGTTCCTCCTGAGTCTAGGATATTGCCTATAGGGTAAGTTGTCCCTTAGATTTTGTGGGTGGTGAGACTCGTATTTGAGGAGTGTGTTTCTTTCCGAGGGTTTCTGGTATAGGTCACAGTATAGGAGGCTGTCCTCAACACTGAAGGTCAAGTCCAGGACAATTGCTTTGTCATTGTAGGTCATAGTTTACTTAATGTCATTTGTTCTGTCGTTGAGCCATTGTTTGAACTCTTTGAGCTCAATCTCTGTGCCTGACCAGATCATTATCACGTCGTCAATGTATCGTTTCCATATTGTTATGGACTCAATGAATGGATTGTCATGGCTGTAAAGATGTTTTGAAAATTACAAACAATAGATGCGTGTGACATTAGGTGCACTACAAAGGAATTGACCTATACCCGACAGAACCACTTTTTGCTTATTAATCTATACCCAGGTTCTGAGGGACACAGGATCACCATATTTTTTGTTTAACTATCAATAACAACAACAGCAGAATCCTCTGCACAGGTCGTACAGGGGAAAAAGTAGAGGCAGTCTTTGAGAAGCCTCATGGCAGCGGTCTTTCTCCTCCTCCTTCTCTTCTTCTGTCCCCCCCCACTGGTACCACAGGAAAGCAGCTCTAGATCCCCCATCTTGGAGCATGCTGGTCCTGTAGGGGGTCGGGTGTCCCATTTTCTGCAAGATTGGAAATCGATTACCTCAGACCTTTGGGTTTTGAATCTTGTGGGAAATGGGTATGCCCTCCCTTTTCTAGAGTTTTCACCTCCTTACCCTCCTCGCCAGAATTGGTGTTCAGAGGACCATTTACTGCTCTTACAACAGGAGGCTCTTGCTTTGTTGCAGAAAGGGGCGATAGAGGTGGTTCCAGAGCAGGAAAGGGGTCAGGGATGTTACTCCCGTTATTTCCTGATTCCCAAAAAGGATGGCTGATTGAGGCCAATCCTGGACCTCAGGATTTTGAATCTTTACCTCAGGCAAGAAAAGTTAAAAATGTTGACCTTGGCTCATGTTTTTCTGGCGCTGCAACAGGAAGACTAGATGGTGTTGATCGATTTGCAGGATGCGTATTTTCATCTTCCCATCCTGAAGTCACATCTGAAGTATCTCCGGTGTATGGTAGGGTTGCGAAACTACCAGTTTCTGGTCCTTCCGTTCGATCTCAGTTCTGCACCACGGGTCTTCACAAAGGTTATGGCGGTGGTGGCAGCACATCTCAGAAAGTCAGGGGTTCCTATTTTCCCTTATCTGGACGACTGGCTGCTACAAGCCAAGTCTCCAAAGATGGTGTTGCGCTACTTGCATGCAACAACGCAAATGTTGTTCAACGTTGGTTTCTCCATAAATGTACCAAAATCTCACCTGGTGCCCCCTCAGCACAGCCTGTTCATAGGGGCAGTACTAGACACTACTGTATGTCGAGCTTTCCCGCCTCCACCGAGGATTCTCGACATACAGGAGATGATTCCTTTATTTCTCGATGGAGCGGTTGTTCCAGTCCTGAAGGTCCTACGCCTGCTCGGTCTGTTCGCTTTCTGCATACTGTTGGTCAACCATGTACACTGGCACATGAGGGCACTCCAGTGGTGCCTCCGCAGGCAGTGGTATCAGCACAATGGAGATCTCGGGGAGAAGATCAGAATCTCCAGAGACACTGCAGCGGAGCTGTCTTTGTGGAGTGTGCAGGACAACCTGTCTCAAGGAAAGCCCTTTCAGCCTCCTCCTCCGCACCGGTGGCCACTGTGATCACAGATGCATCCACTCTAGGGTGGGGTGCTCATCTGGGGGATCTGGAGATCAAAGGTCTTTGGACTCCAGAGGAGAGTTTGCTTCACATCAACCTTTTGGAATTGCAGGCAATATGTTTGGCTCTTAAGGCCTTCCTTCCCTCCCTCCACGGTCAGTTGATTCAAGTCCTGATGGACAACACTACCGCAATGTGGTACATAAACAAACAGGGACGGGTAGGGTTGTATCATCTCTGCAGAGTGGCTCTGTGACTCTGGTCCTGGGCTCAGGGCCTTCAGATTTGTGTGATTGCAAAACATCTGGCTGGGGTGCTGAATGTACGTGCGGACAGTCTCAGTCTGCATTACTCGGCCAATCAGGAGTGGCGTCTTCATCCAGAGGTGGTCTATCACATCTTCAAGATGTGGGGGTTTCCCCGGGTGGACCTTTTTGCCACTTGGGAGCACGCGCACTGCCCGTCGTTCTGCAGTCTTCAGTATCCGATGTTGGGGGACGCGTTCCATTGGATTGAAGCTTACAACTCCTTTTCGCGTTTCCTCCCATACTCTTGATTCCTCAAGTTCTGAGGCAGGTTCGCCAAGACCGGGCCCAGGTCATTATGATCACCCCGGATTGGCTAAGAAGGGTGTGGTAAACAGATCTCCTTCACCTTTTGTCGCACCCTCCGCTCCGTCTCCCTCTTAGGGCAGAACTCCTCTCGCAGTCACAGGGGCAGGTTCTCCACCCCCACCTCCAGAGCCTATACCTTCATGCCTGGAGATTGAAATGGGCAACCTGAGTTCTTTCTCTCTCCCACCGGATGTGGTGGATTTTATTTTATCATCCAGGAGACACTCCACCAAATCTATTTATTCATCTAGGTGGTCTAAATTTGTGAAATGGTGTGGAGAGAAGTCCATTGATCCTTTGAAGGCCCATTTGTCTGACATTCTGGGATTTTCACTTTCCTTGGCCCAGCAGGGTTGTACTATGGCTACGGTAAAGGGATATTTGTCAGCTTTTCTCTGTTTACCGGATGAGCCGTCTTTATTTAAGTCCCCTATTGTTATGAGGTTCATTAAGGACCTAACCAATAAGTTTCCTCCCCCTTCCTTTACTATGCCTCAGTGGGATTTGAATCTAGTTCTTACATTTCTGATGGGGTCTTCTTTTGAGACTCTTCATAGTTGCCCGTTGAGGCTTCTTTCTTTCAAGACGATCTTTTTGATCGCTATTACCTCGGCCAGAAGGGTAAGTGAGCTTCAGGCTCTTTGTTCAAAACCTCAGTTTTTAACCATTCATGCAAAAAAGACCAAGGCTGCTTTCCTGCCTAAGGTATTTACTCCTTTCCATTTAGAACATTCTGTTACTTTACCTACCTTCTATCCTCCCCCTCACCCTTCCAAGGAGGTGGAGAGACTTTATCACCTGGTCGCTAAGAGGGCTATTAGCTTTTACCTGGACAGAACCAGGGAACTAAGGCTGGATGATCAGCTCTTTGTGGGCTACATTGGATGAATGAAAGGAAAAGCTGTCCACAAACGAACACTCTCCAGATGGATCATCTTGTGTATCAAGATCTGCTATGCCCTGACCAAGAAGGAGCCGCCTGAAGGTATTCAAGGTCATTTCACCAGAGCCAAGTCTTCTTCTTGTGGTTTGGCTAGAGGTGTTCCGGTTGTGGACATCTGTAAGGCGGCAACTTGGGCTTTCCTCCACACCTTTGCGAAGCATTACTGCTAGGATTCTGAGGTTAGGAGGGACGGCAATTTTGCACGCTCTGTTCTACAAGATTTTCTGGTATAGTCAAGTGGACACCTTCCTCCGGGAGAGGTATGTCTTGGGTATTCAATTCAAAAGGTGAGGAATCCACAGGCAGATGTATCCATCAGAAGAACAAGTTACTTGTAACGCTTTTTCTGGTGGATACAGTATCTGCTAGTGGATTCCTCACTGACCCACCCGGCTCCCCGTTGTCCTCCTGTTTATACCGAAAAAGTTATAACTGTCTGACATGGTTATTTTTTATGTCATTTTCACGCATACAGTTTGCTGCTAGGAAGTGCTTTGTTTAATGGCTTTTCCTTTCTCTTTATGTATATACTATATGTATTTGTATATATATTATGTATACTGTGTATACTTGTGAAATGTTGTCGGTCCGCCCGTTCTCCTCGGAGGCTCGGAAAAAATAGGTGAAACTGACGTCAGCATGCCGATGAGGTCTTCTTATGGCTCCGGTGACGTCATACGGTGTCGCAAGTGGAGCCGTGCTTTTATGACGTCCTCGTCGACATCGGAAAGCTAAGAAAAGAATTTCCGTGGAATGCTGGCGCAGGGGTAATTCAAAAGGTGAGGAATCCACAGGCAGATACTGTATCCACCAGAATAAGCATTACTGAAGGTGAGTAACTTGTTCTTTGTCCTCTAGACATTTCTGCAAGCAGCGACTTTGGTCCCATTGGTAATTCCTCATTCTAAGTAATCTAGACAGTTCTGCAAGCTGCTACTCTGGTCCCATTGGTAATTCCTCATTATCACTCCTCTAGACAGTGCTGCAGCTGCTTCTCTGGTCCTGTCGGTAACTCCTCCATTCTAAGTACTCTAGGCAGTGTTGCAGCTTTGTCTCCATTCCCAGTAGTAATTCCCAAATTTTAGTCCTCTAGGCAGTGCTGCAGCTGCGTCTCTGTACATACATGCACTACACTCCAAACTAAAACTCATAGGTAAAAAACATGGTCATTTACAACGCCAATGGCTTTAACTCTCAAAAATGCGTGACTGTTTGCATTGCAAATGCTTGTTGTTATTTGGTGAAAATCCTTTTGGTAGTTTTTAAGAAATTTAAGTTGAAAAGAATAGAGAAATCTCTGGCGGTGGATATTTCGTAGGGATTTCACGGTTAATCCTGAATGCGTGTACCAACCGGGGTGCTCTGATTGGCTGGATGCAACCTGAACAGAAAGTTGCGGCTGCCATTTTATTTATCAGGAATGATTCCTAGAGCGGAACATTTCGGTGAAAGCTAACATTAGGGGTCAGGGTAAAGATACTCTGACTCCATGTTTGAGAAATGGAGGTGTAAGTAACACAAGTTATGTGTCCAAAATTTATTTTTTAATTGTACGCGATATTCGCAACAACTCCGCGACCCTCATCACAGTTCCCCGTGTACTGTCATGGAGACATCTAAACTATTGCATTGCCTTTGCGAATACTAGGGAGAATATAAAACAAAAAGTATTTATATCTTTATATACACCCTCGCCGGCCACAGTCACAGACTCATGTACCTACTACATTTCCACTGAGACACTAATGCACTCACTCAAAGACTCTCTCAGAGACCCATATGTGTACTCACATAAGCATTCAGATGCTCTTGCACCCACTCACAGATGCAGTCAGAGACTCATGCACCTACTCACAGATTTATTTTGTATTTATTTATTGGGTTTGTATAGCGCCTGAATCACCCCTTAAGGGGTATCTCTGCGCTTGCGGACATACAGGAGAAAGCTAGAGTGGCCATGATTGTAAAACAGAGCAGTTTTCAGAGACTGTCTGAACTGACGGTGGTCCGGGCATTGCCTCAGCGAGGTGGGAAGCTGATTCCAATAGCGGGGAGCAAGATGTGAAAAAGCTTTACCGCCGGTCCTTGACTTCTTGACCCGAGGAACCACCAGCAGTAATATGGAGCCAGAGCGGAGATCCCTAGACGGAGTGTAGCTATTAAATTTCTCTGTGTGGTAAACTGGACTGTTACCATATACTGCCTTATGAACAAATATACATAGTCAGAGACTTATACACCCAGTTACAGACCCACTCACAGACTCATACACCCACTCACAAACCCACTCAGACACTAACTCACCCACTCACAGACCCACTGAGAGTCTTATGATTACACTCACACATGCACTGAGAGTTTTATACACCCACTCAAGTACTTATGCACCCACTCATATATCCAGTCACAAACTGATATATCCTCTCACATACCCACTCAGACAGCCCTATACCCATTAACATTCCAACTCAGAAACTCATACACCCACTCACATACCCACTCAGACACTTTTGCACCCAGGCAGAAACTCACTGAGAAACTTATTTACCTACTCACATATGCACTCAGAGACTTATACCCTCACTCAGATACCTACTCAAACACTCATGTGCCAACTAACATAAGCACTTAAAGACTCATACATTCACTTACATACCAACTCAGACACTCATACACCCACTCAGACACGGTTGCCTCCTCTCATAGTCTTAGTAAGAGACTCGTACATACTCATATACCCATTCAAAGATTTATATACCCAGGTAGAGACTCACTCAGAGACTTGTGCACCTACTCATGTATCCATACAGAGACTCATGTCATGAATGATGTAATATGTGACGTCATAAGCAATGCATTGCAGGGGCGTGAGTTATAGTTAGCTCAGGTTACTATACCTGCTGAATTTCTCTGGTTTTGTACAAGTGAAATGTCAGCCTAACTATAACGTCCCTGTAACCTTTGTTTATACCAGAGAATTTCTAAGGATTTATCCTAACTATAATGTCCCTGTAACCTTTGTTTTTTTCAGTGACTATATATATATATATATATATCTATATTATAACAACTTCTGGGTAACAGAAATACTGCCCGGCGCTACAGTCTCAGTTACTGGTCCCCACCAGTATGGTGATTTTAACACATAAATAACTTATCTGAGAGGTTTAACAGTAAACAATAAAGATTCCTGTACAAATTCCGTGTATCTTCCTTTCTCTTTTGAACCTTTTGTTGAGTCAATTAATACAGCAATACAGCCAAGAGCAACAGCCTGTTTTCATTTTTTGAAAAAACTACATTCGAAATGCATTTTCCTTGTTTGTGACAGCCACAGATTTCGCAATTGCGTCGGTGGTCACGAATACAGCATTTTTTTTACAAAGTGTTAAACACAGATATAGACATGTTTTACAAAAAGTTTGAGTCTAGCTGTTTAGTAAGATATTCATTTAACGTTCTCCTCCTTGGTATTTATTTATCAAAAATACTACATCTAAAATGCATTTTCCTTGTTCATGGTGACACCGGATGTTGCAATGATGTCGGTAGTCGTGAACACCGTATGTTTTTGACAAAGTGTAAAACACATATATAGACATATTTACATGAATGCATTTGTCAAAAAGAGCAGTTCCCAAATATAAATTTCCATTTTTGTGGTGACTCAGGATGTTGCGACAACGCCGGTACTCGTGAATAGCACTTGACTTCCAAATAAAAGAAATTTCATTGGTTTATACAGTTTCCTTTATGAAATAGAGTACACACCCACTTCTCCCTTCTTGAACTTTCCAGGTACTGGTTAGTTTATTATAGGAGCTGTCCCAAACTGATTTTCAACATTGTGCTAATTGTTTGCTTTTTTGGCTATGTTTTACAAAAGTAAAATGGCATTAGAATAACCACAGGAAGACCCTCAACTGTTTGAAGTTATTGAACAGCAGAAGGACTCAGCTGCACATGAACAATCTTCCAATGATGAACCATCAATGAAGAAACAAAGCATAGCTTGGGATTTTTTCACTATTCCATCTAGTGAATTGAAGACAACAGATAAATTGATGAGGTGCAGTGTTAGAAATGGGGGTCTCTAGTTGGCAGAGGTAGGTACCTTTGTCCAAATAGGGACCCTTGCTTCTAGTCAGGGTAAAGGGATACACTCCTAAAATAACCCCTGCTCACCCCTGGTAGCTTGGCACGAGCAGTCAGGCAGTGTGTAAAGCATTTGTGAACACATACAGCAACACAGTGAAAACACTACAAATGGACACCACACCAGTTTAGAAAAATAAGTAATCTTTATCTAAACCAAAACAAGACCAAATGACAAAAATCCACAATCCAGTATTAACAATAAGGCTTTCAAATGGGAGAAATAGTTCAGTTCAATTCAAGTTATAAATGCAACACTTTCCTCAAAAGTACCCTAGATGCGCCGCACAAAGCAAACAAAATGGCCGCATGGAAGGTGACGCATCTGTTCCTTACACTCAGGGAAGGTGATGCGTCTGTTCCTTACTGCAGCGCAGAGAGGTGATGCGTCCATTCCTTACTGCGTGGGGAGTTGATGCGTCTGTTTCTTACTGCAGCCCCCAATGATGCAACAGTCTTGGCGCCTCGATGCGATTTGTCGATCCGGTATGATGCATGGCTTTGTGCAGCAGCACAGCAGGCTTGCGTCGGAATAGGTGCGGCGATCTCGGACTTCGGAGATCGTTACACCCAATGCGTCGTGCGGCAATTTCTCAAGCCACGGCAGGCGCAGCGACGGTTTCTTCGGCGATGCGTCGGAAAACAAGTGCGGATGCATCACGCTTCTTCGGTGTTGCGTCGAGCTCCCAGCGACAAACAGTCTCCAGAGGTCCTAAACAGCAGCAGGCACCTCTTTGCAAGTTGGAATTCCCAGCAAGGAAATTCAGGGGAGTTGGTGGTGAAGTCTTTGTGTCCCTGAGACTTCAGAACAGGAGGCAAGCTCAGTTTCAAGCCCTTGGAGATCTTCCTCAAGTTGGCAAAGCAAACAGCAAAGTCCTTTTCTCCTTTCCTTGGCAGCAAGCAGCCACTGCAGGCCTACCCCAGACAGCAAACAGCACATGGGCAGTATTCCTCCTCAGCTTATCTGGCTTTTCTCCTCGGCAAAGGTTTCCTCTTGTGTTCCCAGAAGTGATCTAAAAGTCTGGGGTCTTGGCCCCTGTTTTTATACACAAAAATCCTTTGTTCTCTGAAGGCAGAGAGTGTCTGAACCCAGCCAAAACCAGTTCTGTGGGGCACTTTGCAAGTGCAAAATAACCTCCATTGTCAGTGTGGGTCCTGGCCCACACACACCACAGGGGGCAGAGCCGTCATTGTGGAAGGCAGGCACAGCCCTGTTCATGTGAAGGTGCTACTCCTCCCACCACTCCAAATGCAGACCAGGCCTATTCAGCCCAGCCCTGACTCATCAGACTTCTGGAGCCACTGCCCCTCTCCAGCCCCTGTCATCCAAAAGCCTAATGTGTTAAAAAGGGAAGGTTTAGGGACTGGCAAGTGTGTGCACTTGCCAAATCGACATGGCAGTCCCAGACTGCACACAGGCTCTGCAATGGCAGGCCAGAGTTACATTTTATTTTGAAAGCATGGAAGGTGCACCAGGGAAAGAGTCCAAACGCTATTAAGGAAGTCCTTTAAGTTTGTTTTATTTCTTACCGTGAAACATGCAGTCGAAAATCATCCAACGCGTTTCGTTCTTTACAAAAGAACTTCTTCAGAGCAGTAATTGGTAATTGGCAGTTATCCTGTCGAGATTTAATCACAGAGGTATAGTAACCTGATCCCTACTGGAAACCCCTCAATACGGGTTCCAGGGCATAAAAGGCAGCTGCAATGGTCAGTATTGCTAGTTAGCCGTAGTCCCGTTGAAATCAAATAGTGGAGGTATAATAATCCAATCGCAACTGAAAAACCCCTCAATAAAGGTTCCAGAGTATAAGTGGCAGTTTACAACGGTCTAAAGTGGTCGTCTTTAAAGGAGGTGTAACACTCTGTAGGCTTACCGGCCATCGACATCCCCTAGACCTTACTGAACGTTTGGGCTGAAATCCATCCACTGGAACCTTGACTGTGGGGCCTCCAGATGGGATTGCCTGGGATACTTCTTTTTGCAATAGACTGTGGAATAATCCTTTATGGGTAGTGCCTAGGTGATTGGATGAGTGCATTGGTAGTACCTGGGTGATTGGATAAGTGCATGAATAGTGCCTGGGTAATTGTATGACTGCATGAGTAGTGCTTGGGTGATTGGATGAGTGTATGGATAGTACCAGGGTGATTGGATGAGTGCATAGGTAGCACTTAGGTGACTGCATAGGCAATCCCTAAGTGATTGGATGAGTGCGTGAGTACTTCATGGGTGACTGGATGAGTGCAAAAGTAGTACCTGGGTAATTGGATTACTGCACGAGTAGTGCCTGGTTGATTGGATGAGTGCATGGGTAGTGCCTGGGTGATTGAATGAGTGCATGGATAGTTCCTGGGTATTTGGATGAGTGCATAGGTATTGTTTGGGTGATTTGTTTAGTATATGGGTACTAACTGGGACATTACATGAGTTCAAGTGTACTTTCTGGATGATGGAATGAGTAGAATGAGTAGTGACTTGATTAATCCAACACTAGATTAGTGATTTGACACATGTAATATATACTGATCTGCAATAACTGGGAAAACATATAAACAAGCGTAAATGTATTAGGATTTCATTGTCATCATTAGGCAACTAAAATAAGATACAATATTTTCTCTCAAAAACTTTAATGCAAAATAATAAAATTATTTACTGTTTTTTACTGTTTTCAGCTTTCATACTAATTCCCTCTCAACAGTGGTCTGTATAAAGCATCATCATCAAACAGTAGGGAAAAACAATAAATGGATTTAAAAAAACAAATGAGCACTGTACATCATTACAGATATGTAATAGTGTGCATTCCACTCACAAGTTTGTTAATAGTGGCTTACTGATTGGTTACAACCGTAATGAAAGCAACTATATGTTAAAACTGTTTCTGATATTTTTAGATCTGGTACAAAATTTCCAACAATTACGAAGCAGTCTTCATTTTTGGATATCCTTTTGCAAATGTCATCGCTGCTAGGCCAAATGATGTCTAAACTGTTCTTGGTCCATGTACGAAAAAAACATAACACACAGTTCTATGTAGCAGTTGCTGTAGCAGAAACAAAAGGGGTAATTTTTGTAGTGGTTAAGTGACTTCTTAGATACCTACACGCGTGGATACATGCCGGCACGGATGTCCCCCATGTCATCCTGGAGCTCCTGTTCGCAGACCCACTCCCCTTGCCTGCGGTTGTTTTCCAACCAGTGGACTGCTCTGTGGGGCGACTGGACTCCCTCAAGGCCACGACACATGCCTGGCAGGCGTTAATGAGGGCGCACGACTGTGCGCTTTTGTACTCCCCTAGGCTGCCGGTGGAATGTGCAATTTGGCTCCCCCCGCTGCGGGAGAGGGGAGTGGTTCAGGCACTAGGTGCTTTGGGCATTGCACGGATGGAGGATTTATTCACGGACGGGGTTGCCAAAACATGGGACCAGCTCGGGCTGGCTCAATCTACTCCCATGCTCCTGCAGCGCTTTCAGTTCCATAGGGTTCGTAGAGCTCTCGCCGTCGCCCTGGGCCCGGGCATGGCAGAGCCCCCGGAGATTCCGGAACTTACCTATATTATCAAAACGGTGGCGCCGCCCAAATTGATCTCGAATCTTAAAAGAATAGGAGACCGGCAAACGGCGCACCAGTACACCACGGCGCGGCTAGCCTGGCAGGGGGACCTGCAGTTGGAGATCACAGACGAGATGTGGAGGTATTGCTGCGTCAGCACCAAGACGATATTGCTCAACGGCCGTCACAGATTAGTGCACTTTAAGTACTTACAGAGGGTGTATTATACCCCGGAAAGATTGCATAGGTATGGGATCAGGCCAACAGCAGAGTGTGAGCGATGCCATTTCCCGGTGGCAGACTTTATGCATATGGCTTGGCACTGCCCGGGAATTGCTAAGTTTTGGGCTGAGGTGTTCATGGAGTTGAGCCAGGTCTTGGGCACTGAGATTATGCCCAACCCATCCTTGGCGCTGCTGGGGTATTCCCGGCCCCTTCCGTTGGCGTTGCGACGCTTAGTAGACATGGCGTTGCTGATCGCTAGAAGGGTCGTTGCAATTTGCTGGATGAGGGGGCCTCTCCCCACCAAGAAACGGTGGGCCAGTGATATGCTGTATTGCAGTACACAGGCTGAGACGTATAGTGAACTGCTGCCGCCTAAAAGTCGCCCCAAGAATTTCTGGGGGTTGTACAGAACGTATCTGACGGCTGAGGCCCCTGTACCAGCTGGCGGGGGGGGTGCACAGGGGGAGGAGCTTGATGCACGTACTCTTGCGAGTGCGCCCCGGTTTCTGATCCGGACTATGGGTTAATGCGTGGGAGAGTGGCTCTGGCTCGCGAGATGGGATGGTCGAATGTCCGAGGGGCCTGTGGGCGGGCCTATAGTGGACCCCACGGGGTCCTCGGGGCGGGGGCATCGGGAGAGTAAATGAGCAGTATAGAGTGTCATGCTGACTGATAGTGGTAGAGTGCTGCGGCTGGCTGGGAAGGGTCGACGTGACTGTGGACACGCGCAGGCAGGGAAGGACGACCAGAGGAGACAGTGATCATGCGCTGGGAGGGTGGGGGGGCGGTGGTAGGAGATACGATTGGACTTTACGGGAGCGGGGCCGGGCCTGCTAGCTCAAGCTGTCAGGGTATGCTTTCCCGATATACCTGCATGCTACTATATAGGCTGGGAGTGGCGTAGTTGAAATACGCAGTCAGGCGCATGAGGATCTTTTTGGTACTCATTGGGTAATTGTGACGCCGCCGGTCCTCCGGGATGTCGGCTGACTGGCTGTGTAAGAGACATTGGGGAGACCCGCCCGTTTGGCGGAGCCCTGTTATCGTTGAGTGATTTGCGGGCAGCTGGCCCTGTGTATCTCCTTCATGCAAATAAAGGTTTTTGAAATTTAAAAAAAAAAAAAAAAAAGTGACTTCTTAGATGCAACTTAAAGTTGATTGTATTATAGTACTTCCATTTAGTTTTTACCTGTAGTAACAGAATGTAGTCCTGTGAAGTTGTATGAATTAATTCCCCATAGTTAGAAAGAGCCTTTCATTTCAAACAGTTTGCTGTAGACAATACATATAATCCATACACCTATCAACACAATACCACATTCTGTTTTCCTAAATTGTCCTTAGAACTTCGGTTCTAGAAATAGCTGATATGAGTTTGGGAATTTTTAGGTAATCTAGATTTGAATGACATTTGTATATCTGAAAGAAACATGTAGTTATAGATTCCTACCTTAGAATTACCCCCAGGCGTCAGACTGGATCCGGAAAGTTTTCGTCTGCAGTACCCCTGTGTGTCGGAAGGTGACATCGTGCGGATCCGCATCCGTCGTTGGCGTCGTGGTCACTGATATGACGTTGCGGCAGCTACTTAGACGCTGCCCTTGCGCGCTGACGTCCATTCTTTCTTTTTCCACGCCAGCAAGCGCAGATCTGGGAACAGCAAGCACCCCCTTTGAGACGGGATCCTGTTTGGAACATGCAGCTACCAGCTGCCATTGACCAGATCTCACAGAAGAATACGATCGCGGAAGGAGGGTAAACCCAACTGGAGCCCCTCTAGATCTACCAACCCTGACAGAGCTCGCTCCTGTGGCCCTGAGTGTTCCCTATATAGTCAAGAGGCCCCCACCTTGGGTCCTGTGTCACAGCTAGACGAGACTTCTGACACCGCAACTCAGCCGTGAGGCCCGAAGTTGGAACTGTGTCATTGAAGGGGATGCCCAGTGGCTTTGCACGCTAAGGAAGTGGTAACATGATATGTATTCTTAGCAATCCTTAATTATTTTTGATCTATCCTGCGTAGGAGGAGGACTCACAACATTGCTTAGCCCATACATATTGTAATGGTTAGTGTTCCACAGGGGTTTAGGGCGACAGATACTACAAGGGAGAAGTGTATGGTAGAGCAGTTGGGGAAGAGGGTTTGTTTTCCATCAATTATGTTTTTGTTGTTGTAGTTTTAAGCCGCTTCATGTATGCAACAACTTACTTATATACCGCCATTCTCTTCAGGGTCTGCTTCTTACACACTAAAGGGCCCGCACTTTCCATGTTGGCCCCGGAACACCGACGCCCTATGGGTATCTGTTCAGTACCAACAGATAACCTTTATAATGCCATTTATGATTATGTTATGGAACGTTAATGGTCTTCGGACCACATTAAATGGACAGCCATCTTGCACCCTGTAAGTGGCTTATGCCTGCGATGCTGATGCACCAGGAAACACACTTACTATGCACCCAATACCCTCTTCTGAGGAGATTCGGATAAGACTGCATATACCATGTGGTGCTCACACGGGGATCCCGGGGACTGGCAATATTCCTCCATAAAACATTCCCACTGGTGGTGACTTCTACTGTGTTGCAAGCACAGAATCGGTTTGTGGTGATTGAGGGTCCCCTTGAAGGCCAACAATATAACTTACCTCAGTGTGTACATACCACCCCTGATGCCTGCCCCAGTGCAAAAGGCATGGGTTAGAGTCATCCTGGCTTTTCCCATGGGATCACTATAATGAGAGAGGACTTTAATGCCTTCCTGGACCCCACTCTCAACTCCTCTAATACACCAAGAGTAAACCGAGTATCCAGAGCGAAGCAGCTTGGGGCATGGATGGACTCCCTGGGGCTATGTGACACATGGAGGGTTTGGCACCCCAGAGATCGAGAGTATACATACACCTCAGCTGCTCACCATACATTCTCATGCATAGACCACCTGCTCCCGATGTCCTTCATTCGACAGAGGCTAGGATCCTTCCGCAGGGAATCTCTGATCATTCACCTGTAGTGGCTCAGTTCGGGAGGGAGAAAGCTGCCCGCCACCCAGTCTGGCACCTTAACGCTTGGAGCTTGACTGAAACTTCATATTCTGCATATTTGTTGACTGAACTACTGCCATACATTGATCACAATAAGGGTACAATTCCTTCTCCCAGGACTCTGTGAGCAGCCGGGAAAGCCACAATTAGAGGCTTGGCGTTGGGTTCTCTTAGACACCAAGAAAAAGTAAAACTTAGTCAAATTACCATGCTTGACCATCAGATACTTTACCTAAAGCGTCACATTTTAAGCAACCCCTCAGAAACCCTTGACCATCATCTCCGTATTTCAGGGGCATTCTCATGACACATTTCGCTTGAGGAAGCCAGGCACTGCCAGAGAGCATCAATGTAACAGGTATTTGAGTGGGGAGATAAAAGTAGGAAATTACTTTATTGGTTGGCCACCAGGGAGATGGTGTCCAGGCTTGTCCTCGAAATGCTGACCGATCTGACATTCTCCTGCAGGAGTCGACAGAAATTCTATCCATTTTTTTCAGAGTACTATCAGGCGCTATACACTTTTCAACCCTGGCCACAGGCAGAGCAAAATCAGCCCATGCTTAACAATAATCCTTTTGCCGAAACTCCCTTTGGCTTTCCATTTAAACTTCGAGGAGCCTCTCTCACTTCAGGAGATAGTTGAGGCCATCACTAAAATGAAACCTAGTAAAACACAGGGATAAAGGTTTTCCCATAGAGTTTTACTATAAATTTCGGCAGCAGCTGGGCCCCCACCTCTTTACCTTTTAAGCAGATGTGGTAGACACAGTGAGGTTTCCTGCTGGACTTGACGTTGCCATAATAGTGTTCCTCCCTAAGGTGGGATAGCCACCCATCCAATGCTCCTCTTATCCACTTATCGTCCAATTCCTAATTAATGTAGAGATAAAAATGTATGCTAAAATACTGGCCAACAGCTCTCCGTGTCCTCATCCACCTGGACCCATGCACCTTGATGCCTGCCCAAGGTAACAGGCATTGCATAGGCTGTGTGCATGTGGCCCTGGCCTACACTTTGACTCCAGAGATCCTTGTGTCTTCTTGTTAATACATTGTGATAAGGCCTTTGGTTCTCTTGAATAGTCTTTGTTGTTTGAGGTCCTGGAGAGGATGGGGGTGGCCCCAAATTCAGAACTTATGTTCTACAGCTATACAATGCCCCCACAACTCAAGTACAGGTGAACAACACAATGTCGATTACCTTTACAATTTGCAGAGGTATAAAGCAGGGATGCCCCCTGTCTACGCTCCTCTTTGCCCCAACTATTGAGCCCTGGGCTTGTCTCTTCCATTGTGATGCATGGGTTCAGGGGTGGCAGTGGCACGACCTTATGGAGGGTAGGATCGCTTGGTATGCAGATGATGCTGTCCTCGTTTTAGGTAAACCCAACGTCTTGGACCCTCTTCTTAGAAATACTCAACTTGTACAGAGCAGCTTCGGACCTCCGAGTGAAATGGCACAAATAATTTTTGGTTCCCATCCATGGCGATCAAAGTGTAGTCACCTGGCACCCATCTCTCTCTTTCCGGAGGTTGAGGTTTCAGTACCTGTTCATAATGCTCCAAATCCTTAGCTCACTTGGAGTCTTAATCTCACAACACTTATTACTAACAAGAAATGTGACTTTCAGAGAAGGGAGTGACTACCGCTTAATTTACTGAGCAAAGTGTCTATATTTAAAATGATGGTCCTGGCCAGATTTCTCTATTCTATTCAACACTTCGCCTTTGATGAACCCAATAGCTTGTTCCAAAAAATGAATGCCCGTTATTTTGTTAATGCTGCCAGGGGCCCACCATTAAGGTAGTCTTTTAGCATCTGAGACCCCCGGGACAGCTTTTTCACTCACACACTTTTCACCTTCACTGCACACTCACTGCACACAACCTGCTCCGCTGTAATCAGGCGTCAAAGCACACCTAAGGTACACTCAGTACCTTGGGTGGGACCCGATGATAAACTAGGTTGGTGGGTGAGGGTCTTTTTTAAAGAAAACAAATGTTTTTCCATTCAAAATAATACACATGGAGCTTCTACCCTGTAGCTAGTTCCCTTTGATCTTTACACACATATATATGGCATGATAAACTACTGTATAGAGCCACATAAATAATCCTGCGTTATACATGTCATTTACATTCAGCATGATACATTTTATGGAGCATTACATACCCCAGAAAAGATACCGTGTTGTACAGTACTCCATGGACATGCCCAACCTGTATACATACATTCGCAGTGTCATCATACATTAGCAGTGTAATTATTAGTGTTAATTCATGTAGTACAGAGTACGGAGAGTTGTCTGGCAATCTCCTCAGACTCATTAAGACCCTGTTTGACAGAGTCAAGGAGATATATCCATTTACATTCACGTAAGTTTAGTGTAGCTGTCAGATCTCCCCCTCTAGGATTGGGTAGAGAATTTTCTCTAGCACCCACCATTTAAGGCTGTCTATTTGGTGTCCCATTTCACTGAAATGGTCAACTAGTGGTGCTCCCTGTACCTTGCAATGTATCCTAGAGCAATGTTGAAGGATTCTTGTCTTGACTTTCTGTTTCGTTTGCCCCACATAAACCTTATTGCATTGGCACATGATGGTGTATATTACGTCTTTCGAATTGCAGTTTGTGTTATGCAGGAGATGAAATTGTTTCTACTCTACCGTCATGTCACAGGCTTTGCCGTGTCCACATCTAAAGTGACATTGCAAGGGTGGTAGCATCAATTGCGTACGAATGCCAGCATTGGTTTTTACCTTGAGATAAGAGCTAACTACGTGGTCTCTGACGTTCCTTCCTCTTTTAGAAGCAAAAAGTGGTGGTTCTGTGGTGCCTATATCATCAGTTATCAGTGACCAGTTTCAATTAATGATTTTCTTAATCTCATTGCTCCTGTTCCCAAATGTTAAGACACATACCGCTCGATCAGTAGTGGTTCTTTTATCTTGGTTGACCTGTAGGAGTGTCTCTTGTGGCATTACCATGCCATTTTGCGTGCTTTTCTCAAAAGGCCTCTTCAGTAGCCCGTTCTCTTAATCTGTTGATAAGTAAGTCTGATTCCTTAAAGAAATCATCCCTACTTGCATAGTTTCTACGAAACCTAAGGAACTGCCCATAGGGAAGATTATCTCGCCAGTTCCTTGGGTGATGACTGGAGTATCCCAAGAGCGTGTTATGCTTCAGGGGTTTCCTGAATAACGTTGTGTACAAGACATTGGACTCAGTCCTAATCTTTAGGTCTAAAAAATCAATCTGATCTGAACTAAAGGTCACGGTAAACTGTATGTCACTCAACCTGTTATTAAGCCATACATAAAAGTCTTGTCGAGGCTGTGTGCCACTTGTCCAGACCATCAGGATATCGTCGATATATCTCTTCCATAGAGAAATACTCTCTATGAAAGGATTATCAGAACTGTAGATAAATTGTCCTCATAGCTATCCATGTTTTTTGTCATTGCTATTTCGAGAAGATTTATGATAACATCTGTGGTACATTGTGAGGTCTAGCCCTTTGTTCCAGTGTCAAATGAGCTATCTCTAAGGCATCCCATTGTGGAATGCTAGTGTAAAGGGAGGAGATGTCTAGAGTGACCACTAGTTGCTTTTAATTATCAAAAGGTAGGCCCTCTACCAAATTAATGACTTCCATTGAGTCCCTCTGAAAAGAGTTAGTTTTTGGTACCCAAGGTTGGAGAAATATGTCCATATAGCAACATAGCGGTTCCAAAACAGATCAACAACCCGATACTATCGGTCTACCCGGTGGTTTGTCTTGATATTTATGTACCTAGGGGAGAGTGTAAAATTTAGGAATAGGAGGTTCTTTTTGGTTCAAGTAGGCAAATTCATGTTCACTCAAATACCCTTCGTCAAGCCCTCTAATGGTAAGGTCATGTATCAATTTGGCCACATCCTTGGTAGGGTCCCCCTGTATCTTTCTGTAGCTATCCACAACCTAAAGTTTTGATAATATTTCATCAACATAGTCTTCTCTGTTCTGTACCACAATGGCACCCTCCTTATCAGCTGGCTTGATAAGCAAGTCAGTATTCTATCTTAATGACTCAAGACTGCTCTTTTCATCTTTGGTGATATTGTGTTTAATATACCTTTTTTCTTCAAATACTTTGAGAACATCTCTCAAAACTACTTGTTCAAAAGCAAGAATCTTGCTAGACATAAGATGTGTCCGGTGTGAAAGTAGATGGTATGCGAAGTGATGTAACTGAACTATTACCACCTTCTTACTGGGCTTGGGGTTTTGTAAAAGTAATGTCATAATCTTATTTTTCTGAAAAAACAATGCAACTCGATCTTTGTATTGAAACTGCTAGATGTAGCAGTGGGTACTAAAACTTTAGCCCTTTCAGAGGATAGATGTTTCCGCTGGAGACAAATCGTATTTAGAGAGATTGATAATCGAATTATCAAGCTCCATATTTCTTATAGCAATCAATTCTGTGGGTTGGATATTCAAAGGGGTGGTTGTAACTGAAGCCATCTCCCCTGTCTCATTATTAATGGGTACTGTTACCACCTGTAGGTTTGTCTCCTCATCCGTATTTCCCCAAATCTCACCGCTTTCCTGTTTCTCCCCCTGCTCCTGTTCCATTTACTGTTCTGACCTCTGTCTTATTGCTAACTCTGAGGAAGAGCCGCACCCCTGGGGGTTGACCATAGAGCATCCCCTTAAAAAAGGACCTGAGGTTAGGTCTTGGTAATTAGTCCCCTGCTGGTTAGGACCCTGATAGTTGGGACCCTGGAAGGTGGGTCCTTGGTAACCTTGCTGCCTGTTGGAACTACAAAAAAACCCCAAAAAACTACAGTGGTTCCGTAGGGTGTAAGACTGATTACTTCACACTAGTATATACTATTTTAATAGTATAACTCAATTTAGACACCAAAGGGACACATGCGAACAATACTTCATATATGTCAAATTCAATCAGAATATTTATTTTAATTAAATTTCTCAGGCTGTCAAAAATAAATAGTGATATATAGTACAGTGAAATAAGTGCTTAGTGACTGTGGTGAAGTGAATGTATTATATACAAGTGCAGATAAAGTATATACAAATATTCACAATGGGTTTACAATTTAACATGAGAAGGGGTCAGAACAAGTGTGATCAATGTCTCCGGTAGAGGGCAAGAATGCTCATTATTCAAAACCAAGAGACTTGATATTGCTGAGCCAACGTATAACGCCGACGTTTCGACCCTGACGACAGCCTATTTCATAGATGTCATGACGGGTCTTCCTCAAGGCTAGAGAGTAGGTATAGACAGCCCAAAATGAGATCTGAATTCCTCAAATGAAACTCTTCCTTTCGAGTGTGATGAGTATCTAATGTGAATCAGGGACCAACGTGATCCTTAGATGCGTTGTGGACGAAGTCTTTCTAAAGTCAGGGAACTATATGAATTATCCCTTTTTCCAGAGGCGTGCGATTTCTAATTGTACATCCTCCGTAGATGGCTTGTTCGTAGTCACTATACCCACCGCTAGAGTATGAGGATTCTGAAAACGCTTTGAACTTGCGACCACCCTATCTACCTTTATCTTTGTAGTGACCTTGGTTAATTAGCTGATAGTATTCTTCTGTTGTGTATGGATAAGTAACTTTCTTATCATATGTCCTTATATCCTTAGCAAGTTTGTCTAATTTCCTGGTTTGTGTGTCAGTGTTAAATTCAATTATTCTTTTGTCTAATCTCTCAGGAGCCTCTTTAGCATTGGTTAGGGCCCTGTCTTCTATGATTTCTTTCCGTAATTCCTCAATTTCTTTTGATAGTTTCTAAATGTATTCAAGGGCTGTCTCCACTCCCAGCACTGTCCAGTGCGGGGAGCACAGTTATTTGCCACAAAACTAAAGTTTTCACGAAACTTCAGGATATTTATGAAAATTGCAGGTTCATTCTTCACCTGGAGGCCAACAGGGATAATGTTGGCCTGGAGATATTTGGTAAGCAAATGACCATGCAATGTAGTTCAAACCAGTTTCTTTTCCAATCTTTCAAGTTTGTTCAACTTCTCATTAAGTGTGTTGTCAAATGGGATGTTGGCAGCTCCCAGAAAGGAACTGTCGTCCTGACCTTGAATTAGTCTGGCTATATACTCTTCACTGTATGCAAGTGTGTCTGACATTGCATATACAAGTTATTTACTCAGTTTTGATGAGGACAACCCTCGCAGACCAGCGTCTGCTCATGTAGATTGTTAATCTCAATGGGGTATAACAGTATCGTTTAGAGCCTGGGGATAGGTACAGTATAGGAACAGTGGTGCTGCAACATGAAAAAAAACTTTAACGTTTATGTCCCTCTTTCTAGATGGGATTCACAACATATGTGTAAGCAGCACATAACTGATAGAGCAACAATTTTGATTCATCAAATCTTTTTTTGTATTTGAAAAACTGATAGGTTAAACAAAATTACTAATTGACAATATGTGACATACACAACAAAATACACAAATATATATTGTAGATTGTATCTATGGATTGCACTTTTCGTTAGATAAAAAGTTTTCAAATTGGTTCTAAAGTATACCGGTGTATTGTTCCTGTAGTAAATATGTGTGTCAGTAATTGATACATTTAGCTCATAAATCCATAGATTATATGGATGTTGAATATTCCCTACCTGATATTAATGATGTATCAGGAAATATGCTTCAATTGTCCAGGCTAATTCATGTAGTTGGAGGCTCAGTCGCTCATCCTAAATCAGTGATGGAATTAAATACAATTGTAAATCATGGTCGGCCGGTCATACTCAAAAAGAACCAACCACCGTAACTGCATGCTCAGTCAGGTCTGTTGCGACTAAACGGATGACTCCGATAGAGTGTGATTGTACTTACATAATAATACACCCACGTGTGTGTTGAAACCAAATGCGAGAAAATTATTATATAGACCGAGACGCATTAGGTGTGGGGATAGATAGAAGATTATAATCTTCCAAAGGTGAAGGTACCGCCACCGTGTGGTATAAAAATCAGAGTAAAGCCAACTCACCTCCGGCTCACTGGCTCGGACAAACCAGCAAATAATCCTTATTGCTCTAATCAAACAACGCGTCTCGAGATAGACTTGGACCAGCCTAGGTTCTATCCATACCGTCCATCATTTCCTTTGGTATTTGCTTTGTTCGCCATAAGTTGGCAGGGTATGCTCAGACGTGAGTCCCTTGCTCACTTTGCCACTGGATTCAAGCAAGCCTGGCTGAAGACGGCTTAAATGCCAGAAACCGGTCCTAGGAAGCTTGTTTCCGGTCCAGGGAAAACATGGCTTGGCAGTTCGGGCTGGACTGTTCCCATGAGGCACAGGGTCAGACTGATTTGCATATGGCCATGTCTGAACTGGGGTGGCAGAGTGAGCTAAAGAACAGGGATGGATTAAACCCAGATCAGTTGACTGGGGGTGAGTGCTTGCAATGTTCAACACTCCGTCCATCATTTCCTTTGGTATTTGCTCTATCCATACCCACACACGTCAGGTTAAACCTCCATATCGGTTGCGAAAAATTAAGAAAAGTTGAGAAAAATTAGGAAAAATGGGAGTAAGTATGTCCCATCCGCTTAATGAAAAGAAGTCACGTAAGAGAAAAACAAGGTTCTATCTCGGATGACGTGACTTACCTCCGACAAGGATGCTCAGAGTGTGCAGAGGACAAGGTTTGAGCCTCTGTGTCTCCGCGTTACTTATAGAAAACCGACGCGCCTGGCTTCCGCGTGCACATAAGCTCGTTTGGAATGCATTGCCGGGACGCGTTGCTTTTCGAGACGAGGACGTAGTCTGTTCCTGAATGTGAAACACCGAGCCTCGTTCTCGACGATCCTCCAAGAAAGGCTGATAAACAGGCAGGCGTAAACCTCACCCGTAGCGAGAAAGGATCTCTCCTTCCTCTATCATGATTAAGTACAGTGTATATTTCCAAAGCTGATGTGAATTATGGACAATGGTAAAGGTCCATAAAGTCTATACCAGCGTGAATAGTATGAAAAACAGTCCACAAAAATAAATCAGATGACTCTTCCCGTGGGCAAGGTTGTGGCATCTCAGGAGAAGTGTCATACCATACCTGTAGATACGTAGTCCACGTTCAAACAATGGAGGATTGATGACGGGTACAAAACTAACCGCATAAAGGTAACCAGATCAGGTATAACCTTCTGTCCCTTAATACCATGGACATCCAGATGGCAGAAGTCTGTACTAAAATGTGCATGACCCGGCGATGGATTATATAAAATATTTAATTGTAAATCTTCAAAGTTACATGTCTAATGGGCAGAGTGTTATGCACCTCAAGAGAAGTGTCGGACCATACGCGCAAACTCGTGGTCTGTGACAAAGATTGGTTTGTGTATTGCTCTATAACTGTAACCTGGATGGGACACACACTGGATAGGGGATAGCCACTTCAAAGGATGCTCTTTTATTCATTGAGAGGTCACAAAGAAGGGGTTTGGGCACATTTCAGTAAGGCAATGGGGTTCATAATAGAAGCATAAAGAGTAGGGCTGAAGCCTTGTGCTAACCTTTTGATACACTTGTGATCACTGTCAACAAGGAGCAAACTTTAGTCACTCTCATAACCTGTATTGTGGGTGTTAGGTTTGGAGTCACTCCTGCAGTGACACCCTGCTTTCAAGAGGAAAAGAGAGCAGAGGAGTGGGTACTTCAACAGAAGCAGAACCCCCAACATAAACTTCAAAGACTCAGACTCTTAATCACAGTTAGTATCTGCCAAGCAGCCAGACGGGCTGTGTGAGGAGGGGAAGCTTTTCAAAACTTCTGCTTGTGACCAGGAATGAGGGCCAAGGCCTTCAAGTCTCCCTGCTGGGTAAGGGGACATTACCCAGTAAATTCAAGACTACCTGACCTGGAGCCTGGGGCACCTGCACCTTTCTTTATGCTAATACCAGAGTGCCCTGTGAGAAAGAGGGAATGTGGCGGGAGCGAGGTCCAATGAAGAGCCCTGCCGATTGTCGCCCTTTGTGAGGTGTGTGGAGGTGACTGCTGCATCGTTCAGGTCGTTGCCTGTGTGCAGGATTAAGTTGATGATCCTTGTATGCCAGAGAAAGGCTGCCATGAATTGAGACGTGTGCATCACTGCACAAATTGTGTTTCAACCCTATGTAATGTGGAGCTGGCGACCCTATATGCCAGGAGAGGCCACCATGAGAAGATTGCTGTGCTGTTAGGGCCATAGCCCTTGTGAGCCATGACCCTGTATGCCTGGAGGACCGTCACTGAGGATTTTGGTGTGCCGAATAGGCTGGAGCTCATGTACTGGGAGGTTACTGTCCCCGTAAGTCCGAGGGGGACACTAGGAGCAACAAGATATGCAACCTGATCGACACCCCTCTGTCAGAGACAAGAGGCTGCTGTGGGAAGTCACCTGTACACTGTCATCAAGGAGAGGCACCTGCTTCACGATCATCATCGCATCATCTCCTCGTCACTGTGGAAGAGATCAAGCACTTACAATGAGAGAAGGAGCCACTAGGTACCTCTGTTCGATTCTGTGGCGTGACTGCATGTGAGGAACCCTGTACCCACTGAGTGCAGCCCGCCTCGGCCATGTGCGTCCAACTCACTTGATTGAGCTGCTGCTTCTCTGAGCACCTGTGGGTGGGATGCGCTCAAGAACTCTGGATGCTCCAAGCATGCAGGTGTGGGTAAGACTGATTGCCGGCCAGTCGGCCCCAGGGGACCTTGCCTGCTAGTTGGCGCTGAAACACTATTGACTTTAAGATAGAGTCAGAGTGCACTGTTGAGACTGTAAATATAGTGGTGGTAACCCTGGATACTGTGAATGGGGTTCTAACGTTGTCCATCCATCACATCGAACAGCAAGCCCTACAATGGAACTTGAAGTCCCAGCACCAGTGGAAGCAGCTCAAGATCTTTTTTGGTGGATGATTGACCAGAAGAGTTCATGTAACAACCAAGTACCTCTAGGCCTTGAAAAAAGTTGTATTGTCTTCCCCGATCCTCTCTGGAGAACTTAAGTCTGTCCGAGAGTTCTTGCAACAACCAAGTGCCATGAGCAGCAAGGCACCAGAAGAAGCTGGATCCCCATTTGCAATCCATACTTGAGGAAAGCTAATGGGGCAGAGGACAGCAGCAGGAGCACACAGGCCAACACCAAAAGCTAAGTATTCACTGGGAAGGAAGCACCAGATATTTGGTTGTTGGGGTTGTGTCTGGACCCAAGGAAGTCTGGAATACCGCAGCCCTCAGACAGCCTCTGTGATTAGTACCAGCACTGTTTTAGCTCACCGACAGCTGTGCCGTGAATGTCCACCGCTCACTAACCATTCCGGCTAGGGTGAAAACCCTGCTTACTAGGCTCCTGGGCACCGTGACGCACTCCCTGTGAGCAGTAATGTACTGCTGAGACACCTGACTCATATAGACACCGCCCGTGGCTTGAACTGTTGGACAATGCATTAGGTGCTCTCCAGGAGAGAGCGAGTAGAAGGGGAAGCCAGAACTGTGCCTTTTAGTAAAGAGGAGATAACCTTACCAGGTTCCTGTTGCAGCTGATTACCCACTGGACACCAGAACCCATATGAACTACTGCGGAGAGAGACCTGAAGGATAAGAAGGGGAAATAGTACACAAAGTAGCCTACAGGGTTGTCCCACAGGGGTAATTTAGACAGTATATACTAAAAAGTAATTATACTGTCTGTCTTTCATTTCTTGTGTCTAAGCCATTTATGTACATTATTATGCTGTGTGTGAATTCTAAATAAAGTGCTACTTTTCACAAGACTAACTATTGGCTTTGTTACTGATACCTGTTACTTTATTCAGTACTGAGTCACTAACCTCACACCACTTCCTTGAGTAAGCCTTTGATGGCTAAACTTCACTAGCATGATTATCATATGTTAAGGGTGTGTACTTGGTGCGAATATATACTTTTACTACGCCGTTTTTACACCGCAATACCATCACAACACGGTCATTACATCGACCACGTTGTTACCACGCATTGCCATTACAACGCAAGTCGTTACAACGACTTGAGCTAGATGGCGCGCTGGGTTTAGGAATAGTATAATTTACTATTCCAACTCCAGTGTGTGCAACACTAAGGAAGGTGTTGGAATAGTAAATCATACTATTCCTTAGTCTAGTGCGCCATCTAGCGCAAGTCGTTGTAACGGCTTGCGTTGTAATGGCACTGCGTGGTAACAACGCGGTCGATGTAACAACCGCGTTGTGATGGTATTGTGGTGTAAAAACCGCGTAGTAAAGGTTGTTTCCCACTTGGTGCTCATTTTGGGTCGAATAGTAGGGTTAATCCCCAGGAAACAAGTGGTGAATGACTTGGATTGAAATAATCTCAGCCCAGTAAACCTTGGTTGCTCTGGGAGTCCTGAAAAAGTTTCCACAAACGTCTAAGAATATAATTATGCATTTATAATGCATGTATGATTTTTTTAATTACATTAAGCTGGCGATACAGCTATAGTTGTCTCTAGGCTAGACCTAAAAATACAGTGAACAAAACTTGGATTTGGAAGATCACGTCTATGGAGTTGCATACAATATCCAGCTTATGTTCTTTTTTTCTTCCTTCATTAGACAGCAGCAATGTCGTGATTACACCCACGGGAACACTTATTGTCAGACACTTCAAAGAAGAAATGAGTGGAACGTACACTTGTACCTTGCATTATTCAACTGCTGTAAAACAATACGAAAAAAAGTTTATCCTCAAGTATATTATTTATGGTAAGACATCAACATTTCTAACACTGGTACGTGTTTGTTTTTAAAAGATTTGTTTAAGTTCCATGTTTTACCTTAAGAAAATTTTGTCCGCAAATGTTATATGGTGGTCATTTTTTATAACTGAATACATGCTGAAATAACCTGATCTATTTTGATTAGAGTTTGATTTAGCTTTCTGAAACAAATTATGTGCCCCACTGCTATTTTTTCTTAGCAGTAAATAATTGCGTTTGGAAACTGGCTATTCATGCTGTTAACTCTCAATGAGAGACATACTTAACATATAGATGTGTTGATGGGTAACAGTGAGTATAGGATGCTTTTTAATGAGAGGTTCAGAGTGATATCAAATAGACAGAATTAAGCTCGAGTTTACCCATCTACAATTTTACGTTATGTATGGCTCACCCAAATAGTCTCATGTTGTTGGTAACTCTTATGTAAGGGTAGAGTCTGTGGGGAGCCATGCACGCCATGGCCTAACCTGCTTCTTCCCCCTGCTCTTTGTTCCACCAGGTGTCCTGCCACCCACCTACCGCCCTCTGGAAATTAAGCACATCTTTATAGCTGCAGTACTGTCACCCCTCCACACGATGCTCAGCATTACCATCTCACACAAAATATTCAAATGAAACAGTCCTCACATCCTACCACCCACCCTCTCCATTTACCACCCTCCCCCTAAATTTGGAAAAGAAACCGGTGCCCTTTCTCCCTCTCCACCCTCTGTTCAATCTACTACTCCCCCACCCAAACATATACAAAAAATGACACCCGGTTTCCTACCACCTACCACACTCAGTAGCTTCTGCCCTGCACACACAGACACACAATAATCCTCTCCAGTAGCAGCTGCTACCAATCAGGAGTGGTGAGGCGGGGTAGGAGGGCGGTTAAGGGGGTGGGTAGGAATTGAAGAGAGAATAAAAAGAACACTTACCTTGGCCGGCCGCCACCTCTCCTCCGTCCTCTTCTTCCTGTCTCCACTGGCAGCAGGAAGCAACAGAAAGCAGCCGGCCCCCAGGCTTCCCATAGCCAGTCACAACGCTGCAATGCAGCATTTAGATTGGTATGAGCACCAAACCATGGTGCTCAGAAAGGAACTGGGAGGCTTTACATGTTCCGCACCAGGCTCTGTAAAGCAAGCCTGGTGGGAAGATGCAAAGTGCACAGGACTGTCATGCGCACTTAAGGAGAACAAACCACTCCTTCCCTGTGCTGCCCAGCCCGCCTCAAGAGCCACTGACTCAATAGGAAAAATACAATGATAATAACGATATATTATTGTCATAGTATTTTTCTTTTTGAGTCATTGGGGTGACCTCTCCTCCGCCTTAGCGGAGGAGCCACCACTGCTCCCCTCTAGACTATCAGGAGCACTGTCAGCACTGCCTTGAATGTTTCATATGATTCAATAATAGTTTGCATATTTCAGATATTTTATATATGTGTAACCATTATGAGTTACTTTTATATTGGTGATTTGTATAGTTGTTTTATGACCATTTTGTTGCATAACTTTTTATTTTATTTACTTCATTTTTGAATGTTTTTGTACATTATGATATACATGGGTGTATACAGTGTCTAAAGTTATGTTACCATGTATTACATTCATTTTAATTACTTTTTTCCTAAATAGTTTTAAAATATATTACAATTTAATTTGTGTAGGTGTCTGCGATGTCCAAAGTTATATAATCATTGTTTCCTTATTTTTCTTTAGATATTGGTCTTTGTGCTTGTAGTGTTACCCCCCAATCTTAATTGATTTGCATGTTACTGCTTTACAGTACCTCTGACTCTCCATGGGTGATTTACCCTACGTTTTGACTGTAATAAAACTGAGCCTGTTTGCGCAGTAGTACTCTTGGGGGCATATTCTCAAGGACTTATCGCCGAGTTAGCGGCACTTTATTGCAGCCAAAATGGCGATAAAAGTATCGCCCTATTCACAAGCTGGTGCTAACATCCCATATCACCAGTTTCCCTGCGAAAGCAGCCGCAAAAAACATTGCCACGGATGACACCGGCAACTAACGCTAATGATATGCAGAGTAGGCATTCCCGTGCAAAAAGCCATGACAACATCACTTAGCAACATTCTCAACGGCCAGCCAGATCGGCAATAAGATCACAAAACATGCGATAAGGCACGTTAGCATTAGGGATTTAACACCAGCTCCTACTGGTGTTAAGTCGGACGACTACCTGCAGTATGAAAGGGAGCCCAGCCCAGAGCCACACCTGAAGAACAACAAATGCCATTGAGCTACTGATCATGCAGCTCGGACACCCAATAGGGCCACAACACCCACCACCCACCCCCAAGCCCAGCCTGCCTCCCCCCACCCCCCCGGACAAAGATCTTTCACATCAAATTTACGAAATCATGACCAAATCAATTTGCCTGATGTCGCACAATTATAATTCTTTGAATTTCCAAACAAATTTTCATACAAATTAAACTCAAAACAACTCATGGCGGGTCTTCTCTGGACAAACTGCAAGTCACAGCCTGCAAGACAGAATTCAAGATAAGAAGGTGTGTCATGCGCTTATCAAAGGGCAGAGAGAGAGCAAGAAAGGGAGAGAGAGAGAGAGAGAGAGAGAGAGAGAATGGAAGAGAGGGAGAGAGAGAGAGAAAGAGAGGGAGAGAGAGAGAGGGTTAGTGAGAGAGAGAAAAAGAGAGAAATAGAGGGAGAGAGAGAGAGGGAGAAAGAGAGGGAGAAAGAGAGGAAGAGAGAGAGGGATAGGGAGAGGGAGAGAGAGTGCCAACACTGCGCACCCAGGCCTCACTGCTCACCTGCTGCCACCAGTATGTCTCCAACCATGTGCCAGTATACACTGCAGTCCACCGGGTCCCTTATCTACAACAGAGTCCAGATTTATGAATGGCAGAGTTTATATCATTGCACACGCCATCATCGCTTGCCCGCACCTGCTCAAACAAGCTGCTGAACCCCTGCCCCTTCCGCCACCCAGCGGTGATTGCCCGTCCCTGCGCACCCAGGCCTCACTGCTCACCTTCCGCCACCGGCATGTCTCCAAGAAGGCCCATCACCTGCCGGTGCAAGCTCCAAGCCCAGGGGCCTGTAACCTTAGCAGCCTCCACATCATGCAGCCCCGCACTGCGGGCTACAAGGTCACACACGTGATTCTGGATCTTGATTTCGCAATGGCAGAGATCATATCAGTGCAGACAGCATCATCTCAAGCTGCACACCCGCCCAGCTCTTTAGGTGCCACTAACTCTGTGAACTGCGAGACAACGCCATGTGGCGATAGGCCCGCGCTGCCCGCTGGCTCAGGCCTACACTGCGGTCCAGCAGGGCTCACACAAATCCTTACCAGTCCGGACCGCCAGAACGGCGCATCATCGCAGGCTGCACACCCGCTCAGCACTTAGGGGCCCCTACCTCAGTGCACCGAAAGTCACCGTCCCGTGCCGGTAGGGCCGTGCCGGCCGCAGTGTATCCGGGCCACCAAGTCTGTGCAATGCAAGTCATGGACCCTCTATGATTGAGTCTTGTGATGTGCCAGGAAGACGCAGCCATGTGACCTCCGGCAGTAGGGAAGAACTGGGATACGTAGCGTCGTCGTCCCCCCCTTTATACGTAAGCCGAGTGGGCTGGGTCAGCATACGCCAGGCCAGCCTAGGGGTGTGAATAATTATCCCTGGGCTCTGAGCATGATTCGTTTCTGGCCTGGACAGGAAACCAACTGATGCGTGTGTCCCTGTCGCAGTGTCGGCGCCACAAGGCCCGCAATCGACAATGTCGCAATGTCGCATGCACCCAGAGGGCGGCTGTGCATGAAGGGACTGTACAAGGAGCGCAAGACCGCTCGGGCTCTTGGCTCATACATGCCAACTGTTGTTTGTGAATTGATATTGGTGCACCATAAGCCTAGGGCCTAGCCTCAATTGCAGCGCGAAAGCCACATCACATTTCCAGAATGCAAGCAGTAGTCAGACTAGCATTAGGGATGAAAGCACCTTTGTCTCAATACACAAGGCGGAAGGACATCGGCACCTCCGACCTTGGTCATGCATGCGGCAGGCACCCCCTGAGAGAGATACCATGGCAGATGATGACGACTCCCACTCTACACAAAGCGCTAATTAAAGACCAACGTATTCACACCCCACACACAGAAGTCCTTGCTCGAGGTACTCTTGCATGGAATGGCCTTGACACTTACGTACACAACAACCCATACATCCAAACGTTGCACACACATACGAGTCATTGGTCCGAGCTGTGGCATATCATACACATAACTGCCGCAGGTCAGAAAAATGCCGGTTCTACGTGAACAAGGGAAGAACATCCCGGGCACATGCACAACGCCGGTCACGTGGAACTGTACTGTGTCCGAATGCTGCCAGTTAGTGTCTGCATGTTGTGGCCCTTGTCTTGCCCGTACTGACACGCACATGCTAATTAAGTCTACATAACTTCACTAGTGTTCAACTGTGATGAGTGTTGATTAGAATGACAAATCTTGTGCCTCAATGAGCATTGTCCGTAAACAGTGAGGGACTGACTGACGGATGTCACTTAGGGGTGAGTCCCCATTACCAGCTCCACCTCTGTGAGCCAGACATTGTGGTTGGGATAGTTGCTGCTAGACCTGTGCTCTTACGTGTCTTCAGCAATGTGAGTATGGTGTCCAACTTCTTGCCATGTGGATCAATGTGATCCATCACTACAGGCTGTGTCCACCCAGTTGAGTGTGAGTACCTAGGTATGCTAAGAGATGTTCTGTTGTCAAATGTAATGGGGGACACTAATTTAGGCCTGCCAACTACTTTGACATTTCACACACAGCCTTATTTCTAACATTGCGTGGGGCAAAGTTGTGAAATTGCTCGATTGTTGTTTCAGAGCAATGAGGCCACAGCTAGTGCACACATTCCCAGTCATCTCAGTGCTTCTGTGTGTCATGGTCACACATTTATTTATTTGAAAAGTTTTATAGAGCACGAACAAGACCCAAATGGGTATCAGAGCGCTGTACAGAGTAGTCTTCAGCCATTGTACAAAACATAATAAAGGAGGTAAGTGAGAGTACAAACTGTGGGAAAACATTCAAGAGTAACAAGTAGGGTGTATCAGAGGCGCCATATAGCACTCAGAGTAGAACATCATAGAATAGAAGGAATCAAGATGTGCGATGAGCATCAAGGAATATTAACAAAAGGGGATCAAGCAAAAATCAACAAATGATGCAGTTAAAGGAGCTATCGAGGACTGGGACAAAACAAATTATTTATTATTTTGAGAATTTGTAAAGCGCGACTGACACCTTGCAGGCTTCCTGGCGCTGGAAATTACTCTGTTAACGGATAACCGGGAGAACAGTCAGACGGACAATTTATTTGGGGAAGAGCCAGGTCTTGATACGTCTCCTGAATGGAAGAAGCTGTGATATCTGACGTATGTCAGTGGGCAGGCTGTTCCACAGCTTGGCCGCTGCAACACTGAAGGATCTGCCCCCTGTTCTGGTTCTGTTGAATCTGGGCACCTTTACCAGACAGGCAGAGGATGAACGTAGGTCTCTGGCAGGAGTGTACCACAGAAACAGGGCTTGCAGAGGTTTGGGTCCAAGTCCGTGCAGAGCCTTAAAGACAATGCAGAGGGACTTGAAGGCCACTCGTTGTTTTAAGGGTAGCCAGTGTAGCTCAGCCAGAGCCGCTGTGGCCGAGGCCCTCCTCGTCCAGCCAAGAGCCAGCTTGGCGGCGGCAGACTGAATTCGCTGTAGTCGGTCCATCATCGTGACTGGAGACTCCAGGAGCAGGGCGTTGCAATAGTCAAGGCGACTGAGTATCGTGCACCTGACTATCGACGCCCTGGCTTGTGCCGGGAGAAGAGGCATGATTTTCCGCAGTGATCGAAGCAGGGCTGTGCAGATCCCCACAGTTTTCATCACCTGGGTTTCCATACTTAATTTGTTGTTCAGCATGGCTCCCAGGTTGCGCACCGAAGGAACTGGCAGAGGTTTGTCTCTAAACTCCGGGGGCCAAAATTCATTCGGAAACTGACGGGGTATCTTAGTGCCTGAGCAAAACAGGACCTCCGTTTTAGCGGAGTTGAACTGGAGGGAGTTTCTGTGTAGCCAGCCAGCCGTCTCTCTTAGGCAGTCGTGGAAGGTGGAAAAAGGAATGGCATCTTCACCTTCCCACGAGAGGATGAGCTGTGTGTCATCCGCGTAATTTATTGTTTTGACCCCAAAGGATTGGATCAGTTTGATTAGCGGGATGAGGTACACATTAAAAAGGATGGGGCTGATGGAGGAGCCCTGAGGGACTCCCTGGGGTACTGGTGCAAAGGCGGATTGAAAAGGGGGAAGGGAGACAGCCTGTCTTCTGTCCCGAAGGTAGGAGTGAAACCAGAGCAATGCAGTGCCTTCCACTCCCACTTCACCAAGTCTCTGCAGCAGCCTACCATGGTTGACCGTGTCGAATGCGGCAGACAGGTCCAACAGTATCAATGCCACTGGCTGGCCCCTGTCTGCACGCATGCGAAGATCCTCCATGGCAGTTAAGACTGCTGTTTCGGTGCCGTGAGCAGGCCGGAACCCGAACTGGTGATCGTCAAGAAGGTTGTTTTGTTCTAGGTGGGCGGACAGGCACGAACTGACCCATCGTTCGGCGACCTTCGCTGGGAAAGGCAGCAGAGAGATGGGTCGGTAGTTGGAAAGACAGTCTGGGCTCAGGGAGGGTTTCTTCAAGAGAGGGGTGATTAGTGCCTGTTTCCAAGGGGTTGGGACAAAGCCACTGTGCAAAGACTGGTTGCATATTAGGCGCATGGTGTCAAAAAGTTCATTACCAAAATTTTTCCAGACTTTTGGAGGTAGGGGGTCGAGTGGAGAACCCGAGGTGATACCAAGCGCAAGTCTTTCAAACTCGAAGGCCGGGATTGGAGGAAATTCCCACAGTCTAGCCAAGAGGACAGAGCCTGGAGACGACAAGTTTCGCGAGCTGGTGTCTGGTCTCTGCGTGTTAGAAGTTTCTGAAGAGGGAGGTGTTTTCAGGTTGTGAATAATGGTGTTTATTTTATTAATGAAAAACACTGCAAGGTTGTCGCAGAGGGCTTGGGTAGGAGGCTGTGTAGAGGTGACACAGTCCGGATTGGTTAGGTTTTTGAGTATTTGAAAAATACTTTTTGAGCTGTTCGTGGCGTTGGTGATGATGGAGCAATAATGTTTAGCCTTATTTTGGGCGATGGCAGTTTTATATTCCCGGAGGTTTACTTTCCAGAGGGTTTTGTGAGTGTCAGAGTAACCCTGCCTCCATTTTCTCTCTGCTTGTCTGCATGCTAGTTTGAGAGCTCTTAAGGAGTCATCAAACCATGGGGTTTGAAAAAAGAAGGTAAAAAACATATGGAACATCAGTGAGAATATGACAAGAATTTGGTTATTAACAAAACACCTGAACATGATCAGTGTGATTAAAGTTCGTTCATTAGTAGTCTTTTGACCAGTTTTTTAAAGGAAGTAGTAGAAGGATTTGATCTGATCTCGAATGGTAAGGAGTTCCAGATTCTAGGAGCAATAACGGTGAACGCACGGTTGTACGATCTTTTCTTTTTGAATCTTGGCGGTTTCAAGAGAAGGGTGGATGTACTTCTGAGGGTCCTGCTAGAGCCTGATAGCTCAAGTTTATTTGTTAGGTAGTATGGGGTATTGGGGTGTATGGCATTATGAGTCGGACAAGCAATCTTGAGTCGGGTTCTGGCTTTAATAGATAACCAGTTTAGCTGCTGCAGGTCGGGTGAAATGTGATCACATTTCCTAGATCCCGTTAAAAGTCTGGCTGAAGCATTCAAGGTAGCTCTGAGTGGGGCTAAGCTGGCTTTGGGAAGTCCTGCTAGGGTCACCAATCCATATTCCAATCTAGGGATAATCAGGGATTGTACCGCCGGCCTAAAGTCTTTGCGGGGGAGGAATGGTTTGATTTCCTTAAGCGTGTTGAGTTGGAAATTGGCTCCCCTAGTAGTAGCGCTGTTATGTGCTTGCATATTTAGATGTTTATCCAATGTGACACCTAAAGATTTGGCAGAGTCTACAACATGAGGTGTGCAGTTCAGAGCAGTTAGTTGTTTAATCCAGTCAAGGGTAGGAGCTGAGTGATTAGGTGGGGTGATCAAAAGAAATTCAGTTTTGAGAGTATTAAGTAAGAGATGGTTTTGGGCTAGCCATTGTTGAGTTTGTGCAAGTGTAAAAGTTTTTATGTCCTCCTGTGATGAGATCTTCAGGTACAATTGCGTGTCATCCCCATACATGTGGTATTGAATGTTGGCTCTGTTCAGAATGACTGCAAGAGGCTCCATAAATAGATTGAAGAGAGTGGGCGAGAGCGTCGAGCCTTGGGGGACTTCAATTAGGACCGGGGTACTGGAAGCTAGGGCATGATTAACTTTGATCCTTTGCGTGCGGTTGTGAAGGAAGAAGGCAAACCAATTTAGTACCGGGCCCGACAATCCATTCTATTTTGTAGGAGATCAATCAAGTTTTCATGTTTGATGGTATTGAAGGCGAAGGACAGGTCTAGAAGGATCAGGAGACAAGGGACATTTTGGTCAAGGGCTCTCATGGCGTCATCAACGATGTGCGTTAGTGCCGTTTCAGTGCTGTGTCCTGTTCAGAATCCTGACTGGTGAGGATCCAGGAGATGATATTTCTCAATATGTTTGCAGAGCTGTGAATGAACGCATTTTTCCAGCACTTTCGCTAAAGTCATGCTGCTGGTGACACATGTGCACTGCTTTCATTTCCCAGGGTGTACCTTTTTTTGCAACCAATGCCCTTACATTCATCCATACTTTCATACTTGGATCGATTATGGACATGACACATCTGTGTGATTTTGAATGATTTATTCACATTCGGTGGAGTGTCGGACCTGGAGCAGTACATGGCCATGCAAACCCCATATTACATTGTAGCAAGTGGAGGGCCAGCCAGAGTCATTTAGGGATTGACAAGTACATAGGAAGAAGAAGAGTACAGTCCGCAGTCTGATTGCTGTGTCATTGTTAAGCAGACAAAATATGGCAGTCCATGTCGAGGTCCAAGGTGAGTGTTGCACGGTGTTTTGGGGGACAGTGGGAGGTGTTGTTACAGGGCATGATGTAGAGGGCAGAACCAAGCTGAAACAGGGCATATGGCGGAGAAGATTGCTACTGGCTCTTCTTAATACACATGTGGAATCACCCGCATCTTCGTCCTCTATGTCATCTGTCCGACATGAGGGTGCTGATATTTGGTCTGCAGCACTGTATGCCACTGACACATCAGGGGCCGGAGATGTGTGTGTGGAAGTACCAGCAGCATTCATTAGCGACTGCCTTAGTGGCAGCAATGCGATGATGAGGATCTGCAGGGCATGGAAGATACCAAAAACTTTTCGCTGGTGTGCATCTGTGGCAGCCATACTTTCCGCATGCATCGGCTCCATGTTCTCCATTGTCCTCAGCATCCGTGCCAACTCTCGGCTGACATTGCTGAGGGCACTCTGGCTTGACAGTTGTTCTCCTATCAGAACTATGACTCCAGCGGTGCCGGGCATGGAATGTTGGACATCATGGAGCGAACTGTGGGTGTCCTTTAGGGAGTGTAAGTGGTCCCTGATGTGACTTAGACACCCACGTATGTCATCTAGTTTGGCTGCCATGTGGCCGAACCCCACCCCACCTGTTCAGCCACCTCCTTCTGGCAGTCTAACACCTGGCCTTGGAATGCGATATGTTCTTCGGTGAGGTGCTGGGAGCCAGCCGTGGTGGTGGGTGCGTCCTGCTGTGTGGTCTGTGCAGGGGGTGGGGTCTCCTCGATGCAGCTGGGCTGCCCTGCTCCTGGAGATGGGTTGCCGGAGCTGTCCAAGAGCTGTTGGAGGGCGTCGGTGTTGATGGTGGGGAGGTTCTTTTCGTCATCAGTGAAGAGTTGTTGGGTCTGCTCTGCAGGAGGTGTTGATTGTCCCTCTGCAATGTGAATGTGAGATGCAGTTTAACATTGTGTTCACATGTATGTTGACGCATTGTTCAAGTTTACATACAGACTGCATGACAATGTACATTATGACTGTTTGGGAGGAGTTGACTATTTGATGCGGGACAGTAGACATTTGAACTACATCACGGATGTGAGGTTGTACACGTACATTATCATCTCACAGTTTCCTGCTATACCAGATGTGATTGGCCAGTTTCTATGGACAAGCGGAACCAGTCATGTACTCTGTTTTGTAGTGAAAGTGTTGCACTTTGTACCACATTGTCGTCAATGATGATATGCTGTTATTGCTATGTGTGTGTGCTGCCTTGTGGGAGAGTCGCCCCTGCAGCTGTTATTATGCTGCTCCTTCTCCCTTTCAGGCGGTGTGCCTTTGACTTCTGTGCTTCTACAGTGCTGAGATGTTGCAGACTTGGCTAATTTTGACTCTTGTGTGGATCTTGGACTCTTGGGCATGGTTTATCCGCAGATGTGTTGTTGACATCAGGGGTTGTTTGTGCACATGGATGTGTCAGAGTGTGACCTGCTCCTTTCAGGATGTGCTCCACACTCAGCCACCTCAGTGTTGTGGCGTGCACCATGTCATGATAATTGGACTGCAGCCATGTTATTTTTCATGCAGTGTTACCTGCATTGTCAGTGTGGCTCACAGATATGCAGCTTTGCTGGTTTTATCACGCGTTCATGGGTTGGTTGTGAGATTGGTGCTGTGTGGGGAGGGACCCCTTTGTGCCCATAGTGGACGTGGGCCTACTTGATGTTTGCATGTGTGCTGCAGTGTACCAAGTGGATCAGGGACATGATCCAGAGTCATTGTGGGTGTGCAGTGTACTCTACTTAATTGTGCATGTGTGCTATTGTGCCCATCTCCCCCGTGCCCCCAGGCCCTGTTTGGTACTCATCCTGGTGCTGTTGTGTCAGGTCATGTCGAGCAGTGTCCGGACCCCCAACTCCTGCCAAGGTCTCCCCACTGATGACTGTGGACACCATTTCCCCCATCTCATCAAGCTCCTGGTGTTCCGCTGGGCTGCAACCTCCAGTCTGCATTGCTGCCTGATGGTTCTCAGCGAGTTTCTTCTTGATTTTGCGCTTCGCGTCATTCCAGCGCCTCTTGACATCTCCAATTGTCCTCCTCCTTACTCCGACTGCATTCACCTTGTCCAGGATGGCCTGCCATATTGCATTTTTATTTTCCATTGACACGTTGGAGGTGACGAACAGTTGTTGGTGGTGTTCTATCACCTCCGTGATGATGATCCTGCTTTCCTGCGGAGTGAACCTCGTCTTCCTCGTCTTCTTCTCCTTGCCCTTCCGTGACCCCGAGGTCCCAGGATGGTGCTCCTGGGGGCTTGTGGGGTTCTGGTCATCCTCTGTACTTGGTCCGGCTTCCTCCATGGTGCTACGCAGTTGAAATTATTTTGTTTGTATATTTTGGTGCTTTTATAGTGCATTTTCCCACATGACGCTTGGGAATTGCAGGCCTGTCGCTGGTTATCGCTGATGTTTGTATCGCAATTTACCACATCGCAACTTTTTTCGCTTTCGTGTTTCGCATTTTTTTCGGCCTCAAGTTCATTTTAACGCGGTCATTTGACGCGTTGTCGTGAGACTATATTATGGTACTGCCGTGTTGAGAATGCAACGTTAACACGGCGTTATTTTCCCGCGATATACTGCGATATGCAAAGTTGCGTTAAGCTAATTTTGCGATAATTATCACATGTTCTTGAGAATATCCCCTCTGGAGTACATGTGCATGTAACTTTTGTGAAGTACAAAAGACATGCCATTTGGAATGTGTTTTTATCTGCATACCCCTCCTGGAGAGTAATAAAATGGTGAAGGTGGTGTTGGTCTATTACCTTTACCAGTGGGTGTTTTCCTCTCTTTATGCCAGTGTTCCCCTGTTTCAGTTTCTACTTTTGCAGTGTGCGCCCTATCAACCATACTGTCTTTTCCTCCGCTCCAAGCCATCGGATTAGTATGTGCACATTTAGTCCAGGTTCTCCTGCCTTGGTAGGGCTGGCGGTCAGTAAGTACTCTTCTCTGTTATTCTGAAACTTCGTGCTTCTGCTAACCTCTTTGGTGTGGGCCTTGGGATCTGCAGATCGATCTGTTGGGAATGCACTTGTCCAGCTTGAGCGTTAGAGCATCCTCTGTGGCTCTTTCTGTAAAATTCTCCATTTGCTGTACAAGCTTCTGAAAAGTACATGGAGCTGCAGCCTATATATTCCTCTAATGTTCGCCTTCTTTGTGAACCATATCTGCGAGCGTCTGCTGTACTTGGCTGTTAATAGGTTTGAACTAATATATAGGATCGTCATGTCTATACTTTCCTTCCTTGTCGGCTTGGTGAACGGTTGTATCAGCTGTCTTGTTATACAGCCTCTTTTTATTTTATTGGTTTTAGATCTGGGCTGTTGCACTTCATCTGCAGCGGTCTGCTTCTCTCCTTTCCCACCCCAATATGTTGTTAGCTCTTTACCGGACAGTATCTGCAGCCACCCTCAGGTGATTCTTCCTGAGACATTTAAGCTCATGTAAAGTATTTACTGCTGTCTACTTATGATTTTTAGGTCGAGCCTGGGCAACACGTACTGCAAGGCATGCTGTATTGAGGTATGGCATAGAAGCTCTACCCATTTCCCGCCCATCTTTTCAATTGGCTCCTGTTACTGCCCTTGTGGAATCGTTGCTTTTATTTTTTTTTCCTGTTGCCTATATTAGCTGCTTGAGCTAATCTACGACCACTGGCTTTATTTTTCTCACTTGCTAATCTAGGAACTGAAATGCATCTTGGGAGCTACTTTGTCATCGGTAGGGGCATGCCTTTCAGCGATCTTCTATGCAATGCCTTTGCATGTCTATCTACCTGTACCTGCCTGTCTAAGCATATGGGCTGGATTACAGCATTCTACCTACTCACCTGTCCACTGCTTGTCCATACTAGTGACAGTGAGTGCAGATATTTGCCTTTACTTTCCACACTTGGTTGCCTGAGATACTGTATCGTATTAAAGGATTGCAGGCGCTTCTCCCTTTTACCTTACAGCACAGGTGCAAACAGTTGCAAATCTTTTCCTGTCCCCATTTCTCCTGACTGTTTATGTCTGGTTCTGCAATTGGTTGTGTTTTTCACCAGTGCCTAGCGTCAGCCAGAGTTCACTGCTCGCTCTGCGATGCATGCTGTATTAGGGTATGCACTAGAAGCCCTGCCCACTCTCCGCCCATATTTTTAATTGTCTTGTGCCATTGTCCTTCGTAAACGCTGGCTTCCGATTCATTATGAGGCTTGTAAGTCCCTCCTTGGTACTACTTTGTCTCCATTTGTTACCACCCATAAGAACTGAACCTTTTACTGGTGTTGTTACATGCTCTGCTTTATAAGTTGGTGAGCACTGTTTTGCTTAATGCTCTTCCCCTATTCCACCCACGACATTGCAGCACGCCGCATGCTTACTGTATTCATTTAAATTACTACGCGGTCCGCTTTAACTATAGCGGACGCAATTATTTAGTTTACTGCACGGTCCGCTTTCAGTTTAGCGGCTGGGCTTATTTAATTATTTATTTTACAAGCGGTTGCTTTCACATTAGCGGCCACGCTTATTTATTTTATTATTTAATAGCGCAGGCCACTTTCACTTCAGCTGCCGTGCAGAACGTTTCTTAATTATTTTATTTTTGCTTTTTGTGAAAGTGCACCATATGCGCTTTCACTGTAATATTGTCCGTGCCCCTTTGTTTAGACGCTGCTCACTATAACCTGAATACGGTGAGCAGCGTCTAAAGAAATGGGCACGGACAATATTAATGTGCTCCCAAATTTGTGAAAGTTTGAGCTATTGGCATTAAAAAAACAATGCCTCATATAGGTGTTGGGTTTAAAACGCATAAATAAAAGGCATTGTCATTTACAATGCCAATCGCTTAAACGCTCGCAAAAGGGAGACCTATTGCATTGAAAATGCTTGTTTTAAGCTTCCCACCCAAAGCACTTTTAACAAAATTACTCAATGCCCAGTGGCCCACCATGACAAGGCAGAATGCTCGCCTGTCTTTTCTTTACCATATTTATATGCCAAAACTTCAAAGTGGGGGGTTGTTTTGAAAAATATTCAATCAATGTCCCTGAAGAAGTGGTGAATTTCCTCAAATGTGTGCAGGACAGAAATTATGTATCCCTGTTGTGGACCGCTAAATTGTGGATGATAGGGCAGAGCAAAAAAAACACAACTTAAACATACATGTTGCTGGAAGGCCAGCCTTCATAGTGTGGAGCTTCAGTTTCCATTGTGCAAAAAACTCTGTCCTGGCTAGCCTGTCAAAGACAGTGAAGCCAGCTGAAGATCTGCCACCAGCCACTTTTAAATGAGGTGGAGTGAAGTGAGTTGCAGGACAATCACCAATATTCAATGAATGTTCCATTCAGTGCTTAATTTGAGCTGTTAGTTGCAGGTGGGGCTCACTGGCACTGGTTTGGGGTCCAGTACTTATTTTTCCTCAAGATACTTTAATCCATGAAAAAAAGAAAGAAAAACATAAAAGGAGAAAATAAGGGGTAAGAAAAAGACAGAAAAACAAGGTAATGGAGGATGCAGGGATGAGGTGAATTCAAGATGGCACAGCACCTCAACTTTCGGTAACGCTGACCATGGGCTTCTGAGCAAAACTTTGGGCCCCATCTCTTATTCTTTCACACATTAAGCACTGGTCCCGTTACTGTCCACCTCTAAATTATGTCCGTTGCTTTCCGTGTGTGCTTACTCAGCAATGTGTCCTGGCGGCTTCTTGGGGTAGCCTTTGAGGGTGCAGAATCTTTCTAATGAAATAGGAGTGGACAGGAGAGTGTAGCAACGTGAACCAAAATCTGTCTAGATCAATCATGAACCACAACTGAAGGAAACTGGTACTCTATGGACTTCTTGATAACTCCGTACATGAGACATACAGCAGAGAAAAAAGCTGCAAACAAGACAATTTTTCTGATGGTTGTTGAACAGTATGCACAGATTGTGCCAACCTTTTTTTCAGGATATGTAAAATAGACACTTATTGTTATCCATGAAGGTAATTAACCACATCTAGGAACCTCAAGGTCAGGAAAACCCCTTTAGCACACTGTCATTAATCTGTCATGTGAAAGAGTCCTACGTATAGTTAAATAGACACTCTGCTGAAACAGTCCTGTCCAGTTATTTCAAATAAAAGAAACATTTTTAGTTTTAAAGAGCACCTTTGCATCAGAGATTTCAATTGTTGTGCAGATTTACCTACAATTCTGTGGATACTGCACGAACTTGGCCTCTTTCTGAGATCACTGGCCATTAATTTATTATTCATTTCCAGATTAATATAGCGCATGCTTACCAAAGGTATGGATACGCTTTCCATGTTAACAATAAACGCGAAAATGGGTTTTACATAAAAAGGGAGGTGGCAATCGCCGAAGAGGCACACAAACAGGTTATTATGGTATAACTAGGTAAGTGTACAGGGGGAATGGTGGAGGAGGATGCTTGGATGGTGGAAGGACTGTTCGTAGGTGAGCAAGGACGTGGGAAGAGCATGTATCCTTACGGCTAGAGTGGTCGACCTCGAAGTTGTGGAACAGGGTTCGAGTCTCGGCAAGGACCATCAACATCCTATGATTCTTGGCAAATCACTTAATCTACACATGCCTAACAAAAAAATAGAATGTGCTAATCTGTAACGAAACTGGTGCTCATATAAAGCGCCTTGATACCCGATTTCTTGGGTCTATTTCGCGCTCTAGAGAAGAAGGAGAGTAGAGAAAAAGGACGAGGGGGGCAGGTCAAACTTTAAAGTATATCGATCAGCTCTGACACTGATGTTTTACAATGTAGAGTTTCTGGGTCAGGTATAGCTAAACAGGTGTGACTTTAACAAATGACAGAACAAAAGAAGGGTTCGAGCAGTTGGGATTTCAGTAGGCCGGGAGATCTAGAAGGTGGGGGCTGCTCCTGAGAACGAGAGTTAACAAGCATGTGAGGTTCGGAATAAGGGTGTTTCAAGTGAGTTTTATTTACTTACAAGATTCCTGGTTTCTCCTGTTGTCTTGAGTAGGTTGATTAAATAGGACGTGACTTTGAAATGGATTGCTTTGAAGGCTAGACAGCCCAGCCTGAAATTCATTCTGGCCTTGATTGGAGGCTAGTGCAGTTCAGTGAGTATTGGGGAGATGTGGATGAATTTCATGGTTAAGAAGAGTAGTTTGAGGTGACAAACATGACAGCTTTTATTGGTGTGAGGGCAAATTGAAATGCCCCTGCTGGAACCGTACTGGCAAAGCCAAATCAAGAAGGTATCAAAGAATGGACACCAGATTTCATGTGATCTGACTGTAGGATTGTTTTCAGTTTTTTCATTATTTGAAGTTGGGAATGAGCGCTTTTCATAACTTTAATGTTATTGTCTCCAAGGTTGCTATTTCAACATAAGATGAAAGTGTTAGTCGACAACACCTCTTGATTAGGTAATTTGAGAACCTGAACACCATCCTATTAAATAAAAATGTGTACTGAGAAGTAATCCTGAATTCTTTGAGTAAGTGAGAAACCTAGACCTTCCTCAGTTTAAGTGTGACTTCACATATTCATTTACAACCAGGAATGCGAGATTCCTTAAATATAGGAGTAATAAGGCCAATTAGTGGTGCATAAAACCTTGGTAAAAGCAATGTCCAGGAACAAACAAGTGCAGAGTTTTCCGATGATATTAAAATAATTGTGATCCTCTACAAGGGAACAATGATTTTTATGGTCCCCTAACAAGTCAGGCGAGTGAGTCGAAATCACTGGTGTTTGCAGTGCATGACCCGTGTGTTTCTAAGATGGGAATTTGATTAAACGGTTATCGAGGTAATTACCTTCTGCATCACTAGGTAGAGGAGAACAAAAACGAGCGTGCCCTTAGTGAATGCCATTTTTGCTGGGCTAGGACCAAAGGCAGTTGAACTGGCAATTTGTTACCTCAGACTTTCTGCAAATGATGCTTATTTTTATATTCAAGTGAGTGTCCTTGATGTCAGCAGAATCAACTGGGCATCAGTTCTTTAGACCAGGAGAGGATGTGTTCATTTTTTCTTATTTGTCAATGTGTTAATTTGTCAGAGGTCCAAAATAGTTTCTATCTTATTATTTTTCATCAATAATTATTGGTATATAAAAAATCCCTGGCATTTTTGGGGTCGGATGTATGACTGTTTTTAACGGTTGCAAACAGAAAATCTGGCCTTTTGCGACTGCTAAAATGGGTTGTAGCATGTACAAGCCCTATTTTGTGAGTCGGTAACCTATTACCGACTCGCAAAATAGGGTTTGCGAGTCCCTATTAGGAAAGGGCGTGCCAAGGGCGCCCCTTCCTAATAACGATTTACACTGGTATGTACGATTGTTTTACGACCGCAAACGCAGTCACAAAGGGAAGGGGTCCCCAAGGGACCCCTTCCCATTTGTAAATGTATATGTGAAAATATATTTTTCTTTTAAACGTATCCTGTTTTCTTTTAAGGAAAACGGGCTGCATTTGAAAAAAAAGTTGCTTTATTTAAAAACCAATACAGACATGGTGGTCTGCTGTCCCGAGCAGGCCACCATCCCTGTGGGTCATTTCCAATGGGTCGCCAATTGGGGCCTGTCTCATGAATATTGATGAGACAGTCATTTGCGACAACATTGGGAATTGCTAAATTTGTCTGAGACACATTAATACATTCCGTTTTGTGAGTCACAATTTGCGACCCAAAAAACTGAATGATCGTACAGCTGGCCCCAAGTTTCAGCTTTAACACACACGTAAACAATAAAATACCACTAACATAAAAATAAACTGACAAGGGGATTGGAGTAAACACGTACGGGACTAGGAAGGCTAACACCAATACAAGGGAGAAACAAGGGGTATAAGCAATCACTGGAACAAGGAGTTACATACATGTCACCAAGACACACACCAACATCAGATTAGAACTACTACTGCTTTTGGATGGAAAGGATATACTCTAGAACTGAAAAAGATATGCACACTGATGTGGAGAATGGCAATACTTGGTCACAAAGAGAAATTAATGAGAATGTTAGGCACATCTACAGCCAGACAAGTAAATTGGTCACCAGCAGTGGACAAAGGTATAGTGTACATTGGGATAAGGCAAAAACACAAAGGGACAGGGAGAAACATGACAAGGCACTTGGTGAGCAAAACTTTCAAGCACGGTGGAACAAAGGAATAGCAACTCACTACCTAACACAGAGAGAAACAGACTTCAGCACAAAGAGATATGAACAGCACACTGATACTTGCAGAAACGCACCCTACGATTAAGACACTCTTCTACACAAGGAGGAAGAACACGCAGATAATAAATCAATATTAAACTATGCTAACTTGTATTTGGTAAGACTGTATAACAAAATTATGACAAGAATGCATCTTCACTGATAACTAAACTCAATTCAGTGGTTACAGAGATACCCAATTCTGCGATTACACCAACCAAAGTCTCTAAATTCAGCAGAGATATTTAGATTACGGCTTTGGAAGTGGAAAATGGGATACCTAGGTAGATGTACAGAATTAGTGAATAAGAAGTATAGGAGGAACTCACGCCTGGTCAGTAAAGATCAGTGTGGCACGAGAAGATGCATTGGGACCAAGAAAACTCATATGCCAAGCAATAAAGTACACAAACACTGGGGATGGAAACTTCTCCAAACAGAAGGCAAAAACCTCACAACTCAAACTGGAGTGAGTGAGGCAGACCGTGAAATACTGAAAGAGGAAAAATCCTGGAGAACTATAACAGAGAGCATATGTACCTGAGACAAGAAAGCCCTGGAACATAGTACCAGCATCCAGACTTGTAGACAGGGAGCATACTGACCACCTCGTCACTGGTAGGTGCTTCTTAGTTGCTACCAGGTTAAGGGGAATGGTCTGTGGTCCAATCTCCACGCCACTATGGCTCTCTACATTCACCAACAGCTTAACAACACTAGTGAAGAGGCTATGGGACAGCAATTCCTGGGAAGCCACTGCAGAAAATTGTGCAACAAGTGTGGGTAGCTCAGTACCATCAAGAACTAAGAGGAACCAACTTAAACCCACCCCTAGATGGAAGGGCATGATATACCTACCACGACTTGTGATACTTTCACAAGTTGCTAGAAAGCTGCATGATCAGACTCCTACCGAAGTACCCCACCCCTAGCAGATAAGAGTGAGAGAAATTGGGAGTACATGATTAACAATAGCAAGAACGCAAGATCAATTTAGGAAGACACTGGCAAAGAGAACTAAGGAAACACGATTAGTGAATAAAATGCTACCAGCATCCAACAGCAGTAGGAGCCTAATTGTAAGACTAGACCTCTACAAGTGACTGCATAGTGATGCAACCTATTACCATGCTCTGTAAGCCACCGTATAGTGCCGAGCAACAAATAAAACAAATTAAGCTATGTAAAAACATTAATTATATAGGCCATAGCTAAGGTGGCACAGCCTCCACACAGGTTAGTAACACTTGTGATAGACTGACATACTGACTACAGTTCAGAGCCACAAAAGCTACATAGAGACTGTGCAAACTAACCAGAGTTCCGACACACAGTCTCTATACATACAAACCACAGCTCCAGCCTTTAAAATGACAGGCATCAACAGACCGTTCGCATACCCACCACCGCTCTGATCAACAGACTGAAAGCTATGGACAGACCGTACACACACCGACCACAATTCGAGACATACACAAATAAGCAAAGCCCGCGCCAAACCGTGTATATCTTGGCCAAAGCTGCATCACACAGCTATAGCAGACCATGCACATGCTTACCAAAGCTTCAAAACAGAATGAAAACTATAGGCAGACCTTACATATACGGGTCAGGTCAGAGTGAATGAAAACCATGGCAAGACCGCGCACATATGCAGCACGACTCAGAAAGACCGAATACAAGCTATGGACAGACCAAACGTGCAGACAACAGCTCCAAAAATCACAGAGCGAAAGCAATGGACAGACTGCACACATATTGACCAAAGCTACCACACAAAGAAGGAAAGCTCTGGACAGATGTACATATACTTACCACAGCTCCCACACAAAGAAGGAAAACCATGGGCAGAATTCACATACTGGACACCCTTTAGGCCCATTTAAAGAATGCATGGGCCGAGTGCAATTAGGATCATGGCTCAAATACAAAGAAAGTAGGTTACAGACTGCACACACTGACCACATCTCAAACACAGAAAGAATGCTAAAAGCAGACAGTGCACATAGGGACCCTTATCAGATACTAAGAAACAAGCTATGGACAGGCAGTACATATGCTGAATAAAGCTCGGGGCGCAAAAGGGGCACCGGGGATATACACTCAGGACACACACATGCAACAAACAAAAGAAAGCTGCTCTGGACAGTGTTTGCACATAATGATCACAGTTCGTGGAGGAAGAAGGGAAGAACTGAACAGGCAGGGCACACAGCCCTGAGGCAGAAAGGGAAGCTTCGGACCAGCTCTGCACAATAGGTCATGGATCGGAGACAGAAGGAGAGCGTTATCAGTCCCAGCCTGGAAGGAGTACAGGGGATTCCAAGGCACAGCTGAGATGTTGTAAACAACAGACATCTTGTGAGTATGGGCATTACACGTATCCACATTCTGAAGTTATTCCCCCAGCACAGATCCTCCTTACCTTGCGATGGCCCACCTCTCCCTTCTCGAACATCATCTTCAGGTTGGTGAGGGGCATGTTGTACTTCTTGATCTTGGGGGACGGCTCCCCACCCTCCCCGTGGGCTGTGCTCCTGTCCTCTTCCTCCCATCCTTCGTGTGGTCCTCCATGCCTTGGCTGAATGATGGCGAGCTGGGGTAGATGAAGTGTCTACAGGCTCCGGCCTCAGGGCTGACTGTGGCTCTCGGGGTGAAGCCCGCCGAGGGGTAGTGGCTGTTCTCGCAGGGCGTCTCGGAGCTGCTAATCCTCAGCTGGACCTCGGAGGGGACAATGCGGTTACAACTTACACACACAGCTCATTAACAAGGGTCTTTACTGTATTTTAATTCTGTGTTTACCAAGGGCCGAAGCTGGTGGAGGGGGGCAGGACTGCACAGGGATATTTAGTGACGCTGTGCGGCAGCCATCGTATCAGCTGCGCACGTCGTCCTGCTTAGTAGGGAAACAAGCATTTGCAATACAATAGGACTCAAATAGTGCTCATAGTCTAAATAAAACATACTGTGCAACACTCGAAGTAAAGGGGCCAGTAGCCTTGGAAGGATACAAATGACGACATGGTTGTCATGAGGAGGGACTAACAAGCCTAAAACCAATTGGAAGGCAGCATTTAGGCACTAAGCCAATGAAAAAGATGGGCGGAGAGTGAGCAGAGCTACCACGATGCTTCCACTCTATACTGAATACTGCATGCCTCGCATAGTGAGCAGCTCATGCGCGCTGCCGCTATAGGCTCGACTTAAACAGTAGGTGGGTTACCATGGGGTCGGTGGTTGTCCCACTTCCACCCCAGTCAATTGACAGCTCATCAGCTTGGCTCTAAATGAACCACTAACTCTCTTCAGGTTGGAAAAAAAAAGAACATTTTTGGGCGATACCTTTCGAATGGATGCTGCTTTCAGTGGAAGTTTGCAAACACTTTTTGGTGTATTTCTCTTACGGGCGTCTTGGCACTATAGATCCTTAATAGTCGTCATCATTAGCATTTTCTCTGCCAAAGAGTCATTCTCTTTGATAAAGCATGCTACTATTTTAATCCAATAATTTAGTGTTCGGCTTCTTTTAATGCATTTGAGATGTTTGAGTCGTTTAAGAAGTAGGGTTTGCCCTATCATTTGCAAGTACGTAGCTGCTGAGGTAAAAAATTGTTCCCTTGAAATCAGACAACACTCATCGATAGCAGTTTGTGTTAAGAGCAGCAGCGCATTGCCAAATAGCCATCTAAATTTGTGAAACTTGATTGTTATGATGGTCAACCCCCATTCGTTACCTTTATAATTTGAAACTCATGATCTCATTTTTGTCAAAGTTATTGGGGTTTGAATGTCGACACATGTAGAACACTACCCTCCCCAAAAATATAGCAAAATAATTGAAATTGCACACACGTCTTAGATGAGTATCACCTACCACTAATCTAATTGAATTTGGTTTGCTAATTTTTTTACTACTTTGTCGTGGCTAATATTTTAGGTGAACACGTTCAAATTTGTCTTTACTTCTAAAAAGACATGCGCACCTTTTGTTTTTCTTTTTAAATCTATCAACATTGTGTTTTCCAAATCACTTCCCATACAGATGCAAAATCCCAATTTCCAGAAACGTCGCCATTGTGGGGGTTCCCTAACTAGTGATACTAAAATTTGTCTGGCGTTTTTGTGGCAGTCCCCAGTGCAAAAAATCTCTCTCCCGAAATGCAAAACAATGCATTTCGGAAATGGAACTATTAGTAGAAATGAAGTCTAATTACTCAGCTCCTGAATATTCTGCTGACTTAATCACAGTTTTTTTAATCCTTCATACATACATACTTTCCCAAGAGCTTACTATTCAGAACAGAAATCAATTATCTATGGATATTTTTTGGGTTAAGTGCTGTTAACCACCCAAAGGAGGCCTAAAATTGTTGATTAAGTGGGAGCTAATGAGTGAATGGGAAGCGCCAGATGTAGTGTCCCATGTGTCCCAAGCAAATCTTCTGTGATGATGTCATATAAATAATCACACTAGAGGTTCTAAGTGATGTCAAAGCCTTGGGCATGAACAAATCCAGAACTTGGGTGTAAAGGGCATGCTGGTCTTAGGCATTTGACCGGCAAGACTAGAATAAATCTTAGATTTGCTGCTCCTGCAATGAGATTATCTGAATGCCAGGGTGAAAAGGTGCACCTGAGGTAATCCTTTTCAAGTCTTAGGTGGAGGGGTAGCAAATTCTAGATGAAGGCACCTAGGTAAGAAGTAAGCACCTACCATATAATTTGTATCTGAATTACTGGCCTCTATCAGCTGACCTGAGAGACTCTGTGACATAAGTGAACAGTCTAGCAATGCAGTCCACATTCTGATGGATACTTCTTACCTCAGATTCATCACCTTGTGAACTCTCCACCAGGCTTCAGACCAGATACATGAACTTTTCAGCAGTACCTCTGCATGCTGTTAGGTGGCGTTGTGCGGCTCTGCACCAACAATGTTCCACTCTGGAAGTGATGTGTAGAGCTGCATATAAGCTCCACTGATGCGCGCTGATGTCACTTCCTTTTTTTACTGCACATTAAGACGTGGATCAGGAGCCTCTTCTTGGTGTTTTCGCCGAGAGTTTTCCTCACAAATTCTCCAGTGTGTAAGGGAAATGTCACCTCCTAAAATGGCAGGGTTCAAACCGTGCTGGGACTTTACCAAACAAATTTCTGTGACCCACCACACAAAGTCTGTTTCTGGTTCCTGGGGTGTAGGAAGGTGGAATCTGACTATATGGTTGCCCCCACTTTTTTCCTGGTGTTTGAATGGTTTTTGACTAGTCTGGCTGGGATCCTGCTATCCAGGACCCCAGCCTATCTGCTTACTCCCTAAAATAATGATGTGCATACTAGATGCACTAGTGATTGGATACTGTGGTACCTTGTGAGCCCCTAGTATATGGTACCTTAGGTACCTAGGGCATTGGTACTTCACAGGACTACCAGGGGCTGCAGCATGTATTATGCCACCCCTGGGAAGCATTCTCAATCTGACACCACAGGCCTGCTACTGCAGCCTGTGTGAGGTAGTGTTAGCACTCCTCACTGAGGTATAGGTTTCTATATCTCACCATACACACACATATGAACCTATCAGTCACCCCTATGGTAGGCCCTATCAATCCCAAGGGCAGGGTGCGTGGTTTACTATGTGAGGGGGTGCTTCTGCCTGAGCAGGACCCCTCTGCAGCTGGCAGAGTCTATTCTCTGCTGCTGTTTGTGGATGCGGTTAAACCATATACTCTTAAGTGCATTATAACCTCCCGGTTAATGCTAACTTTGGAATGACTGCATCAAAACATGTCGTGTTTGGTGTCAAACGTTTTGGAATCATACCCCCACACCAGTAACTGGTGTGGGAGTATGATCCCACCCTACTAGAGGGGACGACATGTACCCACTGTACCAAACGGTAGAAATCTTCTAAAGCCCTGGCATCACAAAATGGATGCCACCAGCACAGACACCGGGCTGCCCTCCTGCTGCTGACCGAAACTCGCAGTGGAGGGAGCTCAACAAAGGGTTTCCTGTCACAGGGAGGTGTCACAACCTTCCAGACAGGATTTAGTGTATTGGAGCTGGGTGGGTACACTCTTAGAGTGCCTTTGAAGTCCTGCACTGGGGGAGCAGTAGGCTCCTCTGTGCATATGCCAGCTCAAACCGGTTCAGGGGCCTCTGCCCCTGTCCTGGCGCGAAACTGGACAAAGGGAAGTGGGTGTAACCACCCCTACCCTGGCCCTCCTAGAGGAGTGGCCATAGAGCTAGTCCCTCCCATCTTTACAGTATAAGATACCAAATATTGCCAATGCAATTCAGATTACACCTGGACGACGCTCTACGAAGAAGAATCCGGTCCCTTCAACGTTCTACTACCTTTAGAAGACTGAAGGATCTCCCTTGGAGCCAAGGAGTGGCTCCCCTGCTTTGCAGGCACCTTAAGGACTGAACAACGGTTGCAAACTTTACCGCTCCCACCGGAGCCCGAAGTCCCTGCGTCCCCTGAAGTCGATTTCCTGACCTCTCTACGGCCATTTTGAGTCCCCAGCGAAGCTGTGGCGTCTGGACCCCACGAGTGACGAGGAACGACAATACCAGGGAACCGTGCACTGATTTCGAGTGCAAGCCCTGAACGACAAACTACAAATCTGTGCTTTGGACCACTTAATGTCCAAGTCCCGAGCAGGTACTGAACCAAAGATCAGCAGCCTACCCCGTCCCGAGTGACCGTGGGCTGTTGCTGAAGTTTTCCTGCAAAGGCGTCTTCGCGGTTGCTTGCCCGTTGGCTAGTAGCCCTCCTGAAGACATCCTCGACTATTCCAAGGGCTGGCCTGGTTGCTCTGGGCCTACCCTCACTTACCCTCGCTGGGTAAGTCCCTCGGACCTTGCTGGTCTGAGCCATCCACCATCTTCACTCTACACGAGACTTGCAGTTGCCAAGGTTTGTTGGCTCCAATCCGAGTGCCGACACCGCCAACAGCTGCAGACGTCATGGGACCCTCCAGCTCCAGCTGCTGATTGTCATCGATCCCTCCTGGACGACGTGGGCGAAGAGACAAAACACCATCAGCGACGAAAGCGACGCGACAGTTGTGGTCATCTATCCTGAAGGCCACCGGTCACTGGCAAGTGACTCTGAACTCTGTCCCCTCAATTTCCAGGTCGCCTGCAACTCCAATCCATCGTTGGAACCGAACGGACACCTCTCTCGACGACACAAGCAGCAAGAACACCTCGATTCCCATTGAAATCAGCATCGCGACCCGACACCAAAGGACACCTGTGCACCCGGACTCCCTGGGTGAGGTAACTCTGGCATTACGGTGCCCAAGTGTGCATTGGCTATCGAAATACTTACCCTGTAAGTTGTGTGCTTGTTGTCCACTCAGAAGTGCCCTAGAACTTTAAAATACAAATCGCAACATTTTTGCATTGAAGTCTATGAGAAACTCGCGTGCGTGTTTAGACACTGCACGCGCCTCCTGTGGGCTAGTTACTTACCTGAAAACACTACAGCATTGAAGCCCCAGCGATTCCCAAGGCCCTAGGCCTCTTCATTTTGCTTGTCGAATTTGTTATACCATTTACTTAGTATATGGTCTGGTACGCCCCTAGGGCTACAGTGATTTATGTGCTTAATTTGTTGAGAAATGTTGATCTTTTAAATGTCTACCTGGGACTAATCTCATAAAGAGATTAGTAGAGTATATTTAGTAATAAATACATATATATTTCATATATATACCTGTGTGGTGTCTTTTCATTTGGTAATTCAAGAGATTATAAGGTAAAACAAGCTGCTTTACATTCCTCAGAGACTTAGCCTGAAGGCTGCTCTCCACAGCTACCACTAGGATAGCTTTCTTTTAAAAGGTTCTCTTTAAACCTATCTACCAAGAGTCGAATTGGACTGGTGCAAGGTGGCCACTAGAACTAGTGACCAGCATATGCCAGGCCAACTTCTCACATGGGGTCAGATCATGGCTTTAAGGTCTGTGGTGACTGTGGCCAAATGAACCTGAAAGCTATATGACAAAGTGTGAGGAGGTCTGTCCTGGTCCCCGAGCTGTATCTGCAATCCCTGATTTGGTTTCACTTTCCGAGGACCGGAGTCAGGATACGACCCGGAAAGAAAACAAACACTGTGACCTTTCTTTGGATGCAACACCCCCTTGTCATGTGTTGAGGGACTGGACGAATCCAGAATTGGAAGGAGGGGTCGACCCCAGAGGGATTTCTCCAGTGAGAGAGAAAAAGGACCATGGAGAGACAAGAGAGGAAGTCGTGAAGGCGTTGGAGGAGGGAGGAACAAGAGCGAGTGGAGAAGTAATCCATTCCGTTGGAGAAGAGGAGGTCTGAGAAGAAGGTGAGGTGGAGGACGAATCCGAGAAGTGGAGTGTCGGAGTGGTGGAGCCCTCTGGAGGATGCGTAAGTGCGGCCGCAACTCTGGAGAGTTGCGACAGAGCGGGTAAGTCAAGACGGGACGGGTGGGTAGCAAGTTAGAAAAACATGTCAGAATGGGAGAGGGGAGCACAAATGTAAAGGCAAAAGCACTGATTACCCATCCCTCACCTAGCCATGACCCAAAGCACCTCATCACTGTCCAATAACAAAACTGCACTTTTGCATGCAACGCCAATATCTCGGACATACAGATATGGGATAGAAACTGTTCCCCTTGTGATCCATGTGTGGGGAAAGAACCTGTGGGATATACCGTCAGGAGAGGGAAAGTCAGTTCCTAGTGTTTTTGGCTTCCCCTCAATCCCGGTACACCAAACGGGTGTGGTGAAGGGTAGACGTCTCCCCTGATAAACCCTATCACTTACTGCTCCTTCTTGTCTTCATTTCCGAGCCTTTTGGAGGTGCCAGCGAGAGAAGACGGACGGAAGAAGGAGAAGGACTGAAGCAGAGAGAAAAAACCCTGTGAAAACCCAAGGCGACCTTTACGTTTTTGTTGAACCCCTGAGAGGATTATTAAAATCCACAACCAATAAAAAATATATGCAGCCTCCGTGTCTGTTTATCCGGCCGCGCTCCCACAAGTGGTGTCAGAAGTGGGTTCCGGAGACATGGAGGCCGTGATCACCAAGATGGCAGAAAGCCAGGAGAAACTATAAAGGGTCATCGAAAAATTCTTGTCAGTAGCTGAAGAAGCCCGGGGAAAGCTACAGCAGGCCCTAATAGGCCAAATCCAGACCAAAGAAACTGCCATGGGGAAACTGGCAGAAACCATAGGACTGCAAAGGGGCCACTCTCTTTTCCCATCCCTTGCCATGCAGAGATATGTGAGTGGGGAAGACCCTGACTATTTTTTCAATATCTTCGAGCGGATGGCGTTAGCAGCCGCCTGGCCTGCAGACAAGTGGGGCCAGTGTTTGGGTCTACTTATGTTGGGAGATCTTCAGGCCACCTATCAGGCAGCCAACCTACAGGGAGTGACCCCTTATGTGGATATAAAGCAATGCATTCTGGAACGACTGGGCATCGATGAGGAAACATACCGAACTTGGTAACAGCATATCAAAGAGGGTGCCCAGGAGACTCCCCGTGCCTTAGACTTTGACTGAAGGACATGGCGGACAGGTGGCTAAAACTGCTTACTGCAATAAAGGAGGAAATAATGGCCAAGATATATCTGGAACAATACTTGTCGTCCCTAAATCCCCCAGTACAGAAGTGGGTTCGACAACACCACCGTCTTACGCTTGAAACAGCGGTAGAGATAGCCAGTGCATACAGCCGGGATCATGAAATCCAGAGAGGCTGAAAGGAGAGGCCCAGGAGACAGGGAGGAAGTGGGGGTCATCGTCCACCACAACCCCCTCCCGTGAGGAAACCAGAACCTGTCACCATTATACCCACCCCCCTGCTCTCAGATCACCCTCAGCTTGCCCACAGTGCTTCCATTGTGAGGGCTTAAGACATATAGTGCGGTTCTGCCCACAGAAAGAAGAACCAATGGAAATTGGAGTAGTCTGCTCTTACTACTGCACCCTCTCGAACACAAACCTCCTCCTTACCACTGCCAACTCTCTGTGAATGGGCAACCTGTTACCGTCTTGGTAGACACAGGCTATTTACAAAGCATTCTACGATCCCAAGATCTAACACAAGGGATAACCCGCACTACTGGAAACGTTACAATCCAATGTGTACAGGGGGATAAAAAGCAGTATCCAACCACGGATATCTCTATCCAACGCTGGTCAAAGCCGGCATCGACCCTATGAGTTGGGCTGATTCCACAATTGCCTGAGCAGTTAATCGTAGGAACCGATTACCCGGGCTTATCCGGTTTAATCCAAGAAACCCAAGACAAGGAAGAAAGATGGTGGGATACCGCTCCCTTTGCCAAGGATGAAAACATTAGTGGCCTCCTTCCAAAGCCAGAAAGAGTGGAAAACATATGAGAAGAAAAGAAGAATCCCGCTCGTGTCTTTCCAGTCATAAGAGAAGAAAACCCTTGGGAAACAGACCGGAATTTCCACGCCGCCAAAAGGGAGGACCCTATTCTTCAGGAGGCCTGGAGTAGAGCGACAGAACAAGAAGACCCCCTTCAAGTAGGTCCCCAATTTTTTGTTAAAACCTTTCTGCTATATAGGAAGGGGGATGCCCACACAAAACCCACAGTTATTGGTCCCAGGACCTTTTCGAGATAAAGTTCTATACCTTGCACATAGTCACCTTTTGGGTGGGCATTTCAGTAACGAGAAGACAATCTTAGAAAAAGTCTACTGGCCGGGAATATACCAACAAGTAAAAACCTACTACTGTGAATGGTCCATTTGCCAAAACAATAGCCATAATAGGCCTGCCCGAGTACCCTTGAAATCCCTTTCTATCATAGATGAGCCCTTTTGTCGAGTTGGCATGGACATCATAGGTCCTGTGTTACTCACGAAGCGGGTGTTATGTTTTGGTTTTGGTCGATTACACCACCCATTTCCCTGAGGCGGTAGCCCTACAACATCCAAATGCCTCATATATTGCGAAGGCCATGATGAATATATTTTCCCGGGTGCGGTTCCCAAAAGATATATTAACCGACCAAGGTACCCGTTTGTATCCAAATTAATGAGACAGGTGTGCTCGCAGCTAGGAATCAGACAACTCCGTACGGCCGCGTACCATCCACAAACTGATGGATTGGTGGAACGGTACATCCCCACTCTAAAGAAAACCCTGAAGAATTCCTAGCCTTAGCAACCAGGAAATGGGAGGAGGTGCTACTATTCGCCATTTGGTGCAATGTACAAAAAAGCACAGGCTACTCCCCTTTTGAATTATTATACGGCAGACAACCCTGTTCTTTATTGGAGATGGCCCACAAGACCTGGGAGAGTGAGAGAGATGGGACAAAGCCCTTGGTAGGATACATGTCCAACCTCAAAACCCATTTAGGTCAGATTCGATCTATTGTCTGAGCCAACATGGAAGAGGAACAGGCCGCACAAAAATTCCAGTACGATAAAAAAAAAAGGAGATATCCTTCTATGTTGGTGATCCAGTCCTACTGATCATGTCTTCATCCGATCATAAGCTGTTGGGCCAATGGCAGGGCCCTTATACAATTATTGCCAAAGTGACTCCTCTCACCTATCAAGTTGAACTAGACTCCACACGTGGTACCTCAGAAATTTACCATTTAAACCTTCTGAAGAAATGGGAGGGTCCTGTTCCAGTGCTGATAGGGGTAACACAAGACAACAGTCCACTTTTTTTTTTTTTTTTTTTTTTTTGAAACCGTTTATTGCAATCTCAGATATATACAGGCATGGGCCTACAACCTTCCGGCCGGCCGCTAAAGTGTCGATAACAGCTGACATACATACAATGAGGCACATAGATTTGCATAGATACTAAGGCAGGAGGTATCCACAACGCGGGCCATACGGCTCTGAGCCCACAATACGGCTTCATTTTATACACTACAACAACAAAAAATAAACACACACCCGCAAGGCAACCCACAATCGAAAGTGGCAGCACGTGCTCCTCAAATGGGGAACCCCAAACCATCCACTAAAAACCCCCGAGAGGGAAAGGGAAACAGGTCCAAGACTGGGAGAACACCGTGTTCGGAACTGAGGGAGGGAGCAAACTAGGGGGATGGAGCTGGTGAGGCGGGAGGCAACAGCGGCGGCTCGCAGATATCCCCGCGGTAGGCGTTCCAGGGGCCCCATATCTTCACCCATGCCCCAGGCTTACCCCGCGCCACATACACCACCTTTTCTCGGAACATGCACCAATCCATGTGTTCTTTCCAGGCCGACACCGCCGGGGACCTCTGGGATCCCCACAGCTGTGCAACGTCCCGTTTAGCCACCATATAGCCCAGAGTCACCCATCGCGTCTGTGGAACCGAGTAATCGGTCGGTTCCCACACATTCAGCAAACATCTCCTCGCTTCAGGCAACAGCGCGACATGCGTAATCGCTCGCAGGACCTCATGCACACCACGCCAGAATCGCTCCACCCTCGGGCATTCCCACAAAATGTGCAAAAAGGTCGCTGAAGCACCACACCCTCGCTTACACAATCCGTCCTCGGCATAGCCCATACGCAGAAGCCTTGGCCCCGTCATGTACACCCGGTGGAGTATCTTAAGCTGGACGAAACGAAGGCGAGCCGGGATGGCCACCTCCTTTGGAGAGGCCACCGCGGAAATCCAGTCCTCGTCGTCCAACTCCAGCCCATCGGCAACCCAGGCCTCGCGGAGGCCAGTCAGCAAGCCCGAGCGATCATTTATCAATTTCTTGTAAATGAGGGAGACCGTGCTGTCCGGAACATGGCCATCTAGCACTCGATCCTCCAGGGGGGAGGACTCCGGAATAGAGGCCACGTCTGGGAAGACGGAGCCCAGCGCGTGACGGACCTGCAGGTACCGAAAGTATTCACTGCCCCGCAGCTGAAACTCCGCCTGCAACGTCTCGAATGTTTTAAATCCTCCCCTCGTCCAGAGATCCCCCACTGTACTGATGCCTATTGTGTCCCACTGCTCAAAGCCCTTCGAGGTCCACAGAGAGCCCAACCCCTCGGACGCATACAGCGGTGACGCCCGGGTCAAACGGTCCTTCCAGCCCATAGCTGCATTAGCCGCGTGCCATACTCGCACCATGACACGCGTGGGTCCCGTCAAGCGGGAATCGGGCACACTAGCGTAGAGCGCTCGATTGTAGTCGCCACCGGGCAGGAGCATCTTGTCCATTTCAAATGCCGGGTTTAGGGCGGGCCCATAGAGGCCCTGATTGATTGCAGCTAACTGGGAGGCCCAGTAATACCGTTTGATATCCGGGAGGGCAATTCCTCCGTCGTACCACGGGAGCGTCAACTTCGCCAAGGCTATACGCGGCCTCCCATTCCAGAACAGGCGGCGCTGTAGACCCTCCACTTCACGGAAGTAGCGCGCTGGGACCAAGTCCATAGTGTTCTGGAGAGCGTACAGGAAGCGCGGCAGTGACATCATCTTGAACAACGCCGCCCGGCCGAGCGGCGAAAGTGGCAAGCGCCGCCAGCGCGCGACGTCCTCCTTCAAGCGCTGGAGGGGGGGAAGCAAATTTCGCTCGTAGCGGGCCACCGGGTCCAGCGTAATGTAGACACCCAAGTATCGAAATCCCTCCGAGGCAACCCGGATCGGACAGCCCCGCGGGAGGACAGGAGCCTCCCCGGAAAGCACATAGATACAGGATTTGGCCCAGTTGATGACAAGGCCTGAATTGCGGCCAAAAGAGCGCAGAACATCGACCAGGACAATCAGTGATTTGCGCGGGGAGGCTAAGTACAAAAGGATGTCGTCTGCATAGAGAGACACGCGGTCCTCATACTCTGGGGTCCAACGGAGACCTCGGATGGAAGGGTGCCACCGCAGCCACTCTGCCAGGGGTTCCAAAGCCAGTGCGAACAGGAGCGGCGACAGGGGGCAGCCCTGTCGCGTGCCCCGTCCCAGCACGAACGGGGCCGAGACTCGACCATTCACCACCACCTGCGCAAGTGGGTCCGAGTACAACAATTTGACCCAGCTGATGAAACCCGGCCCAAAGCCAAATTTCGCCAGCATCGCCCAGATGTACGGCCACTTGAGTGTGTCGAACGCCATAGTGGCGTCCAACGACGCCAAGATGGCCGGCTCCCGCACGAACGGAACACGCGCTAGCACGCCGTGCAGGCGTCGCAGATTAAGAGCCGTATTGCGATGGGGGATAAAGCCGGACTGGTCTTGGTGGACCAGGTCGCCCACCACGCCGACCAGCCGGTTGGCGAGCACCTTGGCGAGGATTTTAGGTTCCGCATTCAAGAGCGAGATAGGCCGGTAGGATGTGACCCGATCTCGAGGTCTCCCCTCCTTGTGGATGACCACGATGGTAGCCAGACGCTGGTCCGGCGGGAGGGAGCCCCGCGAGTGGGCCGCAAGGAACATTGCGCGGAGGTGGGGTGCCAGTACATCCGGTCGCAGCTTGTATAACTCGATGGGAATGCCGTTCGGGCCCATGGCCTTGCCAGAAGCGACCGAGCGGATGGCGAGGGCGATTTCGTCCGAGGTGGGGGCGGCATCCAGCAACTCCCTGTCCTCCACAGAAAGGGAGGGGAGCGCGATGTCACGCAGTAGGACACGGGAATCCTCCTCCGAGCAGGGAGAAGCCGGGGAATATACCTCGTGGAAATAATCCGCGAAGCAAGAAACAATGCCTTCCGGCTCAATGACACGCACGCCATCCGTCCTCTCAATCAGCGGGACCACACGACTCGCTCTCTCCTTCTTATCCAACCACGCAATCAACTTACCCGCCTTATCACCCACATCATACAATCGCCCCTGTTGCTCTCTGCTGAGGCCCCTGGCCGCCTCCGTGACGAGGGCCCTATAGGCCGCCTGCTTAAGGTGCAGAACGTGGAGCGCAGCGTCAGTCACCCCACTCCCCAAATCACCCTCTAATTCAGTAATTTCGGCCTCCACCCGGGTCACCTCCTCCTGTGCGCGCCTCCGGGCATGGGAAATAAAGGAAAGGGCCTCCCCTCTCAGCACTGTCTTGAAGGCCTCCCACAGGGAGATAGCCGACAGGACTGACCCCACATTCTCCTCGAAATACCGTTGCAAGGATTTAATCAAGTCAGCGCGAATAGTGGGGTCGCGCAGGTACCAAGCGTTGATTGGAGCTACCCTGCCCTCCCCCCTCGGGAAGACACCAAAGTGCAACAGGAGCGGGGAGTGATCTGAAATGCCCCTAGCCAAATGGCGCACCTCCCCCACCCTCCCGGCACAGGCCGCAGGGACAAGGATATGATCAAGCCGCGAAAGGCTACCATGGGCGCCCGAATGGAAGGTGTACTGCAGCTGAGTGGGATGCTTTAAACGCCAGCAGTCTACCAATCCCAGTGTGACCAAAAGGCCCGACAGCCACGCCTGTGCCCGGGGGAGGTCGCTAGGGGGAGAACGATCCATAGTCCCAGAAACCACCGCGTTGAAGTCCCCCCCAACCACCAGAAGCCCCCCCGGAAGGTCAAGAAGGAGGCGTCCCAGGTCCGCAAAGGTGGTGGACTGTAACCCCGGTGGGACGTACACTGAGACAAAGACGACTACTTTGCCCTCCATTCTCCCCACCAAAACAGCGTAGCGTCCCCTCTCATCGTGGCGCACCTCATCTATTTCTAGCGGGAGCGAGGTCTTGACCATAATGCCCACCCCTCGTGAGCCTGTTGTAAAGCCCGAGTGGGCCACCAAACGATAACCACGTCGATTCATGGCACAAAAGGAGTTACCGATAAGGTGTGTCTCCTGCAGAAAGACCACATCAGGCGAAATCCGTTTCAGATACTGCAGGACCACACCCCGCTTAATCCTATCCCCCAGCCCGTTAACGTTCCAGGACAACAAAGTCAGGTCCCTACCCCCCATCCCATACAGAAGCCATCATTTGTCCCCCCGAGAGCAACTCAAAAACACCAATACAATAAAGGGTTTGCCTTGCGGTAGAAACGAACCACACCCCACCCCAACCCACCCATCCCAACAGAACTCCCCCCACCCTGCACCCCTGCATGAGCCCAAACAGCCCCCCCAAAGTGCAGTGTGCCTGTCGCCCCATAGAAGAAAACTAACTAGTCCCCCAGAACAGTCCACTTTTTAATCAATGTATTGATGCTGACCTCCCACAACCCCTGAAACAGAAGTTAACGGAAAGGCTCCAATCTGTGAGAGAGGTGCTTTCTCTTTGTCCAGGAAGAACATCCTTAATAGAACATGCCATAAAAACCCTTCCAGGAAAAAGGTTACGCCTAAGACACTATTATATACCTGAAGCACGTAGAGCCACCATCAAAGAGGAGGTTCAACAGATGCTCCGCATGGGCATCATCAAACCCTCATTAAGTGAATGGAGTTCACCCATGGTCTTAGTTCCGAAACCCAACGGATTGGTTCGGATCTGCATAGACTTCAGGTAAGTCAATAAAATATCAGAGTTTGACTCCTATCCCTTACCCAGGGTAGACAAAATGATCGAGACAATGGGCAAGGCGAAATGCATTAGCACCCTGGAACTGTGCAACGAATATTGGCTGATTCCCCTTCGGAGACAAGATAAGGAGATAACAGACTTTTCCACCCCTAACAGATTATATCAATTCACTGTGTTACGATTTGGCCTGCACAGAGCCCCAGCTACCTTTCAGGAGGTTATGAACCTGATACTCCAACCCCATGAAAGGTACTCTGCAGCGTATATAGATGACATCATCATCTATAGTGACTCATGGGATCAACACTTAGACCATCTACATGCGGTTGTACAAGCCTTGGATATCCATGGTCTGAAAATCAACCCCGCTAAAAGTCACATAGCTGCCAAAACCGTCCGGTACCTTGGATATTTGTTAGGGAAGGTGTCGTTAAACCCCAAAATGACAAATTGACTGCCATTTCCCATGTTTCCTTTCCCAAAACGAAACGAGACCTCCGAGCCTTCCTGGGTATTCTGGGTTATTATCGTAAATTTATCCCCAAGTTTTACCAGATTGCAGCCCCATTAACAGATTTACTACCAACGTCTATAAAAACCGAAGCCATATTGAGACAGCCCTCTCTTAAACTACCGCAGGCCTTTGATGCTTTAAAAGAGTCTCTGACTTCCGAACCTGTACTAACCAGCCCGTACGATTCCCGGCAATTCGTGCTACAAACTGACGCCTCTGAGAAGGGTCTTGGAGCTGTATTATCTCAACCAACTCCCCAAGAAGTAGAAAAATCCTATCCTGTACATAAGCCGTAAACTCTTTCCCAGAGAGAAGAACTATGCCGTCATAGAAAAAGAGGCTCTTGCCATCAAGTGGGTTATCGAAACATTGAGATACTATTTAGAAGGACGGGAATTCGTACTCTTCGCGGATCACATTCCCCTTGAGTGGTTGGCCTGCAATAAAGGAAAACGAGAGAGTATTGAGATGGTTTCTAGCCCTACAGCCCTACCGCTTTCACACCAGACGCCGGAAAGGGACCAAACTAGTTAATGTGGACTTCTTGTCCAGATATCCTCAGAATACCGATCCTACTAGAAAGACAGCTAGGGAAGAGGGATGTGAGGAGGTTTCTCCCTGTCCCCGAGCTGTACCTGCAATCCTGGATTTTGGTTCGCCTTCCGAGGTCCGAAATCAGGATATGACCCGGAAACACAACAAACACTGTGACCTTTCTTTGGATGTAAAACCCCATTGTCATGTGTTGCCACATGCAAACACATGGACTGGACGCATCCAGAACTAGAAGGTGAGGTCGACCCCTGAGGGAATTCTGCGGCGAGGGGAAACAAGGACCACAAAGAGACAAGAGAGCAAGTTCCGGAGTCTTTGGAGAAGGGAGGAACAAGCGCGAGCGGAGAAGAAAACCATTCCGTTGGAGAAGAGGAGGAGCAAGAAGAAGGCGAAGAATCCAAGAAGTGGAGTGAGGATCAGTGAAGCTCTCCGGAGGATGCGGAAGTGCCGCCGCAACTCTGGAGACTTACGGCGCAGCGGGTAAGTCAAGACGGGACGGGTGGGTAGCAACTTGGGAAAAAGCATGTGGGAACAGTTGAGGGGAGCACAAATGTAAAGGCAAAAGCACTCATTACCCCATCCCTCACCTAGCCACGATCCAAAACACCTCATCACTGTCCAATAAAGGAAACAGCCTTTTTGCATGCAACGTCGATATCTTTAACATACAGATACAGGATAGAAACCGTTCACCTTTGATCCTCAAGTGGGGAGAGGACCAGTGGGATATACCATCAGGAGAGGGAAGGTCAGTTCCTAGTTTTGTTGGCTTCTTCTTAATCCCGATACACGGAACTGGTGTGGTGAAGGATAGACGTCTCCCCTGATAAACCCTATTACTTAGTGCTCCTTCTTGTCTTCATTTCCGAGCCTCTGGGAGGTACCAGCAAGAGAAGACGGACAGAAGAAGGAGAAGGACCGAAGCAGAAAGAGAAAAACCCAGTGAAAACCTGAGGAGACCTTTATGTTTTTGTTGAACTCATGAGAGGAATTTTAAAATCCACAACCATTAAGAAATATATAGAGCCTCCGTGTCTGTTTATCCGTCCTGCCCTCCCATAGAAAGCAAAGCCAAACTCTACTTTGCTAAGCACAAGAACACTCTGTACCATGACTGGTTGAAGTTGAAAGGCAGGTCCCTTTCCCACTCCTAAAGTTGTTCTCTTGGTAGGTCTTCATTGCAGTAGAAAAATAAACATAAAATATATTTGCGGGAAACAACCCCTTCCTGCCACTCTCGAACTACAGAGAAGAAACAAGAGTGTCAATGTGCCTCCCAGGTTTGCTCCCAATCTCCATCAGAACCAATTCCAATCCTCTGTCCTAAACCAGATTTTCTTGGTCCCACTGCAATGTTTCAGCAAGTAGAAGCCTTCCAATAAGCTACGCTGCAGATCCTCAGCACATTACTGGCCCTCTCCGGCGTGCCTTCAGGCCCCAAGAAACAACAGGGTCCTACAGTTGGACTTCCGCCCATGGTGCCGTATGTGTCCCTTGGATCCACATCGGGTCCAGCACTGACTTTGGTGCCCGCTTTCGTTCTGGTGCCACCAACTGTGCCAGTTATGTTGTTTATATTTCTAAGGCGCAACAGTTACCCAAGGGTGTCCTGGCGCTAGCTACTACCATCTGAACACAGGTTGTAATGGAAATCCTACTTGCTGAAAAGCCAGGTTTTTAGTTCCTTCCTAAACGCCATTAAGTCAGTGGTGGTTCTCATGTGAAATGGAAGTTCATTCTAGGCCCTTGCAGCGCTGGTGATAAAGCTTCTCTCTCCGCACCTGACTTTTTTGATGGGAGGTACCATCATCATCTTAGCTCCTGAGAAGCAGAGGCTCTTTTGGGGACATACTATTAAAATCGACGTTTAAAATATCTGGTCCTATTCCTTGAAGAGCTTTAAAGACGGTGCAAAGAGATTTAAAATGCACCCGTTCCCTAACTGGTAGCCAGTGAAGCATTTTATTTCCTTGGTGACTGAAATAAATTTTGGCATGCCGGTAAGCATTCTAGCTGCTGCGTTTTGCAAAAGTTGGAGTTTGTTTAAATGTCGCTCTTGAATGTTCAGGTAGAGGCCATTACAATAATCCAACCTCAATAGAATGAGAGATGTTATGACAATGCGTTCACTGTCCACCAGCAGAAAGGGCATTATTTTCATAATCATTCTTTGGGAGTGAATGGTCGCTGATGTAATGGCATTTGCATTCCCATGCACTTCAACACCAGATGGGAATATACAGACTATAGTACCACGTGATAGGACCCAAACGCTACATAACCTATTTGACATGGATTCTGAGAAGCGACCTATGATGAGAGAGAAGTTTATATTCCATAGTATGATACAGACAACTGATAAGAAGAGCTACAGGATGCCAGTGAGCTTGGCACTTCGCCTGATACTGGCCTTGTATATATATAAGAAGGGCGATGCATGTGTACCATCGAATTATAGGCTAATGAGCCTAATGGACAATGCCCAGAAGATTTTCGCTTAACAAATCCTCGATAAGCTACACCACTGGATAAACATAAACAACATCATGTCAGATCTACAAGCAGGGTTTCGATCCAAGATGAGCACTGTAGATCAAATTTTCAGATTTACCACATTATATTGGAAATATACCCTATTACAACAGCAGAATCTTTATGTGGCATTTGTTGATCTCAGAGCCGCCTTTGATCCTATCCCCCATACAAATGTGTGGTCTGTTTTAAATACAATGGGTGTACCGGGGAATTTATTCTATCTTATGTCCAGCTACACAATAAGAACTTTGCCCAGGTTCGGTGCGTGCATCCAGGAGAGCTAACTAAGCATATCACCATACAGCGGGGTGTATGCAAAGGGTGTGTCCTTGCCCCTACGCTTTTTACCCTCTATATAAATGACGTGGTTGAGGTCCTGAAAAACTTCAGAAATGACTCCCCTCTACAAAACGGTAGTAAGGTACCGATTCTCATATTTCCAGATGACTCCCTTCTAATTTCCAAGACTCCAATGGGTGTCTAGCTTCTCGTTGACAAATTTACCGATTTTTGTGTGTCATGGGGATTAGAGCTCAATGCTAATAAAACAAAGTATATAGTTTTTGGAAAGGAAGCTGTTAAAAATTCAATCATACGGGCTGGGGAGAAGTACTTGAGAGGGTGTGGAGCTTAGATTAGTTAGAAGACAAAGTAATAGGGAGTATGAAGTGGAATGATCAGACAAAGAAAAGCACACTGCTACTAGAACATAGAGCAAATGCTATTAGTAGGTTATAAAAGCAAACAAGTTCCCGTGCAGTATTGCCAGCTCTGGAAGTTTATTGTGGCAAAGCACAAGGGACAGCCCTATATGGAGCTGAGATTTGGGGATGCATTGATGCTTCCCAACTCTCTGCTCAAGAAAATGGATTTACCTGAAGTCTGGTCTCTGTCCCCAGAAGTACTCCATTAATTCCGCTGTTTTATGATCTAGGACTCAAAAGAATTGCTGATCTGGCTGCCCTTAGACCACTTGTTTACTGGATTTGATTATGGGTCACGCCTGAGCTGAAGGAATTCAGAGATTGCCATGTTGAATTGTTGAGCAGAAGGGGTGCCAAGTCAATACTCTGGGTTAAATTTGTCTCCGACTGGTTTAACAATTTGGTATTGACAAGGTTATGGATTAACCCAGAAAGAATGTGTAAGACCAACCTTAATATCATAAAATCTAGTTATTGGACTTACATCCAAAATATGCATTCAAATAATTATTCAATCAGTAAACTAACAAACAGATTTTTAGACATAAAGCTGTTTTCTCGTTACGAGGATTTTTTATATTTATTTCTTCCCCCCTAGCCAAAAGTCTCTATATTGGTTTTTGATTTGGCACCCTCCCCGTTGAGATCAGTAACCAGTCAATGAAACAAGGCCCCCGGTATTAACACTTGTCCGGCATGTGGCCTGGCAGATGAAGATGAGGCTCACATATTATTCTTCTGCCCGAGTTACCTTGTCCCACGCCGAAAATGGATTATTCCTGTATGCCAAAATCTGAAAGTTAGAAAATATATAGTGGCCCTCAGAATATTAGGGAGTGACACCAATCCAGTAATAGCTATTGCTACGAGCAAACTTTTACTGGCGGTATGGCATAAACGTGGTAGACTATTGACTGTGCCCATAAATGACTATATATATATATATATCTATATGTCAGAATTCCTTCCACCACCTTCTCAGTCTCCCGAAAAACCTCGGCGAAGGATCACAGCACCACGATCGGCAATTGGAAAAGAGTGCTTTATTCCTCACAAAGTATCACAAGGTATCATAGACGGTAAGGACGTTCTACGCGTTTCGGCTCCCAGCCTTCTACTGGACCAATATATATATATTATTTTTTTTATGACTGTTTTTATCTTATTTATATTGTTTTTACATACACAGCCGAAAGATAGTTTCAATGTAGTTTCTATGTATTTATTGCTTGTTTGCACACAGATTTCCCTGATTCATGCTCTCGTTTGCACACTAGTAATGGCCAAAGTAGATGATTAGTGTTGTTTTTAATGAATTGTGTTATGACGTGATGAAAATAGTTTTATGATTTACCGTTTTGTAATGTTTTTATATATGTGCACTTTGATGGTACTTGGTTACTAGTAAAGATCATTACTACTACTATTACTACTGGCCTTGTGTCTCTCTAATGCCATGCTATGGAGGAAAGGGCTTATTTTGCTTACAGTTGACAACCTTGGAATTTCAAACGAATATATTAACTGAAGTATCGCATCCAGGTCAAGTACCCACTGAGCCACTGTTACCCTTCAACGAGGCACTATACATCAGTAATAGTAATTTTGGGCACTTGAGCCAAGCCCTGTTCAGGACCGCTGTCAGTGTATAGGTTGCCTGTCACCATTGCCCTGTGTCTGATGAACCTGCCTTCCTAGCGCAATATCGCACTCCGGAGAGCTTGGTGGTCCAATCTTCCACCAGCAGGGTCAATTTCAATGCTTTCCCTACCACTCCTCCCGATTTTTAGTTCTAAGGATATTAGTCTTCACAATCCTTGCTCTTTGATCAGTCACTGTCACCTTCGCCATTATTCAAATGCTCTCTGGAATACAGTGGCTCAGATTTTACCAGCTTTTTCATCATAAAAGTACAAACCAAAAACCTTTATCATTACAATTTCCATCGTAAAAACAGCTATAAGTGTATATACAAGTTAAAAAGAAGTGAAAATATTCCATCGAGCATTAATGTTAAAACTGCAGTATACAAGGAGATACATTTTAGTACTAGATAAAAGACGGTTAAGCATTCACTTTCAGGGCACACTTTAAAAAGGCTACGACAGCTAAAATACCAGTTGAATCTAATAATGATTGTAGGTGCAAAAAAGCATGTCTAAATTGGTTAAAACCTCTAGACTTTAAAATAGGAAGCAAATATATTTTTTCACAGTAAATGATATGTCGGACAGAATAATACCAAATGATACAAGGTTTGTAAGGACATTCCGCACACGGACATATTACAATGGAATTACTATCATATTCACCAGTAGGGAAACAGAGACTGCACCGTATTAAGGCCTATCGAAACCTTGTGAGCAGGGATCTCTCCCAGGCATTTTTCGCCACTGTAAGATAAGGCTGTGGACGAGGGTTTGTCTGTATTATCTTTGCAGGATCTTGTTAAGATTTTTTCCAGGGCCCTCGATTCCCTCGTGTCCGTGATTGGTCTAAAATATTTCTCCTTTGTCTTCCCATCCACTTTAACAATGGACTGGGAGGCATAATATACGTTGGGGTGCTCCAATTCAGTATCGAAGTTATTTTTATATATGCCAGCCATGGTATCTTGTGCCCCAGATCACAGTCTCGACAATCCTTATTAACTTCCCTATTAAAAACTGTATGGTCCCCACACTAGACATAGATCCATCAAAATTATGGGGCTATTTTTACAGTGTCTTCCACGAACCCCAGGCCCAATTCATCATGAATAAAGGTGTTAGGGCTTGCCGGACCAACCCCAAGCAGTTTTCGGCAAAATCGGTTCTCCTCCCTCTGTATTTTTAGACAATCATGATAACCCCAGACGGCCACACCATACTTAAGTACTGGCAGACATTTAATCCTATAAATCTGGAGGAGGGGAATTATACGTTTATTACCTATTAAGGCGGAAAACTTAAAAAGAGCAGCACAAGCTTAATTAAAATGTTGACTTCTAATGGACGTACATGGGCACCAGTTGCTGTGATCATTGGAAGTGACTCCCAGGTATGAAAAAGAGCTAACCCTTAATACATATAGACCTAACTTTGGAGGTAGTAATCCCACAGATTTGGAAATATTAGTGTCTAAATCGTGGTTGTTCATAAAGTTTACAAACAAGTCCACCAAGTTTCTTAAGCCATTATCTGTGCAAGATAATAGAACCGCATCCTATGCATACAACAGAGATGTGACACAAGAGTTTCCCTTAGGCATATCCTTTCCATTTTCCATCAGAAACGTATTCAAGCCATTGATATACAATATGAATAAGAGGGGTGCCAGTACGCAACCCTGCTTGACACCTCTTGGACGGTTAAAAGAGTCTGTGCACTCCACCTTCTGACCAAACCGAAAAGTTGCAGCTCTCTGAGTGCATAGCACTTAGAAAATCGAGCTGGGATTGTGGCAAACCCATATCAGATAATATGGACCATAGCTTTGATCTATTAACTCGGTTTTAAGCACTGCTTAAGTCCATGAAAGCTAGATGGATTGTACTTTTCTTTGCCACCACATATTTACCTATCACCAGTTTTAAATGTAGGCATTGCTCCATAGTTCCCTTCCCGTCCCTAAAACCATACTGTATTGGGCTTAAAATGTTACTAGCTTGAGCCCATTTCTCCAACCTCCCCAAAATAACTCGTCCAGCCACCTTTAAAATTGAATTTAGCAAAGAATTGGTCGGTAGCAACAAGGGTTCTGATAGTCCAGTTTTTTAAAAACTGCCACAATTGTGGCACACTTCCAATCCTTTGGTAATTCTCTTGCTGCGACTGCATTATGAATGTTAGTTATCAGAGGTGCCCAAAATGGGATGTTTAGTTTGTATAAAACCATTGGGATTCCGTCAGGGCTGGGAGCCTTATTGGCTGGACTAAGCCTAATCGCCTCTCTCACTTCCTCTAACTCGAATGTTAAAGGAATTGTGAACTCAATTATGTCCTCAACGCCTTCTTTCTGTCTGCTTATGTCACTTGAGAAAATATTGGAGAAATGTTGAAGCCACTGTTCTGATGAAATATTGTTACTTATATCATTATCAACAAGTAGGAGAGAGTCACCATCCCTAACTCTTTGCCAGAAGCTTCCAGAGTCCCTCTTGGTCCCTTAGTCTGTCCTATGGTTCCTCTCTTAGTATTTTCTTTCTATGTTGTATAGCCTCCTTATATCTTGATCTTTCCCGTATGACGTCTGGTTTGCTTATTGGCCTACTGTTCAGAGTCTTCCTTAGCCTCTTACTCGCTAGCCTTCATTCTCAATCAAACCACCCAGATTTCATTTGCTTCACTGGGAAGGAGAAGCTCTTCATAATTTCCTTAATAGATTTAGTAAAGCTTCCAAAAGCTTCCAAAACCTCATCTGGAGGGGTATCAGTCCTAAGCAATGGGTTCATAAGCAGAATCATATTAGCAACCACAAGGGACTTAAATAGCTCGGGTTCAGAGTATTACGCCACCTAATTCTGCGCCCCTCACCTATAGGTTCCATACCAGTTAAACCAGGGTTAATATTACTTTCTGCACCTGAGGGTATTAATAATTCGAGCACTTTACGGTTGTGATCACTATAGCTCTTTAAATAACGTCACCAGATTTAACCCGTTCTCCCATTGACCTTGATAGAAAAATATAGTCAATGGTTGTTCCCACACCCCACCCTATAAAAGTTTGTTTGCCACTAAAACCATGCCCTACCAGCGAACCTAAGTATATAAGATCAATGGGACCTATAGCTCTTATCAACCACTGGCCTCAATCATCAGTACCAGCTAATTGGCTTTATTGCGCTTTCGACGCTTAAGGATTTTCCTTTTAAATGAAGTTGACCTATCTTAGCATTAAAATCCCCCCAATACCAAATTAAATCTTCACTGCCATCGAAAGGCCCTAGTTTTTAAAGTGTGCAGTACCGTAAATTGTGCTGCGATTTGGCAGCCCAAGTTTATCAATGCATTGTAAAAATTAAGCAAGAAAAAGATAAAATTCTGCGTTGCCACCACCCATAACACCTGGATTCAGTATGCTTGACAGGGATTACTGTAATTTTGAACACATTTGTTATGTGAATCAGAATAGATAGGCCACCTTGTGCTCTTCCTCCGCCCCCGCTCCCTCCCCCCTACTGCAGGGACGTGGAAGGTTTCATATCCATCCACAAAGAAGGGTTCACACACCCAAATTTTTTGGAGTAAGATCACGTCATATGAATATACAAGGTTGAGCTATTCCGGGTATTCTGGGTCTGTTACTTTATTGGCTGCTCCTCCTACATTCCAGCAAACAAACGTAAACATTTTCAAGCAATTTTGGGTTATTGATCTCATTATATGGGGCCATAGTTGATGGCAGTTCCCTCTTGTTACTTTCGTGTTGGAGAACATGATTCCCACGTAGTAAATCATTGCTGTCCAGGCCTGCCAGTGGAAGATATCGATTGGCAGTACGGAGTAAAGAGATAATCGCAGTGGGCCCAATTCACAAAAGTAATCTGAGACAAAATCCTAACTTTACGACTTTTGGTATTCACAAAAGGCATTTAGTAGTAGTAAAGTTAGGATTCCTAACTTTACTACTACTAAACAGAGACAAAATACTAACTTTACGACTTTCGGTATTCACAAAAGGAATTTAGTAGTAATAAAGTTAGGATTCCTAACTTTACTACTACTAAATGCCTTTTGTGAATACCGAAATTTGTAAAGTTAGGATGTTTCTCAGTTTAGTAGTAGTAAAGTTAGGATTCAAACTTTACAACTACTAAATGCCTTTTGTGAATACCGAAAGTCGTAAAGTTAGGATTTTGTCGCAGATTACTTTTGTGAATCGGGCCCATTATTTCTCTGATGGGTCTGGGTGTGATTATTTCTTAGCCTCAGGTGGGTCTGGGTGTGGTTGTTAACTGGCCTCCAGTGGCCTTAAAAATAACTTAGGGGTTCAAGGCTAATTCCCTCATCTGTTGACCACTGAGAGTGGGAGCTAAGGATTAACCTCTTTACCAGTGATGGATCGCTACAATTGACCACAATACAATCCCCTTTCGTTGTGTTCTTCCAGATCCCACCCACCCTACCCTTCTAGCGAAGAGAATATGCTTGTGCTCGCCTATGTTAAAACAAGCATTTTTACAGAACTAATGACAAACTTTATTATGTAACTGCATAGTGGATTCCATAAAGGAACCCCTGTCATTACTACTACTTATGGGCCACATTCAGGAGGGAGATTTAGAATAGGCAAGTTGTCCCTCCTATGTGGATGGGGGCCCAAACCCTCTTTATCATTCCTGTTATTCCTTGTTATGTTCTCTAGGCCCCCTTCTGCTTGGATTAAATCCCTTTTTATCACGTGGGCAGGCTTTAGAGCTGTCCCTGATGCATCACCTACCCCCCCCCCCTCTTTCTGACCTGAATTGGTGTTTGAACTGGGGTTGACCTCATCCCTTATAGCCCCTGCACGGATGACATCATGTCCCTTCCTAGGTATACTACTACTTCGAATACCTAATGTTTGATTAATTTTGAAGGCTAAGGCTTCCACCATGAGTTCAATTTTATGCATTTTCTCATACAATGGAGCAACCCATTTTTCTATTATTCATTTAAAATGATCATATTTCAGTTCCCAGTTAATAATGTCCGTGCCCTTTTCCACCTCATTGGCTGTAGCCTTAGGCAGTTCCTTTTTCTTGGTACCCCGTGTGCTTGGTTTTGCTATTAGCAGACATTTATTTTTACATTTCCTTTTAACTACTGGCACATACACACTATCGTCTGGGCGTTCTCCCCCCCAGGTGGCTGTCGGTTCAACGTCTGATGCATCAGATGCAGAGGGGGAGATTATTAGTGCCACAGTAGATACACAGTTATCGCTCTGTTTGGTTATAAGTTAAGCAGGCGGCTCTAGATGGTCTCTTCCCTCCCCCATACTCAGACGTTGTTCGGCTATGTCTATTTCTTTTGATATTTCCCCCACCACTCTTGCCAATTAGTTATCCAGTGTAGTCGTGGTCCGGGGCTTGGCGGGGCTTCCCTTACTCTTCCCCAAATCTAATTTCCGCGTACCTATTTTTACAGTCTTTCTTAGTTGGGGCCACGTAGAATGGAGAAGATGGAGAGAAAAGCCACGAGGGGTTGCCTAGCCCAGCCTTCTCCAGGCTCTAATGGGTGCAGATGGGCCCACTCTTAGCCTTCGTCTTCGCGAAGCAGGAGCCCCAGGCAAGTAAATACGCGCCTCTGGGCACAGCTGAAGAGCGTCGGTGGCGGCAACTGCCGCAGGCATTTCTGGGGCTTGTGGTCCTGTTCCCCACCGGCACACAAATTTGGGCATCCCCCAAAGTGGAAGTCCCAGGTAAATAAATACGCATCTCTTGACCAGGGTTGAAGGATGTCGATGGCGGCAACTGCCGCAGGCGTTTCTGGGGCTTGTGGTCCTGCCCCCACAAGCACACAGACTCAGGCGAGGTGGGAGAACACATTGATTATGTTTTTTTCAGTGAATGTTGCAGGCCATTGAGTGGGATGCTTTTAATATGGTAATAAGGGGCATCAGCTTAAGGCTATGTATGGTATTCCAGTGATGATAAATCGTCAAATCCTTGGTAAGGAAGCTTAAATTAGTGACCTTGAGAATAACTTGGTTTTAGAATCCAGTGTCAGCTAGCCCATGTTATACTGGAATGGGGCATTACACTGGCACATCAACCCCACATATTTTCGCTATATGCTAATGATACATTGCTATACTTATATGACCTGAGGGCCAGTCTGCTGGGGTGATGGAGCTCTTGTCAGCATATAGGGATCTCTTAGGACTGCGCGTGAACTGAATTCATGCGTTTCTTCTTCTACAGACCTAGATTCCTTGCTCGCATGTAGTCATGACACCTTTAAATATTTTGGTGTCTGGATATACCATGGAGATGTAGCCATTATTAATAGGCAATATAGGGAAATACATCATGGCAATCTGATACTCAGTTCCATTTTGTAGAAGGCTTCCTTTGTCTCAGCAAGGTAGAGTAAACATAGTTAAAATGTTACCATTACAGAAGCTACTATATTGTTTTCAGGCAATCCTGTAATTTTAATGCAGACTTTCTTCAGAGATTTGAATGGCTATTTTCAGAGTTGATATGGGCGGGCAAAGGAAGGAAGATAACTATTGAAAACAATGCTACTTTTACAGAAAGGATGAGATGGGAACTTTGAATCTGAGATTATATTATGTGGTGGCTGAATTGGTTTAGCCAATGTGATGGATTGGCAATGGTCAACAAATGTGATGCACTGGCAAAACCAAGCTAACAAGAGGCTCTGGAAATGAGAGCATGCATGAATGGAGACCCATTGATTAGAGTTCTGTTAAGCAATAAGTAGCTTACTAAGGCTCACCTAAAGGCACTCCAGGTTTCCATACATTGTTGGCACAGATGCACATGGAATTTGTGGAGGAGAACTCCATATGCCCTGAGAGCCAATTGTGGAGTCTACCAAAGTTCAGGATACTTGCCAGATATTATGACAGGAAGATGTGGACAGACGCTGGGATTCTTATGGTAGCAGAGCTATTTTCAGCGGGGACCTACTGAACCATTGATTACGTTAGAGATAATTTTTACTTGAGTATTGGCGAGTCAGGACACCTTTGACATTACTTAAAGCAACAAAGTTACCATAGCCTGATTAGATTAACAAACTCACAAAATTGAGTACACTCTCAAATATCCTTACACATGGCAATTGTACTCACAGAGTATCTAACCTATATGCTATACTGTGCCCCACTTTACCAACAGCTACTTCACAGTAAAACACCTGGGAAAGATCTATGGGGGGTTAGATCGCAGGTGAAGTCTGGGAAAACATATTAGAATATGTGAAGTAGGTCTCCAGGAATGACTGAAATTCATACATTTTAATTCTATTCATCAAAGGTGTTCATCCCACAAAATATTGCAGACATGTTTCGAATAGCAGCAGAGCACACCCCAGATGTCTGCAGACATGGGCACACTTTTATCATATTGTGTTGGAGTGGATTAAAATTTAAACATATAGAGTGGAGACCCTAACAATACATACAGAAATTTCTGTTGCAGAGATTCCATTAGAACCACTTCCGTTTTTTTTGGCCAACTTCGCAGGCCCACACCAGTTAGGCAGATATGTAAAATTGTTGATTCAGGACAGATAATTGCTAAGAGAAACATTGTAATTGGATGGAAGACAAAAGGGCCTGATGTTTGTAAATGGTTGCAAGATGTTATAAAATGGACACAAGCCAAGTTGGTTGCACGGTTTGCTCTACACAAGTGAAATCCTAAAGGACCACCTTGGGACTCAATTTCAATAGCATTAGATGACGACCTATGATGAAATGAATGGATGATCAGATATAATTTTTGATTAACTGTTAAGGTAATGGATTGTGCACCGATATTGTTGCACAAATGATTTTGTCAAGCTGGGTATATTAATGTGTGATTGGCTATGATGGCAGGGGGGGAGGTGTTTCACTGTTAAAGGTCACACAGTTTAATACAAGGTACTATAGCTGTCCTGCTAACTATATACTGGATTCAATCTCAATCTTTTCAATGTTTGTCAGAGATACTGCAGAGCTTGCAAAGGCTGAATCTTGAAATGTATGTCATAGCTGTGAATATATGATATCTTTAATACATAACAATTAAAAAAGTAAAGTCTGGGGGAGGGTGCCAAACAAAACTTAAACAAACGCTGCGGACGAACAATAAAGAGCACATTTTAGTGAGGATACGTTTTCTGCGGTGTACTAAAAGTTAATGTAAAAAATAGAAAGTCGGTCTCAGTCTCTTCTGAGGAGGGACACAGACACTGAACTAAAAGGGGCAGTTGCAAAATATAACACTAGGACAGCAGGTAAAGGGTGAAGGGGCACATATAGCCCTTACGTGAATTTCATACTGAGGCCCAGACCTTCTTTGATAATCCAAATTGCATTTCAAAAGTACGTTAAGCTGGACAAGGGTTTCAATACCAGAGTGCCTTTGTTATAAGCAGGATTGAGCAGCAGAAAAAAACAGGCAGTCTCAACGTATAATTAACAGAAATTTGGAACCTGAGACTTGTGTTTTTATGTCACCATTGTAAGACAATCTGGGAAAAACACATGGCGTCAGTATGTGAAGACAAGTGGATGACTGACACTGAGCAAGCATGGTGGGAGGCAGAGGGGTAGTGGTTGTGAGAAGTTGGCCTGATATGTAGTGCTCACTATTCTAGTGATCACTGTGTATCATTCCAAACGACCCTTATTGATGATTGGTTGTAAGTCAACCTTATAGACCAGCTATCCTAGTAGCGTGGACAAGAGCAGTCTTCAGGCTAAACTCTAGAGGGCGTGTTAAGCCAGCTGTTTACCAACACATATACCCCTTGAACACCAAGTGAAAGGACACCACACAAGTTGTTATGAAAATAAAGGGTATTTATTTATAACAAGACTACCCTGGCTCTTTATGAGTCAGGGAGCTAAGCACAATACAAAACTCTTAGGAAAATACTTCTAGTCGCACAATTTACACAAATGCCCGAAGGGCACGAAACCATTTACACTGCAAGTGGAATGGGAGAGGTTAAAGAGTCTAAAGTTACTGATTCCGGAGGAATCCGATCAGTTGGACTAAACGGAAAAGGAGCTGGACACTTGTAGAGTGAACCTACGATGGAGCACCGAGATGCTCGAGTTACCTAGCCCAGAGGCTGCGGCTGCGTGGGGTTCAGCAAGATGTCGGGAGTCCTCGTTGTAGTCTCTGGAGCCTGAAAGAAGAAGTTGCTGGCAGGCGACCAGTGTCGATGTTCAGCGAGATCCAAGCCTGGATCGGTGATGAAGGAAACCTGAAAGCAGAGGGGACTCAGTTCTTGACCGATCGTGTGGGCACCAGGAAGGCACCGGATGAAGTCACCTCGACGAGGTGAGTGGGTGACGTCGGACTCGGCTGTTCCTCGGACCAGGAGGCGCGGCGGCGACCAGGATGGAGGGCGAGCTGTCCCACGAAGGTGTCTGCTGTCGATGATGCTGGGCCCAGGAGTGGGGCAGCAGGTCTTGGCAGAGGCAAGCCCACGCGGTGGAGTCAAGATGGCGTCTGGAGTGGACCAGGATGGTCCGAGGTACTCCTCTGTTGAAGGGGAGCAAGGGCCAGTCTGGAGCAACCAGACCAGTGATGAAAAACTGTTGTGGTGCGTCGTGAAGAGGGCCACAAGCCGGTCGGCGAGTGTCCGGACAACGCGGTGAGCAGCAAGGAGCAGAAGGGCCCCCACGCAGATCTCGTGGATGCTGGGGAGGCAGACTTCGGTGCTGGAGCTGCTCAGGGTTAGGGCTTCTCAAACCCTAGGTGCACTCACTCGAGGATCCCTCGGTGGTCGTGCTAGATAAGCGTCGTGCAGGTTCTGAAGATGGCCGGTCCCGCAGGTCTCGTCACACCTACGAATCTCAGCTGGGCTGACGATGTAGGTAGAGGTCAGAGATGGCGGGGAATCCGGGTCTCGTCGAGCTGGGCAGTCTTGATCCGTAGGAGAGACGTACAGCAAACCGCAAGCGCTTAGGTGGTGCCTGCTGGTGCAGGGTGGCTACTCCTTAGCCACAAGGGAGAGTCTTCAGAAAAAAAAGTCAAGAGTTCCTTTCGTGGAAAGTAGTTCAAGATTCAGAATTATCCAATTTGGGAAGGGGACCCGCTCCTACCTTTATTCTAGGAAAAGGGGCTGGCCCGTGACTAGGTCCTACCTATGGGTGGGACCAGGAGGGGGGTGGTTACACCCCTATCCTTTGTCCGGCTTCGCCCCAGCTCAGGGGCTGGGGTGCCCCCGAAACTGGTTTGAGCCGGGCTATGCATAGTGAGCACCGGGGTGCCACTTGCAATCACCTTCCTTTCAGCCCTGCCTACCTGGGATACACAAACCCTGTCTGGGATGGTGCTAACACCGCCCTCGACAGGAAACCCTTTGTCCAAGCTCCCCTCGCTGGAAGGTCTCCCAGCAGCAGGAGGTCAGACTTGTGTCTGGTGGCAGCATCCATTTTGTGATGCTGAGGCTTGAGTCAACTTTAACCGGGGTTCAAGGTTACTTCCATGTCGTGTCCCTCTAGAAGGGTGGAATGCTAACCCCGTCGCCAGAATTGGCGAGGGGTTCGTATTCCAATTCGTATGACACCTTACTCGACATGTTTGGGTGATGCGATGCCAAAGTTAGCAAATAACCGCGAGGATTATAATGCATTTTAAGGTAGATGGCACGCGTCACCATGGAACAGCTATTAGGACTTGGTTCCGCAAGCCGTCGACGGGCTCAGCTCGCGCCAGAGCACCATCTCACATGATTCCCCGCACTCTGCCTTCAGGATTGATAAGGCCTGCCATAGGAGTGACTGATAGGAATTCATGTGTCCATTTTAGGGTTAGGTATAGGAATACTACACCTACAGCAACGGGTGATTACACCACCTTGCCCCAGCTGTCGTGCAGCCAGTTGTGTCAGATTTGGGTGGCCATCCAGGGGTGGCATAATACATGCTGCAGCCCCTGGTAGGCCCTGGGTACACCGATGCCCTGGATACCTGTGGTATGCTGATACAGGGACTGATAAGGCGGCCCAGTTCCAATTAGTGGATGCACCTAATGTACATGTGTGTAAATCTCGAGAGAGAACAGCTAGGCTGTGGGTCTGATTGGCAGGCCCACAGCCAGGGAAAGTCGTAAACCAATGAAGCAAAAGCAAAAAATCTGGGTGATCATAGGATTGCAGACCCTACTCTCCTACATGACCCCCCCCCCAAACTTTGGGACAATAAGCTAACCTTGACCAGGTGAGTCTTCTTGCTCTAAGTGGAAATACCTGGAGAGCCCATCTGCATTGCCATGATCAGTGCCGGGTCTATGCTCCACTGTGAAGTCCATCCCCTGTAGGGAAATGGACCACCTAAGTAGTCTGGGGTTTTCACCCTTCATTTGATTTAGCCACAAGAGGGGCTTATGGTCGGTCTGAATCTTGAAGTGAGTGCCAAACAAGTATGGCCTCAACTTCTTCAGGGCCCAAACCACAGCAAAGGCCTCCCTCTCAATAGCTGACCAATTCTTCTCTCTGGGGGTCAGCCTCCTGCTAATAAAAGCTATGGGCTGGTCATGACCATCAAAATTCAGCTGAGATAGAACAGCTCCCACACCCAACTCCGAAGCGTCTGTTTGGACAATGAATGTTTTGGAGTAGTCTGGACTCTTTAGGATAGGTGCTGTGCACATGGCCTGTTTTAGGTCATCGAATGCCTTTTGACAGCTCGCTGTCCACTGAACTTTTTTTGGCATCTTTTTACTTGTCAGATCGTTTAGCGGGGTCACAATGGATCCATAATTTCTGACAAATTTCTGGTAATAACCAGTCAGGCCCAAGAAAGCTCGAACCTGAGTCTGGGTGGTTGGAGGAGCCCAGTCCTGGATGGCCTGTATCTTGCTCTCCAATGGCTGAACCTGGCCTCCACCTACAAGGTGGCCCAGGTATACAACCTGTGTCTGCCCTATCTGGCACTTAGTGGCCTTGATAGTGAGGCCTGCCTTTTGCAGGGCCTCTAACACTTTCCTCAGGTGGACCAGGTGATCCTCCCAGGTGGAGCTAAAGACAGCGATATCGTCCAGATACGCCGCACAGAAGTCGTCCAACCCAGTGAGAACTCGATTCACCAGCCTTTGGAAGGTGGCAGGTGCATTTTTCAAACCAAAGGGCATTATCACGAACTGATAATGCCCACCCGGGGTAGAAAATGCCGTTTTGGGCTTGGCCTCCTCAGCTAACCTGATTTGCCAATACCCAGCTGTCAGGTCAAATGTACTTAAGTAGTTGGCCGAAGCCAACCGGTCTATAAGTTCATCTGCTCTTGGTATCGGGTGGGCGTCAGTCTTAGTGACTGCATTGAGGCCTCTGTAGTCCACGCAAAACCTCATTTCTTTCTTACCGCCCTGGGTGTGAGGTTTTGGCACGAGAACTACTGGACTAGCCCAGGGGCTGTCCGAGGGCTCAATGACTCCCAGCTCCAACATTTTCTGCACCTCTGTCTTGATGCAGTCTCTGACATGATCAGGCTGTCGATAGATTTTACTCTTTACGGGCAGACTGTCCCCAGTGTCGACCTCATGGGTACACCAATTGGTCTGACTGGGTGTCAGAAAGAACATATGTCGGAAGGAATGAAGAACCTGTTTACAATCCTGTTGTTGATGTCCAGAGAGGCTGCCACAAAAGACAACACCATCTACTGACCCATCATCAGGGTTCTGAGAGAGCAGGTCCGGGAGAGGGTCACTCTCCTCCTCCTGTCCCTCATCTGTGGCCATGAGCAAGCCTATGCCCTCCCTGTCGACATATGCCTTGAGCCTGTTTACATGGAGCACCCGGTGGGGGCTCCGGGGAGTTCCCAGGTCTACCAAGTAGGTGACCTCTCCCTTTTGCTCAATGATCGTGTGGGGCCCAGACCATTTGTCTTTGAGTGCTGCTGGGGCCACTGGCTCCAGCACCCACACCTTCTGTCCAGGCTGATACACAGTCAGGACAGCCTTTTGGTCGTGCCAAGCTTTTTGTAATTCTTGGCTCGCCTCAAGGTTTTTAGATGCCTTTTCCTTGTACTCAGCCATCCGCGAGCGGAGACCCAGCACATAGTCCACAATGTTTGATGCCGGCTTTTTGAGAGGTCTCTCCCATCCTTCCTGTACCAAACAAAGGGGCCCCCTTACAGGATGTCCGAACAGAAGTTCAAAAGGGCTGTAGCCAACCCCCTTCTGCGGGACCTCTCTGTAGGCGAACAAGAGGCAGGGTATCAGGACATCCCATCTCCGCCGAAGCTTTTCAGGTAGTCCATGAATCATCCCTTTCAGGGTCCTGTTGAATCTCTCAACAAGCCCATTGCATTGTGGGTGATAGGGTGTGGTGAACTTGTAGTTGACACCACACTCCTTCCACATGGCAGTCAGATATCCCGACATGAAGTTTGCACCTCTGTCAGAGACAACCTCCTTAGGGAAGCCCACTCTGGAGAACACTCCAACTAGGGCTCGTGCCACAACAGGTGCTGTAGTGGTCCTAAGGGGAATAGCTTCAGGATACCTGGTGGCGTGGTCCACCACCACCAGTATAAACTTGTGCCCTGATGCTGTCTGGGGTTCCATTGGACCGACAATGTCAATCCCCACTCTTTCAAAGGGCACCCCCACCACTGGCAGTGGTATGAGGGGGGCCTTTGTCGTGCCACCTGACTTACCACTGGCTTGGCAAGTGACACAGGAGCGACAAAACTCCTTCGTATCTTCGGACATGTGGGGCCAGTGAAAGTGTGGAACAATTCTGTCCCAAGTCTTATTCTGGCCTAAGTGACCTGCAAGGGGAATCTCGTGGGCCAAGGTAAGAAGGAAACCTCTCAGAGGCAAGGGGACGACCAGCCTCCTGGTCGCGCCAGGCTTGGGGTCTCTTGCCTCGGAGTACAGGAGTCCATCGTCCCAGTACACTTTGTGGGTACCTGTGGCGTTCCCTGCAGCCTCAGCAGCAGCCTGCTGTTTGAGGGGTTCAAGTGAGGGGCAGTCTAACTGTGCCTTCCCCAGGTCTTCCCTAGAGGGTCCCCCTGAGCCCAGAAACTCAACCTGACCAGGTTCAAGCTCTTTTGGCTCAGTTTCCCTCAGTTCTTTAAGGTCAGCCTCCTCAGAGACTTGATCCACGACCTGGGGCAAGGGGGAAGGCGAGGCCTTACCCTTACTGCTCCTTTTCTTGGATGGTTTCTGGTCCGTTCTTCCAGGATCCAGCACCTGTTCAGTGGGGCATCTTTTGGCCTGTGACCTGGTCACAGCAAGGACATGTGCTGGCAAGCCTAACATTTCCATGTGAGTCCTCTGCTCCACTTCTGACCATTGCGACGTTTCCAAATCATTGCCCAACAGACATTCTACGGGGAGGTCTGAACTAACCACAACTTTCTTTGGGCCACTTACCTCTCCCCAGGAGAAATCAACAACTGCCATACTGTGATTGGTAGTGACATTGCTGGCATTGGTCACTAGGTAATCGGTACCTAGCATGATCTGTCCAGGGTCCACAAAGTTAGGTGTCACCATGGTGACACTGGCACAAGTGTCCCTGTAGGCCTGAGCCACTTTTCCATTGATCAAAGGCGTCTGCCTGTATTTGCCCAAAGTATTGGGACTGGCATCAGGGGACATATCCATATCCCCTGTACAGACAAGGACGGCCTGAGTGACCGTGCCAACTAAGTCGTCACACCCCTCAGTTCCCAAGGTTAACCCAACTAATGCCTTGGGAGGCGCACTACCACTGCTGACTGTACTAGGGGGTGCAGGTGCCTTAGGGGCTGCAGTGGCAGGAGTTTGCCCTCCTTTCTTGGTGCACTCACTAAACCAGTGAGTCTTACTTTTACAGTATTGGCACCACCTTTTTGACTGGCCTTCTGGAGTCTTCTTTTTCTGCTGTGAAGCCTGACCCCCACCCTCTTTGGTTTGTTGGGGGCCTGTCGAAGACTTCTGGTCATTTTGTTCGTTCTTGTTACTACCCTTTTGGTCTGCTTTCTTCTGACCACCCTGGTTCTGAGTCTGGTTCTGCTTGACCCTTGTTCTGACCCATCTGTCTGCCTTCTTTCCCAATTCTTGGGGAGAGGTCAGCTCCGAGTCGACAAGGTGCTGATGCAACAATTGGTTCTGACAGTTGTTTAAAATCTGTTCTCTCATGATACGATTGTACAATCCTGTGTAATCAGTAACCTTGCTACCCAGCAACCAGCCTTCCAAAGCCTTAGTGGCACAATCGACAAAGTCAGTCCAATCCTGAGACTGAATTTTCTGGGTGTCTCTGAACAGCACCCGGTACTGCTCGGTGGTTAAGCCGAACCCATCAATCAGTGTATTTTTCAGGACGTGGTAGTTGTTAGCATCCTCAGCTCTCGTAGTGAGGAGCTTGTCTCGTCCTTTACCTTCAAAGGAGAGCCACAGTATAGCTGCCCACTGACTTGGGGGGACGCACTGGACAGTGCAGGCCCTCTCCAAAGCAGTTATCCACTTGTGGATGTCGTCCCCTTGTTTAAAGGGGGGCACTATTTTACTCAGGTGTCTAGTGTCTATACCCCTGTCTTTCTCTCTAATGAGAATGCTGCCACCAGTGGGGTCTAACCCACTCAATTTCTGCTCTCGGGCCAAGGCAAGTCTTTCTTTGGCGAGGGCAAGTTCTTCCCGCTCGATCCTCAGATTGACTTCCCTCATCTTCGCTTCGTGCTCCCTTCTCTGAGGGGACGTCATTCCTCTCTGAGAAGATGCCTGAGAGACATGTGTTCGAACAGATCTGTTAGAGCCTCTCGAGAGAGACCTAGCTCGTCTGTTCCCAAGGTTAAGCCTGCTTGAGCGTGGGCCCGGGGCTCCCCCAGTTCCATTCTCATGCCTGCTTAAGTTGGCCCTTTTGAGCCTACTGACTACTACTGGACCTTTGTCTGCCTCGTCCCCTGCTAACTCCTCTTCCTCTCCCTCCTCACCATGGAGGCCAAGGTCAGGGTCACCAAGGGTTCCCTCTAAGGGGGGCATGTCCCCATCAGGATTAGGGGGGCCTGTGTTAGAGGCCCTCCTAGCATCATAAGTCTCTAAGAGACCTATCAGAAATGTGATGGTAGGGTTAGAACCCTGGTTTAGCTTCCTGGAGGCACACAGCTGTCTCATCTCCGTGAAGCTAAGAGCTGCATATCGTGACATGACCTGTGGAGGGTCAATGACCACTAAGGGAGTCTCTGCAGACTCTCCGTGGACCGACATGCTTTCTAGTGAGGTGTAAGTGATGCACCTACCTACACTATGTGTTTCCCTACTGATCCCTTGCTAAGAGTTATAGTCAGGGTGTGCTAGTCCCTGTTTCACTATAACAGCTGGTTCAGTAGAACTTAGAGTATTCTAAGTTAAGTTATATGTACCTGGGTACTTATGTGATCTTTCAACTTGATATTCTTAGGATACGTGTGTGGTAAAACAACAGCAAGCTCAAATCCCAACCGCTGCTCACCAATGTGAGAAGTTGGCCTGATATGTAGTGCTCACTATTCTAGTGATCACTGTGTATCATTCCAAACGACCCTTATTGATGATTGGTTGTAAGTCAACCTTATAGACCAGCTATCCTAGTAGCGTGGACAAGAGCAGTCTTCAGGCTAAACTCTAGAGGGCGTGTTAAGCCATCTGTTTACCAACACATATACCCCTTGAACACCAAGTGAAAGGACACCACACAAGTTGTTATGAAAATAAAGGGTATTTATTTATAACAAGACTACCCTGGCTCTTTATGAGTCAGGGAGCTAAGCACAATACAAAACTCTTAGGAAAATACTTCTAGTCGCACAATTTACACAAATGCCCGAAGGGCACGAAACCATTTACACTGCAAGTGGAATGGGAGAGGTTAAAGTGTCTAAAGTTACTGATTCCGGAGGAATCCGATCAGTTGGACTAAACGGAAAAGGAGCTGGACACTTGTAGAGTGAACCTACGATGGAGCACCGAGATGCTCGAGTTACCTAGCCCAGAGGCTGCGGCTGCGTGGGGTTCAGCAAGATGTCGGGAGTCCTCGTTGTAGTCTCGGGAGCCTGAAAGAAGAAGTTGCTGGCAGGCGACCAGTGTCGATGTTCAGCGAGATCCAAGCCTGGATCGGTGATGAAGGAAACCTGAAAGCAGAAGGGACTCAGTTCTCGACCGCTAGCCAGCGATCGTGTGGGCACCAGGAAGGCACCGGATGAAGTCACCTCGACCAGGTGAGTGGGTGACGTCGGACTCGGCTGTTCCTCGGACCAGGAGGCGCGGCGGCAACCAGGATGGAGGGCGAGCTGTCCCACGAAGGTGTCTGCTGTCGATGATGCTGGGCCCAGGAGTGGGGCAGCAGGTCTTGGGAGAGGCAAGCCCACGCGGTGGAGTCAAGATGGCGTCTGGAGTGGACCAGGAGGGTCCGAGGTACTCCTCTGTTGAAGGGGAGCAAGGGCCAGTCTGGAGCAACCAGACCAGTGATGAAAAACTGTCGTGGTGCGTCGTGAAGAGGGCCACAAGCCGGTCGGCGAGTGTCCGGACAACGCGGTGAGCAGCAAGGAGCAGAAGGGCCCCCACGCAGATCTCGTGGATGCTGGGGAGGCAGACTTCGGTGCTGGAGCTGCTCAGGGTTAGGGCTTCTCAAACCCTAGGTGCACTCACTCGAGGATCCCTCGATGGTCGTGCTAGATAAGCGTCGTGCAGGTTCTGAAGATGGCCGGTCCCGCAGGTCTCGTCACACCTACGAATCTCAGCTGGGCTGACGATGTAGGTAGAGGTCAGAGATGGCGGGGAATCCGGGTCTCGTCGAGCTGGGCAGTCTTGATCCGTAGGAGAGACGTACAGCAAACCGCAAGCGCTTAGGTGGTGCCTGCTGGTGCAGGGTGGCTACTCCTTAGCCACAAGGGAGAGTCTTCAGAAAAAAAAGTCAAGTGTTCCTTTTGTGGAAAGTAGTTCAAGATTCAGAATTATCCAATTTGGGAAGGGGACCCGCTCCTACCTTTATTCTAGGAAAAGGGGCTGGCCCGTGACTAGGTCCTGCCTATGGGTGGGACCAGGAGGGGGGTGGTTACACCCCTATCCTTTGTCCGGCTTCGCCCCAGCTCAGGGGCTGGGGTGCCCCCGAAACTGGTTTGAGCCGGGCTATGCACAGTGAGCACCGGGGTGCCACTTGCAATCACCTTCCTTTCAGCCCTGCCTACATGGGATACACAAACCCTGTCTGGGATGGTGCTAACACCGCCCTCGACAGGAAACCCTTTGTCCAAGCTCCCCTCGCTGGAAGGTCTCCCAGCAGCAGGAGGTCAGACTTGTGTCTGGTGGCAGCATCCATTTTGTGATGCTGAGGCTTGAGTCAACTTTAACCGGGGTTCAAGGTTACTTCCATGTTGTGTCCCTCTAGAAGGGTGGAATGCTAACCCCGTCGCCAGAATTGGCGAGGGGTTCGTATTCCAATTCGTATGACACCTTACTCGACATGTTTGGGTGATGCGATGCCAAAGTTAGCAAATAACCGCGAGGATTATAATGCATTTTAAGGTAGATGGCACGCGTCACCATGGAACAGCTATTAGGACTTGGTTCCGCAAGCCGTCGACGGGCTCAGCTCACGCCAGAGCACCATCTCACATGATTCCCCGCACTTTGCCTTCAGGATTGATAAGGCCTGCCATAGGAGTGACTGATAGGAATCCATGTGTCCATTTTAGGGTTAGGTATAGGAATACTACACCTACAGCAACGGGTGATTACACCACCTTGCCCCAGCTGTCGTGCAGTCAGTTGTGTCAGATTTGGGTGGCCATCCAGGGGTGGCATAATACATGCTGCAGCCCCTGGTAGGCCCTGGGTACACCGATGCCCTGGATACCTGTGGTATGCTGATACAGGGACTGATAAGGCGGCCCAGTTCCAATTAGTGGATGCACCTAATGTACATGTGTGTAAATCTCGAGAGAGAACAGCTAGGCTGTGGGTCTGATTGGCAGGCCCACAGCCAGGGAAAGTCGTAAACCAATGAAGCAAAAGCAAAAAATCTGGGTGATCATAGGATTGCAGACCCTACTCTCCTACAGTGGTACCTTTGCGTATGGAAGGAGCTTGGACAGATAAAGTTAGAAGTGCAGTTGGTGGCAATGCCATCCCTAACTAACAATGGGAATTGCGTGTGTAAAGAAACATCTTGGAGAGTGAATCTGATAGGAAGCTAAACACTTTTTGGAGGAAGTGGGATTTTAAGGTTCAGATGGTGGGGGGGCAGGCTATACAGACATGCAGTTGAAAAAACAATAAAGCAATGTTTTACTAAGAATAAATATTCTTTACAGTGTTCCATTAAGTATGAGAACCTGTAAAAATAAAAATATAAAGTCAGACTTTTAGGGGAGGGACACAGACTAGGAAAGGAGTCACAAAAGCATGGAAATGGATACCAGCATACTTAACAATGTAATATACCTTTTATATGTTGTGTGCTTTAGTTTTTTATCAATACTTCTTCTGTCAATACGTCTATATTTAGACCTTTTCTTAAAAATCCTCATAAGCCAACAGTTGTCAGTCATTTTATCATCATCTCAGTACCTTCTGCTCACAATGACCTTTAGCTAGTCACAAGCTCCTAACACTTAACCATATCGCTTACCAATATTATTTTCTTTGATTCTTTAGTATTTATTATTAATTAAAATGTTTTCAATTCATCCAAATTAAATTACTATTGTACACTTATATTCTTGGGATTTATATAATTGATGACATTTCCAATTTAATTATGTTCTTCCCAACACTATCTTTTACCAAGTGGAATATTTAATTATATATATATATATATATATATATATATATACATTTTTTTTTTTTTAAAACCGTTTTTATTGCAGAAACACAGGAGAATCGTCGTACATGCAGTGCGGTCCTGCACCGCTAGCGCTAGTGCAGGTCCTTGCTAGGCCAAAAGGCTTCGATACACAGCTTATTAGCCCACATCCCTGAGGCCGGGCAGCGGTAACATGTGGGACAATTTACACAACCTGCGCCACCCCAATAGTGTTGTTTGTGTCCTCAGAGGATGTCCACATTCCGCTTTGAAGTTTTCTTGACGCCCCCTGTCCCTCCACCCCATCCTAACCCCACCCCAAGCCCTATTCCCCACCTCCCACCATCCCCTCCCAACAGTGCTTCCGACTACGACCGGCCCCGGCCCGAGGATGCTGTTCTGGGTATGTATCAGAAGTACATGACTGTCTACTGTATGTGTGTGGCCGGCTCTGCTCGGGGGCTATCCTCCCTGTCCACTTCTTCCCCAACCGCACTGTCGCGCAGGGCCTGCACTAACACCTCCCACGCCGCAGCCGCCTCTTGTGCCCTCTCATCCTCCCTGCGGCTCGCCAGCTGGTACCTGAGTGTGCTTTCACACGCCGCCCATTTCTGCAGCTCCTTGAGCCATCTCTTATGCGTAGGCCCCACCTTCGATTTCCAGAGTCTCGTCACTTCCCTTTTCGCCAAAAGGAGACCCATATCTATGAATCTGCTCGTGGTCTTATTCTTGGGCGTGTGTGGGAACCAGTGCAGAACGCAGACCGCTTTGCTAAATTGCAAATCCCTGTCCGTTACCTCGGTCAGTGTCTCGCCCACTTCCCTCCAATAACCGTGCAGATGAGGGCAGTCCCACAACATATGGCCTAGCTCCACTCCGACCGTGCCGCACCTAGGGCACGCCGCCTCCTCCGCTCCGAAATATGCCCTAAGTTTACCTGGCGTGAGGTAAGCCCTGTGGAGGATATAAAAGTGTATCAATCGGAAGCGTGCGTTCCTAGTGTTCTTCCTGGCCCTCCTAACCAACCCCGCCCATGTGGTGTCGGGTATTTCTGTTTGTAGTTCCAATTCCCACTTTTCTTTCAGAGCCGTCATCGGCTGTAAGGTTTTGCTCAGCAGTCTGGAGTACAGACAGGTCACCGCTTTGCGGGTGCCCGCCGACATCATAGCGTATTGACAAGACGCAGAGGCGGGAGGCTCGCAGAGCCCCCCCCCCCAGTGTTCCCGCATCGCCCCAGTCACCGCCGCGTGCATCAGGTAATCCCCCCTCGGAAGGTCGAACCGCTCTTGGAGGGTTTGATATGGGAGCATCGCCCCCTCCTCGTACAAGTCGCCCAGCATTTGGAGGCCCGCTGCCTCCCACACCTGCAGTCCCGACCAATCCCCTCCGTGCGGGAGTGCCGTCACCATACCCAACGGTATCTCTGGCGCATATGGGCGCCGCACCCCCGCCCGACGTTGCGATCGGTTCCAGCACTGCCTAAACGTCTGTTCCTCCAGAGACAAGTCCCTGACCACCAAACGCTGCTGCAGGGTGATATATGCCAGCACGTGGCGAGGGGTGCCCCTCTCTCTGTCCTGCTCTGGGCCCGGGTATACTCTGGCAACCTCCTGTGTGAAGATCTGTAACTGTGCCGCCAAATAATAAAGCTCGAAGTCCGGGACCGCCAGGCCCCCCTCGTCCTTCGGCCGGGTCAGAGTTGCCAACGCTATTCTGCGCCTTCCTGTTCCCCACAGGAACGACACCAGGAGTGAGCGCAGCTGCCGGAAGATAGAACTCGGAATCCACACCGGGAGCGTGCGGAAGTAGGATAAGAGGCGCGGTAAGGCTATCATTTTCAATAAGGAGATACGCCCCGTCACCGAGAGCGGGAGAGTGGACCAAAAGGTCATAGTACCCATCAGTGCTCCTATACAGCGACCCACGTTGCCCTCTAGCATATCTAGAGCGGAGTGATATATATGCACCCCTAAATATTTGAGGCAGCTAGGCTCCCAATGAAGCATTGGCCGGATGTCCGGTCTCCGTTCTCCCTGGCGCAGCGGGAATAAGCAGGTCTTGGACCAGTTGACGCGCAATCCCGACATCTTTCCAAATTTCGCGAGAAGCCTCTCCGCGCCATTCAGCGCGCCTGCAGCGTCCTCCAGGAACATTAGCAGGTCGTCTGCGTATAAGGAGATGAACTGAGGGGTCCCTCTGTAGGCCAGCCCCCCGTAGTAACGTCCCGTTCTGGCCTCGGCCGCAAGGGGCTCTATTGTCAGCGCAAACAGCAGCGGGGAAAGCGCGCACCCCTGTCTGGTGCCCCGCCCCACCCGATATCGGTCGGAGACGAGGGATCCCAACCGCACTCTCGCCACTGCTGAGGCATATAGGACCCTCGTCCAACCTATGTATCCCTCACCAAGACCAAACCTCCGCATAACTCTGTATAGGTAGTCCCACTCAGGCTATCAAAAGCCTTTTCTATGTCGATCGATAAAACGAGTGGCAGGTGGACTCCCTCCATCGGGTCTCCCAGCAACCGGATCAGACGACGAATATTAGCGGTGGTGTTTCTTGCAGGGATGAACCCCGACTGGTCGCTGTGAACCAGCCGCGGCATATGCCGCAGCAGCCTGGTCGCCAATATGGTACTCAGGATTTTGTAGTCCGTCGTCAGCATCGACAGCGGTCTGTAGGAAGCCGGGTCGGTACTCTCTCTGCCCTGCTTCAGCAACGGGATCATCAGTGCTTCGCGCATGGACCGTGGCAATCTCCCTCTAACCTTGGCTTCCTGGTATACCTCCTGGAGCCTCGGGGCCAGCTGGTCCAGGTACCTACTATAAAATTCAATGGGCAATCCGTCCAGGCCCGGGGTTTTGTTCCGCGCCATTCGTGCCACCGCCCCCTTGACTTCCGCTAGGTCTATGTCTGTGCCTAACGCCTCCGCCTCCTCTCGGTCTAGCTGCGGCAGCTGCAGCCCCTCCAGAAAGGCCTCCGTGTCCTCCCCTTGCCCCTCCAGCGCGCTCTCGTAGAGTGTCTCATAGTACGAACGGAAACTGTCTAGAATGTCCCCCTGGGCTGTGACCATGCCCTTTCCTCTACTCTCGACGGCCAAAATCGGCTGGTTGTGTCTAGTGGGATTGGCTAGCCAAGCCAGCAGAGTACCCGCCTTATCCCCCTCTGCGTGCGCCCTCACCAAGTAATTCTTGTAGTCGTAACTCCGGAGCCTCTTCACCTCGACCGCCAACGCCTCCCTAGCCTCGCACACCGCCTCCTGGAGCTCAGGACGGCCAGGCCGCGCCCTCTCAGCCTCCCGTAATTTCCCTTCTGCCGTGTCCAGATCTCCCACCAGGGTCCTGCGCACACCAGCGTACTTCCCTATGCAATGTCCCCTAACCACTATCTTGAACGCTTCCCACTCCAGCGCTCTGGCCGACGTGGATCCACTATTCTCAGTAAAATAATGAGTGATCCTCTCTCTCAATGCCTCCCTGTATGGTGGATCATCCAGTGTGTCCGGTCGTAATTGCCAGAGCGGGACTCGCGGGGTCTCAACCATCTATTCTAGGGTCATTAATAAAGGGTTGTGGTCAGATATCGTGTGACTTAAATACTCTGTGTGTGCCACAGTTTGAAGCACCGCCGGGGAGCACAAGAAAGCGTCCAGTCGGACATGCAGGTCGTGCAGAGGCGAGTAATATGAGTAGTCCCTTGCTGTAGGGTGTTGTGCCCTCCAAGCGTCCGCCAATCCCCACTGCCCCTGCCACTCGACCCTGCGCTTCGCTAGTCTGTATACTGGGGACGTCCCCAACGGTGGGTGGGATCTATCTAGTGCAGGGTCTGCGATGGAGTTAAAATCCCCTCCCATCATAACAGGGACCGTCAAATACCTGGCTAGCGCTCCGGACAATTTCGTGAAATGGGGCCCCTGGTCCACATTAGGTGCATACACACTACAGAGCACTATATCCCGACCCCTGAGTTTGCCCTCAACTGCAACATACCTGCCCTCCGGGTCTATTGTGTGCCCCACCACTTGAAAGGGGGTGCCTGCTCTTATCCAAATCAGAGTCCCCCTCGCAAACGCAGAGTATGCAGTGCTAAATACCTGCCCTCGCCACCTACGCTGCAGCACAATACCCTCTTGCTTCGTCAAATGCATTTCCTGCAGAAGCGCGATCTGAACTCCCCTGCGCACCAAGTAAGCGTGAATCTTATGCCTTCTTGCCTTTTTTTTTTTTTTTTTTAAATATTTTTATTGATAAATTTTTTCCCCACATTTTATTCCCCCCCCCCCTCCCCCATTACATGGACAAGGCACAATAAGTTTCATAAGGCAGCCACATACTCAACTACATATTCAAAAGAAAAATGGAAAGTGAAATATTACAATATACATACTACATACAGATCCTATCATAATATATACGGATACAAATAATATATGTTAACATTCCATAATACATACATTCCTCAAAATACCTTATTCAGTTCCAGCCTTCCATTGAATCAAAGGACCCCAGATTTGTATACCCAGCTTTTTACCCTTTCTCCCTTTCCTAGAGTAAATAGCTGTTTCCAATTTTTGTATTGACAACGTTTTTCCTAGCCATTGATGATACGTAGGAGGATTTGGATCTAACCAAGTTGAGGCCACAAGCAGTCTAAAAATCGACATTGCTACAAACAGAAAATATTTACAATTAATTTGTCCGTTGGGGGATATTCCCAACAAAATAGTTGCTGAGTCCAACTCTATTGTTGTGTCTAAGGCATTCCGGAAAAAATTCCCGATATCTTGTTTTATCTTATCTAAGTGTGGACAAGTAGAGAAAATATGTAACAAATTGGCCTCCATACTGCCACATCTAAAACACGAGATGCCCGACACAGCCCCCCATTGAGCAATTTTCCATGGCGTATAATACAGGTGATACAAGCTCTTGTAGTGCTGGGCCTGAAGAGACGCTGAGCATAGTAATTTACATCCCATCTCAAGTGATTCAGAGAAAATATCTCTTTCTCTAGCTATATCTAAATCTGAGGACCATTTAATTATCCATTTGTCAAGATCATCCTTTTTTAACTTTGTCATTTCTAAATAAAATCTTTTTATAGTACAGTCATTACCTTTTTGTATGAGATCCATCATTATACCCCTCCCAAAGCCTAGAGCTCCCCTTTTTTATTTAATATACAACTCCTTATTTGAAGGTATTTAAAGAAATGATTTGTGTTTAACATATACTTGTTTTTCAAATCTATAAATTGTAAGATGCCATTATCATCCCACATATCACCAATCATTCTTATACCTTGACTCTCCCATTCCTCATATACCATTCCTGAGAACACAGCCCTAGGTAATGAGGGATTATTTTTTAATCTAGTATATACACTATATTTCCCTATTCCAACTTTTTTGGAAAATCCTTTCCATATGCTGTAGGCCGCCATAATTATCTTGAAACGTGTTCTTTTAAAGTAACTTCCATCAGTAAATCTTAAAAAAATATTTTCAGCATTTGTACCCAGAGCTAAACCATATATAGCCAGCGAGCCTGTCTTATCCCATCCATCCATCTCAGCCCCCCCAATTAATCCAGCCATTCCTTGTATTGCTGCAGCCCAATAATATACCTTTAGATCCGGCAGTGACCACCCCCCTCTCTCCCTGGGAAGGGACATATACCTCAATGCCCTCCGGGTTTTACCTCTAGCCCAAATAAAACGATTTACCATACTTTCGCAAATTTTAAACCACTTATTTTCAATTAGAAGAGGGATTGCCCTAAAAAGATACAACAGTTTGGGTAAGATCAGCATTTTAATAATATTAACTCGCCCAACTAATGATAAATGTAAGTTCTCATAACGATCCAAATCTTTTCTTGCCTTTTCGATTACTGGGGCAATATTATTATCCACCAAACTATCTAAATTAGACATAATATTAATTCCGAGGTATTTCCCTGCCGGCACTACTCTTCTATCTTCACAAGGTGTAAAAGAGTTTTTAATAATCTGGGTTTTAGACGCGTTCAATGAGTACCCTGAGACTTGTCCAAATCTTAAGGCCTCGGCCTCTACAAATGTAGTTGCTTCCGTTGGGCAAGGTGTTATCACCGCAACGTCGTCAGCATAGGCTAATATCTTGCATGGCCCGAGAACTGTATTGACTGGGGTGATCTCTGGTGCTGATTCTATCTTCCGTATTAAGGGATCCATATAAATGGCAAATAGCAAGGGAGAGAAAGGACATCCCTGGCGAGTTCCTCTCTTGATTTTAAATTGACCAGTTATACCCCCGTTTATCCTTAATGCTGCACCTGGATCCATATATAGAATCTGAATTGCTTTCAAATAGCCTCCTCTAATCCCAACTCTAGCTAGGGTCTGCCACAAATACTGCCAGGAGACCCGATCAAATGCTTTTTCCGCATCCAAAAGCATAACTGCCATCGGGTCTCCTGCTACTTCCGCCACATCAAATAAAGTTATAACTTTTCTAATATGGTGAGTTGTCCCTCTACCAGGAATAAACCCATGTTGGTTATCACTAACCAGGTTACTTATAATTCTTGCAAATCTTGCAGCCAGTGCCTTTGAATAAATTTTGGTGTCATTATTCATCAATGTTATTGGGCGGTACGACCCTGGTTCATTCGGGGGCTTTTCTTTTTTTTAAATTAATACTATATCTGCCCCGCTCCAGGATTTGGGAACGGATACCCCACTTTGTGCAGCTTGAAACATTTGAGTTAAATTATTACCTAAACATCCCCAGAAAGTTTTATAAAACTCGATCGGTAGCTGATCAGGTCCAGCAGCCTTCCCCGAGGGTAGAGCAGTCATTGCTTCTTTAATCTCAGTTTCGTCCAATACGGTCTCTAATTCCTCTGCATCTTCAGGGGATATAGTTTTTACCTCAATGTTCTGGAGATATTCATTTATTCTATCGATACTACTGGGATCTTTCTCATCATATAAAGATTGGTAAAACTTCCTAAAGACCTCCCGAATTTCTTCTGGATCTGAATGTAGTTGTCCCTTTTCATCCTTTATTTCCTTAATCGTCCCTGCCGCCGCTATCTGTCTGGTTCGTATAGCAAGGACTCGCCCTATTTTCTCACTGAACTCGTAACATCTCTCCCTTCTGATTGTATATTGCTTTGCGGCTCTATTAGCAAGTTCCTCCTCTGCCTCACTTTTCACCTTCAGTTATTCTATTACGAATTGTTCAGTCGGCTCTCCCCTTATTACACAGTTATTAAGTTGTTCTTCTGCCTCCAGTACTTTTCCCTCTTTCTCCTTATATCGCAGTCTTTCTGTTTTCCTCTTGAAGGCGCTATAACTACACGTTTCACCGCGTGCTCCTGCCTTAAAGGCATCCCATACTATGCCAACTGCAGCAGTTCCTCTATTATATTCAAAGAATTCAGTAATCCATTTAGACATATGTTTTATATAGTCATCATCTAAAAGCAATCCCCTTTCGAATGTCCACTCCCTTCTTATTGTTGTTCCCCCACTCTGCTTTATCGTTAGGATTAGGGGATTGTGGTCACTAAGTATCCGAGGAAGTCTATCAATTTCCACTATACTAATTAAATCATTGGAAACCAGGAGGTAATCCAGCCTAACGCATATCTGATGCGGTGCTGAATAATATGTATAACCGAGTTGTTTCGATCTGATTGACCCCCAGACATCTCGCAATGTATTATTTTCTAAAAGATCAGTAAGGGCCTTGTAGACCTTTTTTTTTCCTCCCCTTATACTGTCTTATTGAGCCTAATCCTAGACCCTCCGCTCCGTCAATATTTAAGTCTCCACCTATAATAACTCGAGGGGCCCAGTCTGCCAACTCAGAATCCAAAAATTGCAGAATTTCTGGATCGTCCTGTGTAGAACCATATGCTGCAACTAATGTTGTCCACACCCCCCCTAATAGTACCTCAACCATCGCCCATCTCCCCCAATTATCTCTTAACTTTCTCCTTGTTACTACATTTTTATCCCTCGATAGAATCGCTACCCCTCTCTGTTTAACTCCTTGTTTAGAAGCAACTATTAATTGAAACCCCAGCTGATTAAGATATATCTCATGGGTACTCATTACATGTGTCTCCTGAAGAAACACAAAATCTACGTTCATTTGCCGTAGCCGTATTCCTATCTTCTGCCTTTTCGTTACATCATTTAGGCCGCATACATTCCATGTCACTAATCTAATACACATTTTTCATTGTTTTTTTTTTTTTTCCCCCAGCCAGTTCTCTTCAGACCCTATCTGCTTGCTTTTATTTAATGTTCTAGAAACGATATACAATACTAGGCCTAGCACACTGCATAAATAGACTTCCCTGTTAATTTCAATATTGTCTTCCACATCTTCAGTGTCACTACCCATATCATACAGTTGATACAAATTACTTTTGTCAAATCCTCTTAAGTGTCTTGTACCTTTGTGCCCTGTCCATTTCCCTGCCCATCCCCAACCCCACCCCAGACTGCCCACCCTCAGAGTCCCACCCCCCCTACAGGCAAATAGGTCCAACGGACCTATGTCTGGCCGACTTTTGCCTCCTGGATGCCTTCTTGCCATAGTGTGGAGTCCCCTCACATTCCATGTCACACACTTCACCATCCCCGCATTAGCCATAGTCCCACGACAGAGGCCACGGTGTAACACTCCTCCATGTCCAGTCGCGTTCGAAAGCACTGTCCCGCCCCTCCCCAAAAGAAACGCTTCCCCCCCTCCCTCCCCTCTACCTCGAGCCCCCCCAACTACTCTCGGCCCCTCCCCCCCCAGAACAGGGCCTAACTCCGAAGAAGCAGCCCCCATCCAAACTAAAGAAGAGCAAACCCGCTCACCCAATCACCTAAACCGCAGTCTGCACTGTGGTGGCCTTATGGGCCTCTAGGGTGTAGCTCGGTCCCGAAGGAGGCCCTCACAATCCCGTCCCCCCGCCCCCCAACCCCCTAGTGTCACTCACGAAAAGCTGAGCAGCTCCACTGCACGCGTCGTCCCCGGCAGGAGTCGGCTCCCCAGCCCTCTTACGTTGGCCCTCTGGTGGGACTGCTTCATCAGCCTTCGATAATTTCCCCCGACGTCTGCGGGGTCACCTCTGGCCCTTTGGTTCCAGTAGATTCAGAGCGGTCCGTCTCCGAGCTCGTGACATGACTGTCTGAGCCCGATCCACGGGATGACTGGGTCGCAACCTTTCCGGACAGATCCACTACTGCTTGCAGCGCCGCTCTCCTCTCTTCCTCCGTTTGCGATTCCGTGGGTTTTCCAGCTCTCTGCCTTCTCTGCCGGAGCCTCCGCGATTTCCGCACTGGCCGCGGGTCCCGCCCCTCTGCAGTCCGAGCCCTTGTCCCGTCCGTTCTTGCCTTGTAAGTGTCCCACCACGTCCAGGCGTCCGCCGCAGTTGAGAAGAAGAGCGTCCTGCTGTCCACGACGATACGCAGCTTGGCCGGGAAAAGGAGCGAGTATTGTATGCCCTCTGTTCGCAGTTCGCGCTTAAGTGATAAGAAGGAGGCTCGCAGTTTCTGGGTTTCGAACGTGTAATCCGGGAACAGCGTGACGTTACAGTTGTCCACTTGAAACGGTCCCGCTCCTCTGGCTCGCTGCAACAGCCAGTCCCTGTCCTTGTAGTGCAGTAATTTTATCACCACTGGGCGCGGGGGCTGGCCAGGTTTGGGGGGCCTCGTCGGCACTCGGTGCGCACGCTCCAGTGTAAAGAAGGGCGAGAGACCCTCCGGTGCCACTTCAGACCGCAGCCAGGCATCCAGGTATCCCACCATGTCGTCCCCTTCTTTTTTCTCTGGCAAACCCACCAAGCGGACGTTGTTGCGTCGGCTTCGGTTTTCGGCATCCTCCGCACGCCTCTCCAGGACCTGGATACGTTCCAACGCCTCTGCCAGACGCCCCTCCTGGGAAGTATGCACCGGCAGTATGTCCTGCAGTGGGTCTTCCACCGTTTTGACTCTGTCTTTTAGCTTCGCGTGGTTCGCCCGCAGAATCCCCAATCCCGATGCTACTTGTGCAATATCTTGCTGCAATGCGTCCTTTGTGGCCTCCAGGATACAGTGACGTAGCTGTTGTAAGTCCGCGGGACTTTGGGCGGCCCCGTCTTGCGTCTCCGCGCCGGGTGCCCCTTCCCCGCCTTTAACTCTGGGCTTGCCCATCTTGTCGCCTCCACTGAGGAGCGCGGTCCAGTCGCCACCCGGGCTCGAGCTCCGCTAGCCACTTCTCCGGCGAGGAGGCGCTACTGCGCCGGGGGGGGCGTGGGGGGTCCCGATATTCCGGGTCCCCGGCTGAGCTGGCGTCGCCGCCTGTACTCTCGCTCCGTATTCCACTCGCCGGCGTGCTCACCCAGCGGCCCGGTCCTCCTTGCCACTCGTGCTAGGGCGTCACCAAGCCTCTTGCGCTGCTCTGCAGGCCCGTCCCACATTGCGGCTGCTCCGAGCCCCCCAGGCCGCAAGTACTCCAGTCACTCTGCCCCTGGGCACCCCCCGGTGCGACAGCCACGGTGCTCCAGCTCCCCGTTCACCCCGCAGCCAGGGCACTCTCCTGCAATCCGGCCAGTCTCCACTCACGATCCACCACGCCAGCGACTTCCAGGGGCTCCGCCTCCCGTCGCAAGCGCGGTCCGGCGCTCTCTCGCCTGTCGCTGCCCCCCCCCCCGGGCTCCACAGTGCCGCCGGAGCCTCCGGTCGCTTCCCCCTCTCCAGTTCCCTGTGTGTGAGTCACCCTGCGTTCCGTGCAGGTACTCCGAAAGGCGTGGGCCGTCTCCCCGGGGGTCCCCCCGAGCCGCTCACCACTCTGCCGCCTCCGATGTCGCCGCAGGTCTCCTTGGGCCCGTCCCCAGCTCCCTGAGGCCGCGGGGCTCAGTCCTCGGGCTCGCCGATCGCCGCCCTTCCGGTCTGGCTGCTCATCTCCGCGTCCCCCAACGCCTGCATTCGCGGGGCCGCAGGGCAGGTGCCGGCGCAGGTCCCGGAATCCGGCGGCCAGTCGTCCGCCCGTACAGTTCCTGCTCGCGGTGTTCCAGGCCCAGCGCGATTCACCGCCCGCAGTCAGGGCGCTCTCCGCGGGGCTCGTCTCCTCCCCTGTCGTGCCCCCGCAGTCTCCACTGTCCAGGCCTCCGTCAGCGGTGCTGGTATTCTGCCTCAGCCGCCATTTTAGGTCGCTGGGAGCCGCGTCCTGCTCTGGGTCTTCGGCTCTCACCAACGGTTTAATTCTCCTGGGAGTCGTCTCAGTGTTCGGCCCCAGAGGCGCCGCCGATCAGTCCGCTTCCGACGCCGTTGCAGTGGCGCCGCTCGCGGCAGATTTCGTGCAGTTAATCCGGATTTTCGTGGGGATCGGGTGCGGAGCTCCGAGCTCACGCCGCCATTCCCCTCGGCATCCAAGCCACGCGCCCCATTTAATTATATTTATGAGTTCAATTATTTAAATGAAAATAAATTTCAGTAAATAAATTACTAGTCCCATAACCGTAATGCTAACCTTAACTTTAAACAATGTTAAGTCTTTAATTATTTACATTACACAAAATGACTTTTAGTGTATTGTTAGACACTTGGCTACTGTTAAGCTAACTGACGTTAATAGCATTCTTACACCTCATCATTGGTTATATTGGATGCATTTAATTGGATTATATAAGCATTATTTAATTTACTTTAATTTGATTTCCAAAAATGAGGGACCCTTTCCTATACTGTAATGTTATCCCTAACTCATACACCTTAACCCTAACCACAAAGTGTTAAGTATTAATTTTTTATTTAATTAATTAATTATAATTTAGGGCCTGATTTAGATTGTGATGGTATAGAGACTCCGTCACAGTGGTGATGGAGTATATTTACCACCAAGACTGTGATCCACCCGGCCAATTTAAATGCGGGCAGGTCTTTGTTTAAACACATTAGCGACTATTCCATCTCTGCCATGATTAAACCCCAGCAATGGCCATCGGAGGCTGACCTCTAATTCCTCTCATCTAATTTAGATGGGTGAAATTAGAGGTAAATTTCACTGCCCATCGCGGCCAGAAAAACCCTGGCCTTAAGAGGCAGTGAAACCTACAAAATGTTCCCCTCACCTTGGGAGAGGACTACCATGGCAGGGGAACATTGTTTTTTTTATTTTTTTTAAAGAAAATCCTGCTTTGAGATTTTCTTTGTAAAATAAAAGAAAACAGTTTGCTGTATGGCCCCATCATGCTTGATAGAGCTGTGTCTCAAACTGCTGAAATTTTTGTCAGGAACCACCGTGATGGCAGTTCCTGACAGTGCTTTAAGAAATGACTGCCAGCTTGGTGGTCATTTCATCATTTGGCAGGCCTAGGTGCCGAAAAGGCGACAGAGTAAATTACTCAGCAGTCCTGACTACCAAACCTCTGTCCACCAAATTATAAATTGACTCATTAGTCAATGTTAGCTAGTTTTAAATATGGTATCATTGTCTATTACTAAAACTGTACTAACCTTAAACCCAACAATGCTAGAGTAGAGGTAATAGTCAGAAGAGGTAAAGCCAATGATATGTTGCCAACAAACTGGTTGCCTCTGATATGACTGTTTGCTGGGACTTCTGCCCTTCTCTACTTAGACTTGGACATTGAAAGCACTTTATTTAACCAGCTGGCAATATGGTCCAGTGAACAGGTTGCTCGTAACTGACTTCTGCATTGATCTGCACCATCAGGGCATTCTGCCTTCCATTGTATTGTCATCAGAAAATGGAGAACTATTAAATTAGGTGGAATCAACAGGTCCTCTTTGGAGTGCTTAGAGAAGGTAGAAGAGCTGTTTAAAACATGTTTTCCTAATGACTAGTAGTAAAAAGAAAAATTTCTTGTTATAAACTTACTATTATTACTTTTATTTTCATTATTGGTATTATTGCTATGAGAATTTGCTTTTACATAGCTGTTCTACATTTTCTAAGCACTGTAGGAGGCATCTGAATATAATAATAGCAACAATATTACAATCTGAGTATAAAAATATGAATTAAATGCTACTTATGATCTCTTTTCAGAGCCCTGATGCACAGTTGTAGCAAGACAAAGCCCTTTGCTGATGCAAAACCTGCAGTGTGCAAAATGATAGCATTTGTGACAGCATAAGGACTTTTTTATTGTACTTAAACCCTTTTGCAAGTTCAAAAAATAATTCTAAATCGCAAAAGTATATATCAATGTTTTTTTAATGCAACTGCGGTTGCAAACCATTAATCATTTACCCAAATTGGGATGCTAACATACTCACAAAGTGGGAAACATGTTGGGCACCTTCGAGGGGAGCAGCCAGTGGTCCTTAGGTCGTCTGTTTGCTACCTGTTGTCTTCCTAAATTGGATATTTGTTTTTTAAAAGGAGCTTATGGATAAAGGCTGCTTTTATAAAAATCCTTTCCTGTTTGGCAATTCAAATGCAGGGGCAGAGATTTTCTGTCCCTTGCAGACCTCCATCCCTGAATTTGCAGCCAGTCACAGAAGGTCGCCTATTGCGAACTGCCTAATTAATTTTAATGGGGGAAATTGTTTTGCGATCCCTGTGAATGGAGAATTTGTGGCTCAAACTATTAGCACACGTGTCATATGTACACCCTTTTGCACACCAGTTGTTCTCCAAATTTCACATTCTGGTTTGCGAATCAGTGTTTATACATGTGTATTTTGGGGCCTTTGTTTTACCAATCACATTAAGATTGCTGTATGTTTACGCTTTGAGTTCTTCAGACCTTGTATGCTTCTAAGGGGTTTTATATTGACCATTTGCTTTTGTATTGTGCTGTATCACCCATTATTATGAAATACAAGGTGCTGCCCTTTTCTAGAAGCTCACTTCCTTTGCTTAAGGAAAGTCTGCATCCTTGTATTTGCAGAAAGCTAGTTCTCATCAGAGAAATTGCATGCACCACTCCACATGTTTTTTGATGTGCTGCTTGGCCTATATTCACCATGCAGTAAAAACAGAATTAAAATTGTAAAGTAGACACAAAGTACAAAAGTAGAGACGTAGAAATAATGAAAAGTGAAACATAAAAAAACTGGCTTAAAAAATTGTGAAAAAATGCATCGGTTCAAGTAAGGCTAAGTCAGAAGTTTAGGGCCTGGTAGAGGTTTAGTTTACTGGTTAGAGTTAAAGTGATGTACAGTTAGAGTGATGTATTCTGTGGAGGATGATGTAAGATAAGGTGCATGGGAACATTTGTAAAGGATTAGGGGGGGAGTTTGGTCGAAATTAGGGGTGGGATAAGGAATAAATAAGGGCTATGCTCACTCTGGAAGTTGGGAGGGGGCGTGGCTTGACGCGCATGGAATATGACGTGAACTGCAGCACTTCTGGCTGAACTCCACCATCCGAATGCATCATGCCTTCCAGCCTCCCACCCAATTCGATGCCCTGAAATAGATCTTCAGTGACTCCCCCCCCCCCCCCACACCCACACATTCATTCCGCTCTCCCAATATCAGCTTGTTGCTGGACTTCATGGGGAGATTGCGCCACAACTTTTGGCTGCACAGACTTTGATGGGAACCGCACCGTAGATCTAAAATAGTGGCGCAGCCCTGATGGGGAGTGCTCATCCCTAACTGTCCCGAGCTGAGGACGGGCCCAATCGAGGACTGACGGCAGCACAACCTGAGCCCGCACGCAAATTAGGCTGGGGCTGCACAGGCATGTTCTTAAGGTGGCGGCGCAGCTCTGAGGGGGAGATTGGGTGTGCACTCAGCGGCAGCCCCACTTGCCACTAACTGAGTTCTGGTCCCATTCGAGGATCAAGTACGCCGAGGAGCCCACAGCGTAAATTGATGTGCGCTGCCCCCAAGGACGTACAGCACTGACTGCGGCACCGCCGGGGGCCGTGCAGCCTGAAATGTACCATAGAAGGCCACCAGACAGAGGCATTGCCGCGATGCTCACGCTGGCCTGGTGGATCCATGGCAGAAATCTGGACTTGTGGAGCCTCGCCAGGACTTAGCATCGCAGACCTGACTGCCTGGTGAGAACAAACCTGCATGTGCGAACCAGGTCCGCAGCTTCATGAGGAACAGGGAGTTTCAAAGTGCAGTGGCCTCTGGGGTCGACTTGCATGTGACCCACGGAGGGCATCTGCGAGGCGGCCCAGTGGAGACAGCTGATTCTTGTGGCCCTGCGGCGGCCCGGTGTCGGCACTCGATACAGGTGAGCTGGGGTTACTGCAGGCGCTCTCCCATCCCTTAGGATCCTGAACTTGCTTGGACCAGATACGGCACCCCCCTTCACCCTCCTTTCCCCGCTTGGTGTCTTTGCTGCATGGCGCTAGAGGCTAGGATTACCTGAGGTCTCCCTTCCACTGCTGGAGCATGCACTGAACAGCCCTTGTGGGACCTGAGGCACAGGGCGCCTGGAGTACAGGTCAGTGGTGCGATGAGCCCTGCCAATAGGACTATTAATGTTACCTGGCCCAGACTGGGCGCTCAAGCCTTTCCCCGGACAGAGTGGTAGACCAAACTGAGCGAGCGCATAGCATTTCCACCCTTGAGTGACCTTTTGCTGGGGTGTTTTCTTCCCTCTTCTCTTCACCCTGCTGGACTGCTGTGAGCCATGGACGCCCAAAGAGTGACATAGCTTCCTCTGGTGGGGGTACTGACTCCTGTATATGGTGACGTGGGGAGGAGACTTAGTACATGAGGGCCTTGGCTAACGGAGTCCCACTGCTACCAGCTTATTTCTGGGCTTGTGGCTTGACTGGAAATTCACTTAAGAACACTGATAATTGTGCTGCTCCTGCTGTCTCACCTAGAAGTACTGTGTGGTGTGTATTAGCTCCTGAGACACACAAATGCAGAATGCAAAACAAATCAAACATTCACCCCCAGTCAAGAGATCTTGGTTAAATCTATTGTTTTTTTGCTCACCATGCCACCCCAATTAGATCCAGCCATTTGCAAATTAGTCTTGACTCTGCTCCTCCTGGGAACAGTCCAGTCAAGCCAGGTCCTCCCTGGACCAGACAAAAGCAACCTGAGACATGTTTCACGGTATCACCCCTCATCAGCCAGGTTAGCTTGAATCTAGTGGCACAGTGAGCCTGGGACCCATGTCTGAGCATACCAAGCGTACCTAGGGCAAGAAAACAATGGACACATAAATGCTTGTTTCTGGTGCAGGGACAACTTGGCTTGACAGTTCCAGTTGGACTTTTTCCATGGGGAGCAGGGTCAAGACTGATTTGCATATGGCTGAGTCCAAACCACTGTGACGTGGTGAGCAAAATAATGATGGATTAAACCCAGATCTGTGACTGCGGGTGAGTGTTTGAAAAGCTTTAGCAGTCAATCCATCATTTTATTTTGTGATGTTGTGTAGTAGCTCATGCCTGACACTGTTATTAGGGCCTTCGAGGGGCTAGCTAGGAGACCGAGCACCTTGCTTGCAACACCGGAGTTGTTAGGCTACTATGGGGAAATACTATATGAAGAAAGAGGCGAATGGCACTTTCCCCTTCCATACATCTGGATCTACTACAAAGGATGGTTACCAGGAGGCAACATTGGACACTATATTTCAAGCCATCGCAGCTTATCGCAATTTGCTTAAATTGAAAATGGATGCTATGGTGAAAGACATAAGGCTCTTACAAGACGACCTCCAGAGAAAGAATCAATACTACTCAAAGCTCCTTGGAAGATGTTACCCCTCAAATATCGGCCATGTGCTAACAGGTGTCACACACGGAGAGTAGAGTCGGAACCCTACATACTAGGGTCAAAGATACTGAAAATGGGCCAGGAGGAACAACTTTAGGATCATTAGACTGCCTGAGCGACTAGAGAGCCCCAACACGAATGTGACTAACTTTTTGGAACAATGGCTAAGTGAGGAAGTGACTCCAGAAGGACTCTCTCCATTTTATGCACTAGAAAGTGCATAAAGCATCCCTGCATGACCACCACTGCCCGTATGGCCCCCTCCAGACCAGTAGTTACCAAACTCTTGCTCTATAAAGACCGTGATCACATTCTGAGCCAGGCCCAGCTCAAAGGGGACATAATGGTTGAAAACCATAATGAATGAAGGGAAAAGATTTATATAAAGCGCTACAAATGCCAAAAGGTGTCAATGCTCTAATAACAAGATAGTCTCCAGAAGAAGAGAAGTAGAAGAAGCTAACTAGTGGCTGTTAACGAGTGAACAGCCAGGTCTTTAAAGCCTTACAGAATAAGGGGTGAGATTGAAGGCTAGAAATGGATGGGGGAAGAGAGTTCAACAATGTGGATGCCGCCACTGAGAAAGCTCTGCCTCCCCATCTTGATCTATTGTACCTAGGTGTCTTTAGAAGATATTTTCCTGAAGACTGAAGCTGTCTGGGAGGGGTAAAGTGGTGAACCAGATCCCTGAGTTGTTGAGGGCCTCTGTTGTTAAGTGCATTGTGGACCAAGCAAAGAGCCTTAAAGGTAATTCCCTTGGTAAAAGGAAGCTAATGGAGTTGACTAATTCCTACAGAGACAGACTGACATTTATGGACATCAAGAATCAATCTGGCAGCTGTGTACTGGACTAGCTGCAGTTTCGCAAGGACTATCTTGTTAATGTCCAGATAAAGAGCATTACAAAAATCCAGTCTGGATATAACAAGTGCCAATGTCACCTTGTTCGTGCCTGAATAGGAAAAAAGGGAAATACTTTTCTCAGTGATTTAATTATACAAGAAAAGGTTGAAACTGTCCTGTTTACCTGCAAGTTAAAGGATAATTTTGTGTCAATAAGTACTCCAAGTTTTTTGGGGTGGCTAAGGTCCCTAACCAGTGTGGCCACCACAGATTGGTCCAAACAGAGGGTTGCCCACCAAAAATCAGGACCTCCGTCTTGTCCCCATTCAAATGTAGTTAATTTCTCTCCATCCAAGTGGCAACTGCCTGCATACAAATTTTGTAATTAGAAGCAGTTGCATTGAGATCCTTTGAGAGAGACACAATAATTCGGTGTCATCAGCATTGGACAATGCTTGGAGCCCAAAAGATCTAATGAGTTGTGCTAGTGGTGAGACCTACAAATTGAAAAGGGTAGTGCTCAGGGAAGAGCCTGTTGTACCCCACAAGGCAGTGTTATGGAGTCCGAACAGTGCTGTCCCACTATTGTCATCGCAGATATATCTTTGAGAAAAGATGCCAGAAGTTTGAGTGCAGAATCTGTAACGCCTAGCTGCTGGAGTCGCTCTTCAAGCAGGGTGGGGGAAACAGTATCGTAAGCTGCAGATAGGTCCAGAAGAACCAACAATGCTGCCTCCCCCACATCCACCATGGAACGGATGTTATTGACAGCGGATACTAATGCTGTCTCTGCCCCATGGTTACTCCTAAATCTAAATTGGGAGGCATCAAGGAGTTGAAATTGATTGAGATAATTAATGATTTGGGAAATCAGATGTTTCTGGAGAATTTTGGTGGGCACATGTAACAAGGAGATGAGGCTGTAATTTTTGGGTTCTCCTGGATCCAAAGTGGCTTTTTTGAGCAACGGCTTAACTACCGCCTTTTTCCATATTGATGGAAAACATCCAGATGTAATTCCTTTATTGATAGTTTCTGTAAGGCGGGGACAATACTCTTGGCTCCTAGTTGTAAGATATTGGGGGGGGGACAGGGGTCTAGTGGGGAGCCCGATTTGATATCAAGAACTATAGAGTTATGATCTTCCCGGACTTCACAGAAGAAGTCCAGAGAGCTTCTTTTGTGGACAACAAGAAATACCTTTGTCAGTTAATGATCAGATATGCCATGATATACCCTCACAGATTGAGAGTAAGAGAGGGAACAGTATGTACTACTTCACTTCCTCTCACCCGATGTGGGACTGGGTTGACCACCTCCCCAAGTCAAATGAGGATACGACTGCCGGAAATTAGCAAACGGCCCTGAAGCATCCCAAAAGGGGTGGAAAAGGTGTGATTGGCGTGGTCCCATCTAAGTACCAGGCATTGCATGAGCATAAAGGATTAAATGGAGATGGTGGCAGCTATAAATGGAACAGGCTCTGGCCCCCTTTTTGTGACTGGCTATGAAGAGATATGAGACACTGTGATCGAGCTTTCATCTCCATGCATAACTCGGAAGACTTTTTACGTCAAATTACTACTGGCACTTCCGATGAGATTATTTGAAATGTGTATGTCAGTGTCTGAGGCATGCATAACTGTGTGGCTAGTCCTACCTCTATTATTGGCCGGCTACTGAGTTAAATGTGGGTTCCAATATCCTGAGGGCTTCATCAGATATTGTGATGTGAAGCTGAGAGGCATCCTAGCTGGCGCACCCCCCCTGAAATGAAGTTATGCATGTGTTGAATGCACACATTAGATGTTCTTTCACTGGTTTGGATGGGGAGTCGTTCTGTTCTTGATCTGGGAATGGGGAGTTGGGTTATCTGTTGTAGTTTTTGAGGATATTTATGTTGGGTGTGGCTCTGGGCCCCTTGGGTGACCAAGGCAAGAGATCCCCTGCTTAGGGAACCAGAGCGTCTCTGCAATTTCTCTGTATGGTCCTTCATGACAAATAATTTTGTTAGCTGGAATGTTTGGGGCCTTAACAATATGGAAATATTATAAAAGATACACTACCTCAAGAGAAGGGGAATTCATATTGCCCTCCTGCAGGAGACCTATCTCACGCTCACAGAGAGGGAGGCACTATGCAACAGATGGCGGGATCAGGTATATTTTTCAACAAGGGGAGGGATGGTAGGGCTTTTATTCCAGGTCCAGCATACGTGCCCAAGGCAGTGTACAAAGAAAGGGTATGCAGTTCCTAAGGGCATGGAGATATACAGAGTCAGATGTATGCTAGGTTCTATGTGTAGGGTCATAATGTATATCCTGCATTAGAAGGCGAGAGTGGGAAACCCCTCTTCGGAACTAGAGCCCTCACACACCCAGCAAGCTAGATGTCATGCTTCATCATATGGGCCTGCTCCTCGTCGGGCCGGCACTGCAATGCCCAATGGGCACCCAATATGGGGCTCTTTTTCAGAGATCTTTTGTTCCTGCCGTTTGGTGCAGTGGGGGTAAGGGGCCTAGTAGTGTAGATGTCGTGTAAGTGAGTTAAAACAGGTCAGTTAGTCCTGGATCAGGTATATGCCAAGACTTATTTGGCTTTTGACAGGGGAGTTGTGCTCTGGATCGATCAGGGGTGGCCTTCCAAAAAACGAGTGCACTGATAAACCCTGGTGGGAGAAATGAAGTAGTCCCAGGTCGTCTACCAGGGCGAGATTTGGCCATAGTCGGGGTCTACGCTCCTAACTCAGACCAAGAAGGGTCTTTGCCGCATTCTCCAGTATATTGGCTTGCATATGGCTCAAGCCATACTGATGGGGGGGATTATAACAGTGTTGCTGACCCGATCCGTGATCAGTCCCATCTGCCACTGGCCGATTCCCCGGTTCCTTGTTTTAGCCTGTATGTTTCTAGATTGGCAATAGGGATGGGGTCTGGTGGATTCTTGGAGGCAACTACATCCTATGGTAAAGGATTACTCTTACTGTGGTATGCATAAACTCCACGTCCGACTTGATACTTTCCTGTGCTCCCCTGGGGTTGTACGTAATGTAGAATATCTCTGTTGAATGGTCTCGATCACAGCCCAATGTTATTGTCCCTGCACTGGCATAGAGAGCGTCCCCACATACCTGACTGATGACTATGTATCAATGCGTTGGTTGACTGAGTGTCCCAACACACTATTGGTGAAGCCATATGGAACTACTTTGTAGACAATGCTCCCACTACTGCCTTACTCCTGATTGAGTGGTACGTGTTTAAGGAAGTCATTAGGGGATGCTGTATAGCTGAAATGGTAGGGGTGCGGCGCAAACAATTTGGGAAAGTTGAGGTCCAGGAGCGAGCAATACATGACCTAGAGGTAGCCAGATATGGAATCACAAGGTTGAAACAACCATCATTGGACACGAAGGAGATATTGGCACTCCAGCTTGAGAAGCGTTGCTGCTTTGATTACTTAGAATACATGGTCTGTGCCAACACAAAGCACGATAAAGCAGGCATACTGCTGGCGTGGCTCACCAACCCAATGTCCAGGGGCTCTTTAATACTAGAAGTGGAATCAGGCACTGGTGAGCGCCTCTAGGCCCAGGCCAGTATTAATGATAGGTTGAGGAGATCTATATGTTCTTGTACAAGCCCCCACCTGTCCTGCCCCCTCAGATCCTTGCTGAGTTCCTGGACCCAGTGGCCCTGCTGACTTTCACACAGGATGATGAGGAAGAGCTTGGCGGTTCTATCACATTTCAATAAATATGGGCTGCAGTCAAATGCATGGCATGAGGCAAGGTACCCATAGCAAATAGCCTGCTGATTGTGTTTTACACAGCATATGTGAAGGAATTAGTGCTGAAACTGGTCCCCCTCTATGCTGTCGCCCTAGATGTAGGCTATTTACCCAAATCCACCTGTGAAGCCCAGGTAATCCCTCTTTTGAAACCGGGCCACCCTCCCTCCCCATGATGATAGGGCCAACCTCCCCCTGTCCATGCTTAATGTGAACTATAAAATACTTAGACGTATTTTCGCTAGTTGCCTTTTACCCCACATGCCCAAATTGATCCATGTTTACCAAGCGGGATTTATACTGTGACATAATACTTCAATTAACATCCATAGACTACTCACCCTTCTGAAGGCCGACTTCTTAGTCAAACGTAGGGCAGCGGTTGTGGTAATAGACATCGAGAAAGCCTTCAACAGTTTAAGGTGGGATTTCCTTTATCGGGTGATTTTGAAAATGGGCATGGGGCCTGGTTTTGTTCAGTGGACAGACTTCTTTACTCTGTACCTACATGTACCGGTATATTGACATCAGACTTCTTTAAAGAGGGGCGGGGGACTAGGCAGGGGTGCCCTTTTTATCTATTGCTGTTTGCTGTTGCAATGGAACCTCTATCCGGCAGTGCTCATTCTGGAGCATCCTATCGAGAATTGGAACTACAGGGTATGTCATATTATACCGCCTTATATGCAAATGATATGCTCCTGTTTCTAAGGGAGGTGGGCGAGGATCTACTGGGAGCAATAGAGCTTCTGGAGCACTTCATAAGGGTACATGGCCTGCCAATTAACTGACAGAAATCCCATCTGTTCTCACTCTGTGGTGACGTGTCTCAGCCCCAATGCCTGCGTGGACTTACATGGGAAGGGAGCTGCCTGAAAAATCTAATGGCCTCATTTAGATCTCTGTGGACTGGTTACTCCGTTACAAAAGTGACGGATATCCTGTCCACCGAAATATAGATCTCATATTCTATGGGATTTATCTTTCGGAGGACGTCACCGCTGTGCCGAGATCCAAATCAGGCCCTAAATGTCAAGATCTTTCATGATCCCTGAGACCTCGTAGACAGAAATATAGGTGCTGCCATCAGGGATCTCCACACTAGTGTGGAATTTTGGGAAACCTTGCTGCTGTCAGTAGCGGGAAAAGTGGTTGTGACCAAACTGGTTGCACGCCTCCGGCTATTGTACTTCTCGATAATGCCCCTCCTTGTTCCCTGCAAATATTTTGAAAACTTGAATCACTGATGATTGACCTGGCATGGGGGAAAGGCAGGCTTAGAGTAGTCCAAGTTACAGTGTCCAGTGACGGAAGGTGGCCTGGCACGCCAGACCTGGAGGCCTACTACTTAGCAGCGCTGATACAGGAGTGCAACCAATGGCTCCGTGATCAGATGAGCCCTAGGGAGGAAGCCCCTTGCTCGGTACTGTGCTCCCAAACACAGTTTCAGATCCTTTTAAATCCTAGCCAATCTCTCCAAGAGGGCACCAAGAAATTGCTGGTTGTCCGGCGCTGCTGGCAGCATTGTCTCTAGCATACTCGTACCTGCATGCCACACTCGCCGGACCAGGAATTGTAATGACACACTATGGAGTGACCGGCTTGGGGGATCTATACAGAGACAAAGTACTTCTCCTCTTTGAAGACCTATCTGCAGATTCCAAGGTACCGGAGGCCAATTCTTATTGTACCAGGTAGTAGCGGCGATACTGCAAGACCATTACGAGACAGGAGCTGCTGACCCCCCCCCCCCCGTACTCTGGGTAGTTTGCACTGCAACTGGTCGCACCAACGCTGTTAGGTGCTTGTATCAGGCTTTGCGGGCTGACAATATTACACCATTAATAGAGCTGTGAGAAAAATAGGAAGGGGACTTAACACTCCCAATTATAGATGTGGAATGAGCCTTAGTTCTTGTGAACACCTATACAATATCCAGAAGTGTCAGATTCAAAATAAGTAATTCCTACTTCTTACACAAGGCCTGTCTCACCCCTGGTAAAATCAAAACATTTTACTGAATGGCTAAGGTGACCTGTCCTAGGTGTGGTGAACATGGGGCTGAATTGGTTCATATGGTATGGGACTGACCCCGTATGATTGAATTTTGGGAAGAGGTGGTCCACTGCATCAACAAAGTTACCAATGGGCAGTCCCCTTTACCCCTGTGGCCTGCTTGCTCGGTGTTCCCGTGCCCAAAATAAATTTAAAACTACTACTAGGTTTGTGGACCTGGCACTGGTCATTGAGAAACAGGAATTAACCATGTACTGAAAGGCCACCAGAGGCCCTAGACTGTCCAAATGGAAGGACATCCTCATTAAATAAGCAGGCCTAGAAGGTGCTGTATTACTGCGGTTGGTGAGGAAAGGGCGCGGATCAATTGATAGAGCCCAGGCTTGGGATCATAAAGTATACTGCCTTAAGGATCCCGAGCCAGACAGTCCAGACCGGTCACCACCCCCTGAGGATGACCCAGATAGGGACCATGTTTAGGAGCAATCGTTCCCTGAGCAGTGCATATTCTGTGAGCTTTGCTTGTAGGGGAGAACTAAACGAATACTGTGTATGTGTGATAATTCAGTTTGAGAGAAAAGAAAAAAAGGGCAGAGGCAGGGGCTTGAGGGTGTTAGGTTGGAGGGTAGTTCTAAAAGAACAAAGAAGGGCTCAGTATTATAATACAGAGAGTCCGCCTCCCCCCGTTCAGATCCGAGGCCACCGAAGTCATCTGCGGCGTACCACAAGGATCTTCACTCAGCCCCACCCTCTTCAACATCTACATGAGCCCCCTCGCGGCCATCGCACGCCAACACAACCGCAACATCATCTCCTACGCCGACGACACCCAGCTGATCCTCTCCCTCACCAACGACCCAGCCACCGGCAGAACTAACCTACACGAAGGGATGAAAGACGTAGCCGAGTGGATGCAGAACAGCCGTCTGAAACTGAACTCAGACAAGACGGAAGTCCTCATCCTGGGACCATCTTCCTCCACCTGGGACGACTCCTGGTGGCCCCCTGCCCTGGGCAGCGCACCCAAACCATCGAACCACGCACGCAACCTGGGCTTCATCCTGGACTCCTCCCTCTCGATGACCAGACAAGTCAACGCCGTCTCATCTCCATGCTTCAACATCCTACGCATGCTCCGTAAGATCTTCCGATGGATCCCCACCGAAACCAGGAAGACGGTCATCCAGGCACTCGTCACCAGCCGACTGGACTACGGAAACACCCTCTACACCGGAACCACGGCCAAACTACAGAAGAGACTCCAACGCATCCAGAACGCCTCCGCACGACTCATCCTGGACATCCCCCGTCACAGCCACATCTCCGGGCACCTGAGAGACCTGCACTGGCTCCCCGTCAACAAGAGAATCACATTCCGACTCCTCACCCACGCACACAAGGCTCTCCACGACCTGGGCCCCAGGTACCTCAACAACCGCCTGACCTTCTACACTCCCACCCGCCAGCTTCAATCGGCCAGCCACGCCCTCACCGCCGTTCCAAGCATCCGAAGAACCACCATGGGAGGAAGATCCTTCTCCTACCTGGCAGCCAAGACATGGAACTCCCTCCCCATCCACCTCCGCCAGACCCAAGACCACCTCTCCTTCAGGAAGCAACTCAAGACCTGGTTGTTCGAGCAGTATCAGACCCACCCCTCCCCCCCCCCCTCCCCAAGCGCCTTGAGACCCTCCGGGTGAGTGGCGCGCTATATACATTTCCTGATTGATTAATTGATTGATTGATACACTGCAGCGTTTGCACGATTATTGTATGGACAAGACTATTCTTACTATGGTGAGCCCAGGGTGGGTTGTTTGTTTTGATAGCAATAAAAGATTTGTTTCCCCAAAAAAAAGAAAAGCTCTGGAAGTTGGGATAGGGTTGGAGTGATGGATGGCATAAGGGAAAATGTAGTTTGAGTTGGAGTAAATGTTAGTGGTCAAATTGGAGTAGTGGAAGGGGTTAGTTTTAGTCTTCAGGTTGCGGTTAGCATGATTAAAGGTGTAGGTTATGGTGTAAGGGAATATTTAGGAGGATGATAGAATTACGGCGAATATCCCCTTGTAAGACAGCATAGATAGCATTGTGTGACTGGAACAAATTAGGGTTAGGATGTTACGTTAACGGTCAACGTAGGCATTTGTACAATTTGCAATTATAGTCCTAAAATTCAACATTATTACCGCTTCAATTGTGTTTTTTCACCTACCTGTTAGAACTACTTTTTTTCTCTCCTCTTTTACCTCCAGATATTTTAAAGCTACTTTTTCTGCATTTCGGTTTTTGTTACAGTCCTACAATCTACACTCCGTCGTAATATTTGCCCGCAGGAACTGCAGAGCTTTAGGGAAGTGAAAGATACTCTCTTGTAGTGACTGCCATGCTCTTACCCTGTAAACTCACTTGCATTGACAATGTCCTCCTCCCATTCTTGGTAAATCAACTATCCTGCTAGAACTTAAGGCAACGTTTTGTAAAGACCACAAAGTAAAACATCCAGGGGATGCAAGCAGGGAGGGTTTATTTTTGCTTTCAAATATATATTCTCCCCTATCTACATCTCAAACCGACATTTGTTTTTCGAACCCTCACAACTTCATTCTTAAAAAAGTAAGATCTGCCTTACATTTCTTGACTGATTGAACCTGTAATATTTTTTGCCTGAAATGAACCTGTAAAACTGAATATCTTTTTCTCTTGCCTGCAGCTTATACAGAGCCCAACTTTTATTATGAGTTTTCAGTGCGGTATCATTCAGCCCCCTGCCAAAGTGCCTACAATATGTCTTTTGAGAAGAAGTTACTTGAACTGCTGAAAAAGTTAATTTCAGAATTAACATGTGAAGTTATCCTACTCAAAGCTGAATGTCATCATATTAAAATGCAAAGAGCTGGTCTACAAAATGAAGTGTTCTTTCTGTTTTCAGGTAAACTCTTACTTTCATATTCGGTTATAACCAATTTCACTTCTCGCTAACTATATCTTGGTAGTTCATAGTGGGATAGCCTATTTCAACACCTGACCAAACTCCTTTCTGGATTAGATGTAGGGAAGGGTGTCTTTTGTTTTGTGAAAAGTGTATTTTTTGAACAAATTAACATTATGCAACAGGGAGAGGGGATTTAGTCTGGTTGGGAAGGATGCAGTGAGTGAATCCATGGTCTTTTGTCATGGTTGTTATAGGGGTTCCCTGAACACCGTCTACATGGGCGAGACTGAAGACAATAGGGTTTTAAGAATGGAACACTGAGTAGATAAAGTGCATCCTGACTTAAGTCATTGCGAAAGCTCAAAAAGAAATGGCAAAGGTAAACGGTACGGTGCATGTGAGGAGAGTCAGTAAAGGTTTCTTAGTTCTTCACAACAGGACCGTGAAGGGCAATTGTTTGTTTTTAGTAGTGATCTCTTTTACAGACATTTAAAGAATATTTTTATTTTTATCTCTACAAAAAAAAGAATAAGGGTCATCACCTTAGTACACACAACATGGTATCCCCTGCTAATACGTCAGCACCCCACAATACTTAATGAAAACATTCTAAAGCTAATTATGCTTAATAGACCGCACTAGGATTTTTTTGATCATTTACTCACCCATTGCTAAACTGTTCCAGTATGTTTAGGTATAAAGACCACACATCTGATTCCTCCCTCAGATCCCCAAGTACATTCAGGTTTTTTTTCAGTTGTTCCTCCACACGACCAATCAAATTAAATCAGGGGTATTACTCAAACTTGGGTAGCAATGGTTCTGTCCCAATACCCAGCATTCAGCTTGGACCCCCTTTTAGCCTCTGTAAATGCCTAGGACTGTCAAAGGCCCTGTACACGATATTATTACAGTATCGAGGACCCCCTTTTATAAACCTAGATTGCTCCAAATGAGATTCCAAAGATTGAAAACCTTATATGCACTGCCCAATCTGAACATTTCTTAACTTGCAGCAAGCAATAAGGGCGAAGACCTATCTTTCAATTCACCTCATACTGAAACCTGGAGAAATTAAAAGTTGTGTGGGGCCCTGTAGACCTCATGTACCATGCCTGTTCAAGGTTGCAAACCTCACAATTCTCGAATCACAGTTTTAGCAAATGCAAAATACCATTTTACAACGTTCAAAAGCTCTTTTGGAGTCAAAAAGGTTTTTCTGACTCTTATAAGGACTTGTGTGGCCTTCTTGAAAATATCAAATAGGAGGGGGTGGGAAAGAGACATTCCTCTATAATTTGTGATCTTAAAAGTATGTGACCTCAATTGCTCTTGCAAACCATTGCTCAATTACTAACCCTTGAGATGGAATGGTAACTGATTGCAAAAAGGAAACAGCCCAATTGGGAATCGTGTCCGTGGGGGAGAGAGAAATGGTCCAGCCAATCACTCCCTGTTCACCCTGATGTCTTCTCCAATGGGATTTATTTTTAAAAAATCAGCATCTGTCCTTTTAGTGACTTGTCAAATTTGGGGATCACTGAACACCTGACCATGCGCACTTTGCCCACTAGACCAGTTTCTCCTCTGGTTTGAAAAATTAATAATGCAATTATAAAAGGGTGGGGAACGGTAGAGTATAAACCAATATGTTTTTTTGCAATACGATCTTTTTGAATTTGATTTTCTTTTACCAAACAAGAATAAATAAATGTTAATTTAGGTTAAGAGGTATTACCTTGTTGGTTGTGTTAAACACTATACCACTCCCTACACATTTATAGTTGTTTCCTTTTAATGACGAAATCCCATTTCTCAGCTGTCCCTTGCAGATTTCCATTCCTGCATTCACAGCCAATCACAATAGACCACAAATTCCTACCTGCCTAATTAATATTTATTAGGCATGTCATTTTGCAATTCAATGCTAGTGGACAATTTGTGATGTGACTTATTAGTACATAGGTCCCATCAGCATCACACATTGCACACCTATTTTCGTAAATGTTCAAATTTCAAATTTTCATGTGCGAGTAGGTGAATATACACCAGCCCTTTCTGTGTATGGAAAACGAACTTGGCAGCAGAATTTGAAACATTATTATTTATCGGTGTAAATGTTTGTTAAATCAGTTAAGAAAAAGTTGCATATTTACGTTTCTGTTAATCTACAGTTTGGGAACATCAGTGCAAATCTTATTGTAAAGGCATGAAAAAGCTGCCAAGTAATTGCATTTTATGTGACCATTTAGCTAAAAGCAGTTTGCATTTTGCAACTTTTCACTTCTGCAAGAATAGATTGGCAATTAAATTTCAGCTGCCTCCATGCAATGCTTTAAGATTAGTTGCCTGTTGGTCTCAGACCACATCTCTACTGTGCCCTGTTTACTAGCATTGTAAAGGTAAGCTGTTTCCAAAGTTGCACTGTGATTACCTCCTCGTCCTTCCCTTGCTTGAATTCATCACATTTTGAGGCAGTCCAGCCTCCACAGACATCAAGCATCATGCAGTCCGTAGTTTAAGAGTACCCTTCACCCATCCTGTTTTGTCTCATGGAGACAAGCAATGTCAGCCGTGTTCAAAGCTGCCTCTGCTTCTTCAGTTCTAGGATTTTAAAGGTTCATTTTTGTGGGCAGAGAGAGGTCAGACACTGCTGAGCACAACTACTTATTCTCAAGAATACCTTTTGCTGCATTTCCAGCCTACGCGACTGCTTTAGTAAAGCAGGCCTGCCAAGAGCATTCAGTGACGGCATCTGACCATCTTTCAAGTGTGTGGCTTCTCTGCCGGGTCGGAAATGGCAGATTCAGCGCAACTTGGAGAGTGCTGCTACCAGAGGAGCAGCGAGGCTGGCTAGGGGATCAGGCCTGATTGATGGGATGCCCCCAGTAATCTATCACCTTTATTTATTATCTTATTGTTGAGTTAATTTCAGTGCATATTGGCAAATGAGTGGTTCATGTTTCATTGGTGGTAAGAGGTTCCTCTGGGCTCTCATTGGAGGACAATTAATGGGGTATTTTATTATCTTTATTGTATTTTGTTTTATTTGTTATTTATTATTCTGGAAAGGAAGAGAGACGCTAATAGTAGACAAGTGTCTTCCTCTCCTAAGGAGGAGTATAAAAGGCAAAGTCTAAAATAAAACTGTAGTTATAGGATCCAAGCACACCAATTTGGGATCTCCGAATGTTTCGTCAGTTTTTGATTCAAAAGCCCCCAGTACTTCTTCATTGGGTAAGTACATCAGCAGGGTGCCTGAGTTGTTGCAACATTAAATTAGAGAAAATCTGTGATTCCCTAAATTCTTTACCTCTGATAATGTAGAAGATCCATTTCCACAGTATGACCAGCCTTCTACTTTGGCTATGCCTTTGCTAAGAAGATTAAGTAACTTATCTTAGGGAAATGGAAGGAAGGAGGTAGAATGTATCAACATGTACAGGTTTCTACTCACGCTTTATTCCATTGAGGAACTGAAGGATGTGCTTGCTGACATTTTGAAGGCTGATGCAATATTGGCCATGCCTATGGGGTGCACTGTGTTTAATCCTGAAGACTGTTCACTGAAAACCAGATAGTAGATAGTGCTCTGAAAAGAGCTTTTGTTGCTGATAATTTATGCCTCAAACCTGGTACGTACCCTGCCTATGCTGCAAAGTCTCTTGTTAAAGACTGTCAACATCTAGTAATAGCAACCTTCTGGTTCACATGGAACAAGTAGTGAAGTTTGTGGCTGATGTTTCCTCAGATGTATTGAGATCAACTTCTGTGGCAGAAGGTTTGGCTGTTTGGCAAGAAGGAATCTTTGGGTGAGAGATTGGAAAGTGGTTGCATCTGAGAAATAACCCTGTTGAAGTTTTTTCTGATGGGAAGACATTTGGGGCTAGATGGATTCTGTGATTACTAAGACGTTTGAAGATCCAAAGCATGCCCTGCCCTAAAAAATAAAATCTTCTGGTTCCTATAAATCTTGGGGTGAATAGAAGGACTCAAAGTATTATTCCTCTTATAGAAAGAAATTTTAATCCAAGAAATATGGTGGGAAAACCGACTCTGCAAAACAGACTAGGGGCTCTAGATGGAAGTCCTGATGATTACCCTCTCTCATTTGACCTAGATGAGCTTAGCGGACAGATCCAGTACTTTCTCCAGGATTGGGAAGAAAAATACCTCTGATCAGTGGGTCTTGAACATTATCAGGAGAGATTATCATATAGACTCCTTGGAATGTCCTGCAGAATCTGGGCCCACCCATGCTTATTTTCCCAGAGATTCAGTCAAGTACACAACCATGTGGAAAGACTTTTATGCTTTATGTGACACTTTGGAGATTGTATCAGTTCCTCAAAATGAACAGAGAAGAGGAACCTATTCTTTACTTTTTCTATTCTTCAGGATCTTATACACCTGTATTTGACTTAAAACAGGTACATTCCTGGTTTCGGAAAGTTCACTTCAAAATGGTGACACTTCAAAGCATTAGCAATTAGGACGATCTCAATACTAGACTTCAAGATGCTTATTCGCGCATTGATTCCCAACGAGCAAAGAACGTTTTTGCGGTTTGCAGTCGACAACAACCATTTTTTAGTTCATGGTCCTGCCTTTTGGACTCAAATCAGTCCCAATGGTCTTCACAAACATGCTAGCACTTCTAGTTGCATTAAATAATCAGAAAGGAGTCTTCCGGGATGAATGGCTGATCCACTGTTCATCAGGGGTTCTTTTAGACAGAGACAGTTCTTGCAGTATAATGGATTTTTGGGAAACTGTGAGAACTCGCAGCCGGTTCCTTCTCAGGACCACTGCTTCATCAAAGCAAGATTTAGAATGGATATGGGTCTGATAACACAGCCAAAGGACTGAACTGTCAAACTTTAGTCTCACACCTTAAATCTCCTATCCCACTGCACTCCAACTGTGACTTTATGGTTACAGACTCAACAGCACCTGGCGGGCCTTATTTGCTTGGTTCCCTGTGGCAGATTTAATCTCCACAAGGTTATGAGATATATCCTGAGCTCTTGAAACCTGGTATCTCAGGATCTTTCTCTACAGATCCCTGTGTCCCGTTCAGTCCAACAAGATTTGGCTTTGAGGCTTTACTTTTCACAATATGTTCAAAGGGGTTCTTCAGTCTCATCCCTCATTGGATGTCATTACAACAGGAACCAGCCTAACTAGTTGGGGGCGTGGCTGGGATCTCACCAGCTTCAGTTGCTTTGTTCTCTTTTTCAGTGTCTCTTGATCCTCTAATTAAAGGTAGCTGATGACCTTCCACCTTGCTCTGATGCCTTTCTCTCACTTTCTGAGGGAGAAAAACAACACAAGCATGAAGTGATATGCCAACAAAAAGGGGAGACAAGATCATTGGCTCTTTCCAAGATCTCTGATCAGATTTTTGTGTGTGCAGAATTGAATGTAATTTCAAATGTTGCACTCCACATTCAGTGGATCTGCAACACTATTGAGGACAACCTGAGCAGGGTCATTCTGGCCTCTCAGGAGTTGTGCCTGCATCCTCGGATTCTCTAATATCCCAGGAATGGAGTCAACCATTTGACAATCTGCTTGCCTCTCCTCTCATTTCACAGGTGGAGACGTTTTGTTCAAGAGAGAGAGATGAGGGTGTCTGAGGGGTGGAGGATCTGTCTAAGCAATGGTCTTGGGTTCTTCTTTATGCCTTCCCTTCTTTTCCCCTAATCCTCAGGTTTTTGTCAGAGTGAGGAGCAAGAAGCCGTCAGTGATGTGGTAGTTCTAGCATGGCCCTACTTATGTTGGTTTCCTCTCCTGATAGCAATTAAAGTCTCTTTGTGAACTCCTATTTACCATAACTCTTTCTACTTTGGTTTTTCATAGTTTGCTTCAGGAAACCCTGTTGAAGTTCAGATTAGCAGACTGAAGATAGAAAGGTTGCATTTAAAGAGTAAGGGTCTATCAGTTTCTTTAGCTTCTACTCTTCAGGCATCTAGAAGGGCATTCACTTTGACATCTTATGCCAGGCATTAGAGTTCGTGGTGTGTCTCAAACCATTTTGATACTCAATTTGAGGGTTTGGTTCACATTCTTTCTTTCCTTCTGGATGGGGTTTACCTGGGTCTTAAAGTGTCTACATTGAAGATTCATTGGGCAGTGATTAGAGAATTCTGGAGCACCTATGGAAATCTGTCAGATGAGGAGGTGTTAGTTTAATGTTTGTTCAGGCGTTTTAATATTATCCACCCTATGGCTCCTCCTGTTCTTTCTGCTTAGGATCTTTTGCTGGTTTTGGTACATTCTGAGCCTCTTGAATCATTAAATGTTAAAACCCTTAAATTGTAAACGTTTTTTTAGTAGCAATAATATCTGCTAGATGACTTGGGGAACTTGGATCCCTTTCTTGGAAACACCCATTCTGTAAGATCTTTGAGGATAGAGTCATTCTTCCACTTTATCCTTCCTTTGTTCCTGCATCAGAATGGCCCGGGAAGAAAGGCAATGTGGTATGGGCAGTATGAGGGCCGGAACTCCCGAGAAATTCAAGATGGCGCCAGAATGTGCACAGCCCGAGGAGAAGGTCGACAGTTCAGCCGCGGCAGACGCGTGGGGAATGAAGTCACCTGGAGACTCCGAGGGGGAGAGAAAAGACAGAATGCGGGAGACGGAGGTGGACGGAAGTGAAGTAGAGAGCGAGGAGAAGCATGACGAAGGGAGAACGACCGAAAGCCAACCACGAAGTGCAGCACCCCGAAGACCCAAGGAGGAGGACGGCGCCGAAGAGAAGCCCTGGAATACCGAGGACAGAGGAACAACGCCGAAGAGGGAGGTTTTCCCACCAACCACTGCCTCAGTATCCGGACGTCGAGATTCCCCGCGATACGGTCCCGGAGGGCCGTAGCTCCAGGCAAGTGTCCCTTTTGGAGTCTAGGAGAAGGTTTGCAGAGAGGGGGGTAAAGGGGTTTCTGCATGAGTAAAAGGAGCAAACCTTTTTTACGTTAAACCCTATCACTGTGTCCCCTCCTTCCCCCTCTCCTCACCAAACCTCAGGTGATACACAGGCACTGGTGAAGGGATAGCACCATGTTAGACATAAGGACTGACCAGTGACGGCACTGTGTTTTCTGTTTCTCTTTTGGGGACGCTGGGCCCTGGCAGGTAAAATGACTGGAGGAGTACTGACCCAAAACAAAGGCATCTCAAGTGAAGACTGAAAGCTGGAGACATTCTTATCCAGCGCTTTGTTCCCCTTTTCTTTCTCCATTGTTGCTTTGATTAACCCTCCAACACCCGCACAGCCCTATGGACAAAATCCCCTTTTAAATAAAGTCTCACCTTCAACTCTACAGAACCTTGTGTGGCTCAGTATTATACCGCTATAGAGACCCTAAGTCCCAAGAGAGTCCGTGGTGCTAGTGGGGGCCAATACTACAGTGCCCAAGTCTGATTCGACCTTTCATATAGAGCAGGAGGTGATATTGACTAATTCTTTCTACTTCTGCCATCAGAGGAAGCGGTTAGACTTCACCACCTTGATGTAGAGAGAGCTTTTCTCATTTATCTAGGGAGGGTTTCTTCTTTTAGGACTTTGGGTTTAATTTTTGTGAATTGTGGTCTACACAGTAGCGATGGGAAGCCTTTAGATTCTTTCCCAAGTAGATGGATCAACTCTTTAATCTTCTTAGTCTACAGAGCAGCGGACAACCCATCATCTCTTAGGGCTCAGGGTAGGTTGACTAGGGGGGTGTTGGCTACTCTTGCAGAAGGTCTGGGGGCCTCTAGTGCTGAGATTTGCAGAGTGGTCATCCAAGCTGATCCTCATACTCTTCTGAATCATTATAGAATTATGCACGTGTTGTCCATAAAGGTTCCAGAGTCCGTTTGTCTATGAAGTAAATAGTCCTCCTTCCTTACTTTAATTCATTATTTGCCTTCCTTCATCCCTTGCATCTTGTGCTTTGTACAAACATGGTTGGTGAAAGAAAGAAGGTTCTTTTAAACTAATGAATGCATGGTGATTATTGCCCTTGGAGGCAGGAGTACCTCAAAATCTGATGAATTAAAGTGAGCAAGTAGGACTGAGAATAATGCAATTATCAGTAAGTACTTGAAGCATTACAGCATGTATTCAGGAGACTTTAATGGTTCTAATATCTAATCAAGTGTGGCCATTCACTGTCCTTCTACACTTGCTCATTGCTTTCTCAGTGCACTCCTGACATTTCCTATTAAAAGATAAAAATAACACTCAAAAGTTCCAGAATGCTAGAGGGACAGTTATGTTACAAAACAAAGTAGTTAGTGACCTGACCTTGTATACATAATTCAGGAGCATCACAGCTATTGTAAGGCTATTTCTGTACCATAATGTTGCAGTTGTGATGGTAATACCTGAAATGTATCTCATTTCATGGACATGACTTTCTCTTAACAAAGTATGTCACATAAGGCAGTAAATTGTGACAGATAAGTACCCTGAAAATATGGAAATACCACACAAAGTAAATCATTTCAGTTGTGTATTAGCCTCTTAAATACAGTTTATATGTTTCCTAAATTATGGTCATCCTCATCCTATTGGTGCAATTTAGCTATAATTCCTTAATTGTGACACAGAATGTAGCAAGGTTGAGTTTTATGTGGTGCTGCTGGTTAGACTTCACCATGCAACACTATCACAATACCCCAAAGATGGTCCTTGGATTCACAATAATAAATCCCTAGCTCAGTCACGGTAGAGTGGCAAAGAGCAGTCAGACTTTACTTGAGGAACATGTGTTAATCATTTCAGAGGACCAACATGCTCGATAAGTAATTGACATGACTCAAAAGAAATCCAATGCTAATTTATAACAAGCATTTGCAATGCAATCGGTCTCGCCTTTGGGACCTTATATGTATTTAGGTATGCAGCACACTAGCCTGGGTGCTGAAACATCTACTGTTCTTTAACATGGAGGGAAAGTAAGCACCAAACTGCGTGACCTGCCAGGTATGGGAACACATGGAGAGAAATATTGCCTTTCAGCAGGAAATAGTATACTCCAAAGCTCTGTTTTTAATATAAAATCAGGGCCTTCAGTGGTCATATCACTGAAAATACAAGATTTAAAAAATATATTATTGTCTATAGGTGCTAAATGTAATTCTGGTATTTTACTGACCTCTGCTGGGTGTATTCTATCAAGAAAGTTAAATAGAGGCATTTGTCAGAGAAATAAAAAAAACTGAAAGTCCCTAAGCAGAAAACAATGCTGGTATTTTACTGACCAAGCAATGATAGTCATTTCAGTTTTACCTGGCTTGAGAAGCCTGGGTGCAGAGTTTTCCTGGCTGTCCTTGGTGCTGAAGCAGGAGCTGTGTAAGAGCTGGTTATAAAGTTTATACTGTGCTGGTGGGAAACAGGGTGCAAAAAGTCCCTGCTTACATTGGATGAGGTTTTGTGATGTTCTATCGAGGTGCAGTGTCGGGATGGCTGCCCAACTGGTGACTAAATAGCCTTGGCAACGGTAAGAACAGTCCAAAGTTATTTTGATGTCTGGAGGTCCTGGGGAACACTGTAGCTACCTGAAACTTTGTGGAGGTCAATACGACGTTTCCCACAATGTACTGGACCATCTACTTCTGAGCAATCCCTGGAAGGGCCCGATGGCCAGTGATTCTTCGGATACAGTTCGATGTTTTTTCCTACGGTTGCAGGGAACTAGGCCACTAGTCCATGGGAGTCTGGTGAGGAACTTGGCTCTCAAAGGGGTCCTTCTGTCTGGGAAACTGCACTTTGATCCAGGACGAGCCGTGTTCGTGCAGTTCCAGGAAGGTTGTCACGGGTGCAGAGTATCACCTATTTGGATTCTGCAACTCCTGTTGTCACAAACACAGGTCTCTTCATTTGTCTTTGTTGCAAGTCATATAAAAAGTGATGTGCTGGTGTAAGGAGTAGTCCTTAAATCCTGGATTCCGGGCGTTATGTGTTTGAATGAAAATGGCTATGAGCTACATGCCCCAGCTGCTAATCCACTCCTCAGGTGACGACATCCGGGGTGTAGGCCACCTTTTCTACCCAGAAACCACTCTTCTACCACTTATAAAAATTGGAGAAGTCTTTCTTATCTGTAGAGACCCAGTAGCCCACCCTAAAAGTGTGGCTAGCCTTCTGGCGGTGTACACGTACACCTCCTGAATACCCATTTTTCCCACCTGTGCAGGTGTAAATGGGGCAGAGGGAGGGCTTTTTTCTCCTTTGGGAGACAGCCTAATTGCATTTTACAGGTTGTGTAGCCTTTGATGCTCACCCACCTTGATGTGCCACTTTAATAGCCCGTCCGTCAGGGAGGGCGGTGTGATCTCCTTCCTGTCCAGGCCATTGTTTCTGACTCCGGGGAGAGTTTACACATGCTTGCAGGTGGCCAGATTCCTGTCTTGGCAGCAGCAAGCGTGGGCTGGGGTGTAGGACTCAGGAAAGGTTGAGGCAACCAGGTGGGCAGCCTCTAAGGTAGCCACCTGGGTTCATGCCACATCGTCCTTGACACGCAATTCGAATCAGGGGTCATAGGGAACATTGTTTGATACCAAACACAACTTATTTAGGCTGTACCATAATGGAGCTGCCAACCTCGGGTTTACCCGGGTGCTAGCACACGGTATCCTATGGACCGTCTATTACTTATAGTGTCCTTTAAACGTAAAGGCCACTTGCACTTACAGGTTCACACCTTTAATATAATGTACCCTAACTCCTGGGCTCCAGAGGCCTTCCTTAGTGGCAACTGGCATATATTAAAAATTGTGCAATGACTTTGCCATACTTGATGAGGGCAAAGTCGAGTTCGAACAGTTTACACTGCTTCTGCAGTCTGCAATGGCAGGCCTGATGTCAGTATTTTATTTACTTGGGTCACTCACGGTGGCTAAAACAATGTTTCAGCCTTGGTGATACCTTTAACACCTATACCCTGGGTACCACTGGTACCATATACCAGGGACGTATAAGGGTATTGAAGTCCTTTGCCAAATGGGGTTACCAATTCACACATATCAGTTTTAGGCACAGGCACTGGGGAATGTGCAGCAGGCTCCAGTGCACTTTCAGAGTCATAACCATCAGCATTAGGGCAAAAAGTGGGGGGATGGCATACAAAAAGGGCACTTTCCTACAAAGAATAAACATCTATCCTCCATAGACTGTATTAATTTTTCATGTTTGTTCATCATAAGAGTATATGACCTTACAGATACAATACATTATACTGTGGTGCAATCTGAAGTTACACATCCACAATGCTGGTATTCCTAGTTAAGGCCTGCCCGAAGCATCATTTATCCACATCAGTTATTTGAATGTAAAAACTATATGCACTGGAGAATAAAAGGAAAAGTTATTTGTGGTTATTATGTTATGTTATGTTCTGTATATCTCTATAGTGAATGACTCACCCTAGGAGGTATCATGGCACTGAAATAGGAACAGTATGGTCAAACTATGACCTGGGCTAGGTGAAGAGCCAGGTCTTAAGTTTCTTGCAAATTTATAACTGAGGAGGTAGCTCAGATGTGCAGGGGCTGGATGTTCAGGCATTAGGAGTGAGGTAGGGGAGCTGCTATATCTGGTTCCGCTGATGTAGGCATGTGTGTGAAGAGTCCGACTGAACAAAGGTATCTGGTAGGTTTGTGGAAATGCACGCGGTTGTTTAGGTACATGGAGCCCATGTTGCGTAAGGCTTTGTATATGTACGTGAGGAGTTTGAAGAGTGCTCGTTTGTGGATTTCGAGCCAGTGGAGCTGTCAGGTGTGGATTGATGTGAATGTGAGATGGGAGGTTGAGGGGGTGCCTGGGTTGTCTTCTGATCAGTTGAGCATTGATTCCGGCATAGAGTGTGTTGCGGCCGCCCCAGTTTGCTGACGATGAGGTATTGGGTGATGGTTCTGTGAGGGTTGATAGTTAGCCATTTGAAGATCTTTTTGACCATCTTGAGTGCATGGAAGCAGGAGCAGATGATTGCGTCTACTTGGCCAATCACGGTGAGCTGGTTAGTGATTAATTTTCTGAGGTCCTTTGCATGGGTTGCTCGGAGAGTTATGGGTCCACATTCAGCAAGCCACCAGGTAGCTAGAGTCCCAGAGACGTGTGTCTCTGTCGAAGATTATTACTTTAGTCCAGTCACTGTGGAACTTGTGGACGTTGTTTTTCATCCATCTGGCGACTTTATAATGCAGGCGGAGAAATTGACCTGGGTGTTTGGCGTCTTGTCAGAGAGGGAGATTATGAGCTGGGTGACATTAGCATAGGATATGATGTTGATTATATGGAGTGGATGATGCTGGGGTCATGTAGATGTTGACCGGGGTGGGGCTGAGTGAGGATTCTTGTGGAACTCCACGGAAGAGGTTGAGGGCATCCTAGGTGAATTGGGGACAGGGTGACCGACTGGTTGCGACCTGTCAGAAAGGAGTAAACCCTGTGAAGTTCAGGTCCTTGGATGTCAGTTTCATGCAGTCGGTGGATACAGATTGGGTGAGACAGTGTTGAAGGCTGCAGAAAGGTCCAGTAGGATGAGGACCATGGTGTCATCTCTGTTCATGATCACCCAGATGTATGTGGCAACAAAGAAGGTGATCTCTGTACTATGGCTTGGTCTGAATCTGGATTGAGTGGTATCAAGGAGGGGGTTGTCATTTTGATGGGTGACTAGGCATAATTTTTTCTATGGCTTTTTCTGGGTAGGGTAGCTAGTTTCTTCTGATCTGCTGAAGAGTTCTAGAGGACGGGGAGTACTGTGCCATGTTACCAGGTGTCCGTGTACGTGGCTGTGATGATTGAGTTGTTCAGAATATAGGTGATGACTGTACTGATAGGGTCTAGTCCTTTGATGAAGATGTGGCAAGGTGGCAGGATTTGAGGGTGCTCTGAAGTGTGATCTATTCCCCCGTGCATGAGGCTTATTCCGCATGACTTCTAAAAATGACCTAGAACGTACAGATGTTCGGGAGTATGCAGGGCAAACCAGACTTAAAATCCTTACCCAATATCAGCATTCTGTCCATATGTGTTTGAAGCTTCAGCATAGTCTTTCAAGAACATACCTTCTGGGAGGTTAGGTATATATGTTCTAAGTAGGTGAGCATTCATACCTTTTAGCAACCCATGTTTTATCACAAAGTGGCAAATTGCCTCATTATGAATATTCAGTATGGTAATTAGTACCTTCTCAGCATCAGCCCTGGTACCCTCAATGAGTAGTATGAAGCTTATATGTGATCCTGTTATTTGTTTGGGAAGTTTGGATCCCCTACTGTCAATTGTGTTCTCTTCAACATAGCCGCTTGATTGTTTCCCCTGAATAAACCATATGATCTAAGGATTCATGTAATGCATGTAGAGCCTGGTGAACTGGAATATTGAATACATTCTAAAACATCTTTATTACACAAATGTGTTTTTATTTCTTAAGAAACCATTTTGTTGGTAGGAAAGACATGCATCATACATTGATGAAGAATAAAACATCAGTACATACAATAAGTAGCCTTTCATTTCTCTAAGTTTGAAAACAGTGCAATGTGAGACATTTAGAATGCATCACTCTAAGTTACCCTCCTGTGTTGATAATCTCTGTCACCAGAACATCTACCCGTGTGTCATCATATCATTACAAATGGCTTTGTCTTGCAGTTGCTTATAATTTTCTGATGTCCAGCAAACCCAGAATCTCTACAGTGATAAATATCACTGTAGAAGGGCTTGATATTCCTGTTTAAATGTGTTTTATTGTGCTACATAAAAGTAGAAGAAGCAAGAAAAGCTCATGATACATGTTGGTATGCAAAATCATCCAATTGGGAGGTGCCGTGCAGAGTATCTAGCAATACAATTTCAGTCAGAACAGGCAATATGATATAAAACATTTGTTATGAACCTACAAATCCCCCCTCCCTCTACCTCCACAACTGTCCTCCCCACCTTGGTCCGTGCTGTAGAACAATGGGAAATAAGAGGCAAATTTTATATATCCTGAAGCGGAGACATCCTTGCACCTCCAGGGGTCCGATATAATGATATAGTCCCGCTCCATCAGTGTGGAGGTATATCAGTCAAGTGCAGTATTCTCAAGTACCTGGAGCAAGTGACATCGAAAATTCAATGCATGGTCCCATGTCTTTCGGAATTGTTTCACTATGTTCTAGAGATGCTGTGAGTTTCTCCAGTCCCAGAGGGTTCCATAACCATTGGAGCCACTCTTGGTATTCCGGGGGTCTTTCACTGCCCCAATGTACTGTTATTGCCTGCTTGGTGGAACACAGTGCTATGGTTATGGCGTTTCCTCTGAGTATCTTAATGGGTATGTCAGTTGGCGAGGTAAGCCTAATAATACATATGCTGGGAATTTTGGAATGTCAGTATGGAAAAAGTGTCTATGCTTATGAGCAGTATTGTGTCTCCTTTCTGCAGTCCTATAAGACGTGTGTCGGTATCCCCGTCCCAGAGCAATTCCTCCAGCACTTGCAGGGTGTGACTTTGTGCCATTTATGAACACTTTCTGGTGTGTAGTACTGAAGGTCTTGATATTACGGGTTTTTTGTCCAGAATATGAAGTAAGGACTATTGTTATACCGTAATATCATACTCAAAATATAGAGGACAAAATAGCATAAGGTATGTATGTATATATTTTCTGTACCCCTCTCCAGTTATATGTACCTTGATTTATATATATATATATTCACTTAAAAAACCATAGGTTTCACACATGTTATAGTTAGCTGGGCATTTTCCTCGTGAAAAACCAATGAAATTCCCCCGTTATAGTTAGTGCAGGCAACTATAACTCACGCGACCGTAATCCGCTGCTGATGACGTCAGATATTACATCACTGTATTTACACATTTATATACCCATGTCTTCTTCCTTTTTTTTTTAGCTATACATATATATATTTTTTTTTTTTTCAGAAAGACACATATGTCATCAGTAATGTAATATCTGACGTCATCAGCAGCGGATTACGGTCGCGTGAGTTATAGTTGCCTGCACTAACTATAACGGGGGAATTTCATTGGTTTTTCACGAGGAAAATGCCCAGCTAACTATAACATGTGTGAAACCTATGGTTTTTTAAGTGAATTTGCAAGGTTTTTTAAATGCTAATTCCTAACTATAACGTGTGTGAAACCTATGGTTTTTTCAGTGAATTTGTACGTTTTTTTAAATGCTAAGTTACTTTACGCCGTTCGTGCCGTGCGCGCACGGTGTGCTTCGTGCACGGTGCGCGCACGGTGTGCTTCGCGCACGGTGCGCGCACGGTGGGAACGCGGTGCGCTTTGCGCACCGCGCGCCCACTTCACGCAGTTCGTTCCGTGCGCGCACGGTGAGCACGCGGTGCGCTTTGCGCACCGCGCGCCCACTTTACACAGTTAGTGCCGTGCACGCACGGTGCACTTTGCGCACCGTGCACGCACGGTGGGCACGCAGTGCGCTACGCGCACCGCGCGCCCACGTTGCGCTTAATGGGCCATGTACGCACGGTGCGCTTCGCGCACTGTCCGTTGTTATGGGTTTTGTCATATACTGTTATTGACGTATAAGCCATGCACGCACACTGCGCTGCGCGCAGCGTGCACAGACGGGGGGACTGACATTGCAATTTTTTTTTAAGCATTTACACCGTGCGCGCACCCTGCGCGAACCTCGCGGAATTTTTTTCATTTCTATAGTGCGCGCACGCTTCGCGCACTCGGCGATTTTCCAAAAAAAATTAAATTTTTTTAATTGCCCTTGGGGGACCTCCTGGGACCCCTTGACCCCTGCTAGGGGGTCAGGAACTGTCCAGCATGCCCCCTTTACATGTTTTTCTTCTTTGTGTTTCACCCCCCTCTCAGTGCGAGAAACAAAATGGCGGCCGACACTTCCTGGTTTTGACCGATTCGAATGTTTACTAAGATGTAACAACCAATCAGAAGTACGCTCGCGGACGGCCGAGTGCGCGCACCCTGCGCGCACGCTGCGCGCGTATAGATATATATATTGATTTAAATGCTATTTTCTCAGAAAATACTGAACAGATTTACACCAAACCTGCAAAAGGCACCAAACGGACCTTATGGCTATCTCTCTGCCAAATTTCACGTAATTCTGTTCAGCCGTTCGGGCTGTAGCTGCGACTAAAGTCCCTATGGAAAAATCCATGGGGAAAACGTGTTTTGGGACCCCCCCTTTTTCTCAGCCCCCGCTTGACGAATCACCCCGAGACATTCAGGGTAGGAGTGGAGCGGAGCGCCCCATTAGTTTTGAAAATTTCGCGAAGATTCGTCAATCGGCGCCAAAGTTATTCAAAATAGAATTTTGAGATTTCCTATGGAAACTCGGTCCTAACTATAACTATCTACTGGCGACCGCCAGTAGATAATATATATATATATATATATATATATATATATATATATATTCGCTTTTCTTTTCCTCGGTACAGCCGCCGCTCACCAGATCAACGGGTGCGTCGTCGAAAAGGACCACCCAGGAAGGGTCCGTAATATTTTCTCTTTCCTTCTCACAACGACAAAGATTGACGACGCTGTGTTCTGGCCAAGTATTTTATTGGGACAGCTTGGAAGGACGCGTTTCGTCTGCCCAGCAGGCTTGTTCACAAGTCAGGTGAAGTCATGAGTGATGTCACTGACCATGTCATGAGTGATGCAATATGTGACGTCATCAGCAGTGCATTGCGGGCGCGCAAGTTATAGTTAGCTGAACTAACTATAACGGGGGAATTTCAATGGTTTTGTACGAGTGAAAAGTCCAGCTAACTATAACGCCCCTGAAACCTATGGTTTTTTCAGTGAATTTCTAAGGTTTTTTAAACGCTAATTCCTAACTATAACGTGCCTGAAACCTATGGTTTTTTTCAGTGAATATATATATATATATATATATATATATATATATATATATATATATATATTCACTGAAAAAACCATAGGTTTCAGCGACGTTATAGTTAGTTGCACATTTCACTCGTACAAAAACATAGAAATTCGGCTGTTATAGTTAGTAGAGCTAACTATAACTCACGCCCCCAATGCACTGCTGATGATGTCACATATTACATCACTCATGACATGGTCAGTGACATCACTGATGACATCTCAAATGACATCACTGATGACATCATCCAGTGAATGTGTGTTTTTGTAAACTTTAAATATATTTTATATATGTTAATGCCAGGGTGTATTGAATAATGAGTTGGTGTATAAGTGTCTGAGGGAGGATTTAATAGATGTGTGACTGACTGTATAAGTTAGTGGTTAAATGTCTCTTACTGAATGCATGAGTTAGTGACTAAACTGTGGGAATGTCTGTATCAGTCTCTCAGTTGTTCTATAAGCTGCTGCAGGGGTTGATGATTAGGTACATGACTGTCTATATGGCTTACTTATTGGTAGCATAAGCATTAGTATGGGTGGCTCAGTTTTTGTGTGTGCAGGTGGGTGGGCGGTGTGTAACTTTCTGCCAACATGTGTGAGTGGCTAATTTACTAGGTGTATGGGTTCAATAGTGCATGTGGAAATAGCTGTTTCGGTGAGTGTGTTTGTATCACTGTGTTGGAGAGTGAATGTATATCTCAATGGTATATATGTGTGTAACTACATATGTGAAAGGCAGTATATATGAGTGTTGGAGTATATAAATGACTCTATGTGATAGTGAGTAATTGTGAAAGTGGCTGTATAAATGAGTGTGTGCTTGTGTCAGTGATTGTACAAGAGAGTCAGTATATGTTACTATTTGTATGAATAGGTTAGATACTGAATGTATAACTGTATGGGTGAGTAAACGTCAGTGTTATAGATTCTTTACATGACTAGCTACGTGTGTCAATAACTCTATGGATGAGTGACGGGGTATGAGTGTTTGTATAGGTGTATGAGTACATAAAATAGTGCTATATTGATGAGTGACTGCATGTATAAGTTACTGCATGGGTGAATTAATGAATGTGTGTGTCTAACTAGGAAGTAGTCAGTGGGTATATAGTAACTGCTTTTGATTTGTCTATGGTTTAGAAAATGGTAGTCAGTATTTTAGAGTGGGTGTATCAAAGGATATATTAGGGTGTGAAGAGGTGAATCAAATTATCACATGGATGATATCAAAGGTAGGCAAAGCTTTATTTCGACAAATAATGTCATAAAAGCACAAAAGTACATAAAACACAATTGCATAGGAAAACATTTCTTTTTTAAAAAAAATATATCATAAGAGTCTAATAACATTATATACAATAAATATTTTAAAACGTATTAAACTTAGCAGCTTTGAAAGTGAAAAAAAATAATCAGCTGGGGCTAATTTGCCTCTGCCTGATCAACCATGCCCAGCCCAGGAATTTAGCCACCCCACAGACTATAATAGTACTTGTGTCCGTTTTGAGAATTCTCAGGGCGGCAAGGTGATCCCTTGTTCCTAGGGGCAGACAAGCTGGCCTAAGCCATTTCCTTCTTGGTTGCGCATAAGCTGGGCAAACAAAGAAAAGGTGGGGGATGTTTTCAGCGGCACCCAGACAGGTTGGACATTCCGGGGGGGTCTTATACGGGGGATTCCACTTACTAGTGCGGTCGCGGAGGGGAAGGATCCCAAACCTAAACTGGATGAAAAGTGATCTGTCCTTAGGCTTCGTAATGAAGTCCAGGTAGGGTTCTAGAAAGGATGATATCATCAATGATGTCATTTGAGATGTCATCAGTGATGTCATGAGTGATGTCACTGACCATGTCATGAGTGATGTAATATGTGACGTCATCAGCAGTGTATTGCGGGGCGCAAGTTATAGTTAGCTCTACTAACTATAATGGCCGAATTTCTATGGTTTTGTACGAGTGCAATGTGCAACTAACTATAACGTCCCTGAAACCTATGTTTTTTTCAGTGAATTTCAAAGGTTTTTTAAATGCTAATTTGTAACTATAATGTCTCTGAAATATATGGTTTTTTCAGTGAATTTCAAAGGTTTTTAAAATGATAATTTGTAACTATAACGTCCCTGAAACCTATGGTTTTTTTATGGAATTTCAAAGGTTTTTTAAATGGTTATTTCTATTTATAATGTTCATTATTAAACCTATGATTTTTTCAGTGATTTTAAATTATCATTCCATTTTCAACCTGGTGAAAACAGGTGATATCGCCAGTATTCTAGCAATAGCTTCCGCAAAAAAAAAAAATTGCCACACATGAGAGCAACAACGAACGCAAATAATATGCAGAGTAGGCGTTCCTGTACAAAAAATAACACGAAAACACCACTTCCCGATATTTTCAACGAGCAGCCAACTCTGCGGTATGATCCAAAAACAGGCAATAAGCTGCGTTAGCAGTAGGATTTTGCCATCTGCCTTTTACTGGTGTAAAGTAGGACGACTACCTACAGTGTGAAAGGGAGCTCGGCCCAGAATCACATCTGAAGACCAACACATGTCATAGATTTACTGATCATGTACCTCCGACACTGAAGAAGGCCACAAAACCCACTGCCACCACCCAAAGGACCTCCCCCCCGGACCTCCCCCCCTACTACCACCGCTGTAGCGCACAACAGGACAGTGGACCTTCCAAAAACTGCATTGTTCCTCAGCCACACAATAGCTGAATGTTGCAAGATGTGGCAACCAAACGTGTGAAGGACACAAGTCACCCACCAATAATAATGCCCACAATACCAAGTGTAGCGGTGATGTGCTGGACAGACCTCGCTATGCAGAGCACAAATCTCTCCATGTGTACATATACTGCTGGTGCTTGTAGTGTTGTGGACAGTGGACGCAACCATGTTACCTCAGGCAGTGGGGAAGATCTCGGTCATGTACCTGTATTATCGTCCCCTGTAAGCGGAAGCGCAGTGGGCTGGTCCAACATATGCCACTCCAGCGTAGAAGTGTGAATAAATAGGCCGGGACTCTGGGCGTGGTTCACTTGTGTGAAGGCCAACGCGTCTGCCAGAGCAGCGGGCCTCACCCTTCCACGTGGCTGCCGCCATGACCGGGGGCCTCCTCGACACAGGCCCCCTGCGAACACAGCGGCACAGCACCGCAGACTTATGTCTGTACAGACTACTGCCTTCGATCTACACTTTGGACAGCAGGGCTCACAATTCAGATCAAGTCGCGATTGCAGATGACACAGTCCAGTAGGCAAGAGACATTGCCCCCACTGCGGCCCACCCGCACTACGCATCATCGCTGGCTGTGCACACGCTGAATGCTTCTGATGCCCCTACCTCAGTGCACCACAACTCATGGACCCTTTATGATAGAATCTTTTGTGTATGATTTCAGATCTGCCGCCCCTACCTCAGTACACCACAAGTCATGGACCCTTTATAAAATAATCTTTTGTGTGTTATTTTACATCTGGTGCCCCTACCTTAGTGCAGCACAAGTCATGGACCCTTTATGACTGAATTTCTGTGTGTGATCTAATGATTACTGTTGTACTTGTTACCAGCACCAACCATTCCCGAAGGGCTGGCTTACACTCATCCCACATGCATCCAGCACAGACGTCACTGGACATGTGACCCTGGTAATAAAAAGGAGTCGAGCGCACGTGCCCGTACCCAGTTCCACTATCTATCTGTGTCCATGTGTTCATTATGTATGCAACATGCTGCCCCTAGTCCCTACCACATTGCATAGTGCTATGGACATCGTATGCAACCATCTTACCTTTGACAGTGGGGGAAAACTTTAGTTATGTAACTTTGTCTCGGTCATTATACAAGTACGTACGTAGAGACTGCATCATTAGAGAACTGCAAGGAGAGTGTATTTAGTGAATTTATAAGTGCGTGAGGATCGTGTGAGTGATTGTATAAGTACATATGTTGGTGCAGCCTAACTCCAACAACGACCTTGTATCTAATTGGCTGCCCTCCATGTGCCAAAAACTGAAACTTCACCTTTCCATAGCCCTGTATTGCTACAGCTGCAACACTCCACTGAATGTGCAATAAACATTCATATCTACACAGATATCTCATGTCCACCATCTTTCTTGTGTGGAACTATGGATGAATATAGGGTCAGTAATTCCCCGTACCTTCCATGTTGGCCATATTGTGGGACTTGGCTCACAGAGTGACACTTTGGCTTTTGCAACCCGGGTGACGTTAGCACTCCAACACGGACACCCGCCACAGCCACTCCCTCACGGCTAGTATACAACCACACCACACCCATCCAGCACAGGTATCACAGGACACGTGACCCTGCTAATATAAAAGACCGGGCGCACGTGCACTGCACCATTTTACAGTTTAGAGTACATGGCCTCACTTCTCACTGAGTTAGTAGCACCGCAAGCACTGAGCGGGTGTACAACCTGCTATGATGATAGGTGCACTAGTATGTCCTCTGCCATGGCCATATCAAGACTCAGTACCCAATGTGAGACCTATTACCTTCCAGAACGGAGCTGCATGATGTGGAGGGTTCCGTGACATCGAAAAGGTGAGCAGTGAGGCCTGGGTGCGCAGCTGCGGGCAGACACCTCTGGGCGGCGGGAGTGGATGGGGTGCAGCAGCCTGAATGCAGAAAGGCTGCACAGCGATTTAGGCATACACAGTCGTATATACCCTGCCATTACCCTTTCTTATTGTATTGTGAGCAAGTTTTCCAATAGCAGGACAGTTTTTACAGTTGGCCAAATGTCCGTCGCTCCCATATCTGTAGCAAAGTAGTTGAGTATTTCTTTTTTCATACTTTGTACCCTTAAATTTACCATCAAATTTTGACAAACTTTCCTTTCTCTGTTTATTTTTTTTTAAAGAGGTAAGGGGTGTTGGGAGCATCGAAGCATGCAGACACGAGTGTGACATTCTTCTCACAGCTCGTGGCGGCCTCGCGTCACTTTGGGAATGTTATGTTTTGAATGTGAGAAGGTTGGGAGGTAGAAGTTAACGGGGGTTCAAGCATGCAGACACGAGCGTGACATTCCTCTCACAGCTCGTGGCAGCCTCGCGTCGCATTGGGAGTGTTATGTTTTGAATGTGAGAAGGTTGGGAGGTAGAAGTTAACGGAGGTTCAGTCATTCTTGCTTTACACTTGCTGCTTACAAAACATGTTCTCAGGATTAAACCACATCAAGAAAATTACCGTCTCTGTCTTTTCATTCCTGCATACTTTCAGATGTGGGAGATTGAGGGTGCACTGTGTCCCGGCACGTGGTTGGTGACTCACTGGTGACACAAAGGTGAGCTGCGAATCAATCAATCAATCAATCAAAGCATTTGTATAGCGCGCTACTCACCCGTAGGGTCTCAAGGCGCTGGGGGAGGGGGTCCGTTATTGCTCGAACAGCCAGGTCTTGAGTTGCTTCCTGAAGGAGAGGTGGTCTTGGGTCAGGCGGAGGTGGATGGAGAGGGAGTTCCACGTCTTGGCAGCCAGGTAGCAGAAGGATCTTCCTCCCGTTGTGACCCTTCGGATGCGGAGAACGGCGGCGAGGGCGTGGCTGGTCGATCGTAGCTGGCGGGTGGGTGTATAGAAGGTCAGACGGTCGTTGAGGTATCTTGGGCCTTGGTTGTGGAGCGCTTTGTGTGCGTGGGTGAGGAGTCGGAACGTGATTCTCTTGCTGACGGGGAGCCAGTGCAGGTTTCTCAGGTGTTCGGAGATGTGGCTGTGTCGGGGGATGTCCAGGATGAGGCGTGCTGAGGCGTTCTGGATGCGCTGGAGTCTCTTCTGGAGTTTGGCTGTCGTTCCGGCGTAGAGGGTGTTGCCGTAGTCCAGTCGGCTGGTGACGAGGGCCTGGGTGACCGTCTTCCTGGTTTCAGTGGCTTGGTCGGGGTTCGTTGAGCTGGCTGGAGGGTTCTGGTCCAGGGATGTGGCGAGCTGGTCGGCTGTGATCTTGTTCCAGCTTCTGCGGGGGACCTGTTGTGGGCGGTGGTGGATCGGGGTCCTTCTGAAGCTGAAGTGGACGCAGCTGTGATCCGTCCAGTGGAGTCCGGTAGCGTGGCTGAAGGAGACGTCCTTGCTGGAGGAGAAGACGGGGTCAAGCGTGTGGCCGGCGTAGTGGGTGGGGGTGGTCACCAGTTGCTTGAGTCCGAGGTTGGCGAGGTTGTCCATCAGGGTGGTGGTGTTGCGGTCATTGTTGTTCTCCAGGTGGAAGTTGAGGTCCCCGAGGAGGATGTAGTCAGCGGAGGGGAGGGCGTGCGGGCTGATGAAATCGGCGATGTCTTCGCTGAATTGTGTGCATGGTCCCGGGGGTCTGTAGATGAGGGTGCCTCTGAGGGTGGTCTTGTGGTCGGTGTGTATCTGGAAGTGCAGGTGTTCTGCCGCTGTGAGGGTGTCGTCGGAGTTGGTCGTGATGCGGATGGTGTTCTTGTGGACGATGGCGATGCCTCCTCCTGTCTAGTTGACGCGGTCCTTCCGGGTGATCTTGTATCCGTCCGGGATAGCGATGGCGATGTCGGGCGCTGAGGAGGCGTTCATCCATGTTTCCGTGAGGAAGGCGACGTCTGGAGATGTGGTGTCGAGGAGGTTCCAGAGTTCCACGGCGTGTCGGTGGATGGAGCGGATGTTGAGCAAGATGCACTTCAGGTGGTTGCTGCTGGTGCTCGTCTTGGCGGATGCGGTGCAGGTCCGGATGCAGGAGAACTTGCAGGATTGGCAGGTGAAGGTTCCGTGGGTGCGTCCTGAGGTGGCTCGGTGGCAGCCGGGGGTCCGGCCGGTGTTGAGTGCATTGAGGGTGGCTGCGTCGTAAGTCCGGCGGGTGGGATGGCATCTGCGGGGACCAGGGGTCCTCGCGCTGGGCGCGGTCCAGGCGTGGACGGGCGCAGACGGGCTTGCCTTTGGCGCGCCTTTGGCGCACAATCGGCGTGCCCGCTGCGCGTGAACGATGCGCGTAGACTCCGCCATAAATGGCGTAGGGGGGGGCTGAGTGGGAGGGAGGAGCAGCTGGGAGGCGGGAGCGGGGTGGCGCGGGGAGGGGAGGGGATCAGGTAGAGAAGGCAAGAGGGGGGGCGGGCCGCAGGGTAGCAGCGGCAGGGAGCGGGGAGGGCGAGAAGACGGCGAAAGGTGGCGAAGCAGCAAGCACAGGTAGCGGGCAGAGAAGGGCGAGAAGACGGCGAAGGTGAACAAGAGCAGGAACTAGGGAAGCGGCAGGCACAGGTAGCGGGCAGAGAAGGGCGAGGAGACGGCGAAGGTGAACAGGAGCAGGAACCAGAGGAGCAGCAAGCACAGGTAGCGGACAGAAACGGCAGGCAGGGACACCGGGCACCCTCAAGGAGAGCTGCGCGGCGGGTGGAGCGACCGTCACCGACCAGAGTCAGGTCAGGTCACAGCTCCCCGTCGCGCTATCAATCCTTAAGTATCCAGGGGGAGGGAGGAGCAGCTGGGAGGCGGGAGCGGGGTGGCGCGGGGAGGGGAGGGGATCAGGTAGAGAAGGCAAGAGGGGGGGGTGGGGCCTCAGGGGGGCAGGGAGCGGGGAGGGCGGGAAGACGGCGAAAGGTGGCGAAGCGGCAAGCACAGGTAGCGGGCAGAGAAGGGCGAGAAGACGGCGAAGGTGAACAAGAGCAGGAACTAGGGAAGCGGCAGGCACAGGTAGCGGGCAGAGAAGGGCGAGGAGACGGCGAAGGTGAACAGGAGCAGGAACCAGAGGAGCAGCAAGCACAGGTAGTGGACAGAAACGTCAGGCAGGGACACCGGGCACCCTCAAGGAGAGCTGCGCGGCGGGTGGAGCGACCGTCACCGACCAGAGTCAGGTCAGGTCACAGCTCCCCGTCACGCTATCAATCCTTAAGTATCCGGGGGAGGGAGGAGCAGCTGGGAGGCGGGAGCGGGGTGGCGCGGGGAGGGGATTTTCTCCAGTGTCACTCTTTCTCTCTCTCTCTCTCGCTCTTTCTCTTCCTCTCTCCTTTGATGGACGCATGACGCACAATCTTATCTTGCTTTTTATCTAACAGACTCTGATTCACAAATTGATGTTCCCCCCTCCCAACACCACCAGAGCTGAACATGTGTAGAACCTGCGATGATTCGTGGCCATCCTGGCAATTAACACCCATTCTGAATTGTGAGCTCCGCTGACCGCGTGTACCGAGGCTGAGGAGGTTCCTTTGGCACGTGGTCGACTGCCTTCGATACACACGCCGGTGGCGGAAGGTGAGCAGAGAGGCTTGTTTGCGCAGCAGCAGGCACTCACCTCCGGCCAGTGGGAGTGGATGGGGTGCAGCAGCCTGGATGCGCAGCGGCAGGCAGTCAGCTCCGGATAGTGAGAGTGCATGCGGTGCAGCAGCCTGGGTGTGTAGCGACTGTTATACACCTCTGGGCAGTACAAGTGTATGGGCTACAGCAGACTGGGGACCATAATACCAAGAACGGCGATAAGATTATCAACGCATTAGCGGCAGGAAACTGCCGCTAAAGCGGCGATAAGTGGCTTGATAATATGCCCTTGAGAATTCCCATAGAAGCCCAGGTTTTGGTGTGAAGGACATCAAACCTGGGCTTCTATGGGAATTCACAAGGGCATATTATCAAGCCCCTTATTGCTGCTTTTGCGGCAGTTAATGTTATCGCCGTTCTTGATGATATGGCCCTGGGTGCGCAGCGGCTGTTAGACACCGCTGGGCAGTGGAAGTTAATGGGATACAGCAGCCTGGGTGCGCAGAGCCGAAACAGAGAATTACGCGTGTGCAGTTGTATATAGTCTACAATTACTAATTCTATATTATCTTTCAGATAACTAAACTTGAGGGTGCAGTATGTCCCGGCACGTGGTTGGAGAAAACACCGGTGACACAAAGGTGAGCTGCGAAGATTTTCGCCAGTGTCAAAACTCCCTCTCCATTGCTTCCTTTCTCTCTCTCACACACTTTCTCTCTTTCTCTGTCTCTTCCTCTCTCTCTCATTCTTTCTTTCTCTCACTTCCTTTCTCTCTCTCTTCCTCTCTCTCACACTGTTTGTCTCTTTTCCTCTCTCCCACACTGTTTCTTTTTCTCTTCCTTGTATCTCACTCTTTCTTTCTTAATATTTCTCTCTTCCGCTCTCACACTCTTTGTCTCTCTCTTCCCTTCTCTCACTCCTTCTCCCTCTCTCTTCCTCTCTCTCTCTTCCTCTCACTCACACTTTCTCTCTCTCTCTCCTCTCTTTCTCTCTCTGTCTTCCTCTCTCTCTCACCTTCTCTCTCTCTCTTCTCTCTCACACTGTTTCTCTCTTTCTCTCTTCCTTGTATCTCTCGCTTTCTCTCTCTCACTCTTTCACTCTTTCTCTGTCTTCCTCTTTCTTTCTGTCTTCCTCTCTCTCTATGTCTTTCGCTCTCTCTCTTCCTCCCTCTCTCATTCTTTCTCTCTCTTCCTCTCTCTCACACTGTTTCTGCCTTTCAATCTGCCTTGTATCTCACTCTTCCTCGCTTTCTCTCTCCTTTGCTGGACGCATAATCTTATTTTTCTTTTTGTCTTGCAGGCTGTGATTCACAAATTGTCGAGGGATGACACACCATGGCTGTACATAGTTTTATTTGTTGTTGTTTTGTTTTAATAAAATGTTTTAAACACATAGTTTTATTGGTTGTTGTTTTGTTTTTAAAAACGTTCCTGTCACATTTGTTTTTGGAGGGTGAGCGGAGATGGCGGACAATCAGCTGCTGCTGGGGCATGTCGGAGTACAGTTGGGTGTCCGACCTGCATCATCGTTGCCTCCATTGCATCTGTTCTCAGAGACCTGTGAACCGGTGGACTGGCTCGTAAAAGTGCGGGCCCGAGAAGTCACACCGGAAGAGCTGCAAGCCCACCAGTGGTTCGCAGAGGGAGACTTGCGGGACAACTGCGGCCCGTCCGCTCGACTCACAGAGGCAGAACTACGAGCCGACCGCTCCCAAAGGAACAGCAGCATAGTAGCTCGCAGAGGTACAGGCACAGCAGCGTACTAGCTCGCAAAGGTAGACAGCTGCAAGCCAATGGACTGGCTTCTAAAGGCATACCTTCGAAGTGGTGATATTGGGCACAGGGAGCATGAAAGGGTTATCTTCCCACTAGTGTCCTGGAGTGGAAGTCGTGCTGCCTGGCCCTCACCTGTTTCTCCTTTATTATAAATCTTAAACCTTCACTGGGTCCAAATCATCCTTACACAGAGCTCCGCTATATTAAATTGCCCCCAGACACTTTCTTTAATATTTTCACTCGATGCGAGGCACAAGATGGCTGCTAACACTTCCTGGTTTCAAGTGTTAGCAGCTAATCGGAGGACACTTCCTGCTTTGAAGAGTTAGCAGCCAATCAGAGGCAAGCTCGTGCTCGGGAGTAAGGCACAGACCAGATATATATACATGTTTTCCCTTTAATATCTCAAAAACTACTGAACAGATTTACACCATTTTAACAAAACCGTGCTTTCTGGACCAAGACCTTTCTCCCTGCCAAATTTGGCGTCATACCGTTTAGCAGTTTGACCTGTAGCCTTGTCTAAAGTTTCCTATTAAAAATCCATTGAGAAAACATGTTTTCACACCCCCCTTTTTTCTCAGCCCCCCCTTGACCAATCACCCCTAAACTTTCAAGGTAGGAGCTGATCAAAAAGAGAAACTTTTTGGAAAATTTCGTATAGAATCGTCAAACGACGCCAAAGTTATAAGCAGATGGAGAGCTCCAGGAGGGGACCGCGCAACCCCCCCTTCCAACATGAGTGAAGGCCCGAGACTACGGGGACCCCAGCGGGCACCCGCAGCCCCAGCGAGCCTCCACTATTATTTTTTAAGAAATGCCCCCGAGACCTAGCCCACCCCAGGGTTTCATTAAAATAAAACACGGGAACCCGTGACCCCAGCGCAAATTACGGCGATTTTAAAAAAAAGAAAAAAAAATTTGGGGCCCTGGGGGTCCTTTTGGGACCCCCTGACCAGGCCTAGGGGGTCAGGGTATTTCTACTGTGCCCCCTTCTCTTGTTTTCTACCTTTGTTTCTCTGTTTTCTAGGGACTCGCTTCTACCGAGCCACAAGATGGCTGCCAACACTTCCTGGTTTGGAGTGTTGGCAGCCAATCACAGTGAAGCTCAGGCACGGGACTTAGGCTCCGCCCAGATATCGAAACTTTTATTTTTCCAATTCCTCAGCAACTACTGAACGGATTTACACCATTTAAAAAAAAGGTCGCTTTCTGACCCATGCACTAATTTGGAGGAATTCCATTCAGTAGTTTCAGCTGTAGCCTTGCACAAAGTTTCCTATGGGAATTGATTTTTTGACTCTTATTTTTTGAATTTCTCAAAAACTAGTGAATGGATTTACACCATTTAAAAAAAGGTCGCTTTCTGAACCAATCTCTACCTTTCTGCCAAATTTGGGGTAATTCTGTTCAGCAGTTCGGGCTGTAGCTCGTCGCAAAATTTCCTATGGAAATTAACATGGGGAAAACGCGTTTTGGGACCCCCCTTTTTTCTCAGCCCCTGCTTGACCAGTCACCCGTAAACTTTCAAGATAGGAACTGACCTGAAAAGTGCAACTTTTTGGAAAATTTCATAAAGATTCGGTAAACGATGCCAAAGTTATTAGCATATCAAAAAATGCTTTTCCTATGGAAACTAGGTTGTAACTATAACTACCTACTGGCGACCGCCAGTAGGTTATATATATATATATATATATATCATCAAAATACGGAGAAGTGAAGAATAGTAAATCTATTCTTTCTTATAAGCACTTACCTTTCATAGTTTGGTCCTCAATAGTTTTGCTATCATTTAAAACAAATTACAATATTACTGACCATATTACAGACTACAACTTTTGCAAAGGGATTTTGATGGCTAGGATGTGAAAAGGAGCAAGAAAGGAGGTTAGCCATCAAGTGGGGAGCACTATTCGAGGCCACAACAAGTTACAATTAAGACCAACAACAGAGATGAATCTTTCAGCTGCCGTATAGGGTACCGGATGGCCTCGTACACTATGCTGAAACTTACTTTATGAGGGCTGACTTTGGCACCTGCATGGCCCAGGTTTTGAGTATAAGCAATAAGGAAGGCGCAGAAGAGATGGAAATCAAACAGCAGGCGGTCTAGCTTATCTGTTTCTGATGCCCACTGTGTAGGCAGTAAATGGATTGCGCATACTTTGAATGATGGGCAGCTGCTGCACAGAAGCTCTGAGCAAGGTCTTGGTAGGTTTGTTCCGGTCCTCTGGAGGTCTTAAAGTCCAAACATTTTCTCATTCCTAGGTTTTCTGGAGCAATTGGAAATGTCCCATTACACACAGCCAAGGGCCCCTAAGGCAAAAGTGAGGTTCACTAATATTCACAAAGATCCATCATGTGAAACAAACGTGGTGAAACGCATATATTTTCTGTGGTATAGCTAGCCTGAGTTGCATATTTGCCTTTAACTGGAGTTGCAGAAGGAAACAGTTAATTCCTGAGGTCTATTGTAAAATGCAAACATTACCAGTAAACAGGTTCAAATCCTCACATACAACACCACTCTGATGTTCTGTGTGAACAAACATGAAGGGTATTGACTATTGGGCGAAGAAGTAATGAACTCTGGGTATAATGTCTTGACCACAAACCTAGGTTGTCAGCAGCTCATCGACTGGGAAATCATAATGTGGCAGCTGGCCATTTGAGCAGGTTTGGTAGGAAGCTGGTGGTATCAATACCATTTTCAGCTGAACTACAGTCTTAGTGGCTACTTCATTGGTCATATTTTGTAATGCCAGAGTTTGGGAGCCAACCACTGCACCCAAATGTGGCCTTGTTACACCTTCTTGCTGAACTTGAAAGACCAACCATTTCAGCGTATGAGTTACCAGTGGTAATGCTAGATGTTCTTGTTTGTGAGATTTCAATCTACGAGAACAATGTTTTAAGGTGGTGGAATATTTGCCACATGTTGTAAGAACAATTCATTAGATCGTTTACAAATAGGTGTCCTGAACATTCTACAGTTTAACATATTTCTAGCACAAAAACAGCTTGAATGTGGATAGAAAAAGACATCCTATCACCTACTGGGTGCCCCAGTGGGACCTCAGCCAAATTCTCACATTTATCAAGGTACCTCTGTTAGAGTCTTTATATGCTTAACCCCTGTTATTTCTGATGTAGAAAACTATGCTAGCCAGAAAGGCAGTGGTGTTTCACACACGTATAGCCTTTCTTCCCTTCACATTGTATTGAATAGAGGACCCTACTTTATTCAAAGGTACACATAAAAATTGTTTTTGCAAGTTATTTATCTACCAACTTTCTTCCCAACTCCTCATCCTTCTAAACGAAGGATGAGAGTTTGCACTCTAAAAGAGCCCTTAGCCAATGTCTACCCAGATTCATTTAATACAGCATGATTTACAGCTTATTCATAGACTTCAAAGGACCCCCTCCTGATAATCCTGGTAAGGAATTAGACTATCTTTAGAAGGATATTACTGTGCATCAACTACTACTACAAATGTATTAGAAAACATTCTGTGCACAATGCTCTGCTCTTTTGAGAGCTTGAGAGTTGTACTATTTCTTTTTATTCGTCAGGTAGGCACATGGCCCTCACTGTATTTCATTCACTGCCATCCCAGTTTAGGAGGGTAGTTCTTCAAACCTTTCTAGTTTGATTAAACCAGAGATGCTTTGGTAACCTTTCATATAAGAAATCCGTGGGAGGGAATATCCATTATAAGAACAAATTAAATACACATTTGGTTAAATGTATTTAAAATGGGTGTTACATCTGTCACAGGTTCTTTATCACTTTCCCACCTCCTTATATCTGTTTGTGTTGTTAACCTCTCAAGTGGTGTTCAATCAGTTGGCAAAACTAACATGACTGGCCCCAGCAGCACCTTGAATATGACTCCTGATATCACTCTCAGTCTCACTGACTCTGCAACTAATGTCTTAATGTTTAATGTTGAATGTCTTGTAGAAATGGCTTACAACCAACTGGCACATTTAATGTACTTTTAAGACCCTAGTAAAATGGCACTACATGTACCCATGGCCTGTAAATGATATGCTTCTAGTGGGCCTGCAACACTAACTGTGCCACCCCCTTAAGTAGCCCCTTAATCAAGCCTCAGGTAGGCCATTGCAGCCTGCGTGCACATTTTTCAACTCCCTTTTCATCCTGGTAAAAAACAGCCCATAGGACAGGGTGCGTTGTAATTAAACAGTCTGACATTTACTCTTAAGTTTAACATGTCCTGGAAGTGAAAAACTCTCAAATTATTTTTTTACTATTGCAAGGCCTACCTATCCCATAAGATAACATTAGGTTACTTTATTATATTTAATAAATGATAACGTATGATTGGGAGTAGGTAGGAAAGTCAAATTTGGTCTCTAAATATTTGTAATTTAAAACCCTCTTTAATGCTAATGTTTATTTTAAGTCAAAAGTCTGAAAATGCTACTTTAAGAAAGGTGACAATTTTGTAGTCCTAACCATTTTCTGCCTGCAGCCTGTTCCTGGGTCACATGACTAGGTGTAGCTGACAGTTGGTCTTTGTGTATTCCCCCATCCCCCCCAGACAGTATCACAATAGAGGGTATGGGCATTAGCAGCATGAGCCATCTGGGCTTAATCAAGGGACAGAGCTTTCACTTACCACACTTGCACTTCAAAGGCACTGGCCCAGCATTCTTACAAAGGACTTCACACTAGCCCATTGTGCCCCCATACAGTCTGGGACCCGAGCAGGGAAGCAAGACATTCCAGATACCTCTATAGGGGGAAAACTCGATAACCTCCTTTCACTTCAAAGTGGACACCATGTACAAATATTGGACCCTTAGACCCAGCTCTTCAATACACCTCTGGACCTGCGGAAGAGGAATGCTGTGCTGCTGCTAGAAGGTCTGCCCTGCTGTCCTGCTACTCTACTGCTAGAGTGATAAGGACTGGACCTGCATCTTGAACCCAGGATCACAAGAATGATTCAAAGGGTTAGTTGTCTGGCCTACTGATCAGAGCCTCAAGGACAGAAAGGACTCCAACCATCTTGATCCGTGAACCTGGACTCTACCTGCTGTCAGTTCTAACCCCCTTAATTCCTGGACCCCTCGAAGTGAGGATAAAGGTGCCCTGCCAGCCCAGATGTGGTCTCTACCAGAACTGATGAAGCGCAACGTAAACCCTTTGCAGCACCTCTTCAGAACTGATGCAGCCACAACGTAAGCCCACATCACACCCTCACAGCTCATTGGAGCCGCTGCTGCGCAACACTTCCTCACCACTGTCTCGCAGCTCCTCATCGGAACTGACGCAGCGCAATGCAGCCTCCACACAACTTTTCATCGCAGCCCTCACAGCTCATCAAAACTGGCGCTGCACAAACCATCCTCGATGCGGAACTTGCATCACTTCTCAGACCCGCACCTGTGTGGTCGGTCTGTACATATTATTTTATCCCAGTACAATATGACCAGATGCCCTTTGTAGTTTTAAGTGCTTTGGTACCTAAACCTTTATAATTGCATAGCTCTGGTTCTACTGCTTGGATGTTTGTTGTTTTTGTGTCAAATATATTATTAAAAAGTAGTCTAATTTTCTAAAGTGTGGGAATTTTGCTTGTGCTGTGTTTTCATTTTATTGTTGTTTGTGAGCTGGATAACTACTTTACACATTGTCTCTAAGTTATTCCTGACTGCTCTGTGCCTAGCTACCAAAGGCTTAAGCGCAGGTTAATTTAGTGACTTTAGTGGTTCACCCGGAAGGGGATTGGGGCTATGGCTTGAGCAGGGTTCTCACCCCACTCAACCAACAACCCAATTTCTCACAACAATTAATTCATGCTAGAAATTAAAAGAAGAAGGAGAAGAGTATGGAGAATATGAGTGGGTGTTGAAGTCACGCTTTTCCCATGCTTGAGCCTCCTTCCTGGAGAAGGAACACATATATATGCACATTTTCAGTCTTATGCACACAGAAGTTCTCTGACTCAAACTATACAACACCCATATTCATTCACAGTGCTCCTGCAGTGGTAGTTGGCTGTGAGTTCTTTCTGATAAACACGTCTTTTCACAAATTCCTAACCATTAAAATATTACCCAGGTGGCACACAGATGTGGAGACTTTTCTCAGCAGTGAACCAGCGCGCCAGTAGGTGGCATCATGTTGCTCCATGGTAACTTTGTAAAGCAGTGGAAGTGATAGAGCAGAACATCAATATAGGCATCTTGCCTGTTCACTGACAACAGTTCTTTTCTTTCCCCTCATTCCAACATGTATTCAGCTAGTCATACGACGATTTTGAAAATTCTTGAAAATAGTGTGCTGTGTGTAAAAGTGATTTATTAGTTTTGTGGGGACTGAGGTCCACCACAAATAATAAAGGCACTATTTTGTTAGGTCTGCTAGAAGGTCTAAAACCTGACCTAATCCCTTGGTGGCTAATGCAGAAAGCAGACAGGCCTAACTTCTAATTTGTAAAGCATTTAGTAATGACAAAACAGTTGAAAAGTAAAAAACACAGCACAAAAAAATCCCACTCCTATTTATAAAAAATTGAGAATAATTTAATTAACAAAATGATACCAAAACAACAAAAAGCAAGTAAGGGGAACTGGGTGAATTAATTTTTAAAGATTTTATTAGAAGTAGCGCGAAAAAGCCCTAAACACCATATGGTTCAGCTTATTGCGGTAGACTTGCACCGAAGCACGATTTCAGGCCAACCACAATGGATGGCGGGCTGGATACACCAACCAGGTTTGACGCGGCTGGAATTTTTACCATGAGACATAGGGCCTGATTACGAGTTTGGTGGTGTGGGATGGGGTTGCCACGCTAGTGCCCCACTCCCAAACCACCAAACTCGACTGCGGTGCTTTGGTGTTCCCAAGGCGGTGCTTTTCAAAGGCTCATATCTGAGCCTTAGAAAGGCACCGCAATGAGAGCGCCAAAGCACACACCTGCATGGCATGAAATGTGAAATCCATGCTGTGCAGGAACGGCCAGTGCATGCAGACAGGGGGACAACATGTGCCCCCCTGCATGTATACCATGGCTCTGAAGCAAGATGGGAGTCCTCATTGCCACCCTTGTTATGGCGGGCTCCTGGCCATGAAAAAGGTGGACGTAATATGCTTGGTAGTGCTGCTGCAGCACCGGCAAGGTATCACGGATCTCCGGCGGTTGCATCAGTCCTAAGGCGGTCCGATTGCCGTTGCTGCTGTGCTCGCACTGCCACCATGGGTTTGGCATCCATCAGACCGCCAAATTCATAATTAGGCCCTTAGTTTTATTTCTGGAAGTCTTTTATTCTGAAAGTCCAAGGGCAATGCATTGGTAAAGTGCTTCATGAAATCAGACGAGGAACCTGTGGTGCCATTAGTTTAGCTCAGAGTGTGAAAATGCAAATGTCATGCCCAGGGAAGTCTTGTCGCTGGTCAAATGCTTGTGACATATACTCACAAGCACTGCAGCACACCAGAGCAAAGTCCCTGTTGAAGTTCCTTAAACAGATCAATTGTTTTCAATCGGAATTAACAGTTGTTTAGTCCAATCATGTATGTTCTACACATCACAGAAGATCCATATAATGATCCAAATCCATGTCACAAGTTCCAAAATCTCTTTTTATTCCAAATGTACACAGCAGCCGAGGCGTGTTTCGCCCGGCAGGGCTTCCTCAAGGCTTCTTATATTGCTCCTTATTTCATTGGTATATTAATATCAATCGTTCTTTTATGGTAATAATGTTCTTTTCAAAACCATTTTTTAAAGATTCCAATATTAAACATGCGTAGTGAAAAGTCAAGTCGCTTCTGATCCTAGTTTCTATTTTCCAATATATTCCAAAGTGAATAGTTCACATATCCCGGGACCATGTTAAGTCCTCTCCAGTATTCTGTGTCCTGAAATCATATCCCCGTGTTACACCAGCCTTCACCTGTTAAAGATTTTTACCTTCTGATTTAATCTCATTTTCAGAGTTCAAAATCATCCAGTAGGGTAAGTCTGCAGATTGTTTCTTACTAGGGCTTTATATGGCCAGATGACTTCTTGCTGCGGTGCCTCTGAAACAGATTTGCTGCTGCGCAGAAGCTCTGAGCGAGGGCTTGGTAGGTTTGTCTATGTCCTCTGAAGGTTTTGAAGCCCAAACATTTTCTTAGTCCTAGGTTTTCAGGTGGGTTAGGAGAGGTCCAATTAGACAAAGCCATGAGTCCCAAAGCATCAGCTACAGATCTTGGGGGTCAAGACTCATTTCATCAGAGGCTACCAGCAGTGTCATGGTCAGGTCCAGCTGGGTCATCTGATACGTCAGGAAATAGGCCTTTTGCAGCTTGTTGTGCCCCTGTAGCCACACAGGAGGTTACCCAAATGACCCAAATCTTCGGGTCTCCTCACAATTCTCAAACAGCAGGTGCAAAGAGTTCTGAAGAAGGTGTCTTTGGGTGCCACGTTGATGTCTGGCACTGGCTTGTGAGTAGTTGTGACTCCTGGCCCCTCCATAACCAATAGGGTAAATGTCTCCAGTGGTAACCATGCCTCCTTTTGCAGCAGTTCCTGTGTGCAGTACTGCTAACAATCATACAGTGCCCCTCATTCACTAAATTCAAGATGAGAGCAAACATTTCTTCCCTTTGCAGAGCCTGTGTGCCCACCAAGAGGTATGGCCCGGGGAATGACTAGCCCCCTCCTCTGTGGTTACTCCAAACCAGTTCTGAGGGCAGATTTCCACCCAGTGGGTTTGGTGGCTGTCTGACTCAGAGGACAAAGCAAGGACCTGCTCAGGTGTCATCTGACATCTGTTTGTACGAGGGGAGACCCTTCACAAGTAAATTAAGTATCTGGGCACAGCCCAAATGATCTTCAGGCCAGGGGAACACAAATAAATCCCCTCACTCAAGCCATTAGCTCTGCTCTAGGAGCAGTTTTCATACCTTAGCTCCATTTACTAGCTGGGTGACAACCGAAGGCTTGTGCAGATCTGACAACAGGAGTGTCAGGCAGGGAAAAGGTAACTTTCTAAAAGTATTTTTTACTTAATATTTATCAAAAATCTGATTTCACAATTAAGTTGGGCTTTTAATAAATATTAAAAAATAGGTGTTTAATTATGCTTCTAGCTGGTCTGTAGGCAGGGATAGCAGAATTAATACTTAATATTTCTTCCCAATGCTACTCTTTGGACCAGCCAGCCTTCCTACAGTAAAAATACCTTTTGGGAGCTAGTCACTATAAGGACATGTTAACTTTAAATGTCTACATGTCCTACTTTTCAATACATCACCCCTGCCTGTATGAGCTACAAGGCCTATGTAGGGCTGACCTATTAATATTTAAAAGGGAGATTTTCGCCTGTCAATAAGGGTCATGTTGACAGCTTGTGCTGCAGTTTTAAAACTGCAGCGGCCAGCTTTCAGTGGTAGGCCTCGAGCCATGTTTGTCTTGCCTACATTAGTGGATGGCATAAGTGGTGCTTTTGTCCATAGGTGATATTTAATGTTCCGTGCCATATGTGTATGTTGGGACACCACAAACTATGGTCTTATAGGAAAGGGAAATAAGCCAATTAGGAGTAACAACATTTTACATGTTTTAGTGGTCAGAGCACATGCACTGGGATCTGGTTAGCAGTGTCCCAGTTTACAGAGTCAAAAAACACAACTGCATTAGTACGCAAAAAATGGGGGTGACCATGCCAAAAGAAGCACATGCTCACACTATGGAACTATGTCCCCTCATATGAAAAGGTTTTAATGAGTACCTAGACTGCAGGAAGCTGTTGTCAGTCACAGACCCACAGAAGGTAAGTCTTAGGTTCTTGGGCGTTGGCCACGACTACAGGACATGGAATGGGCCTTTATACTCCCAAAACACTACATTGCCGAAAAGAAGAAGGGGTTGTGCTCGAAGCATAGATCCCAGTCCCACTTCAAGTCACAGGCCAGGTCTCAGTTCAAGACACAAGGCCATTCCCGCTATAGTTATTGTTTGTGCATGAAGTGTTCCATAAGTCAATATCAAAGTACACGCATAACAAGGCAAAGTGGGACTTGACCCCACCCTTCCTCTTGAAATCACTCAAGAAGGTTCTATGGTTTCAAAATAAATGTTGCACTCTGTTGGAAATGACCATCTTTTTTAGCTTGGTATTCCCCAAGATTTTTGCCTCCTTTAACTGAACCCTTTTGTGTTGACCATAGGACTCTGTGCCCTTTACTTCTGCTAACAAGTGGTAAAATACTTGTGCTCTGTCTTTTAAAAGTGAAAAATTGATGTACACCTACTTGGTACAGTCACCCAAAAGAGAAAGAGGATAGACATCCAAGCACTTCCTAACTAACCATGGAGCATATTAACAAGGGCTTTATCTCCGCTTTTTTGGCTTTAAAAGCCAAAGAAGCGGAGATAAAAATATCTCCCTATCAACAATAGGGTGTTAACATGCAAAATTGCATGTTAGCATCCTTTTTCACTACGCTTCACTTTGCATCTCTAATGAGATGCAAAGTGGGCGTTCCAGAGCAAAATAATAGGAGAAATGTCGCTAAGCGACATTTCTCCTATTATCAAGCTTCACGCTAACCCTGTTAGAGACAAAAAAGCAGTGCTAACCACGGTTAACGCTGCTTTTTTACGTCTGCTAATTCTCAGACTTAGCCATGTAATCCAATGGGAGGTGGATTACATGGCTAAGTCCACCATGGGCTATCAACAAGGATATCCCTATCCTTGTAGTTTTATCGCTGCATTACCAGCGATAACCTCCCAAAATGCCGCTATCTCTGGATTTTTTATCGCCTAGGCGGTTAGCATTGTTAATAACGCGATAACCAGGCGATATTATCCAGCGATAGAGGACGTTAAAAAAATTAACGCTAAGCGCCCTTAGCGTTAATTTTCCCTGTTCCTTGTTAATATGTCCCCATATGACACAACTATTGAGTGAGTAACAAATGACCTATACAATAATTAGCTGTAAAGGTAACCTGAGGGGGATCAAACAAGATATTGGAGAGAACACCTCACTCACAACTTATGATTCATTCTCTGTGCCCCTACCCCCCTCCCCCCCCCCCGACACAAGGGTAGGACAATACCACTCTGGTGGACTCAAACAAAAGGGATTTCTTGTATATTCGGGGTCAAGGTGAAAAGTAAAAACACCACAAGGTATACCTTAACAGTTTCCTTTTATTTATGGGTACCCTAGGTAAACTAGCCTCTATTGTGACAATCTTTGCGTTTTTTACGTACACACCCTTTTTACAGACATGTCCACCTCTTAGAGATTCTAACGCTCCAAGATTTGTTTTGTTCTTTCTGTATTAGTCCTCTCAAACCCCTAGTGTGAAATGTGCTGTAACAGTACCGTTACTTTATTCAGCACAACTTCAGCCTGCTTCACACACACTACAAATCCCAAGAACTTTCGAGATATGTCATAACCCACATGCATGAATGTGTCCGTACGGCAATTCCTTTTAAATATGACTACTCATGGAAGTCAGCATCCACTATACGCAGATGGGGGGTAATCTAGGAAAGTCAGGTTGCACCTACTCCTTGATGAAGTAAGGTTTTTTTCACGCACTCAATTTTCTGTGGTTTGGAGTATTTTCCAATGATCTTCAGAAAATCGCTTTATGCATCCATGTCTTTTAACTAAGACAGAAGCATCTACATTTTTTAAGTAATACTAGCAATTGATGTTGTCTTTGTTCGTTTGTATGCTGTGGTTAAAATATTGCTCCTCAATATGTACATCATGCCGGCCAGTACCATTTAATAGACAAGTTATTCAAAAAACGTTTGTATGTATTAATGTATGTATTAAATTCTTGTTGAGCGCAACTGTCACCCCAAGGGTATCCTGGCGCTGGACCATAGGTGAGTCATCAGATCCGATACACTACATTACTTTGGAAAGAGATAGGTCTTTAGCTCCCTTTTAAAGGAGGGGAATTCTTGCTTACTCCTGAGCAACAGAGGGAGAGTATTCCACAGCTTAGCTGCTGTAAAACCAAAGGCACGACCACCCATCCTCACTCTAACAAATTTAGGGACTATGGTCAAAAAAGCCGAGGAGGATCTTAGAGGTCTAGCAGCCTGGTACCACGAAAAAAGGTGTTGAAGTGGCAGCGGTCCCAGCCCATGCAGCGCTCTGAACACAACACAGGCAGCTTTAAAGAGAATACGCTGCTGAACAGGCAGCCAATGGAGGTCAGACAAAGCTTCTGAAGAAGATGCAGAGCGAGGTCGATCTAAAGCCAGTTTGGCCGCCATGTTTTGAACCCTCTGCAGCCTACCTACTAAGGACTTAGGTGCCCCCAGAAGTAGTGCGTTACAGTAGTCTAACCTACTGAGTATAGTACTGCGCACCACCTCTATTCGAGCCTGTGGGGGGGGCAACGGCAAGATTTTGCGTAGGGCTCGAAGCAGGCCCATGCACGTAGCTATGGTCTTATTCACCAAGGCATTTAGTTGCAGCCCCGGCTCGAACACAATCCCCAGGTTACGGGCCGACTCCGCCGCTGTCACTGTACCTAAGATAGAAGCTGGCCAGAAACCTTCTGGTAACGTACGGGAGGGCTGAGCCAATGAACAATGAAGCACTTCAGTCTTTGCCCCATTGAATTGGAGTGAGTTGAGTCGGAGCCATTCTGCTGTTTCCGACATACACTGATGGAAAGTGTCCCTCGAAACCGCCTCCTTTCCCTCAAAAGAAAAAATCAGTTGTGTATCATCGGCATAATTGATAACCGAGATGCCGAAAGATTTTATCAAACTGATTAGGGGCCGGAGGTATAAGTTGAAGAGGATCGGGCTGATCGCAAACCCCTGTGGTACACCCTGCTTCACCTGACGTGTATCTGACCGAAAAGGTGGTAAAGCCACTGCTTGCTGCCTATTTTCCAGGTAGGATTCAAGCCAGCCCAGCGCCAGACCACCCACGCCTGCCCCCTTGAGGCGATCCAGCAGGACAGCGTGATCCACCGTGTCGAACGCCGCCGACATGTCCAGCAGCACCAAAAATGCTGCCTTACCCATATCGACACGCGTTCGCAGATCGTCAAGCACGGTGATCAGGGCGGTCTCGGTCCCATGCGCCGGCCTGAAACCAAACTGGGCAGCATCCAAACAGGCGTTGGATTCCAGGAAGTTTGATAGAGTTCTTGTGACCAACTTCTCTAGAATTTTTATAGGGAATGGAAGCAGCGATATGGGTCTATAGCTGGCAGGACAAAGCGGGTCCAGAGAGGCCTTTTTTAGCAACGGTGTCACAATTGCAAGCTTCCAACTATCAGGAACCGTGGCTGAGGTCAGAGACTGACAGCAGATGCTATACAGCGGAGGTAGCAACTCTATCTGAAAGGCCTTCCATATCCTATGTGGCAGGGGGTCCAATGGGGAACCCGACGACACACCATTAGCCACTATGCAGAATTCCTCCAAGGACGGGGTGGGAAAACAGGATAATAATTGTTGTTCACCCTTAACCTCCTCAACACCGAAGGGTGAGGGGGTTTCCGTGGGGAGGACTCCATCAGGGCCACATGGCTCGGAGTCGAGAGGCCACTCAAGATGAGTCTGATTTTTTCCTCAAATGCAGAGGCCAATGAATCACACAGCTCCTGAGATGGTGTGGTAACTGGGGCTGCAGAAGCCGGATTTGCCAAGTTGTCAACCAGCTTAAAGAGGGTCTGCGATTTATTAGTGGCTTTAATCAAAGAATCTTCCAGGAACTTCGCCTTAGCCAACTTTAGATGGTCTTTGTATTCCCGCAGGGCCTGTCTGTATTGTGCACGATCTGAGTCTGCGTACCCTCTCCTCCAAGCACGTTCCGCCTGTTTACAGCGGAGTTTCTGTTGGCTGAGATCACTGGTGAACCAAGCATTGGTTCTCCGAGGCTTGTTCTTCACCCTTTTTAAAGGGATCAGTACATCCAGAGATGTTACAATCTGTTTGTTAGTGACAAAGTCCGTTTGCATGGGGTGTGTTTCAAAGTAATCTAATATAGTTTTCCATCTCTTTTTGTTTCAAGAACATCTTTGTCCTGGAATTCAACAATGTTAAGTGCATCACATACATTGGCTCATTAGTAAACCTTCCCTAACAATTAAAAGCTTTGATTGTCTTCAGCTAAGCATAGGAGAACCTCACTATTTGCCATCACAAAGGGGCAAAAACAAAGATAGAATTGTTCGATTTTAGTCATTGAATGATCAGAGTGTGACTACAGTGGAAGTGCCACCCTTTCATGACCATGACCATGATGTCCATTAGTACCTAGGAATAGGGTAAGAAATGAAAAAGCAAGGTAAGAATGAATTTCCTTCCCTCACATGCATATACGGACACCAGATTCATGTCTTACAGTATGAACTCAGACCCAAGAAACACGCACTATGCTTTTCATGAGTGGGAGTAGTATGCTGTGAGAGTTTTTTATGTGGGGTACACATCATCGAGAATTGGCAGATGTTACCAATAGGGATACATAGTTTTCTATGATTTTCAGTGAATTCTTTTATTTGTTTCATGTAATCGTCACCTGCAGGTGCCCTTGTTGTGCTACAAAAGACAGGTATGGGAGCTTTAAACCTCTTTCCCATGCATGGGATGTATGCACTAGTTAGACAGTGAGTTCCCGGGCCCTCAAGAAGATCGTTAGCCTGTAGAGACTTAGAAAGCGGTCAAAACTTTGGCGACTATACGTGGATACGTGCATCATTGCTCTTCATAGTTATCCACTCACACTAGATTTTTTAACATACCAAGGGTACCCATAAACAAAAGTGAACCCTATTGGTATGCCCTTAGGTATTTTTACTTTTCAACTGGACTCCTGCTATTGTGCTAGTAAAGAGTATCTAAAAACTCCTTTTAAAGTTGAGCTCCCAGAGGGGTATTGTCCTACTCAAGTGTGGGGGCCGCCAAAGATGAAGCATGCTATGATAAGTTGTGGGTGAAGCAATGTCTCCAATATCTTGTTTGACCCCCTCAGTTGACTTTTACAAAGAATTGTCGCGTAGGTTAATAGCTACTCAAGCACTTGTTGTGATATATATGAATACCTAACTGGTACATTTTATTTGCTTATTACTCACAAGTATATGGTGCTGTATGTAACTAGGGCCTGCAAATTAAATGCTACAAAGGGGTGGCATCACTGATTGTGCACTCCATTAAAGTAGCCTAATAAACATTTCACCAGGCCTGGCCTTTGGGTTCAGTTTTAAACTGCCATTTTGGCCTGGCAAAATAAACCTTTTGCTAGGCCTAAACTCCCCCTTTTTTGTACCTATAAGTCACCCCTAAGGAAGGCCCCAAATGCCCATAGGAAGGGTGCATGGTATTTAAAACATAGGACATGAATATTTGAAGTTTCACATGTCCTAGATGTGATAAACCTTCAAAGTTGTTTTTCAGTGTGTCAAGGCTGGTCCTCCAATAGAGAGACACTGGGTTACATTATAACACATTATTATGAGCATAACACCTTAGAATGCTTAACTGCAGTTTGGTAGTAGTTAGAAAAATGGTTCAAGGACTCATTTTAATAGTAATTCACATTCCAACTTAATGGTAACATCAGATTTTATAGTACTGTTTTGGAAATGACACTTTTAGAAATTAGTAATTTTCCTGCCTAAACCTGTGGCTTTACTTCCAGTTTCCAGTGCCACCTGCCCAGTAATGGCTCCCTTGGAGTGTTATGTGTATTGCTCCCAGACAGTGGGTAAAGTGCTAGTGTTAGAGTGTACTCCTCCAAACTAACCTGCAAAAGCTGTGACTTGGAAACGTTTTGCCAATTTTTACTCAAGAGAACCAGCAGGAGACTGCAACCACTGTCGAGCTAAAGCTGTTGATATTGAATTGCAGGTCAGATTCAAATTACTCATTTGACCCACTGAAGGAAATCTGACTTTCAGAAAACTTTCTAAGTCTGAATGTGCGGAAATTCATCAGGACAGATGCTGAGCAGCAACCTGTTGGCATTGAGGCCTTCCTGAGCACAAGAATCAGACTTTGCACCCTTGGAGCTTTCCAACCAACATCATTGGACCTCGCTTTTCTGCAGCCTGACGTTATCGAGTCCTGCTTTAAATCCAGCCTGCAGCCTGCCCCTCTTACAACTCGCCGATGAACACTTTCCCCATAAATATTTCTGGTCCTTATATCCCACTCTCGGTCCATTGCTGTAAACCTTAATTTTTTACTTTGACCTGGTCTACTGCAACCAGATAACTGTGGTTGGCCTTTTCTTTTTTTTGGTGCTATTTTTTACTCTAAACCTTACAAATTCATATCTCGGGTTCTCCTGCTTCGATTTTTGTCGTGTTGTTGTCATTTTGTGTATTAGAACATGCCCTCTTTTTTGCAATTAGTTTGAAATTTTTCTTGTGGATTGTTTTCAAGTAATTACTGTTTCAGTACTGCGTACATACTTTATGCATTGCCTCAAAGTTAAACCTGACTACTTTGTGCCAAGCTACCAGAGTGTTAAGCATAGGTTTATTTAGTGACTTTTGTGGTTCACCCTGACAAGTATTCTGATTATTACTTGAGGTTAGTTACCCCCCCAACAAAATCTCCAATTTTTTCCCTGTGCCGTGACTCTTCTATCAAGTGCCCTGGTTCCGCAATTCGTCCTGGCACACCTCAAGTTTCCCATGCCATTGTCAACTCCTCAGCAGTTAGCGGCCTTCATGGAGGCTTGGTTGCAGATTTTCATTGTTCTTCTGTTTACTCTTTAATGTTGAGTCCCATGCTGGTCCTTTGCTGCATGCACCAGAATGAACACTGACTCTGCCAGCATAAGTAGCGGGACTGGTGCCAATGATAATCCGGAACTCTGAGTTAACATTGGTCCCGATCTAAATCAATGTCACGTTATGAACGTACTAAATTCCAACCAATTGTCATACAGTCGGACTCCAATCTGAGAGCTATGTCTCTGGGCTCTGACCAGCAGAGACTCCTTTCTCTTTTTGGTGCTGATTCTGACCCAGTACAGGAGGTGCAAATGGTCTCTCAATACACTGATGAAGATGGGGATGGGGTGAATGTATTCCCTCTCATAACTCGAATGATGCTCTGTATCTACACTTGCAAAATGTCCTGAAATAGAAGTCTCTTGAAACATACCTTGATTTGCCACATATGCCACAAACAGAGGGAAGTGCCTTGTTCATGGTGGTGGCTCAGAGTGTGTCTAAGACATGAGAACTGCAGTTGCCAGCTATTGAGGTAAAATCTAATATCTTGACTATGATTCTCCATTCAGGGCCTTTTTCATCTGAGCCATTACTGCAATTTCATAAAGCCCCTACAGATACCTTTATGGAGACATGGGCCAAAGTATGTGTATACTGTCCACTTTGTCAAAGTGTGGTGCCGCAGCATAGACTTGCTTCTAGCGATCCAGACTTTCTTACTAATTACCTTGCACCAGAGCGTCTGATTATCCAGTCCTCTACAAGTAAGATCAATTTTAATTCTCCTCAAACAATCCCCCAGATAGGGAATCCAAAAGAAAGGAAGCTTTCAGGAAAATATTTTTTTCATCAGCTGGCCTGGCTCTTAGTTTAATCACTGTGGTTTGCTAATATGGCCGGTACACACATGCATAATGGGATACAGCCAGTGAGATCTTGCCGATGGTCCCAGAGGACCTCTGACCTTCACTGGCCCAAGCGAAACATGACTTCCAGGATGCACCAAAATGCAAAATCCAGATCAGTCTTTACACCACTGACTGCACTGGCACAGCTATTAGCACCAGTGTTGTGCTCAGAAGGCACGCCTGGATGATGTCAGCCAGGTTTTCTGTTGCATTGCAAGCCTACCTAATAAATAAGCCCTTTTATTTGTCTAGGATCTTCAGGCAAAAAGGCTAAATGAGCGCAAGAACGATTCGAAGAAATTCGAGCCACTGCTAGATATTTGAGATTATTGTTGTGTGCAAAGATATTTCAGCACCAGTTCAGATAATTTAAGGGTTACTCCAGAGTTCTTGCTTACAGGCAACTCCAGCCCTCTCAAGCAGTTGTGCAGCAGTCAGCCTGATCCTTTCAAGGCAGTGGTTGTTTGTTACACTGTTAGGAATCAGACTGGAAATTAGGGGCTGCAGTCTTCCATTTCATCATCCTCTGCTGTGGCGACTGCCAAGCCACTTTGGTTTGAATGATCCATGCCTGGCCGATTGGAGGCAAACTTAAGATTTTCCACCACTCGAGAAATGTCATGTCAAACAGATGAGTCTTACAGACTACGCAAAAGGACTATGCCATTCTCTTTGTTTCCTCCTCACTACAACCTCCTGCCACACACCGAACGAGTTTCGGAGCATCACTCTGCACTCCTAATGCAGGCGGTCAGTCTTTTTCTTTTCAAAGATGCCACAGAGCAGGTACCGGACTAGTGTCTGACTCATTGACAGGAGAATGGTGCTGTTCTTGATAATTCCTGGTACCAAAGAAGGATGGGGCCTCAGTCCTATTCTGGATCTACACCAGTTCAATGCCTTTCTGCTGAAGAAAAAGTTTGAAATGCTCATGCTTGCCAGATCCTCACTACTTTGGACATGGGAGACTCGATGGTTGTCCTGGGACTTGCAGGATGCATATTTCCATGTACCCGTCTTGCAGTCTCACAGGCATTAAGTGCTGTTCATTGTGGGGGGCGTGGCCGAGCCGCGAGCTAAGATGGCCACGCGGCGCTGAAGCTCCGCCGCCAGCCCGGCGCTAAAGCTCCTCTCCTCCCCTCCTGATGCGGGCGCGGAACTCCTGGCGTCGCCGCTGAAGATCCTGGGACCCCGGAGCGAGCTGCGATGTGGATTAGATCGCTCGAGACCGGCTGAGGACGTGTCGCCATAGGGCCCAAGATGGCGGGCTACCGCAGGCTTCGCAGACCGGAGTGTGAGAACGGAGGCCGACCGTGAATCAGGTACCCGGGGGAGGGGCGTGGGGGGGGGCGTTGAGCGCCGGGGTGCGGGCTGACGGGTGTCTACGGTCCTCCCTGCGCCGCTGCGGGCTGGGGGGCGACCGGGTGCCTGGATCTTGCCTGGCGCGCCGGGCGTGTCCTTGCTCGTGTTCTCCTCCCTGGGGCCCCTGGTCGCGCAGTCGGGGGACCGGAGAGGGGCTGCGGGGTGGCCCACTGGCGGTGTGGGGGGGCGGGTTGGACGCTGCGCTGGTCTAGCGCTCGGGCTGTCTCCGCCTCTCTCCTCGGGCCCGCCCTGGACGCGACCTGTGTACTGCGGCCTGGTCGGCCTGTCCTCCCTCGCCCTACCTGGCTACACTGGGGCTAGGCTGCGGTTTGCTTCGCTATGGTCCCCCCCCATCCCATTCTGGACCCTGCCTGCTGCATCTGGTGATGTCCCGGACCGACGGCGTGGTGTAGTCGGGTCCGCTTCGGCATCCGGTGGGCACTGCGGCACCTGGGGGACCTGAGCGGCTTGGCAGCAGGCTGAACTATCCTGCCGGAATACCACTGCAGCATAGCTGAGCCGACTTTACACTACAGGCAGCCGGCTGGTGGCCATCGGACAGTTTGTGGCATGGGTCGCAAGGACCCCAAGCAGAAAACATTGCCATTTGAGAAACTCCCTGAACAGCCTGCGGGGGATCGCCCTGCCATGCCGGGCCCGGCCGAGGGGGCGTCCGGCGGCCCGCTGACCGGTGCCCCGTCCCCGGACTGGCTTCAGGAGATGCGTGCTGGCTTCAGGGCCTTGGATGGCCGCTTCGATGCCCTGGATAAGACGTTGGAGAATATGGGGGCCAAGATCCAGGCTCATGACCAGCGTCTGGGAGAAGCCGAGGCCCGGATCTCTGCTTTCGAGGACAGAGCAGTACAGGAGTCCAAGCGGGTAGACAAGCTGGAGCGCATCTTGAAAGAAGTGGCCATCAAGAACGAAGATTTAGAATCGCGCAGTCGGCGCAACAATGTGCGGATAACCGGGGTTCTGGAATCCACGGCCACTGGCCGGCTTGACGTTTTTGTGGAACAGCTGCTTACTGACATTTTTGGGAGAGAAGCCTTCACTCCGGGCTTTGTGGTTGAGAGGGCCCACCGCTCCCTGGGGCCGAGGCCTAACCCGGGGCTCCCGCCTCGCCCGCTTATTGCGTATCATGAACTTTCGGGACCGTGACACTCCCTTGCGCCTAGCCAGAGAGAAGGGTGAGATCACTTGGCAGGGCTCGAGACTTTCCTTCTACCCCGATTTCACGGCCACGGTCCAGGAGGCCAGGCGGAAATATACGGGTGCGAAGGCTGCGCTGCGAAATCTGGGCCTCAAATATGGTATGCTCTACCCGGCTCGTCTACGGGTCGATATCGAGGGCCGTACTCGGCTCTTTGATACCCCCACTGCGGTGCAGGAATTCTGTCGCAACTACAAGCCGCGTCGAGGCCCGCCGGGGGGAGACGAGGATGGACGTTCCCCCCCCTCGCAGTGGCTCTGCGCACAGCCAGGACCTGTTTGCGACCTCCGGTGTCGGCTGAGACTGCGCCCAGGCTCTAACTTAGTTTTCATTGACTCTTGTTATTGGAGGACTTTTTGAATAATTGGTATATATTTGCTATGCAGCGCTGGGTTGATTGCGGATCGTCGTCACCCCCCTTTGGTTGAAACCGTTGGGAGTACTTCTGGGTTATGATGCTCTGCCTTCTTTTTTTGGTGTACATTTGGTACTACTGTTTAGAGCTATGTTTTTTTCTTCCAGGTTGGGGATTGCCTCACGTTTGCGTGGTTTGGCTGGGTGGGGGGAGGGGGGTGGGGACATATAAGTTTGCTTTTCATGACTTGGCTGTGTGTGAGCTGTTCTCATTGGTACACGGAGGCGCTGCAACGCTCTTGCTCCTGCTACGAACAGTTTGGCATCGATGGCCCAGATAGGTTTGAATGTAACTCCCGCCAATCTCTCCTTAATGTCTTGGAATGTCCGTGGCCTAAACAATCAGCGTAAATGCAAACAAATACTACATTACTTGAATCGGCACAGGGTTGACATTGCTTTTCTTCAAGAGACGCACTTACATCCATCGGGGAATACCCGTTTTGCAGCTTCCTGGGGCGCCCACCGCTATTTTTCCAATTTCAGCAACTATGCTAGAGGCACAGCGGTCCTGATTCATAAGAGGATCCCGTTCCACTGCCAGACATCCCTGGGGGACAGGGAAGGGCGTTATTGCATTGTGAAAGGAGTGCTGATGGGGCATGTGGTCGCTCTGGTATGTGTATATGCTCCTAACACTGATTCCCCGGATTTTTTCCACGCGCTTGCTGCTCAGTTGGCCTCCCTGGCACCCGCTGACATCCTGCTTGGAGGCGACCTCAACTTGCTACTGAATGTGGGCCTCGATAGCACCTCCGGGGCCACTGACTCCAAACCCTAGGCTAGACGCGCGCTCCTGGACCTCTGCACTCGTTTCTCTCTCACTGACATATGGCGCAGGCGCAACCCAGACACTACGGCCTACACGCACTTCTCTGGGCAACACAACACCTGGACCAGGATTGACTACTGGCTCCTATCCCCAGGCCTGTCCCTCTGGTTTCGCGCATTGGGAACCCTCCCTAGAACCTATTCTGACCATTCTCCTGTAGTACTGGGTTTAGACGTTCCCCGCCCGGAGGGGTTTGAGCGGCAGTGGCGTTTTCCCGGAAGGGCACTTCTGGATGATCTCTTTGTCCATGAGGTGTCTGAAGCAATAGAAGACTATTTTGCGCTAAATACTGGCTCGGTGGACTCGTGGGCTGTCCTATGGGAGGGGTTCAAGGCCTATATCAGAGGGGTTTGAATTGCTAAACAGGCTGGGGTCCTGAGGGCGCTACGCACAACAATCACGCACTTAGAGACGCAGCTGGAGGCGATTGATATGGAGGCGCGACGGTCGCCCTCTGACGAGGTGTTTGCCAGGCGCTTGCGCCTACTGTTGGACTTTCGGGAGGCTGCGGACAAGGAGATCCTATATCTGGGGAAATATTGTGTGGCTCGGCGGTATGGGGAGGGGGATCGGCCGGGGCGCACGCTCGCGCAGGTTCTGAGACCGCCGTATAGTAAGTCCCTGATAACCGAAGTGCGGGGAGTGGACGGTATGCTCCGCACAACGCCCGCTGAGATTCGGGATGAATTCCTGGCCTACTTTACTGAGTTATATACCTCCAAATTGGGTGAATCCACGGCCGCTCGAGACGCCTACCTGTCGGAAATTGCGCTCGTGTTTCTAGATAGGGGCATGCAGGAATTTATGGCGGAGCCCATAACGGTGACGGAGGTACGGGGAGCGATTAAAGTGCTCCGGAGCTCTTCTGCTCCAGGTCTTGATGGCTTCTCCGGAGATTTCTACAAGGGCTTCTCTGATCTCTTGGCGCCTAAGCTCATAGAGGTCTATGCGGAGGCGTTGGAGCGTGGTTCACTCCCGGCTACTCTTGGAGAGGCGGTCGTGGTTCTGCTCCCGAAACCAAACAAGGACCCATCGATGTGTGGGTCGTATAGACCCCTCTCCCTCTTAAACACCGACTATAAGATTTTAGCCAAAATAGTGACCAACAGACTTTCCCAGCTGATGGAATTCATTATATCGCCCATGCAATCGGGCTTTGTCCCCCGTAGCTCGACGTCGCTGAATTTGTGGACGTTGTTCACTGTTTTGCACAGAATTAACCCGGCCACACCTGCTGCTGCGATCCTACTTGACACCGAGAAGGCGTTTGATTCCTTAGAATGGCCATTCTTTCTTGCCGTTATGGAACGCATGGGCATGCCGGCGAACTTTCTGGCCACGACTCGTCTCCTCTATAGCCGCCCCATGGCACGCCTGCGTCTCAACGGTACGTTATCCCGACCATTCTCTCTAACGCGTGGCACGCGGCAGGGCTGTCCGCTTTCCCCGCTCTTGTTCATTTTAGCCATGGACCCCCTGATTCGGCATTTCCAGGAACGGCACCTCCACAGGGGTCTCCAGTTTAGGACAGGCCCATTGCTTGCCTCCCTTTACGCAGATGACACTATCCTGTATGTGAGGGAGCCGCATATCAATCCTGCCCCCCTGATTCGTGAGATCCTGCGCTTTGGTGGCCACTCGGGACTGGGCATAAACTGGCACAAATCCATCATATTCCCGTTGACTAGCGGCACCTCCCCGTGGCAATGTGAGTTCCCATTGGAGTGGTGCTCGGACTCAGTACGCTACTTGGGCATTCAGATCCATTTGAGCACAGACGAAATCATACGCCTCAATTATGGACGCTCGATAGCGCGGCTGGAGACGCAGGTAGAGGGTTGGTTGCGCCTCCCGCTCTCCATGTCGGCCAGAATAGCCATCATAAAAATGATAGTGCTCCCCAAATTTTTGTACCTTTTTAATAACATCCCTGTTCCTCTCACTCGGACTTTCTTTTCCACCTTGAGATCCCTCCTGATCCGACTGGTCTGGGGCGGGAAGCACCCCCGGATTCGCTGGAAGACTCTTACACTCCCACAAGATAGGGGAGGCCTCGGCGTACCGGATCTGTATCTATACTATCTGGTCGCGCAGCGTGCACATGCCTATGCCTGGTACCATCCGGACGCTCGGATCCCGTTTCTTCGCCCTGAGGCAGACTTTGTTCTCCCAGGCCAATTGGCGGCCGTTTTGCCCAAGGGTATCACCAGAAGCCCAGTGGATATTCAAACAGTGTCCACTACCAGCTGGGCCTGGAAGAAACTTTTGAGCTATTTAGCTCACCCTCGCCTATATTCCTCTTCTCTCCCTATTCGCAACCCGGGGCTACTGCCGGGCACAGATGAGGCGATTGTGCAGCGAACGTTAAGTATATTTAACCTCACCAAGATGGGGGATTTATACCCTGGAGGGCACATATTCTCGGCATCGGAAGAGGCGCGTTTCAGCGAGGCTACATTCATGGATAGGTTCGTTCTTCGCCGACTTTATTGCGCAGCCAGGGCGGTAATTGAGGGTTTCCCCCTTGAGCCTGCTTCCTTTGAACCCCTTACCATCATTATTGACAAAGATACGGGGGCCCATATAGTCTCGAGGCTGTACAAGGCGTGTGCAGCTTTGCTCCCTTGTGCGGATGACCGGGCGCGGGCGGAGTGGGAGACGGACTTGGGTAGGCCTATTACGGATGAACAGTGGACGGCCTGCTGTAAGGTTACTGCTACGGTGTCATTGAACAGTCGTCACAAACTCCTTCACTATAAATTCCTGCGCCGTTGGTACATGACCCCAGACAGACTCCATTCAATTGACCCTGCGCGACCTCACCTCTGTTGGAAGTGCTCGGCACCGCATGCAGACTTCGCACACTTGTCCTGGACTTGTCCGAGGCTGCAATCATTCTGGATACAAGTTTACAAGGTCTTGGAAGACATGTTAGAGCTTACACTTGTTCCCGCTCCTGAGGTTGCGTTGTTGGGCTACACAGCAAATTTCCCTAAGAATGTTCGTAGGTTGGCCCCTATGGGTCTACTTCTGGCCAAACGTGAAATCGCCAGGCGTTGGGGGGATAGACGGGCTCCTACGGTCAAATCGTGGCTCACTGCCATGGCTTTTTGCAGCACGAATAGCGAACTCTACTCTAGTCTCCTCCCCTCGGCGGCACGTCCTAGGGACATCTGGGGCCCTTACAAAACATACATCACGGGTCTCCCCGGTTCCCCCTCGTCACCCACACATTCCGGTATAGTCCCAACGGGAGTGGGGTAGGCGGTTCGACATGGGCGTTGGGAGAGTGGGGACGTCATGGAATGAATGGGATGGTATGATCCACGGGGCGCTTGCTGTGGGGGGGTTGATGGCATGGACTTCACGTGGGTTGCAGGGTATGCGTGGAGGGATGGGGTGGCTATGGGCCCTGGGTGTGGATTGTTGATGTCAGTTTCATCTGTTTCAAGTTGGACCAGTGTTGATGGTGGATTGATAAATGGGGTTCTGATGTCGGATGCCTTCCATAAGTTGCGCATCTTGTCAGGGAGCTGGAGGTGTTGTGATGTACCTCCATACTTTGTCATTGGTGAACACACAGCTATCATTTATGTACCGTTGCAAATCTAAATAAAGATTTAAAAAAAAAAAAAAAAGTGCTGTTCATTGTGGGTCAAGAACATTTTTCATTTGCTGTGCTTCCCTTCTGCTTCACCTCTGCTCCTCGGGTGTTAATGAAAGTGATGGCAGTGGTAACTGGCTATCTTCAGCAATCCGGAGTACATGACATGCTGCAGTCAACATAGGTCACCTCCATACATCAAAAGAACTTGTTTTGTCATTAGGTTTCATCACCAAGGAGCTTTAAGTCCCACCTGACACCTACACAGAGTTTGACATTTATTTGGGTGAATCTGGATGGACACAGTAACATTCAGGGCCTTCCCTACACCGCAGCGTACATTACAGATGGACCCTTGTGTTTCATGGTCGGTCCTACGTTATAGTGACAATGGCTTCGAAGCTTCTTGGTTTCCTAGCCTCGTGTATTCTCTTTGTCACAAACACCAGGTGGCATATGCAGACTCTGGAGTGGACCCTCAGATGCCAGTGGGCCCAGCATCTATACTGCCATTCTCACTACTTTAAGGGTCTCACAAAAATAGTGCATGATCTGCAGTGGTGGCTTATGGATTGTTTCCTGACCTGCAACATGCCACTTTGACTTTCATACACATGATACTGATGGACACGGCGCTACTGTATTGGGGGGTCATCTAGGAGAGGTGAAGATCATAGGCCTCTAGCTTTTTGTGGAGAGCCAACTCAATTTTAACTGGCAGGAGATTTTAAATACGCATCTGACTCTCAAAGACTTTCTGCCTTTCATTTAAGCAGGTCCACTGGAATCATATGATTCAACAGCTGCAGCTTTTTTGGGACAGTTTTGAATTTGACGCATTTGCCTCATAATTCATCATCTGCTGTATAATCTATAGATTTAAAAAAAATAGTTTCTAGTCCAAACAGATCAAAGGGTACTGAAAAAGTGATGATGTGGGTTCCCACCCTGTAAAAGGCTCTTTAACTGGTCAACTTTTGGTTGCTTATTTCTGTATTTAATTGTTAAACTGGTACTAATGAAGTAAAATTTTGCCCAGACAGTATTACCATGTATAAAACTATGCAAAATAATGAAGTATTAGCATCAAAAATTGTTCCATATTATGCTGCATAATTTGGCTGTTCTTGATGCATGATTTAGTCAACTCTGTTGGATAATTTGGCTCTCCCCGGCTACATAATTCCAGAGGCCCTGCATATAAAGGAGGGTGGGACAGGTCCTAATGGACAACTCTACTGCCATATAGTTCTGAAACTACCAGGATTGTTTGGTGTCCTGGAGCCTGTGCCTGGATGCCCTGTGCTTCTGTGCGCGGCTTGCCTGGCAGATTATGAGTGACATCGCCACCCAGACGTGATGCAGAGTGTCTTAGAGCAGTGAATAGTGTCCTGGCTAGATTAGTTGGCTTCCATTGGAATATGAAATATCAGCATTTGGCGCACTCCAGTTTCCTCTGAGCAATTTGTTAGGAGATGCATTCTGAGAGACTCACTGTACGATCAGGCTAACACTTCAGGAGCACCTTATGTCTCAACAACAGGGTAGAGTCTTGCATACGAGTCTCCACCGATTACACTTTCGTGCAGGGAAACTGAACAGTGGCACCTGAATTCATTTAATTTGCTGACTGAGGTGGTTGATGTCATTCTTGCTGCCACATGCCTGTCCACAAGGTCCATTTGTATGGGATGCTGGCAGAAAAGTATTACCTGCTGTGCTGAACAAAGCAAACATAAGGAGATGATGGACTGAGCACTCAAACTTTTCAGACACTCACCCCCAGTCACAGATCTGGGTTGAATCCATCATCATTCTTTAGCTCACTTTGCCACCTTAGTTCAGACCCAGCTATATGCAAATCAATCTTGACCCTGTGCCTCACGGGAGCAGTCCAGCCCGAACTGCCAAGCCCGGTCTTCCCTGAACCGGTAAAAAGCATCCTGGGACCGGTTTCTGGGTAACACCCTTCATCAGCCAGGCTTGCTTGAATCCAGTGGCAAATTGAGCAAGGGACCGACGTCTGGGCATACTCTGCCAACGGCCAACAAAGCAAACACAAGGAGATGATGGACGGAGGGCTGAAACTTTTTGGACACTCAGCCCCTGTCACAGATATGGGATGAATTCATCATCATTCTTTAGCTCACATCGCCACCTCAGTTCAGACCCAGCTATATGTAAATCAGTCTTGACCCTGTGCCTCATGGAAATAGTCCAGCCCAAACTGCCAAGCCAGGTCTTCCCTGAACCGGAAACAAGCATCCTGGGACCAGTTTCTGGGTAATACCCTTCATCAGCCAGGCTAGCTTGAATCCAGTGGCAAAGTGAGCAAGGGACCCACGTCTGCGCATACTCTGCCAACTTAGGGCGGACAAAGCAAATACAAAGAGATGATGGATGGAGTGCTAAAACATTTCAGACACTCACCCCCAGTCACAGATTTGGGTTGAATCCATCATCATTCTTTAGCTCACTTTGCCAACTCAGTTCAGACCCAGCTAAATACAAATCAGTCTTGACCCTGTGCTTCATGGGAACAGTTCAGCCCGAACTGCCAAGCCAGGTCTTCCCTGAACCGGAAACAAGCATCCTGGGACCGGTTTGTGGGTAATACCCTTCATCAGCCAGGCTTGCTTGAATCCAGTGGCAAATTGAGCAAGGGACCCACGTCTGGGCATACCCTGCCAACGGGCCAACAAAGCAAACACAAGGAGATGATGGACGGAGCGATGAAACTTTTTTAGACACTCAGCCCCAGTCACATATATGGGTTGAATTCATCATCATTCTTTAGCTCACTTCGCCACCTCAGTTCAGATCCAGCTATATGTAAATCAGTCTTGACCCTGTGCCTCATGGAAATAGTCCAGCCCAAACTGCCAAGCCAGGTCTTCCCTGAACCGGAAACAAGCATCCTGGGACCAGTTTCTGGGTAATACCCTTCATCAGCCAGGCTAGCATGAATCCAGTGGCAAAGTGAGCAAGGGACCCACGTCTGCGCATACTCTGCCAACTTAGGGCGGACAAAGCAAATACAAAAAGATGATGGATGGAGTGCTAAAATATTTCAGACACTCACCCCCAGTCACAGATTTGGGTTGAATCCATCATCATTCTTTAGCTCACTTTGCCAACTCAGTTCAGACCCAGCTAAATACAAATCAGTCTTGACCCTGTGCTTCATGGGAACAGTTCAGCCCGAACTGCCAAGCCAGGTCTTCCCTGAACCGGAAACAAGCATCCTGGGACCGGTTTCTTTGTAATACGCTTCATCAGCCAGGCTTGCTTGAATCCAGTGGCAAATTGAGCAAGGGACCCACGTCTGGGCATACCCTGCCAACGGGCCAACAAAGCAAACACAAGGAGATGATGGACGGAGCGATTAAACTTTTTTAGACACTCAGCCCCAGTCACATATATGGGTTGAATTCATCATCATTCTTTAGCTCACTTCGCCACCTCAGTTCAGATCCAGCTATATGTAAAACAGTCTTGACCCTGTGCCTCATGGGAACAGTCCAGCCCAAACTGCCAAGCCAGGTCTTCCCTGAACCGGAAACAAGCATCCTGGATCGGTTTCTGGGTAATACCCTTCATCAGCCAGGCTTGCTTGAATCCAGTGGCAAATTGAACAAGGGACCCACGTCTGGTCATACCCTGCCAACGGGCCAACAAAGCAAACACAAGGAGATGATGGACGGAGCGATGAAACTTTTTTAGACACTCAGCCCCAGTCACATATATGGGTTGAATTCATCATCATTCTTTAGCTCACTTCGCCACCTCAGTTCAGACCCATCTATATGTAAATCAGTCTTGACCCTGTGCCTCACAGAAACAGTCCAGCCCGAACTGCCAAGCCAGGTCTTCCCTGAACCAGAAATAAGTATCCTGGGACCGGTTTCTGGGTAACACCCTTCATCAGCCAGGCTAGCTTGAATCCAGTGGCAAAGTGATCAAGGGACCCACATCTGGGCATACCCTGCCAACTTATAGCGAACAAAGCAAACACAAGGAGATGATAGACGGAGCACTGAAACTTTTCTGACACTCACCCCCAGTCACAGATCTGGGTTGAATCCATCATCATTCTTTAGCTCACTTCGCCACCTCAGTTCAGACCCATCTATATGTAAATCAGACGTGACCCTGTGCCTCATGGGAACAGTCCAGCCCAAACTGCCAAGCCAGGTCTTCCCTGAACCGTAAACAAGCATCCTGGGACTGGTTTCTGGGTAACACCCTTCATCGGCCAAGCTAGCTTGAATCCAGTGGCAAAGTGAGCAAGGGACCCACGTCTGGGCATACCATGCCAATTTAGAGCAAACAAAGCAAACACAAGGAGATGATGGACGTAGCGCTGAAACATTTTAGACACTCACCGCCTGTCACAGATCTAGGTTGAATCCATCATCATTCTTTAGCTCACTTCGCCACCTCAGTTCAGACCCAGCTATATGTAAATCAGTCTTGACCCTGTGCCTCATGGGAACAGTGCAGCCTGAACTGCCAAGCTAAGTCTTCCCTGAACCGGAAATAAGCATCCTGGGACAGGTTTTTGGGGAACACCCTTTATCAGCCAGGCTAGCTTGAATCCAGTGGAAAAGTGAGCAAGGGACCCACATCTGGGCATACCCTGCCAACTTAGGGCGAATAAAGCAAACACAAGGAGATGATGGACGGAGTGCTGAAACTTTTCAGACACTCACCCCCAGTCACAGATCTGGGTTGAATCCATCATCGTTCTTTAGCTCACTTCTCCACCTCAGTTCAGACCCAGCTATATGTAAATCAGTCTTGACCCTGTGCCTCATAGGAACAGTCCAGCCCGAACTGCCATGCCAGGTCATCACTAAACCGGAAACAAGCATCCTGGGACCGCTTTCTGGGTAACACCCTTCATCAGCCAGGCTAGCTTGAATCCAGTTGCAAAGTGAGCAAGGGACCCACGTTTGGGTAAACCCTGCCAACTTAGGGCAAACAAGGAAAACACAAGTAGATGATGGACGGAGCGCTAAATCTTTCAGACACTCACCCCAAGTCACAGGTTTGGGTTAAATCCATCATCATTCTTTAGCTCACTTTGCCACCTCAGTTCAGACCCAGCTATATGAAAATCAGTCTTGACCCTGTGCCTCATGGGAACAGTCCAGCCCAAACTGCCAAGCCAGGTCTTCCCTGAACCGTAAACAAGCATCCTGGAACCGGTTTCTGGGTAACACCCTTCATCGGCCAAGCTAGCTTGAATCCAGTGGCAAAGTGAGCAAGGGACCCACGTCTGGGCATACCATGCCAATTTAGAGCAAACAAAGCAAACACAAGGAGATGATGGACGTAGCGCTGAAACATTTTAGACACTCACCGCCTGTCACAGATCTAGGTTGAATCCATCATCATTCTTTAGCTCACTTCGCCACCTCAGTTCAGACCCAGCTATTTGTAAATCAGTCTTGACCCTGTGCCTCATGGGAACAGTCCAGCCCGAACTGCCAAGCCAAGTCTTCCCTGAACCGGAAATAAGCATCCTGGGACCAGTTTTTGGGGAACACCCTTCATCAGCCAGGCTAGCTTGAATCCAGTGGAAAAGTGAGCAAGGGACCGACATCTGGGCATACCTTGCCAACTTAGGGCGGATATAGTAAACACAAGGAGATGATGGACGGAGTACTGAAACTTTTCAGACACTCACCCCCAGTCACAGATCTGGGTTAAATCCATCATCATTCTTTAGCTCACTTTGCCACCTCAGTTCAGATCCAGCTATATGTAAATCAGTCTTGACCCTGTGCCTCATGGGAACTGTCCAGCCCAAACTGCCAAGCCAGGTCTTCCCTGAACCGGAAACAAGCATCCTGGATCGGTTTCTGGGTAATACCCTTCATCAGCCAGGCTTGCTTGAATCCAGTGGCAATTTGAGTAAGGGACCCACGTCTGGTCATACCCTGCCAACGGGCCAACAAAGCAAACACAAGGAGATGATGGACGGAGCGATGAATCTTTTTTAGACACTCAGCCCCAGTCACATATATGGGTTGAATTCATCATCATTCTTTAGCTCACTTCGCCACCTCAGTTCAGACCCATCTATATGTAAATCAGTCTTGACCCTGTGCCTCACGGAAACAGTCCAGCCCGAACTGCCAAGCCAGGTCTTCCCTGAACCAGAAATAAGTATCCTGGGACTGGTTTCTGGGTAACACCCTTCATCAGCCAGGCTAGCTTGAATCCAGTGGCAAAGTGATCAAGGGACCCACATCTGGGCATACCCTGCCAACTTATAGCGAACAAAGCAAACACAAGAAGATGATAGACGGAGCACTGAAACTTTTCTGACACTCACCCCCAGTCACAGATCTGGGTTGAATCCATCATCATTCTTTAGCTCACTTCGCCACCTCAGTTCAGACCCGTCTATATGTAAATCAGACGTGACCCTGTGCCTCATGGGAACAGTCCAGCCCAAACTGCCAAGCCAGGTCTTCCCTGAACCGTAAACAAGCATCCTGGGACCGGTTTCTGGGTAACACCCTTCATCGGCCAAGCTAGCTTGAATCCAGTGGCAAAGTGAGCAAGGGACCCACGTCTAGGCATACCATGCCAATTTAGAGCAAACAAAGCAAACACAAGGAGATGATGGACGTAGCGCTGAAACTTTTTAGACACTCACCGCCTGTCACAGATCTAGGTTGAATCCATCATCATTCTTTAGCTCACTTCGCCACCTCAGTTCAGACCCAGCTATATGTAAATCAGTCTTGACCCTGTGCCTCATGGGAACAGTGCAGCCTGAACTGAAACAAGCATCCTGGGACCGCTTTCTGGGTAACACCCTTCATTAGCCAGGCTAGCTTGAATCCAGTTGCAAAGTGAGCAAGGGACCCACGTCTGGGTATACCCTGCCAACTTAGGGCGAACAAGGAAAACACAAGGAGATGATGGACGGAGCGCTAAAACCTTTCAGACACTCACCCCAAGTCACAGGTTTGGGTTAAATCCATCATCATTCTTCAGCTCACTTTGCCACCTCAGTTCAGACCCAGCTATATGCAAATCAGTCTTGACCCTGTGCCTCATGGGAACAGTCCAGCCCGAACTGCCAAGCCAGGTCTTCCCTGAACCGTAAACAAGCATCCTGGGACCGGTTTCTGGGTAACACCCTTCATCGGCCAAGCTAGCTTGAATCCAGTGGCAAATTGAGCAAGGGACCCACGTCTGGTCATACCCTGCCAACGGGCCAACAAAGCAAACACAAGGAGATGATGGACGGAGCGATGAAACTTTTTTAGACACTCAGCCCCAGTCACATATATGGGTTGAATTCATCATCATTCTTTAGCTCACTTCGCCACCTCAGTTCAGACCCATCTATATGTAAATCAGTCTTGACCCTGTGCCTCACGGAAACAGTCCAGCCCGAACTGCCAAGCCAGGTCTTCCCTGAACCAGAAATAAGTATCCTGGGACCGGTTTCTGGGTAACACCCTTCATCAGCCAGGCTAGCTTGAATCCAGTGGCAAAGTGATCAAGGGACCCACATCTGGGCATACCCTGCCAACTTATAGCGAACAAAGCAAACACAAGGAGATGATAGACGGAGCACTGAAACTTTTCTGACACTTACCCCCAGTCACAGATCTGGGTTGAATCCATCATCATTCTTTAGCTCACTTCGCCACCTCACTTCAGACCCATCTATATGTAAATCAGACGTGACCCTGTGCCTCATGGGAACAGTCCAGCCTAAACTGCCAAGCCAGGTCTTCCCTGAACCGTAAACAAGCATCCTGGGACCGCTTTCTGGGTAACACCCTTCATCAGCCAGGCTAGCTTGAATCCAGTTGCAAAGTGAGCAAGGGACCCATGTCTGGGTATACCCTGCCAACTTAGGGCGAACAAGGAAAACACAAGGAGATGATGGACGGAGCGCTAAAACCTTTCAGACACTCACCCCAAGTCACAGGTTTGGGTTAAATCCATCATCATTCTTTAGCTCACTTTGCCACCTCAGTTCAGACCCAGCTATATGCAAATCAGTCTTGACCCTGTGCCTCATGGGAACAGTCCAGCCCGAACTGCCAAGCCAGGTCTTCCCTGAACCGTAAACAAGCATCCTGGGACCGGTTTCTGGGTAACACCCTTCATCGGCCAAGCTAGCTTGAATCCAGTGGCAAAGTGAGCAAGGGACCCATGTCTAGGCATACCATGCCAATTTAGAGCAAACAAAGCAAACACCCAAAGATGATGGACGTAGCGCTGAAACTTTTTAGACACTCACCCCCAGTCACAGATCTAGGTTGAATCCATCATCATTCTTTAGCTCACTTTGCCACCTCAGTTCAGACCCAGCTATTTGTAAATCAGTCTTGACCCTGTGCCTCATGGGAACAGTCCAGCCCGAACTGCCAAGCCAAGTCTTCCCTGAACCGGAAATAAGCATCCTGGAACCGGTTTTTGAGGAACACCCTTCATCAGCCAGGCTAGCTTGAATCCAGTGGAAAAGTGAGCAAGGGACCAACATCTGGACATACCCTGCCAACTTAGGGCGGATATAGTAAACACAAGGAGATGATGGACAGAGTACTGAAACTTTTCAGACACTCACCCCCAGTCACAGATCTGGGTTGAATCCATCATCATTCTTTAGCTCACTTTGCCACCTCAGTTCAGACCCAGCTACATGCAAATCAGTCTTGACCCTGTGCCTCATGGGAACAGTCCAGCCCGAACTGCCAAGCCAGGTCTTCCCTGAATCGTAAACAAGCATCCTGGGACCAGTTTCTGGGTAACACCCTTCATCATCCAGGCTAGTTTGAATCCAGTGGCAAAGTGAGCAAGGGACCCACGTCTGGGCATACCATGCCAATTTAGAGCAAACAAAGCAAACACAAGGAGATGATGGACGTAGCGCTGAAACATTTTAGACACTCACCGCCTGTCACAGATCTAGGTTGAATCCATCATCATTCTTTAGCTCACTTCGCCACCTCAGTTCAGACCCAGCTATATGTAAATCAGTCTTGACCCTGTGCCTCATGGGAACAGTGCAGCCTGAACTGCCAAGCTAAGTCTTCCCTGAACCGGAAATAAGCATCCTGGGACAGGTTTTTGGGGAACACCCTTTATCAGCCAGGCTAGCTTGAATCCAGTGGAAAAGTGAGCAAGGGACCCACATCTGGGCATACCCTGCCAACTTAGGGCGAATAAAGCAAACACAAGGAGATGATGGACGGAGTGCTGAAACTTTTCAGACACTCACCCCCAGTCACAGATCTGGGTTGAATCCATCATCGTTCTTTAGCTCACTTCTCCACCTCAGTTCAGACCCAGCTATATGTAAATCAGTCTTGACCCTGTGCCTCATAGGAACAGTCCAGCCCGAACTGCCATGCCAGGTCATCACTAAACCGGAAACAAGCATCCTGGGACCGCTTTCTGGGTAACACCCTTCATCAGCCAGGCTAGCTTGAATCCAGTTGCAAAGTGAGCAAGGGACCCACGTTTGGGTAAACCCTGCCAACTTAGGGCAAACAAGGAAAACACAAGTAGATGATGGACGGAGCGCTAAATCTTTCAGACACTCACCCCAAGTCACAGGTTTGGGTTAAATCCATCATCATTCTTTAGCTCACTTTGCCACCTCAGTTCAGACCCAGCTATATGAAAATCAGTCTTGACCCTGTGCCTCATGGGAACAGTCCAGCCCAAACTGCCAAGCCAGGTCTTCCCTGAACCGTAAACAAGCATCCTGGAACCGGTTTCTGGGTAACACCCTTCATCGGCCAAGCTAGCTTGAATCCAGTGGCAAAGTGAGCAAGGGACCCACGTCTGGGCATACCATGCCAATTTAGAGCAAACAAAGCAAACACAAGGAGATGATGGACGTAGCGCTGAAACATTTTAGACACTCACCGCCTGTCACAGATCTAGGTTGAATCCATCATCATTCTTTAGCTCACTTCGCCACCTCAGTTCAGACCCAGCTATTTGTAAATCAGTCTTGACCCTGTGCCTCATGGGAACAGTCCAGCCCGAACTGCCAAGCCAAGTCTTCCCTGAACCGGAAATAAGCATCCTGGGACCGGTTTTTGGGGAACACCCTTCATCAGCCAGGCTAGCTTGAATCCAGTGGAAAAGTGAGCAAGGGACCGACATCTGGGCATACCTTGCCAACTTAGGGCGGATATAGTAAACACAAGGAGATGATGGACGGAGTACTGAAACTTTTCAGACACTCACCCCCAGTCACAGATCTGGGTTAAATCCATCATCATTCTTTAGCTCACTTTGCCACCTCAGTTCAGATCCAGCTATATGTAAATCAGTCTTGACCCTGTGCCTCATGGGAACTGTCCAGCCCAAACTGCCAAGCCAGGTCTTCCCTGAACCGGAAACAAGCATCCTGGATCGGTTTCTGGGTAATACCCTTCATCAGCCAGGCTTGCTTGAATCCAGTGGCAATTTGAGTAAGGGACCCACGTCTGGTCATACCCTGCCAACGGGCCAACAAAGCAAACACAAGGAGATGATGGACGGAGCGATGAATCTTTTTTAGACACTCAGCCCCAGTCACATATATGGGTTGAATTCATCATCATTCTTTAGCTCACTTCGCCACCTCAGTTCAGACCCATCTATATGTAAATCAGTCTTGACCCTGTGCCTCACGGAAACAGTCCAGCCCGAACTGCCAAGCCAGGTCTTCCCTGAACCAGAAATAAGTATCCTGGGACTGGTTTCTGGGTAACACCCTTCATCAGCCAGGCTAGCTTGAATCCAGTGGCAAAGTGATCAAGGGACCCACATCTGGGCATACCCTGCCAACTTATAGCGAACAAAGCAAACACAAGAAGATGATAGACGGAGCACTGAAACTTTTCTGACACTCACCCCCAGTCACAGATCTGGGTTGAATCCATCATCATTCTTTAGCTCACTTCGCCACCTCAGTTCAGACCCGTCTATATGTAAATCAGACGTGACCCTGTGCCTCATGGGAACAGTCCAGCCCAAACTGCCAAGCCAGGTCTTCCCTGAACCGTAAACAAGCATCCTGGGACCGGTTTCTGGGTAACACCCTTCATCGGCCAAGCTAGCTTGAATCCAGTGGCAAAGTGAGCAAGGGACCCACGTCTAGGCATACCATGCCAATTTAGAGCAAACAAAGCAAACACAAGGAGATGATGGACGTAGCGCTGAAACTTTTTAGACACTCACCGCCTGTCACAGATCTAGGTTGAATCCATCATCATTCTTTAGCTCACTTCGCCACCTCAGTTCAGACCCAGCTATATGTAAATCAGTCTTGACCCTGTGCCTCATGGGAACAGTGCAGCCTGAACTGAAACAAGCATCCTGGGACCGCTTTCTGGGTAACACCCTTCATTAGCCAGGCTAGCTTGAATCCAGTTGCAAAGTGAGCAAGGGACCCACGTCTGGGTATACCCTGCCAACTTAGGGCGAACAAGGAAAACACAAGGAGATGATGGACGGAGCGCTAAAACCTTTCAGACACTCACCCCAAGTCACAGGTTTGGGTTAAATCCATCATCATTCTTCAGCTCACTTTGCCACCTCAGTTCAGACCCAGCTATATGCAAATCAGTCTTGACCCTGTGCCTCATGGGAACAGTCCAGCCCGAACTGCCAAGCCAGGTCTTCCCTGAACCGTAAACAAGCATCCTGGGACCGGTTTCTGGGTAACACCCTTCATCGGCCAAGCTAGCTTGAATCCAGTGGCAAATTGAGCAAGGGACCCACGTCTGGTCATACCCTGCCAACGGGCCAACAAAGCAAACACAAGGAGATGATGGACGGAGCGATGAAACTTTTTTAGACACTCAGCCCCAGTCACATATATGGGTTGAATTCATCATCATTCTTTAGCTCACTTCGCCACCTCAGTTCAGACCCATCTATATGTAAATCAGTCTTGACCCTGTGCCTCACGGAAACAGTCCAGCCCGAACTGCCAAGCCAGGTCTTCCCTGAACCAGAAATAAGTATCCTGGGACCGGTTTCTGGGTAACACCCTTCATCAGCCAGGCTAGCTTGAATCCAGTGGCAAAGTGATCAAGGGACCCACATCTGGGCATACCCTGCCAACTTATAGCGAACAAAGCAAACACAAGGAGATGATAGACGGAGCACTGAAACTTTTCTGACACTTACCCCCAGTCACAGATCTGGGTTGAATCCATCATCATTCTTTAGCTCACTTCGCCACCTCACTTCAGACCCATCTATATGTAAATCAGACGTGACCCTGTGCCTCATGGGAACAGTCCAGCCTAAACTGCCAAGCCAGGTCTTCCCTGAACCGTAAACAAGCATCCTGGGACCGCTTTCTGGGTAACACCCTTCATCAGCCAGGCTAGCTTGAATCCAGTTGCAAAGTGAGCAAGGGACCCATGTCTGGGTATACCCTGCCAACTTAGGGCGAACAAGGAAAACACAAGGAGATGATGGACGGAGCGCTAAAACCTTTCAGACACTCACCCCAAGTCACAGGTTTGGGTTAAATCCATCATCATTCTTTAGCTCACTTTGCCACCTCAGTTCAGACCCAGCTATATGCAAATCAGTCTTGACCCTGTGCCTCATGGGAACAGTCCAGCCCGAACTGCCAAGCCAGGTCTTCCCTGAACCGTAAACAAGCATCCTGGGACCGGTTTCTGGGTAACACCCTTCATCGGCCAAGCTAGCTTGAATCCAGTGGCAAAGTGAGCAAGGGACCCATGTCTAGGCATACCATGCCAATTTAGAGCAAACAAAGCAAACACCCAAAGATGATGGACGTAGCGCTGAAACTTTTTAGACACTCACCCCCAGTCACAGATCTAGGTTGAATCCATCATCATTCTTTAGCTCACTTTGCCACCTCAGTTCAGACCCAGCTATTTGTAAATCAGTCTTGACCCTGTGCCTCATGGGAACAGTCCAGCCCGAACTGCCAAGCCAAGTCTTCCCTGAACCGGAAATAAGCATCCTGGAACCGGTTTTTGAGGAACACCCTTCATCAGCCAGGCTAGCTTGAATCCAGTGGAAAAGTGAGCAAGGGACCAACATCTGGGCATACCCTGCCAACTTAGGGCGGATATAGTAAACACAAGGAGATGATGGACAGAGTACTGAAACTTTTCAGACACTCACCCCCAGTCACAGATCTGGGTTGAATCCATCATCATTCTTTAGCTCACTTTGCCACCTCAGTTCAGACCCAGCTACATGCAAATCAGTCTTGACCCTGTGCCTCATGGGAACAGTCCAGCCCGAACTGCCAAGCCAGGTCTTCCCTGAATCGTAAACAAGCATCCTGGGACCAGTTTCTGGGTAACACCCTTCATCATCCAGGCTAGTTTGAATCCAGTGGCATAGTCAGCAAGGGACCCACATCTGGGCATGCCCTGCCAACTTAGGGCCAACAAAGCAAACACAAGGAGATGATGGACGGAGCGCTGAAACTTTTCAGACACTCACCCCCAGTCACAGATCTGGGTTAAATCCATCATCATTCTTTAGCTCCCTTTGCCACCTCAGTTCAGACCCATCTATATGCAAATCTGTCCTGACCCTGTGCCTTATAGGAACAGTCCAGCCCAAACTTCCAAGCCAGGTCTTCCCTGAACCGTAAACAAGCATCCTGGGACCGGTTTCTGGGTAACACCCTTCATCGGCCAAGCTAGCTTGAATCCAGTGGCAAATTGAGCAAGGGACCCACGTCTGGTCATACCCTACCAACGGGCCAACAAAGCAAACACAAGGAGATGATGGACGGAGCGATGAAACTTTTTTAGACACTCAGCCCCAGTCACATATATGGGTTGAATTCATCATCATTCTTTAGCTCACTTCGCCACCTCAGTTCAGACCCATCTATATGTAAATCAGTCTTGACCCTGTGCCTCACGGAAACAGTCCAGCCCGAACTGCCAAGCCAGGTCTTCCCTGAACCAGAAATAAGTATCCTGGGACCGGTTTCTGGGTAACACCCTTCATCAGCCAGGCTAGCTTGAATCCAGTGGCAAAGTGATCAAGGGACCCACATCTGGGCATACCCTGCCAACTTATAGCGAACAAAGCAAACACAAGGAGATGATAGACGGAGCACTGAAACTTTTCTGACACTCACCCCCAGTCACAGATCTGGGTTGAATCCATCATCATTCTTTAGCTCACTTCGCCACCTCAGTTCAGACCCATCTATATGTAAATCAGACGTGACCCTGTGCCTCATGGGAACAGTCCAGCCTAAACTGCCAAGCCAGGTCTTCCCTGAACCGTAAACAAGCATCCTGGGACCGCTTTCTGGGTAACACCCTTCATCGGCCAAGCTAGCTTGAATCCAGTGGCAAAGTGAGCAAGGGACCCATGTCTGGGTATACCCTGCCAACTTAGGGCGAACAAGGAAAACACAAGGAGATGATGGACGGAGCGCTAAAACCTTTCAGACACTCACCCCAAGTCACAGGTTTGGGTTAAATCCATCATCATTCTTTAGCTCACTTTGCCACCTCAGTTCAGACCCAGCTATATGCAAATCAGTCTTGACCCTGTGCCTCATGGGAACAGTCCAGCCCGAACTGCCAAGCCAGGTCTTCCCTGAACCGTAAACAAGCATCCTGGGACCGGTTTCTGGGTAACACCCTTCATCGGCCAAGCTAGCTTGAATCCAGTGGCAAAGTGAGCAAGGGACCCATGTCTAGGCATACCATGCCAATTTAGAGCAAACAAAGCAAACACCCAAAGATGATGGACGTAGCGCTGAAACTTTTTAGACACTCACCCCCAGTCACAGATCTAGGTTGAATCCATCATCATTCTTTAGCTCACTTTGCCACCTCAGTTCAGACCCAGCTATTTGTAAATCAGTCTTGACCCTGTGCCTCATGGGAACAGTCCAGCCCGAACTGCCAAGCCAAGTCTTCCCTGAACCGGAAATAAGCATCCTGGAACCGGTTTTTGAGGAACACCCTTCATCAGCCAGGCTAGCTTGAATCCAGTGGAAAAGTGAGCAAGGGACCAACATCTGGGCATACCCTGCCAACTTAGGGCGGATATAGTAAACACAAGGAGATGATGGACAGAGTACTGAAACTTTTCAGACACTCACCCCCAGTCACAGATCTGGGTTGAATCCATCATCATTCTTTAGCTCACTTTGCCACCTCAGTTCAGACCCAGCTACATGCAAATCAGTCTTGACCCTGTGCCTCATGGGAACAGTCCAGCCCGAACTGCCAAGCCAGGTCTTCCCTGAATCGTAAACAAGCATCCTGGGACCAGTTTCTGGGTAACACCCTTCATCATCCAGGCTAGTTTGAATCCAGTGGCATAGTCAGCAAGGGACCCACATCTGGGCATGCCCTGCCAACTTAGGGCCAACAAAGCAAACACAAGGAGATGATGGACGGAGCGCTGAAACTTTTCAGACACTCACCCCCAGTCACAGATCTGGGTTAAATCCATCATCATTCTTTAGCTCCCTTTGCCACCTCAGTTCAGACCCATCTATATGCAAATCTGTCCTGACCCTGTGCCTTATAGGAACAGTCCAGCCCAAACTTCCAAGCCAGGTCTTCCCTGAACCGTAAACAAGCATCCTGGGACCGGTTTCTGGGTAACACCCTTCATCGGCCAAGCTAGCTTGAATCCAGTGGCAAATTGAGCAAGGGACCCACGTCTGGTCATACCCTGCCAACGGGCCAACAAAGCAAACACAAGGAGATGATGGACGGAGCGATGAAACTTTTTTAGACACTCAGCCCCAGTCACATATATGGGTTGAATTCATCATCATTCTTTAGCTCACTTCGCCACCTCAGTTCAGACCCATCTATATGTAAATCAGTCTTGACCCTGTGCCTCACGGAAACAGTCCAGCCCGAACTGCCAAGCCAGGTCTTCCCTGAACCAGAAATAAGTATCCTGGGACCGGTTTCTGGGTAACACCCTTCATCAGCCAGGCTAGCTTGAATCCAGTGGCAAAGTGATCAAGGGACCCACATCTGGGCATACCCTGCCAACTTATAGCGAACAAAGCAAACACAAGGAGATGATAGACGGAGCACTGAAACTTTTCTGACACTCACCCCCAGTCACAGATCTGGGTTGAATCCATCATCATTCTTTAGCTCACTTCGCCACCTCAGTTCAGACCCATCTATATGTAAATCAGACGTGACCCTGTGCCTCATGGGAACAGTCCAGCCTAAACTGCCAAGCCAGGTCTTCCCTGAACCGTAAACAAGCATCCTGGGACCGGTTTCTGGGTAACACCCTTCATCGGCCAAGCTAGCTTGAATCCAGTGGCAAAGTGAGCAAGGGACCCACGTCTAGGCATACCATGCCAATTTAGAGCAAACAAAGCAAACACAAGGAAATGATGGACGTAGCGCTGAAACTTTTTAGACACTCACCGCCTGTCACAGATCTAGGTTGAATCCATCATCATTCTTTAGCTCACTTCGCCACCTCAGTTCAGACCCAGCTATATGTAAATCAGTCTTGACCCTGTGCCTCATGGGAACAGTGCAGCCTGAACTGAAACAAGCATCCTGGGACCGCTTTCTGGGTAACACCCTTCATCAGCCAGGCTAGCTTGAATCCAGTTGCAAAGTGAGCAAGGGACCCATTTCTGGGTATACCCTGCCAACTTAGGGCGAACAAGGAAAACACAAGGAGATGATGGACGGAGCGCTAAAACCTTTCAGACACTCACCCCAAGTCACAGGTTTGGGTTAAATCCATCATCATTCTTTAGCTCACTTTGCCACCTCAGTTCAGACCCAGCTATATGCAAATCAGTCTTGACCCTGTGCCTCATGGGAACAGTCCAGCCCGAACTGCCAAGCCAGGTCTTCCCTGAACCGTAAACAAGCATCCTGGGACCGGTTTCTGGGTAACACCCTTCATCGGCCAAGCTAGCTTGAATCCAGTGGCAAAGTGAGCAAGGGACCCATGTCTAGGCATACCATGCCAATTTAGAGCAAACAAAGCAAACACCCAAAGATGATGGACGTAGCGCTGAAACTTTTTAGACACTCACCCCCAGTCACAGATCTAGGTTGAATCCATCATCATTCTTTAGCTCACTTTGCCACCTCAGTTCAGACCCAGCTATTTGTAAATCAGTCTTGACCCTGTGCCTCATGGGAACAGTCCAGCCCGAACTGCCAAGCCAAGTCTTCCCTGAACCGGAAATAAGCATCCTGGAACCGGTTTTTGAGGAACACCCTTCATCAGCCAGGCTAGCTTGAATCCAGTGGAAAAGTGAGCAAGGGACCAACATCTGGGCATACCCTGCCAACTTAGGGCGGATATAGTAAACACAAGGAGATGATGGACAGAGTACTGAAACTTTTCAGACACTCACCCCCAGTCACAGATCTGGGTTGAATCCATCATCATTCTTTAGCTCACTTTGCCACCTCAGTTCAGACCCAGCTACATGCAAATCAGTCTTGACCCTGTGCCTCATGGGAACAGTCCAGCCCGAACTGCCAAGCCAGGTCTTCCCTGAATCGTAAACAAGCATCCTGGGACCAGTTTCTGGGTAACACCCTTCATCATCCAGGCTAGTTTGAATCCAGTGGCATAGTCAGCAAGGGACCCACATCTGGGCATGCCCTGCCAACTTAGGGCCAACAAAGCAAACACAAGGAGATGATGGACGGAGCGCTGAAACTTTTCAGACACTCACCCCCAGTCACAGATCTGGGTTAAATCCATCATCATTCTTTAGCTCCCTTTGCCACCTCAGTTCAGACCCATCTATATGCAAATCTGTCCTGACCCTGTGCCTTATAGGAACAGTCCAGCCCAAACTTCCAAGCCAGGTCTTCCCTGAACCGTAAACAAGCATCCTGGGACCGGTTTCTGGGTAACACCCTTCATCGGCCAAGCTAGCTTGAATCCAGTGGCAAATTGAGCAAGGGACCCACGTCTGGTCATACCCTGCCAACGGGCCAACAAAGCAAACACAAGGAGATGATGGACGGAGCGATGAAACTTTTTTAGACACTCAGCCCCAGTCACATATATGGGTTGAATTCATCATCATTCTTTAGCTCACTTCGCCACCTCAGTTCAGACCCATCTATGTGTAAATCAGTCTTGACCCTGTGCCTCACGGAAACAGTCCAGCCCGAACTGCCAAGCCAGGTCTTCCCTGAACCAGAAATAAGTATCCTGGGACCGGTTTCTGGGTAACACCCTTCATCAGCCAGGCTAGCTTGAATCCAGTGGCAAAGTGATCAAGGGACCCACATCTGGGCATACCCTGCCAACTTATAGCGAACAAAGCAAACACAAGGAGATGATAGACGGAGCACTGAAACTTTTCTGACACTCACCCCCAGTCACAGATCTGGGTTGAATCCATCATCATTCTTTAGCTCACTTCGCCACCTCAGTTCAGACCCATCTATATGTAAATCAGACGTGACCCTGTGCCTCATGGGAACAGTCCAGCCTAAACTGCCAAGCCAGGTCTTCCCTGAACCGTAAACAAGCATCCTGGGACCGGTTTCTGGGTAACACCCTTCATCGGCCAAGCTAGCTTGAATCCAGTGGCAAAGTGAGCAAGGGACCCACGTCTAGGCATACCATGCCAATTTAGAGCAAACAAAGCAAACACAAGGAAATGATGGACGTAGCGCTGAAACTTTTTAGACACTCACCGCCTGTCACAGATCTAGGTTGAATCCATCATCATTCTTTAGCTCACTTCGCCACCTCAGTTCAGACCCAGCTATATGTAAATCAGTCTTGACCCTGTGCCTCATGGGAACAGTGCAGCCTGAACTGAAACAAGCATCCTGGGACCGCTTTCTGGGTAACACCCTTCATCAGCCAGGCTAGCTTGAATCCAGTTGCAAAGTGAGCAAGGGACCCATGTCTGGGTATACCCTGCCAACTTAGGGCGAACAAGGAAAACACAAGGAGATGATGGACGGAGCGCTAAAACCTTTCAGACACTCACCCCAAGTCACAGGTTTGGGTTAAATCCATCATCATTCTTTAGCTCACTTTGCCACCTCAGTTCAGACCCAGCTATATGCAAATCAGTCTTGACCCTGTGCCTCATGGGAACAGTCCAGCCCGAACTGCCAAGCCAGGTCTTCCCTGAACCGTAAACAAGCATCCTGGGACCGGTTTCTGGGTAACACCCTTCATCGGCCAAGCTAGCTTGAATCCAGTGGCAAAGTGAGCAAGGGACCCATGTCTAGGCATACCATGCCAATTTAGAGCAAACAAAGCAAACACCCAAAGATGATGGACGTAGCGCCGAAACTTTTTAGACACTCACCCCCAGTCACAGATCTAGGTTGAATCCATCATCATTCTTTAGCTCACTTTGCCACCTCAGTTCAGACCCAGCTATTTGTAAATCAGTCTTGACCCTGTGCCTCATGGGAACAGTCCAGCCCGAACTGCCAAGCCAAGTCTTCCCTGAACCGGAAATAAGCATCCTGGGACCGGTTTTTGAGGAACACCCTTCATCAGCCAGGCTAGCTTGAATCCAGTGGAAAAGTGAGCAAGGGACCAACATCTGGGCATACCCTGCCAACTTAGGGCGGATATAGTAAACACAAGGAGATGATGGACAGAGTACTGAAACTTTTCAGACACTCACCCCCAGTCACAGATCTGGGTTGAATCCATCATCATTCTTTAGCTCACTTTGCCACCTCAGTTCAGACCCAGCTACATGCAAATCAGTCTTGACCCTGTGCCTCATGGGAACAGTCCAGCCCGAACTGCCAAGCCAGGTCTTCCCTGAATCGTAAACAAGCATCCTGGGACCAGTTTCTGGGTAACACCCTTCATCATCCAGGCTAGTTTGAATCCAGTGGCATAGTCAGCAAGGGACCCACATCTGGGCATGCCCTGCCAACTTAGGGCCAACAAAGCAAACACAAGGAGATGATGGACGGAGCGCTGAAACTTTTCAGACACTCACCCCCAGTCACAGATCTGGGTTAAATCCATCATCATTCTTTAGCTCCCTTTGCCACCTCAGTTCAGACCCATCTATATGCAAATCAGTCCTGACCCTGTCCCTTATAGGAACAGTCCAGCCCAAACTTCCAAGCCAGGTCTTCCCTGAACTGAAAATAAGTATCCTGGGACTGGTTTCTGGGTAACACCCTTCATCAGCCAGGCTAGCTTGAATCCAGTGGCAAAGTGAGCAAGAGACCCACGTCTGCGCATACCCTGCCAACTTAGGGATTACAAAGCAAACACAAGGAGATGATGGACGGAGCGCTGAAACTTTTCAGACCCTCTCCCCCAGTCACAGATCTGTTTCGAAACCATCATCATTCTTTAGCTCACTTCGCCACCTCAGTTCAGACCCATCTATATGCAAATCAGTCTTGACCCCCTGCCTCATGGGAACAGTCCAGCCTGAACTGCCAAGCCAGGTCTTCCAGGAACCGGAAGCAAGCATTCTGGGACCGGTTTCTGAGTGACACCCTTCTTCAGCCAGGCTAGCTTGAATCCAGTGGCAAAGTGAGCAAGGGACCCTCGTCCGGGCATACCCTGCCAACTTAAGGCGAACAAAGCAAACACAAGGAGATGATGAATGGAGTGCTGAAACTTTTCAGACACTTACCCCCAGTCACAGATCTGGGTTGAATCCTTTATCATTCTTTAGCCCGAAACCGGTCCCAGGATGCTTGTTTTTGGTCCAGGGAAGACATTGCTTGGAAGTTCGGGCTGGACTATTCCCATGAGGCACAGGGTCAAGACTGAATTACATATAGCTGAGTTTGAACTGGGGTGGCATAGTGAGCTAAAGAACGATGATGGATTCAACCCATATCTGTGACTGGGGGTGAGTGTCTGAAAAGTTTCAGCGCTCCGTACATCATCTCCTGTGCCTCATGGAAACAGTCCAGCCCGAACTGCCAAGCCAGGTCTTCCCTGAACCAGAAATAAGTATCCTAGGACCGGTTTCTGGGTAACACCCTTCATCATCCAGGCAGGCTTGAATCCAGTGGCAAAGTCAGCAAGGGACCCACATCTGGGCATACCCTGCCAACTTAGGGCGAACAAAGCCAACACAAGGAGATGATGGACGGAGTGCTGAAACTTTTCAGACACTCAACTCCAGTCACAGATCTGGGTTGAATCCATCATCGTACTTTAGCTCACTTCGCCAGCTCAGTTCAGAACCAGTTATATGCAATCAATCTTGACCCCCTGCCTCATGGGAACAGTCCAGCCTGAACTGCCAAGCCAGGTCTTCCAGGAACCGGAAGCAAGCATTCTGGGACCGGTTTCTGAGTGACACCCTTCTTCAGCCAGGCTAGCTTGAATCCAGTGGCAAAGTGAGCAAGGGACCCTCGTCCGGGCATACCCTGCCAACTTAAGGCGAACAAAGCAAACACAAGGAGATGATGAATGGAGTGCTGAAACTTTTCAGACACTTACCCCCAGTCACAGATCTGGGTTGAATCCTTTATCATTCTTTAGCCCGAAACCGGTCCCAGGATGCTTGTTTTTGGTCCAGGGAAGACATTGCTTGGAAGTTCGGGCTGGACTATTCCCATGAGGCACAGGGTCAAGACTGATTTGCATATAGCTGTGTCTGAACTGGGGTGGCGAATTTAGCTAAAGAACGATGATGAATTCAACCCAGATCTGTGACTGGGTGTGAGTGTCTGAAAAAATTCAGCGCTCCGTCCATCATCTCCTTGTGTTTACCTGCTGTGGTGCCTCAAATACTGGCCCAATACAGCCCAGATTCTCTGATGTTCTTTTGTTTGTTGTTTCATTGACCCAACGCAGTCTTGCTGTAGGTACCCGTAAGGGTTATCTTTCCACCCTTTTGGCCTTTCTGTGTTTGCCAGACCAACAGACCTTGTTTATTTAACTGGTTGTTATGTGTTTTAATAATGGGATGATCCACTTCCCCCCTACAGATGTTCTTTGATGGGTCAGTGGGACCGGTACCTGGTGTTGGCATTGCTTATGTGTACACCCATTGAGTGCTTACACACCTGCTCTTTAAAACTCTTAACATTGAAGTCAGTTTTCCTTATTGCCATCATGTTGTCATGCCACCAAGTGAACTGTAGGTGTTGTTAGTACAACCACCCTATACAAACCTCATTCCTGATGAAAGGACCCGGGTGGTCTTCCTACCAAAGGTTGTGACTCGCAGCCATATTGACCAGATAATCACTTAGCAGCATTTTTTGTCCTGTATTACTCCATAATGTAGACCCTGTGAGGGCTCTGAACTTTTACACATACCGGACAAAGGAACTTAGCATGGATAATCAGCTATTTGTGGTTTTTTTCTGGTGCAAATGAGAAGAGCACCTTCTTGAAGTGAGTATCAGATCTCCTTAAAGCAGCCCCTAAATTTATTTATTTAAGCGATTTATAGAGCGCGCAAATACCCCAGGGCGTCTCGGCGCTGCAAACTGAGTAGAGTTTGAAGCCGGAGATGAGGTGCCCATTGATTAAAAAGCCAACTCTTGATCAGTTTCCTGAATGCGAATAGGGTTGGGCATGATTTGATATGCTGGGGAAGGGTGTTCCATAGTTTGGCAGTGGCGACTGTGAATCCTCTATCACCCAAGGCTGCTTTCCTTGTGAGGGGGATGTGCAAGAGGTTGGCGGTTGAAGAGCGGAGGGTTCTGTAGGGAGTGTATCCTCAGAAAGTCCGATCCAGTTTTATGAATGGCCTTAAAGGCAATGCAAAGAGCCTTGAACTTAATACGGCTTATTATAGGTAGCCAATGAAGGTTTCGTACTACTGATGAAATTGGACGATACTTAGGGGTGCCTGTTATCAGTCTTGCGGCTGAGTTCTGCACCATCTGCAGTCTGTTGGTGACCTTTTTCTGGGCGTTGATAAGGTCAGAAAGCTCATTCCACTAGGCCATAGCCACTACATCAGCTTTGGCACAAGGAGTGGTGGTTTCTCACAATCACTAAGTATTTTAATACTTTGTTACATGATTGAAAATCAACGGCTCAGTGACCCAGACTGTTTCTCGCTTCATTCATCTAGGCTCTTAACATTTCCCTGATGATGGGCTCCCCTGAGCCTGAAATGCATCGGGATGTATACTTTGAAATACAACTTTGTTCTGTTTCATCTGGAGCATCACAACTAAGTTACCATATGGATGAAAATTGATTTATGAGAATCTAATAAAACCAAGCATTGAAAACGAATTAATTTGTCTTACACTTGATCAAACATGGATTAGTCCAAACCTTGGACTTTACGTTGTGCTTTGAGGGGACGCTACCCCTGGGGTGGCGCTAACAACATGCTTTGGACATCTGCTATCTTCCAACATGGGAGTAGTTCACAAAATGCTACTGTCTTGATGGTCAAGTCCGGCACAAGCTCACTTGGCCCACTTCGTTTTGCAAGACATTTTGGTCTTAGTCTACTCCACTGACCATCCACCTTTGGGCATTACTGCTATGGCATATATTCTAAAAGGGGATAATCTCTGGTTAGAAGTATCCATCAGAATAACAAGCTACTTACCTTAGGTAACCCTGTAACTGGTGGATACTCTTTTCCTCATTGCCATCCTGCCTCCCCTTTTTGTGGGTGTGGGGGGCTATTTTACATTTAAAAAGATCCCACATTATAGATCAGCAAACTGTCACCAGCAATCTATTCACCCCTTCACATCTAGAGGTGCGAAAGGAGACATATGAACAAAACTAACGTCAGAGCATGGGGTGGTGCTTATAGGTGGCTCTGCTCTGTCACTTCTGGGGCGATGTGGAGTCACCATGGAGCTGCGCAACATCACCTACAGGCGTGCAGGAGCACTACTGAGAAACATCCTTGGATCCCATCTGGAAACTGAGGAATATTCTACAATTGAGGTATCTGCAGGTAGATAGATTATACACCAGAAAGTATGTTACCAAAGGTAAGTAAATTGTTGTTCTCAGCCTCTCGGTGGGTCTGCAGCATAGCACATGACCCAGTCATATGATTGCTGTTAGTTTGCCAGGAAACCCACAGGTTTTGAGGCAGCAAAGCATCACAGAACATTTAGGCTTGTTGTTTTACTAGACTGGCACTGAGGTAACTGCTGCAACCCAATCGAGGATCCAGTTGTGGCAACACTACTCCTGGGGAATTTCACGTTTAACTCTTCTCCCCTACCCTGTCTGCTCTGGTCCAACATAAAAAACATTAAAAGTGAAAGGTTCACAAATTAAGTCAGAATGACGCAAACATGGGGTGCCCCAGTGAATAGCTCCATAAACCTGATCATGGATTTGTCATAATAAAATGTTGGCTCTGCTCTTGTGTTTCCATTTTGAGTGCTGTGTGGCAGACTTATACAAATTGTGTTGCAGTAGCCCAGGCATTGCTTAGGTGGTGATCTGATGTGTTTCTGTTACTGAAAGAACCTTTTGGTGGATAGGAGACTCGTTCAGAGGATGTTCAGTTAAATGTTTTCTCCCATTACCATTGTATTTATTTGACATTACGGATCAGACACAGACATACTTACCTGAAGTGCATACTGGTCAGGGTGTTATTGATCCGGCTCAGGGGTATCACAAGTAGACCACTTAAGACTCAAAGGAATATTCTAGGAGCAATGATACATATGCTTTGTCTAAGGCTAAACATTCTATACCCATATTGTTGCTGTATCCACTAGATGTGCCTCGACAACTATGGCACGGTTTCTCAATCGGTATTGTTAACTGTATTCCATCAATATGAGATTGCCCCTGATCTTGATAATCAGTAACTCCGTGACCAGAACTGCTCACTGCCAGAGCCAATGCTGCATCAAGTGATCCGGGACACACAGCCTGCAGAAACGCGGAGTGCTCTTCTGCCCATCATCTTTTCTCTTGCCTTCTTTTTGCAGATGAAGTCTGCCCAAGCCTGTTCATTTTCTTTGTCCACCGGTTCCCCACCTCTGGCTTCTGTGCTGCCTCTCCTGGGCTTTGTTCCAGACTGCAGCCCCGCCTCGCTGCGCTCCACGCCCATCTGCAGCCATGTGCACCCTTGCTGGAGGCTTGGCTTGGCGCGGCTGCCTGAGTGGGACAGTGGATTTATTGGTCGTGCAGCAAACCCTAGCTACAGCAGAGGAGGCTACTGGCAGGTGAGGTGAGGCCTGTGAAGCCCGTAGTGTATATACATGTCTTGGGTGGTTGTGGTTGATAGAGAGTGAGGGTGTTGGAGTGGCTGTAAGTATTTAGGTGCCGGCATTAAAACAGTAGGTAACAGCGGCGCAAAGGCAGCCCCAGTGCAGCTTGCGAAGTCGCAGCAGGAAGCTGGTTTCAAGTGTGTAGGTGCCTACTCAGCTTTAATAGGAAGTAGCAGTGGAGCAAAATCATCTAGGAGGCCACTCGCCCTCCGCCTTTGACTTCTGCCTGGAGTTAATATTTTATTTCCAGCTAATGTAACTTGAACCCGGAAACTGCCTCTAGAGAGACAGCTTCCTCAACCTATACTTTTTGGAAACCCCTCCCAAGAAGGTCAGCATCTTTTAACTACCGTTAAAAGACCTGGTGAGCTTTAGGTTTAAGCTGGTGTTTTTTTGTATTATTGACCAGATAAGATAGCCACTCAAATTGGATTCACAAAACTGAGTATAAGACTTTTACCTTTTTTCCCTCCCTGGAACATTTTATCTCCAGCTAAGATGACCACAAGGAAACTGTGTTTGAGGAAAGTAATTGCCTATAGGACATGTAGGAATACGAAATTCAATCCCCTGCGGAACAAAACAAGCCATGTGAGTGCTCTTACGTTTATGGCCCCCATTTCAACCTATTTTGAAAAAGTGGACTTGGGAGTAGGTATTCCAACAAGGCTCCTTACTCCTGGGAGAACAGCAAAAAAATGGATGAAATGGCATCTGGTACTGCTGCCAATAAGGGGCCCAGGTCAACCCTACAAATAGTCCTATACCAGCATCTGTGCAGAAAGAACAATTTGTTTTATGACTACAGTCCATTACAGACCTTACTCTACCAGATATAAATGTGGATAATTTAGAGACAAATGGTCCAGCGATGGATGAGCCACTGAAGAAAAGATCTGTTCCAGAAGTATCAGTAGAAAAAAACTGCAAAAATTGCACTTAATCTCTAGTAGTATTCCCTGCCGAGAAACCCCTTTGCTGTTGGATCACTCACCAGATCTTTATCTGGGATATCAAGCCTCATTTTAAGCCCCGGTAGAGAATTTTCAGGTCTCGGAGTCTCTCCAATGTTTGAGGAGAATTCTCAGTTTAGTTCTAGCGCTGTTAGAGAAATCGTTGGCAAATGCCAATCATGTTCTTGAGACGTTATCCTTGATTCTTCAACGTTTATTGTCAAGCAATGAAGAGCTAACAGAGGGTAATGTAAACCAATTTGATGCTGGCAGCTACATAGCAAAGCGTGTGCTCTATGACTGTGAAGGCCTAAGCAACAATTGGAAAGGGCCTTCCACAATAACTGGTATGTCATCTACACACAATGGCATGGTTATTCATATTTGAACAAATTCTGTGCCCCCAGGGTCTTCAGGAGAAATTTGTACAAAGATGAAGAATAAAAAGAACGCAACAGGAGCTTCTTATTAAGATCCCAGTTTAAAGAGGAAGGGGAAATGATTCAATTTGAGCCAGTCACAACCACCTATGCATTTCAAAAGAGGAGTTCAAATGTGCAAAAAAAATACACTCCTGGAGAAAAAATATAATAATACATCTGAGCTCTTTAATATAATTACTCCTACAGCTAAAAAGAACAAAAAATCTTCATTAAAGAAAAAGAACAGGTAAATTCAATAAATAAGTAAAAAGTGTACATGGAAAACAAAAAACATTAAACTTTTTCATAAAGACGTTAAAATTGATAGTAATAGGACTCAGGCGGCCATACAAAAAAATTGCAAGGTACTGTTTATAAAACTGGTCAAACATGCACCGAAATATCGAATCCTATGGCCTCTGTTGAATCCCGTACAGAAAATCTAGAATCCGATGTCACCAAACTCCAATCCCAGGAAAAAGAGCATGATGGCATTATCAAAGACTTGATGCAAAAGGTAGAAGATCTAGAGAATAGAGGCAGGAGAAACAACCTGCACTTTCTTGGCATTCCTGAGGGCGCCGAGGGCAAAGACCCAAGTGGGTTTATGGCTGATCTACTAAAAACAACCTTCCCAGAACTTCAAACCTGGGATATGAATAAAGAGATTCAATTAGCACATCGTTTCCCCTTGGCACTCCCGAAACATAAGACTCCACAATATCCGAGAGCAATGTTAGTTTACTTCGGGAATTTTATCTTAAGGGAAAAAATCGATGATATTGCCAGACCCTCAAATAAAAAAGAATATAAGGGGTTTACCTTCTTCGCTCGCCCGGACTTTGCCCACGCTACAGTAGAGCGAAGATGGCGAATGAGGCAACTTTTCACCCCTTTTGAGCAAATCGGAGCAACCGTGTTTCTGCAAAATCCAGCTCGTCTTAAACTCATCTATAAAGGAACAACTAAAAACTTCATAAGTGATATTCAGGCTGATCCTACCTGAAAGAAATTACTGAGACAACTAAGCATAACACCAGAAAATAACATAGCGGCACAGAAGAAAAGAATGGACACTAGCAGTATATTGATATTGATAAAAAATTAAATAGAGGTAGAAAAGTATTTTACTTTCTATAGCCTGGGTTATGAGAATTATAAAGTGAAATAACTTAATTTTTTAAATTTTTTTTTCTTAACCCAAAAGTATACATTGCTGATCCGGCCGCATTGCTTGCCGCGACGTACTGCTCACACCGGCACCTATACCTGGGTGCTCTATGACCCAGTACGTCTCACAGGGAGGTGGGGTGGGGGGGTGTCAGGAGAGGTTGGTGGTGGATGGGGGGTAGGGGGGCAGTATTTTAAAAAAAATCTAAGAACAGAATCAGAATTAAGACAGACATCATTTTTTTAACTTTATTAATACTACTTTTAGGGATTAAGGTATTCATATACAAATTAACGTTAACATATCACTTTGGTTACCTAAGACTACTGACATACTATGGGTTACGAAATATAGGATTATGGCAAAGTTAACTATTCGAACCTGGAATGTTTCAGGCCTTTTAGATAGAGATAAACGCCAACGGCTGTGCGAGATAGTATACCAAAACCCAGTAGATATTATCTGTCTTCAAGAAACGCATCTGCCCTGGGATAAGAGGCATCTTCTTAAAATTAGGGGATATAATCTACTAGCATATACCTTACAAACATCGAATACTAGGGGGGTAGCTGTGCTTGCTAAAAAAATTCTGGGGCAAGCTACTTTCAAATTAGCAGATACTCAGAGCAGATGGGTTATTATTAAATTGGGCCTAGGCATTACTATCTGCTCTATTTATGGATCTAACCAAGATGACCCGACTGTATTTGAGTTACTTGAGCTCGAATTAGCAGCAATTCAGGGCCCACTTATCTTATGCGGCGACTTAAATATTTCATTAGGCCCCCAATTTTGCAGCAAAATACGCCAACATTATAAAGGCCGTAAGCCCCGAGTTTTTAAAGCTATTTCTAGACTCTGCGACAGCTTTGGTTTAAATGATATTTGGGAGCTTAAAAATTATTCGGATCCTGGCTACACCTACTATTCTTGTCCCCACAACAAATATGTTAGAATTGACTATTTTCTTACCACAAACGATCTGGTGAACAATGCCTCAATTACTCAGGAACCTAAAATCATCTCTGATCATAATGCTTTAACTCTCACAGTTAAGCTTATATCTATTAGGAGGGAACGCTATATCTGGACTTTTTATAGGAAGCTATTAGTTAACATGGAATATATTACTCACATTACCAGCTGGACTCAAGAGTTTTTTGACATGAATAGATATAGCGCCTCTATGATTGTAGTATGGGATTGTTTTAAAGCGGCTCTAAGAGGCGAAACAATCAGCTATCAAGCTAGAATACGGAACGAAACTAGTAAGATTTATAAACAACAAATGGCTGCTCTGGCTGGGGTCGAGGAAGAACATACTGTGCAAATAGCACACGGCGATAATGGAAAATTAGTTATGTATCATCTGTTGGTGTTAAAAACTGAACTCAATTCTGGCTTGAATCAGAAAGCTGCTGAGACGTATATAACACACCAAAAAGAAATATATGAGAATGGGGAAAAGGTAGGCAAACACCTGGCACTACATACACGCCAACAAATCTCCTATACTGCTATTACAAAGATAAAAATGGGAGCGCAGTCGTTTACACAAACATCTGATATAATTAGCGCATTCCAACAATATTATCAAAATCTTTACCAGGATGATAATATAACTAATGGGGCAGACTTAGACTGGTTTTTGAATAATTTTCTCGAACACCCAGAGGTAAATAAGACTTTAGACGACAATATTAGAGAAGATCTTGAGAAAGAAATTACACTAATAGAAGTTCAGTTTGCCTTGTCTTCATTGGCCTCCGGGAAAGCGGCAGGTCCCGATAAAATTCCTCTTGAACTATATAAAATTCTTAGTCATACCATAGTTCCACTTATCTATGGTCTTTTCTTAGGGATTCAATGGAGCGGTATTTCACCTGTTTCATGGAGAGAAACTTATATAATTATTTTCCCAAAAAAGGGTAAGCCTCCGGATCAACTATCATCCTATCGTCTAATTTCCCTAATCAAATCTGACTCTAAATTATACGCCAAAATTATGGCCATTTGGCTCGGTCGGGTCATTGAACACCTGGTCTCCCCATGGCAACATGGATTTATCCCCGGTAAATGCACGACTGATCATACTCGGAGAATTATTTCCCTGTTTGACAAAATGTCTGCAACGGGAGGGCAGATGTCGATGATTCTTTTGGACGCTGAGAAGGCCTTTGACCGGGTGTCTTGGAATTTTTTATGGGCAGTAATGACCAGCTATAATTTTGGCCCCAAATTTGTCAAATCTATAATGGCTATGTATATTGAACCAATAGCAAAATTACAAATAATGGGTTCTGAATCAAGTATAATTAGAGTATCAAGAGGCACACGTCAGGGTTGTCCTTGTTCCCCAATATTATTCGCCCTTTATATCAACCCTCTAATTTTGAAACTACTAGAGAATCCCCGAATCATACCTATAGTGGTTAATCAATATACAAACTAAAGTATTGGCATATGCCGACGACATTGCTGTATTAACATCGAACCCCTCTGAGGCAATGTCTGAAATAGAGATTATAACACAAACGTTTGGACTTTACTCTGGATATTCATTAAATAAAGAAAAAACAATTATGCTATGTACAGATAATATTATTTGTAACGATTGTAGGAAATCCGATACCGCTATATACCTCGGTGTTCGCATAAGCCCCGATGTTATACAAATCCCCAGACTTAACTATGAGCCCTTATTAAAAACTATAAAAAAAGATTTAGACCGGGTTAATAGCCTACATCTATCCATTATTGGTAGAGGAAATTTTTTAAAAAGGAATATCCTTCCTAGGGTGCTCTATTTATTTAGAGCTATTCCTCTAATTCCTGGGGAGAAGGCCCTTAAAATTTTAGACTCTGTTATGTCCAAATTTATGTGGCAACAGGGTAAAATTAGAAGATCCTTGAAGCTTCTCTCGCTTCCTCAGAACAAAGGAGGATTAGCAGTTCCAAATATCTTGTTTTACCTTTGGGCCTCATTTCTCCAACAGATGGTTCCGCTTCTCAAAGTCAATCTCAATCAAGAGATTTTTGAAGCCGAACCTCTCCCCTCTATCTATGAGTTATCCCTAGGTGAAAAAGTTAAAGGTCTCTTTTTGAGACAACTGGAGCGGAGCTATTATAAAAAGATTAAATTTAAAGTTATCTCTGGCGCATGGAAAATATGGTTTAAAATAACAAAATATATGCATATTTAAAAAATTAATAGATACTCTCCCTTATGGCACTCTAACTTACTACCTGAACTAGTCTATGATGCTATCTCAAAGAAATGGCAAACTATTGGTATTATTACTATAGGTGACTTTTTGGGTGCGAATTCGGCTTCTACATTTGTAGATCTGCAAAAGAAATTTCATCTTTCAAATGGACAATATTTTACATTTTTGCAGATTCAATCTATTATTAAATACAAAGCTCCCAATATTGATTTGGGAAAAATTGAAATTATCGATATTATAGGCAAAAATACGACTAGAATAGGTACAATTTATGGGCTATTGCTGGATAAGCTTCAAGATGACATAGAGCATACGGAAACTGTTTGGGCAGAGAAACTTGACAACCCAAATGTAGATATCGACATGAGTCTCTATCTATCATCATGTCTCCTTATGTCAGCTAGGTTAAAAGCCCAGACGTATAAAACTATATGTAACTTATATTTTACCCCGGCCAAATTATTTACTTGGGGCAAAAGAGAGAATGATCATTGTCCTAGATGTCATAGAGGCCCGCTACATTAATACACATGTTTAGTGAGTGTGATCAATTAACTCTCATTAAAAAAATGATCTGTGATTTTTGGGATGAAGTGTTTGGCCACAAGTTACCTGACTCCCCCACGCTATATTTGTTAGGCACTGATAATACACTTAGCCTAAATAGGGAGGAAGAGGCCATCCTTTTTATTGGAGCGGCGGTCCTTCGGATCATACTAGCAGCTCGGTGGAAAGACTCAGACCCGCCAAGTTTTCAAGTGTGTTTGGCCCGCTTTCTTGGTGTCTTTAATCAGGAAAGCGCCATCTATTCTACTAGAGGACTCAAATCGGCTATGCGTGGCAAGGCGATTTGGCAACCAATTATTAACTGGAGAAAGGGGCTCTGTTCACATTGAGAATAAATCACTGTAATATATATATATTTTTTGGGGATTTATTTTTTATTATAATGCGATTGTATTATATATGAAAGTGCCTGTATTACATTTGATAGTGTTGACATATTGTATTGTACAATATTTTTGTATTTGGATTTCTGTCTCAGCTGGTTCTGAAAAAAAAAAAAAGAAAAAAAAAAAAAAAAAGGAAAATAAAAAACTTTGAGGCCTCTAAAGACACTCTAAAGACTCTTACAATGGTCCGGGCCAAGCCAGCGGGCTCTTGTGGCCCTGGTCACTGCTAACGCTTTGTCCTCCCAGTCAAATTTCTCAGTCACAAAAAGCACTTCTTTGATAACTAGGCAGGTTTTAGAGCCTGTTAATCCAAATGTTAACAAAATAGTCGAGGTACTGATGGACCAAAGTGAAGTTGCCACTATAGGATTTCACCTCTGGGCAAGTTCATTTAAGCAGCTCTCAGCTCCAAAGAATCTAAACAGTGCAAACAATTTGAATGTCTTAAGGGATATACCTCAAAGTACAGCCCATGAAGTCCTGCTGACTCTAATGGTCGCCTGCCAAAAGTTTTTTCCAAGTTAGTCTGTTCGTGGAGAATGCAATGGCAATGAACAGATCATTTTTGTTAAGCTCTTTTGCAGAAATTGAGTCCTTGGCATTGATAAAAAGTAGCAATATCCAGTTGGTTTATATTTTCCAATCTCACTTGGGTCCACGCACAAAGGTAAAATTCTACTCAGCGTTCTACTCAGCGTTTATAGCCAAGTTGGTCATGGAGAATTGGGATTACTTTCTCTGTAGGGGTATAGATGTTGTTCCTATGCATCCAGTTAGGTAGTCAATCAATCAATGAATCAATCAAACATTTGTAGAGCGCACTACATACCCGTGAGGGTCTCAAGGCGCGCTACTGATCGAATAGCCAGGTCTTGAGTAGCCTCCTAAAGGTCAGCAGGTCTTGAGTCTGTCATAGGCTCAGTGAGAGGATGTTCCAGGTCTTGGCGGCAAGGTAGGAGAAGGATCTCCCGCCGGTGGTTGTTCTTCGGATGCGAGGTCGACAGAGTGGAGCTGGCGGTAGGGGATGTAGAAAGAAAGTCGTCTGTTGAGGTAGGCTGGGCCGGTCTTGTGGAGTGCCTTGTGTGGTTGGATGAGGAGCTTGAAGGATATCCTCTTGTTGATGGACAGCCAGTGCAGGTTTCTCAGGTGGGGGGTGATGTGGCCGTGGCGTGGTACGTCGAGGATCAGTCGTGCTGAGGCGTTTTGGATGCGTTGCAGTCGTTTGATGAGCTTGGTCGGGTCTCCCACGTAGAGGACGGTTCCGTAGTCGAGTCTGCTGCTGACGAGGGCCTGGGTGACTGTTCTTCTTGTATCTGTCGGGATCCACCTGTAGATCTTACGGAGTATGCGGAGGGTGTTGAAGGAGGAGACGGCGTTGACTTGCTTGGCCATGGAGAGCGTTGAGTCAAGGATGATTCCCAGGTTGCGTGCGTGGTTGGTGGGTGTTGGGGCTGCCCCCAGTGCCGTCGGCCACCAGGAGTTGTCCCAGGCTGAAGAGTTGGAGCCGAGGATGAGGACCTCTATGTAATAAAGCCGCCTCAAAAACAGGCGGAGGCTCTTTTGCAAATTTAAACTCTGCCACCAAGGAAATGGTTTCTCTTTTGGAAGCGCAGAATACAGTAGTTACCTTGGCCCCTCACATTTCAAATGCAAGAGCCCCTGAATTGGAATTGTCTAGCCAAATCATTAAATTATAATCAAACGCTATCTCATACATTTGGATCTCAATCCTAATACATGTTTAAGTATTGTCTCCTGGGACATGACTGGGATCAAAATGATAGAATCAACATTGGTGCTTCATTCTAGCTTGAAGGCAGTCATTATTTCTATCTAGGATACTTGGAGCTCATCGGATATATATTTAGATAGATATATCACATTTAACTTGCCTTCTTCATCCTTGAGTAGGAGCCACCTGACTTCATCTGGCATTGTTTTAGTTTTTCGCATGTCTCAAATCTGTACAAGATATAAGGTTCATGGGGCATCGACCAAGGCCATTCATTGTATATAAAAGTTTATTGATGGATGTTTATATTCCACCTGGCTTAAAGAATAACTTGTTAGCAAGCCAATTGTTCCTCTATATATCCCAAGTGTGTTTTCTGGATGAGGGGCAGCAGTACTCATAGTACGGGACTTGAATGCCAATATATCCAACACCTCTGTGTAATTTAATGAAGATAACGAAAAGCTGGAAGTCTTTCATAACCCAAGCTCATCCTTTCCAGTCCCAAATGAACTAGATTCAAGAGGGTGTATGTTTTGGTTAAGAACTATTGTCTAATCTCTAATGGGTGAATCGAGAATGATATGCCTGCCAATTATACTTACAAATGCAATACATATCAGTCTATTTAGATTACGTAATTGATTCTTACACTATGTTTGGGTTACTCTCTAATTTTAGGGTCATTGATAACTCTAGTGATCATCATTTTTTTCAAAGTAGATTTTTCCATGGTGAAATACTCCCTGTGGAACCAACACATCAGGGGGCACATCTTTCTCTGAAAATCTGTAATGGACATACCCATTGGAATGAGAGTAGAGTGGTTGCTTAAAACAGTTATCTTAGTAAAGCCATAGAGGCTCTAATCTTTGTGCCTATTACTATTAGCCCCTTAGAAAAGTACTCCCTTTGGATGGAAATAGTTGTAAAGAAAAAAAAAGAGGCCCAATGGAGTTAAGCAAACTAATTTGCATGCATGCCACCTTCAAGATTTTAAGATCTGTGTAGGGTTATAAACTGGATGATGAGATGTCAATTTTTGTTTTACTCTCAAGTAAGGAGCAAACTAATACACTCATTAAAGAAAAAAAGGGATAGGTACAGGACATCCTTCAATCAAAACAAGCTGATCTAAAATGGATTTCTCTTAGAAGTGAGTGTAGTTTCTAAGGGCCAGATGTATCAAAGAGTTTTACCCATTCTGTGTCTATGGGAAAATGTGTTCCTACATATGTCCCTAAAACACTCAGAAATGTTGGTCTTTGGTAGGGGAAGCTTGTGAAACAAGAAAAAAGGCTACACTGTCATCTACTGGCTGCTCAGCTTGGATGCAATATCTAAACAAATTGTGTGCTGCCGCTAATAAAACCTCCGGCACAGCTGCCTTGATAGATAGAGGCTTGTAATGTCAACTACACCTATGAGTATGATCTCCCCTCAGAAGCTCTGATAAAAACCTTCTATCTGAAATCACTTTTCTCGAGGGCAGTGGAGCCAGAAGAGATTCCGATTTTGGTCTTGAAAAAAAATACCTCTGGTCCCTGTTTATTGCTCTGATATTTAAGTATTGTTATAACTAGGATGTAGTTGCCCCTTCCTGGAATAGTAGTAGTATTTTACTCCTCTATAAAAAGGACAATAGAGCCTCCCGCTGAAGTTAACCCCTAAATGCGCTTTTAGATGCCACTGGAAAGATCTTTGCCAAAAGTCTATTGCATCATTAACAAATGTTGGCAGCTGACATAGGTGTCCTTCCTAGGGAACAAGCAGGCTTCCGGCCTAACTATGTTACCCTGGATAATATCTCCGTTATTCAGGCTATCACAGAAAAGTATGTAAACACAAGGTGCCAGTTCATCTATGCAGTGTTTATTGACTTCTCAACTGCTTTTTATCGAGTTTATAGACCCACACTGTTAAAGAACCGTTCAATATTGGGAATCCCTCATTCCCTACGTCATCTAATAGGGGTCCTTCATTCATCCACCTGGTGTCAAGTGCTCCTTAATGGAAAGTCAAGGCCTTTTAAATAAGATTTTTAACAAAACATAGGTTAAAGCAAGGTTGTCTTTTAGCAGCCTTTTATTCTCCTTATATCTAGTTAATATACCAGAAGTGCTTTTTTCATACAAGGAAGACCCTCCCAAGGTTGGTGGTGAGGTAATACATTGCATACTGTATGCAGATAACATAGTATGACTAGTCTTGGTTCCCAAGGGACTACAAAAATGGTTGCAACTTTTCACAAATAAACATTTCCAAAAGTACAATTTTAGTCTTCAAGGGTAAGCATCTATTAAGGAAAACAAAGTACACAAAGCATTTTGGGACTAACAAACTAGAGGTGGTTAAGTCTTACATATATTTAGGGAAAATCTTCAGTTCTAATCTGTCAGAAAGAAACTATATATCCCATTTATAAACTAAAGCAATGAACCATGCAAATGAGTGGAGAACATTTTATAATACCTACGGTCGCAGACACTTTTTATTGTTAATTCAGCTGTATCATTTAAAACGTTCTCGATCCCTATAATGTGCGACTGAGGATTTGCCAATTAATAGTTGGTCCTTTATAAACTCCGCTTAGTGAAACATTCTTCTAAGATTATGTAGTTTGAATACCCTTGCCGCCACAGCTGCTTCCCGATTAGAATTGGATCTTGTGGGTACTTTTGTGTTGGGTCTGGCTGCAGTTCTATGTTGGTGTCTCTGTTTGATTCAGTCTGATGCCATCTCTTTAAAGGGGTTAGTTTAGTAGGGACTTTTTTTTGCATAGACAAGATTATTTATAAAAATGTTTAGAAATAATTGCTATGCTGCCTTATTCCTTTTTAAACTAAATCAAGAGAAATTGACATACATGTCCAAGTCGGAATTTAAGCTATTTCTTAAAAATTCAAGCCCAGCACTTGGCATAGAACTAAAATATATTCTCGCCCTTCGAACAATAGATACAAAATAGTTTATGTAACTATTTGATATGGAATGTAGAACATAAACTCTGACAATTGATACTACTTGTCAGACTCCAAATTCTACCTCTAATGAGTATCACAGAAGCTTAAGAAAGAATTACCAGGAAATTAGCGAATATGTAAATTATGTACTCAGGGAATCTAAGAGTGTGATCATGTTGTTTTTTAGTCTTCCCTGCTCTGCACATGCCTCGTTTAAAGTTTTTAAAGCTGCTATACATCCGTAATGGTATCTTTACTGTAGTTTACACATGTACACTTTTAAATAATCCAGAAAATGAAAGGACCTGTTTGAAATGTTTAAATTGTTTTGTAGCTTTATAAAAATATATTGATGCTGAACTTAATTTAGATTTCATAATTCCTCTCGCTGCTTGGACTTGGATGCAACGAGCTGCTTGATGTTGTGCAATGCTTATTGCTCCGTTGCAGTGTGCAGGGGAGCGACATTTGCATATGTGTAAATAATTGATTCTTCATAAGCATTTGTAAAAAATCTTTATTGGTTTCAAAACATTTCACTGATATTGAAATGCTTGTGTTTTTTTATGTCTGAATGTGAATAAGGGGGAGTTGTTTGTTTTTACAGTTTTGTTGCCATCTCAGATTTGTGACTAAAATAAAGATGTGGTCTGTCTTCTCACTTAGCCATTAAAACCAAGACCATGCCACCATTAGTTCGACCCATAGAGGCATTTCTAGCACAAATCTTCTGTCACGTTGGTGTTCCTGAGTAGACAATCAGTCAGTCAGTCAGTCAGTCAGTGAATACTTTATTCGACTTTAAAAATAATAAAATCATAAAAGCACAAAATACAATAAAAACAAATCATTTGAGATTTACACTAAAAATACCTTAGTAGATACAGCTAATCCAATTATACATAATTTTACGGCACTAGAGTGAACAGGTTAAACTTCTTCTTTTCCTCAAGATACTTTTCAAGAGCCCCGTCATTGCTCCAATACAGTACACGTTATCCAATAGTTTAAAAAAAAGAAATGCCGGGCGACATTGCTGCCAACCTCCCTGCTTTAAAATAGGCTTATTCCATCTAGCTCTTTCTTTAACATAAAATTTGCAAAAAAGAACAACGTGCATTGTTGTTTTTGATGTAACGTTGTCACAAGGACAGTGGCAGAGATTCCTGGACCAGTCATTTGTAGCAGGAAAAGAAACCAGGCGCTGGACACAATCAAATCTAAGCCTTGTCAGTATATATCTATCAAATTCCTGTAAGCAGCACACTAAATAGAGCTGAATAGAATTACTAGACAGACTCAGTTGATGCTGAGTCACAGAATTTTTACTTATCTCTGCCATTAATCTAAGGGATTCAAAATGATTTAAGCATAAGGATGTAAGCTCCTTTCTCGATAAAGTGCTCATAGTGTCTGGATTAAAGTAAAAATCAGGTCTACATAAATCATGCGATAAATTACTTATATAGTTTAACCAGGAGATTTATTTTGCCTGATCTAATCCCATAGAATCTTTTATAATCTCACGATTCAGGCCTAAACTAGGAGATGTCCAAACTCTGTGCCAAAGTAAAATTGGTTGGATTTTAATCAAATCGGAGATATGGGAAATTCCCAGTTCGTTATGACAATTAAAAATGGAAGAACTCCGGGGAACGGCTAAAATGAACCTTAAAAAAGCGTTTTCAACCACTTGGATTGACGAAACGTCGTGAAAACCCCGGATCCCCGCCCCATATATGGCAATGCTAATGCATTTTGCTTGGTAAATTTTCAATAATAGTCCCGGGGGCCTTTTCCCCATTTTTCTTGAAAAAAGCATCAATGCCCCGGTTGACCTTTTAAACAAAAGCGTCCTTCTTTTAACCGCTGGTCCCCAGGAACCCAAATCCTCCAGCAAAATTCCAAGATAAGAAAACGTTTTAGTTGATTCAATTCTGCCGTCCCCCGTAGCTAAGCTTCTACACTTATTCTTCCCCTTTCCACAAGACATCACAAAAGTCTTTGTAACATTTATTTTTAGACCCCTATTATCCATAAAATCAATATAAGTTAACAGGGCCCTCTGAAGGCCAAGCTGGGTTCTGGCCATTAGCATCGCATCATTCGCATAGAGAAGGGAGACAATCTGCTGGTTCTTAATTTTCGGTGAATCAATCACCCTGGCCACCAATTCCTCCTCCAATGCATTGGTATATAATGAGAAGAGGAACGGGGCCAATACGCAGCCTTGCCTTACACCCTTCTCCACACGGAATGCTTTAGTGCACTCTCCCTTTAATCCATACCTCACCTTAGCTGAGGCCCCCAGGTATAATTGTCTCAAAAATTGCACTAAAGGGGGGTCGACTTTTAGATCCTCTAAAATACTCCGTAATCTACTATGATCAACACAATCAAAAGCGGCAGTAAGGTCTACAAATACCACAAATAATTTCCCTGCCTTGGCTTGAGTATATTTCCCCTGTATCAGGGAAATGTTTAAAAACCCGCTCAATAGTACCCATCCCCTCCCTGAACCCATATTGGACCCGACTCAAGATATTATTGTCCTCGGCCCACTGCTGAAGTCTATTCCGGACAACCCTTCCTGCAATTTTCATAAAAGAATCTAAGAGAGAGATAGGACGATAACATGCTGGGTTTTCCCGGTCCCCTTTTTTAAAGATTGGTATTATCACAGACTCCGACCAGGATTTAATGAACCCCATAGCACAACAGGCTTCTAAAACTTGGGTTAACAATGGGGACCAAAGCTCTGTTGTACTTTTATATAAATCAATCGGGATCCCGTCTGGGCCTGGGGCTTTGCCTCTTTTGCTCTCATTTATTGCCACCAGCACTTTGCCATGTGTAAAGTGGATATCAATAGGCGTTGAGTCAATAAACCGGGTAAAAAAGGTTCCTGGGATAAGGTGGTTTCCTCATTGCTCTTATTTCCGTACACTTTAGAAAATAAATTTACCCATGAAGGCTCATCGATCGCTATCTCAACTCTTGCTTCCTCTTTTTTAGCAAAAAATGGTGCCTTAACTGCCTGCCAAAAATAGATACAATCTCTACGTAAGGAAGCCTCATATAAGTTATTCCAGGCTAGATTTTTGATTTCTTTCTTACGATTAATCCTAGCCAAGTTATAGGCCTTCCTACAGGCTCTAATTTCCTTGTAATCCCTCTGCTTTATGAAGGGCAGCCTTTAGCAAGGAATATGTTTTAGAACACTTGTTATCAAACCAGCCCTGATATTTATTGGGTGGGGCCCTTGTAGGGTGATTCAGCAAGTTCTGTATCACCGAGGTAACTACAGAAAATGCATTCAGGATGTCCCTATGAGATGTCCCTTCTTGCAGACACTCAGTGATGGGAATTAGAGCCTTTGTTATAATCTTTATATTCAATGCTTCTGGGTCCTTCCTGCCCCAACTCAGGGAGAAACCATTTTGGCGGGCCAATATGATATCTTGACTCCAGGCCAAACTTTCCATGACCGAGAATGTACTCTTAATTGGAAGTAGAATGTTTATACTTAACGGCAAATGGTTGCTCAGGCTATTTGGATGAGTGCAAAATTGATCAAACCAGTTAGCATAGCGATTTGGAATAACAATAAAATCTATCAGAGAATTAAGTCCACGACCAATGAACGTGGGACCAAACTCAACTGGAGGTGAGCACAGTGTGTTAGCAAAGCCTAAATCAAAGGTTGCCATCACTTCGTTCAAACTTTCTCCTCTATCTGAGTGAGCAAAGTGGGCTGCATGGGCATTATAGACTGTATCAATATCCCGAAACCCACATTCAGATTTTCGGCAAATACTAGTGTTAAAATCCCCACCCCAAATCGTAATCACATCCTTTCCTCTAGAAACAACCATGTTAGTTAAAAAATCCAGGAGGCTTTTTAGTATACCTACAAAATGACCCTTGTCAATGTTGTTATAAAAGTTAATAATCACTACCTCAATTTGCGTGGAGAGGTAGATGTTGACAATTTGATAATAAGGGGTCAACTTTAATGTTTTTATCTTCTGGACTTTCATCATATTTGACATATAAATACAAATCCCCCCTTTATGTCTACCATGTACTGAATGCAGAGCAGGTGTATGATATGTTTTAAAGCCGTCAATATGCAATGCGTCCAGTAACCAAGTCTCCTGTAAACAAAGAATATCAAAATTGTTGATGAAGTCTAGCCATAACTGACAATCACAGACAGATGTCCCAGATTCATCTTCATGTTCCTAAAGGACACCAAATGATTACTGGAAATGGTTTTGTACCCATTCCTTTGCTCACCATTCTCAGGCAGATGGTCAGTAATGAAGGGCAAAGAAAACAGTAAAGAAACATCTCTCTGTGTGTACCTCAAGAGAAATGGCCTGGACCCCATGAATTTCTTTTTGTTGGCTGAGTTTGCATATCCTAATGCGTTACATAAATCTTCAAGAGCTTCTGATTTTAGTATTTCTTCTACCTTATTAATCCATGAAGCAGAGAATATGATTTGCTTCGTTAAAGAAGAATACCAAGAAATAGCTAAAGGCTAAGGAAGACGCCATTAGCCAGGCTTACTTGTATAGTGTGCTGGCTTTAGTGCAATCATCTGGAATGTGGGTTTGGCAATCTTCGTTACAACTTAACATGCATGGTAGTCCAGGAAACTGAAGCCCCGTTACATAGATCTGTGTGTCATAGGTCCTATGACTTTGCGTTACTTTTACCTGCTCCACTCCTGGTACATATTGTACTTCATGGTTCTTTCCTGAAATGGTGATTTCTTCTACATATATAAATGAACTGCACTACCACCGCCACAACCATTTCCCCAAAACCACATCTTGTGGTAGAAGGTGAATAGAAGTTTGAGGAAAAAGATCCTGGAATCATAATAGATGAGGGGTTCATTGCTCGAATTGGTAGTCTGGAAGGGATACGGTTCATTGCTCTAATTGGTAGCACGGAAAGGTTATATGCACCTATTTGATCAAAGTGTTATGATTTAATTGTGTTTAGTCTTCATTTCTTTTGTATCTCTTTAATTGTTTAGTGAACCCCATTGATTCAACATATTCCTCTGAGGCAATGTGTGCTGTTAAGATTGTATTCTGGTGTTATGATTACTTTGTAAACTGTTGATCAGTCATTGTGTTGTGCCCGTTTTAATTGTACTCATTAAACCAAGTTCTTACTTTATCAGATTATCCTATATTTTAAACAAAGCCTTTATCTCTCCTTGTTCTCATTTTTGCAACCTCCTGGGGGAGGTGCAGGTGAAGTCCTTGAATGGGACCAACTGATAGGGATATGTGTAAACAAATGGAGTTCTTTGTTGCTCGATTATCAAAAATCATTGCAATTAAAAACAATAGGATCATGACTAAAAAACAGATACATTATCAGTTCTAGAACTGAACTCCAATTCAGACTGTCGTAGATACCCCTTGATCTGTATAGGGGGTGGGAAATTATCTTCAGCGAATCTGAAGATGGGTTTTCCGGCAGTGCCCTTGTAGAAATAGCAAAGCCTACTTCATTTATTAAGCAGTTATACTGAGGTCCTTCAAAAGATGATAGACTGCAGGTAACCCCGGACCTAGTCCCATCAGCCAATAAGGCCCCAGGTAATCTCTGATTGTCACGTCCCTGTGGTTCAGACGTAGGCTCTATAATTGAAATTGGTTCAGACAGTGTTTGTAAATGACAATTTTCTTTTCCAAGACTATTTTCTTCGACCTGTTTGCACTCTTGCCAATTCTTTACGACACTATCATTTTGCATAGTCACAATCCCACTATTAACCCCTTCAGTGCCCATGACGAGATAGTCTCGTCATGGAGCGCGGTTGCGCTGTGCCCATGACGAGACTATCTCGTCATGAACCCCGCCCGCTAATGAAACACCCGGCACAGGGCGTGGAAAGGGCGGGGCACTCAAGGGGTTAATGCCAGACACATCAGTAATACTTGCAGACTCTTTTTTTTAAAATTCTTTTAAAAGGCTCTGAGTTTGTATCTGTGTCTTCAAAGGGGAGTTTAGATGATTTATCTTGAAAAAATCATGGGGGTTATCTGGAACTATATGTAATTGGTCCTGCCTTAATAGTTTCTTGTCACTCAGTTTAAAGATAGAATAACAATACCTAGCTTTTGCCAATATATCTTTTTTATTCCAAGATTTCTTCCGGGCTTTTCGCCAGCCTGTTTTTTAGCCCTTTTCGTTAAAGCGAGGGTACCACTAGTTTCATCACCAAATAGCGTAGAGTTTAAAACTTGGTTATCATTACCTATTACGGAAGGACATTCATCAGTACCAATATTTATATTCAACCCCAAACCTACTTCTAGCTTCCGTTCATCTCCAGACAAACCAGTAACTATGTATATGGGGGCCCCACACATTGCTTGTCCTTGTCTCTGGACGCATATAAGAAATTAAAGGACCTTCTGATTTTGATTGGACAGCTAGTTTCTTAACTTCATCAACAAGAGACCCTACTATGTGCGAACGTTCCAACACGTTGTCCAAAAAGTGTGTGCATCTGCATTTAGTTAATTGGTTATTTACATCAGATTGTGCTCTAACCACCAGGTTAGTTAAATTGTGCAGTTTTCTGTCAATCACTGCTACATATACTGTTAGGGTATTCAATAAATCCACTTGAATTTCAAGTTTGTTAGAGTGGAAATTTAGCGCTGTTATTGTGTCCATTGTACCCAGCATATTTCGCCATATTCCGTTATCCAAAAAGCTTTGTTGTTTAGGGGAACTCTCTTCTGCTAACGTGGGGACATCATATTTATCCAAAAATGAAAGATCTGCAGAATTCAGGGAGTTATCCAGTTGTTCAGACTTCCTAATCCCCTGGACAGAATTTCTAAATTTAGATTTTTGGGGGATTAAAGTTTGTCTTAAATCAGAGTATTGGTTGCGCTCTCCTATAGCGGGGCTAAATGGATTCATACTGATGTTTTCCTTTAGTGGTTGATTTATATGCACTCCCATATTCTTACAGACACTTACGTTCTTAGATATAGTTGATTGGAAGAGACTATAGTTTAATTGCACATCATCCAAACAAATGACAGATACTTCACCATCACTTTTATTTACATCACTATAATAGCCAATTACAGCCTGCGCTACACCTTCTGCCTTTGAAGGACAGATATTTTGAACAGATAACATTGTTTGTTCTATTGACTTGTCTGAATGACAAGCAGGATCATGATCAGCCTCCGAATGTGCTTGGACCTCAACCACCATTACAAGAGAGTCCCCACTCTTACTTGGGATAGCAGTCGTTTTTAAACATGGGATAACTTTTACAGTAGACTGGAACAAACAATCACCCACCACACCCCTCTGGTGTAATACACCATCGCACACTGACAAAATTGTTGGGGTGCTGGGTGTGGATAAAGGCGATCCATCCTTAGTTTGAACTTTTCCATATGCTTAAAAAAATCCATAATATAGGACCGGACGAGCTGGTCCCCGTTGTCAATAAGTGTTTTAGATGCAGTGTTATAAGCTAAGTCGGGGACTAATTTCACGAGTTCTTGACTAGATAAAGCCTCAATATAAACTGGCAGTTCCTTGAGATCCATCTAACTTATGTTTGGTACGGCCTTTTGAGCTTGGGCTTTTTTGACCGTCTTCTCCCTTTTTTGTGACTGTACCAACCCTCTTAGGTGACCTGACCTCATAATAAAGCAGTCCGCCACATAAACCTCTGAAGTACAATGATTTATGTTGAATAGCGACAGCAGATCTTTCTTCCTTGCCACTCCTTAACAGTATACCAAAACTTTCCAGGGAGACACAATGACGTTCTCCAGTAAAATGTAAACACAAAAAGATGCAGGATTTTAAAAACCGGGGGCGCGAAATTAAAGCCATGATCGTAACAGGAGTGAGTTTGGGAGCGGTCCCCACCAAACGTGCAAGCCACACTGGCCTGACACCAGCCGCATCCACGCAGAAGGGAGCAATCCGCTTCTCTAGCCAACCACCCACACATACCCTCGCTCACCCGCCTAGTAATTACGGGATACGAGCTGTTGAATGGGGGGCTTGGGACTGATGGACATACCAACAATAGCAGCGAGGTGGTGTCCGCAACTGCTGCACAACAGTATATTGGCCCAGCTCACTTTACGCTCTACCATGCCCTACCTGTAACGGCACTTACGATTTTGCAGCATTTGTAAATAGTTATGAGTAATTATTATGAGTCATTAGGGACACCTTAAGTGCCTGGCGCACTTTCCACTGTGCACTTGGACCATGGGTCATAGGAGCACAGGACCAGGGATTATTGTCCTCGCCAGGTGGGCTGCTGCTCAACCCTGTACTCTGTGCTCTTCCTTAAGCTAGGTAGTCCTCAGGGAGGAGAAGAGACAGACACAGCAGAATAGCATCCACAGCTATGGTAGGGATTTGACATTCACTTACACATGCTCTGCGAATTGGGCTGAGAGGACATGAGTCACATGTGACTCATGGTCATTGCTGATTTTAAGTTCCGGTTTGGGAGGACTGAGACCTGGGCCATTGGTTTTAGTGGGTGGGACAGCAGCTGCAGCAAGAAGGGTGTCAAGGCGCTGGGGGGAGATGCTGCTACTGCTCGAATAGCCAGGTCTTGAGGAGTCTTCTGCAGAGAGAGTGGAGACAAATGAGTGTTCCACAACTGCAGAAAAGAAAGGAAGACCCAGGAGAGAGGTCTGTGGTTCACAGTCCTATATTGTGGAGGTGCAAAAGTGGGGCTGGACCTGTGAATTTAACAGAATAGCAGGAGAAAACGAACACTAGAAACCAAGGATCATTCCCATATTCAAGGGAGAAAAGAGGAAAGATGGAATTCAACATTCACAAAATGGTGGGCTTTAGGCATTTGGAGACTTCACAGTTTGAGCAACTTTGAGAGTTACCAAGGAGGGCCAAAAAGGAGCCCACCATAACAAAACCAGAAACAAAAACAGAGAAGCTGTGATCAAGCATGCAGCTTTCCACGCTAAGGAGTTCTATTAAACAGACAGGGGAATCATGACCTAAGAGATGAGGAGCTTTAAGAATGAGCAGACACATCCAGAGAGGCCAGAGCCAAATTGGAAAATTTCAGTAGGGGAGAGTCAATCCAGAGGAAGGACAAACATAAGATCCAGATATGGCGTATTTAATTTCGGGATCATCGCACTTATGTCCAGAAGCTGACTCTTACACACAATATTATAATTGTACAAAGAAAGATTTATGTGGCTGGGCATAACTTCTTTCAATAAAAAAGTAGCTAGCCTTTGCGGTTTATGTAATCAGTGGGATTGAGAAGACATTTATTAGTCCCAATGTGTGAGTGGTAGACTTCCGTGCTGATTTCAGCTTAGAAGAGGATAAAATGGACTCTTGGTTCAGACACATTTTTGGAATACATTTAACAACATTTGCTTTATTTCCTTGGATGAGGCACCTGTAGTGCTATTCCTGGATGCCCCACACTGATATATCACTCACCAGAAGAGTAAACACCATAAAACCTAAAAATAAATGATTCAAACATTAATTAGGATTCCACTGACAACAAGTGACTTAGTTTAAGGAAACCCTCCTGTTATCAGGGTCCTGAAATTAATCATCCAAAGCCATATTTGAACCAGCTAAAGCAATCAGATGCACAAGATTAGCATAGTTTTTCCCTGCATTATCTAGATGTCAATAAAACCACACCTGTTTATGAAATTTCGTAGTTGAAAAACAAGCTAATAAACAGAAGCTTTAACTGCTCCAGTTATTTGGAAATAAAGTATCATACCAGCATTCAGTAAGATCCATGGATCTTTTACCACAATTTATTGGTTCCTTTGCCCCATTAAAAATGGAAGGGGGTTGAATTAACATTTTGCATCCTTAGGACCAAAGACTGAAATCTTGATACTTACTAATATTCAGATTTGAAAATGCAATTATCCCTGACTCAAGAATAGAAACGCTTCCTGGACAAACTAAAAGACATCAACTTTCTCTTTAAACCAATGGAAGTACCCCCATATATCGCGCAACTCCCTACTGCTTTTAACATTTAAGTGTAGGCAGAGTCTAGATGGCTCAACCCCTTCAACCTGCTGCTTAAACTGGGCAGTCCAGGGTGGAAGTCTAGGAATTACTCTGAAGTAGCAACATTTATTATTTTATTTCCTTATAAATCACAGTCAACAGCTCTGAATAAGTACTTTTAAACCACTTAATCAACTTGCCTGAAGTCTGCATCAGGAGCCTCCTGTTGACAGTGATTACCTCTATTGTATAACTTGGTTACGTGTTCTGCTAGCATAGGTGAACAACAGCACCTTCAATACCACATTTATGTAGATGACACCCAAATCCATTATAACAAGAGAGAGGTTTGTGTGAATGTGACCAGCATTACTGAATAAATTGTCCCAGAAGGATCTAGAAAAGATGCTAGTAATTGGCAATGCAGAAACACTTACAGGCACATGCATCAAGGTAGGATTTTGCAAGTCCTTAATTGCGATTATTAAGGAATCACAATTAAGGGCTCGCAAAAGCCTATACATGTAGGAATCGCTATAAAAATAACGATTCCAATACATTCCTTAATTGCGACTCGCAATTAAGGAATGGCATCCTATTCATTCCTAAGGGCCTTCAAGCCGATAGGAATGAATAGGAAATTGCATGCGCAAATTGCGAGTCCCAATTGGTACTCGCAAATTGCGCATGCAATTTCAAGGGTGTCAAAAGAACACCCTGTTGCACCCCTGAAATTGTACTGTGCACCCATGTTGCGCACACACAGGCCCCAAGGGCATGTGTGTGTGTGTCATGAAACTTTGAAAAATGCACTTTATAGCATTTTTCAATGTTTTTGCAAAATACCGTTTTGTTTTATTTTACGGTAAATGGCGGCCCCAAATAGCGAAATCGCTATTTGAAAATGCATCTTGCATTGCATTTAAGGAATCGCAAAGTGTGATTACTTAAATGCAATCGCATTTTGGGAAATTGCAAAAAATTACGATTACCGAATTTGCGCATGCCAAATAGTTTTGTGCATCGCAAAAGCCCATTTTGTAATCGCAAACGGACGATTTTTGCGAATCGCACCATTTGCGATCGCAAAAAGCTTTGATGCATGTGCCCCTTAATTCGTTCAATTGTTACGCTCATTGAAAGAAGCCTAGTTCTCAATAAAAGAGTTAACAAACTAGGATCTCCTTTGCCCCACGAGTGTGAGGTAATGATCAGAATGCAGATGAATAACTCAATAGCAGCACTCAATGACATGTCACTACTATCTGAAACCAGTCCCTTCTTCCCCGCTGCTATACTAAGATGAGTAAAGATCAATAAAGTGGGAGAAACACTATTCACCAGATTTAGGGGCATGTGGGACAAACTATTGTAGCAGTAACCAACATGAGAACCTAAAAAAACACAGAAAGAATTGTAAGTATCAGAGGTCAGAAGGAGGGTGCAGTTCTAAAGTGTCAGTGTTATCTCTTTCAGGTTTTTCTTAAATAAATATATCCCTGTACAAGTAATGGATCACTCTCTTCACAACCTGAAATAGGATATGCCCCCCCTCTGGCTTACCATCACACATGCAGTGAGCGATTAAAGTGTGAATGTTTGCCAGGTCACCTTGAACCTAAGTATTTGCCATATAGCTTAACAATGTTCGATACTCTACAAAAGGAGAACTTTCCATCTGCCAGGTATAAGAGTATGTTGCCTGCATAAAAATATATGCATCTTCCCGCATCTCATGCCATCAGAGGCCCATTATAATGGACTCTCTATGTATCCTTGACACGAGCGGTTCAATAAGTGAATCAATGAGAATTAGAAACAGCAGCAGGCCTGTCTTATCCACCTCCCCAATCAAAACAACGTCAACATTACCTCATTGACCTTAACCCTTGTTATCAGGGTTATGCACAAGAGCCTCAACCAACCAAAGAAGCTAGTGCGAAACCCATCGCCTCTAACACCTAAAGCAAGGCAGGGCATTGGATGGACTGAAAGACCTATTCATAATCTAGGAAGACCACTACAGCTGGCTCCGCAACACTCCTGGGCACTGCAGGGAAACCATTGGAGCACAGAGTTTGATTCAGTGTCAAGTGCGTGATTCCCTCCACAAAGTCCTCAATGGACATATGTTCCTCCAACCTGGCTCTGTTGACTAGTTGTATTTTTGAAGTCAGCAACTCCCCTACAAACTCTTTCGACAAACCCCTCTTGACACACAATCGAGTATTGTAAATCTCTGCAAACTGCCTCACAAATATGTAAAGGACTATTTAATCCCTAAATGATCATTCTTTGGACTGCTTTGTTCATCTTTACCTGACACTACGAGCTGCTCTGCCATTTCGATTCTTTTCTCTAAGAGACACCATGATGGTTATTCTCTCATTGAGGAAACTGTAGAACCAGCAGACTATGGTGACGGGAAGAGTACTTTGCAGGGGCTGATGTGTTTGAGGGAACCCTACACACTCAAGTAGTGTTTCATTTTGGTGGAACTTTAGGAGTTGTGGTCTGGTGAAACTTATGTCACAGTGCGGCAGCCAAGTGTCGGTGGAAAGAGATCAGACTGTTCGACTTCATTCAGAAGTAATGGGGCATGAATCAAAAGCAAGTGTTTACACAGAATTGTCATTTTTTCACAACATAAATAAACAGTGTGGGTGGTTTGTGAATACCACTAGAACTACAATATTGCAATACATGTGTAGGAATACAAGAAATAGCATTCATAGAGGGTCTGTTGAGTTCGGATGCTACGACAATGTTTTGAAATATTGCATGAAAATAAAACTTAAAGGAAAACAAGTGATGTATCTTACCTCACAGGGATTCATTTTTAGGTCGAGCATTCGAGACCTCTTGTATATATTTTAGTATATACGTATGTGTGTATGTATTTTGTGGGCTTTGGAGATCAGCCCTAGGACTTGTCTGCTTCCGCTTAGGGACTTTTTCTGTTCAACTCCCTCTATTTAACTGTCTTGATAGAAAACGACCAGTAGAGGTCAGTAAAATACCAGAATCACTTTAGCATTCTCTAGATTCCAATCCATAGAAAGTGTCTTCCACAAGCACCCGTAGACAATAATATTTTTTTTAAATCTTGTATTTTCAGTGATACGACCACCGAATGCCCTGATTTTATATTGAAAACAGAGCTTTGGACTATACCATTTCCAGCTGAAAGGCAATATTTCTCTCCATGTGTTCCAATACCTGGCGTGTCACGCACTTTGGTGCTTACTTTCCCTCCATGTTAAAGAATAGTCGATGTTTCAACACCCAGGCTAATGTGCTGCATGGCTAAATACATATAAGGTCCCAAAGGCGAGACCGATTGCATTGCAAATGCGTGTTTAATTTATTGGCTAGGCAGAGGTTTACATTTAGCAGGAGAGAAGGGAGAAGATTGTTCAACTGTTTAAAAAACAGTTGTGTAATCCTGCAAAAGGGGATGAAAAAATATTTTGAAAATCCAGATTTGGAGGGTGTGGGCTCAGACATTTGCAATGAATCGAATACAGTGAATATCGTGGCCTGTTAATTTAGGGGAAGGCTAGAACAAAATGAGTCGAACAGATATTTGGGTCGTACAACTTTAGGGTAAGCTGTGCTTTATGTAATCACAACCTACAGCTGTAGGGCGCCAGTCCCTACTGGGAAAATCTGTGCCTGAAATTAATGGTTTGCCTATTTTGGCTTTTCCTTCGATATTTAGTATGCTTTAGATATATTGAGAACAGGAAATGGTTAATCTAGCAAAAGTGAAATGGGCCTCTGTGGTACATTGCAACAATCGATATTGAGCAATATTGCAGAAAATGTTACCAGAATGAGAGTAATTAACACAATACAACCTATCGGTCCCTCTATGATAGTAAAACCTTTTGATTTTATTTTTATATTTTATGCCCGATGTAGCCACTACAGATCTGTGTAATCGCACACAAATTAATTAGATTTGTTTCAGACGGTAGAATGGAGACATGTTATAGCTCACAAAGACACCGTGTCCATAAACATGGTTTGCAAGTTATGATTAATGGTATTTTGGTGAAGAAAGGGTGTTAATTATTGGAAAGATGAAATGATATCACTGGTCTATTTATATATGTATCGAGAGAGAGAACCCTCAAGAGCAAGGAGCATTGGAACTGTGTGATAGGAGTAGAGAAAAAAAGAGGAGGAAGAAGAGTGGGTGGACAACGCAGAGGTAGAGAGGAAGAAACAAACCATATCTGCATTGGAAAATAACTGTTGAACTTTTACTTAAGTTGAAGTTCCCGCTTTAACATGCATTGTTTTTGTACTTCAGTTTTTGCCCTAGATTCGCCTGATGAAGTGATTTGTTCAAGCAATTGTGCTGCAATGGACAGACTAAATAAGGTATGGTACAGTTGTCACAGAAAACAATGGTGCGCATAAATTCTGTTAGCACTTCTGGTGTGTACTGCATGCTGATTTCTCTGCAGTGGAATTGGCCAGTGTTAAGACCCTGAATCACTTTGCCCTTCAGATATACATTTTCAAATACCGCTCTATGGGCCATATGTAGGTAGCATACAAGTTACCACTCCTTAAATACCGAACTTTACCGATTCGGTATTTAAGAAGTGGTAACTCGTATGTAGGTAATCATTCGGTAAATATTACCGAATCGGAGAAATTCGGTAATTACCGAATCGGTATTTACCGATTCGGTAATGAGGCATACCTTCCCATTGATTGAATCAATGGGAAGGTATGCCTCATTACCGAATCGGTAAATACCGATTCGGTAATGGGGGGAGCACATTCAAGGGTGGCAGGGTGTCACATTGACACCCTGTTGCACCCCTGATTCCTGCATGTGTGCACATGTGGCGCACATACATGCCCTAAGGGCATGTATGTCTGCCACATGGCACTGTTAGTCCAGCAAAACATTGCTTTTTGCAATGAATTCGGTATTTAGCACCAACATATATTTGGTGCTAAATACCGAATTATTTTCCCGAATCGGTAAAATTACTGATTCGGTAATTTTACCGATTCGGTAAATTACCGAATCCTGAAATGTTCCCCCTACATAGCAAAAGCCTAAATACCGGTCGGTAACGGTATATTTACCGAAAATCGGCCGTTACCGACTGGTGTTAGGCTACCTACATATGGCCCTATGTCTTTTCCTCTTTTAGGGCCTCATGTAGGTCGCCAAATACCGGTCGGTAACGGCCGATTTTCGGTAATTATACCGTTACCGACCGGTATTTTGGCTATTGGTATGTAGGGGGACAATTCTTGGATTCGGAATTCACCGAATCGGTAAAATTACCGAATCGGTAATGTTACCGAATCGGTAATTTTTCCGATTCGGTAATTATACCGATTCGGTAAATTCTGAATCCAAAAATGAGATGTAGGGGGAGTGTGTGGGTGTGTTTAGGAGTCGGTATTTACCACCAACTAATAGTTGGTGGTAAATAATTAATGTATGTGTATCAGCATTTTTCAGCGCTTAGCAGTGTGCAATGTGGCAGACATACATGCCCTTAGGGCATGTATGTGTGCCACATGTGCACACATGGCCGAATCAGGGGTGCAACAGGGTGTCAATGTGACACCCTGCCACCCTTGCATGTTCTCCACCATTACCGAATCGGTATTTACCGATTCGGTAATGAGGCATACCTTCCCCTCAATGGGAAGGTATGCCTCATTACCGAATCGGTAAATACCGATTCGGTAATTACCGAATTGTAACGAATCGGTAAAAATTACCGACTCATTACCTACATACGAGTTACCACTTCTTAAATACCGATTCGGTAACGTTCGGTATTTAAGAAGTGGTAACTGGTATGCTACCTACATGAGGCCCTTAAACTTCTATGACTGTTTAGTAAAGAGGTCAAGGGATCTTTAAAAAAAAAAAAATTAACATTTTTTTAGATGTTTACACAGTTTCAATAAAACGTTTGCATCTTTTGTCCTTGTTTCTCCTATTTTCATTACTTGAACATTTGCAAGTTTCAAGTTAATACATTCTTACTATATTTCAAGTAGTATTAACAGTAAAGACAGTGTGTTAACTCTGAGGGCTAGTGCTGATTGACGTCTCCTCTTTGCCAAGACCGAATGGTGGATAGCTGTACAAGGGAAGTAAGTGGTCTTCTGCAAGGCTTCTGGTAAATATCTGGAAAGAGTTTAGCAGCATATGAGGACGCTCAAAATACACATGAATGCAAAAGTACACCTCAGACGCTGACCGATAGAATGCAAATTGCAAAGCTGGTTTCAGAGGGGCACTGGGGTGCCCTAGAATTAGGCACCCAACCCGCCCCCTTCAAATTCCTATCAAAATTATAGTAATGCGGATTTTCCATGGGTGCTAGCCAATAATTGCTGTTGCAGAAAACCTGTATGTTACCTGCTGCAGGGTAAGACCTCTGTAAGACCTGTCGGTGTTCTAATACTGCATGCCATCTCACCAAATGGCCAAGAATGACTTGGGATGATGTTCGTTGCTTAGTTTTATACGGTCCCCATCGTGGTGGGGGTGAGTGACATATTGTGAACTTTTGCTGATACTTGGTCATCATCTTTAAAGCATTGTTCTGAAATCACGTGTATTTCAATCATGGTAGAGTGTGGTTTAGTGTATTGGTACATTCTTCTTCTTTGACAGTTCTTCCAGAAGTAGCGGCAGAACAAACGATGCAGATTCCCATTGAGGAGGATGTTGTTAAATTACTGTCTTCACAATCTCTAGCAAGAAAAATAAAGGCTACTTTATCATCTTCTCCATGCCCCCTTTTTGATAATCTGGACACCAATTGAACCTGGCCACGTCAGAGACCCTCCGAGAGGCAAGGGAAGAGGAAAGTTCCTGAAAGTCAAAGAATTATCGAAAGTGACGAAGAAGTCAGACGTCGAGAACTCAAAAAATTAAGAGTTGAGACAGACGGGAAAACCTGTTATTTCAATACTCCAGAGGAAGCGCAGGAGTGGCTCAAGGGATGGTGACAGGTCCCTTACCGCGGTGGATCCGGACGCAAAAAGAAACCAAGCAGCGATGGGAATACAATCCCAAGAACGTGCGGAAGGGACGGCGGTGACAGGCATCCAGTCCAAAGAGAACTGAACCAACCTCAAGATCAGAACTTTTCCCTTAAGTAGTGTCAGATGCAGAAGAAACGCCTCAGTCAGGCCACGACACGGAGAAAGGGCTCAGGCAACGACCACTCGGACAAGTGCAAAGAGGGAGCTCTGAGCTCCTGCGGCAACGTACCAGAGCAGGAAGACATTTGGGATTGGTGACTGTTGAGCCTCTATATAGCTTTGTGTAGACCGTGGGCTTTGGACACCTTATTAAAGTTCACTACGAACTTTTGCAAGTTTCAAGTTAATACATTTCCCCTACAAAGGTACCGGGTAATGGGAAATAGGTCCCCTGCAAAGTTGGGGTGGCGGGAAGTTCTTAAACCATCTTGCAGGGAGGGGAGTGGGAACAAGGGTGAATTGAGAAAGTTTTGATTTAATTTGATTATTTGTATCTTCGTGTTACATAGCACACTATAGAATCATGCACACAACTTTATGTGGTTGCACAACTACCCAGACAGCGCAGTGTACATCTCCACCACTGATCATGACCACTGTACCTGGCGCTGTCAACACGGTGGCGACACGCAAATAAACCCTACCCATAATTTCCTGGAACGTAAATGGTCTCCAGGATAAGCTCAAACAAGGGTTAGTCCTCCAGTATCTGAAGCGCAAAGCACCCACAATAGCACTGAAACAAGAGACCCACTTGACAGGACGACTTGTAAAGCACTCGATAGATGGGGCTACAAGTTGGCAGTCCATTCAGAATTAACGACCGGCTCCCGAGGGGTAGGGATCCTCATTAAAAAACAACATCCAATAGTCGTAAAGCAAACATATACAGATGACCAAGGCCGATTCGCGGCACTGACATGTCAATAGGAGGGTCGGCTGGTCAACAGTGTTTCCGTCTATCTCCCCCGGCGCTTCACTCGTTAGCATACCCAGCGCTTGGCACGTTTCTGCTCCAGCTTCCACAGGGCAACTTAATAATAGGCGGCGACCTTAACGCCACATTGGACGATACCCTGGACCGTACACCCCCGAGACAACAGCACTGGACGCACTCGCCCTAGTGGACTTTTTAGAAACCATGGGCCTAGTAGACATCTGGCGGCTCTGCTTCCCACAGACGTGACAATATACATACCACTCGGGCGCACAAAACAGCTTATCCAGAATAGACCACATACTGGCACCGGCAGGCGAAATAGGAAATTTTCTAGAAATCGCACCCTTGCCAAGAGGCATTTCAGATCATTCTCCTGTCAGCGCCTTATATACATGGCAGACTACAACACAACGTAGAATATACCCCATGTACCCCGGATATCTGAAGAATCCTGAGATATGGAAGGGATTATCTGACACCACCAAACACTACTTCACTGAGAATGCATCTTCGGTCTCCTCCCCACTCACTTTATGGGAAGCATACAAAACAGTATTCCGTGGGCAGGCAATTTTGTTTATAACAAACCATAAAAGAGAAAAAGTCCGAATAGTGGAAACACTTGAACAGGAGGTAGACGACCTAGAAAAAACCCAGGGACAGGACACCTCCGACGCCACCATACATCTACTACTCCTTCAAAAACAGAAATACAAAGACCACCTCTGGGAGGAAGCAAAGACACGGCTCTCTGCAATGCAACACACTATATATGAAGTAGGTGACAATGCGGGCAAGCTTTTGTCCTGGCTTGATAGCGGGAAAAAGCAGATAGGTGGATAGCAGAACTTCAACTCCCCACAGGTAACACTACGCAAAATCCCCAAGACATAGTAGACCTCCTAGCGCACCACTACAAACAGGATTACACCTCCACACACACAATAACGCAGGATGAGGCAGAAGATTTCCTCTGCGATATCCGACTCCCTAAACTCACAGAGGATGAGTCCCAGCTTCTGGATGCAGAGCTCTCGACTGAGATGTTAGCGATAGCAATCAATAAAATTCAGCACTTGCGTCCTGTCTCGTAGCAATGTTTGACACCAGCTTAGAGGTGAGAGAACTATCACTGGATCAAAGAACGGCAACTATAGTGGCCATCCACAAACCTGGTAAGCCGGCGAGGGATTGTGCCTCATACAGGCCCATCTCTTTGATAAACGCAGAAGCCAAGATATTAGCCAAGACCCTGGCCAATAGACTTACGCCATACCTAGCCAAATTAATACACCCAGACCAATCAGAATTCATGCCAGGGAGAAATATGGCCCTAAATCTGCGACGCCTCTATAATGTCTTGGAGCGCAAACACACTATACAAGAAGACACCATCGTGCTGTCTTTAGACGCACACATGGCCTTTCAATACGGTCAAATGGCCCTTCCTTTTTGCCATCCTCAAAAAATTGGGTTTCGGGCCAACGTTTCGTTCCTGGATAAGATTACTATATACCAATCCCCTAGCACATGTAGTGGCAAATGGGCACATATCTAAGGATTTCCCACTGCATCGAGGCACGCGACAGTGCTGCCTGTTATCGCTGTTGCTCTTCGCCATGATGTTAGAGCCCCTGGCAGCCTGGAAACGACAGGACCTGGTCATTTGCGAGCTCCGCTGGACTGCCAACTGTGAGGATCGTATATCTCTGTACGCAGACGATGTCCTACTATGCCTGGCCTCTCCCAAATGATCTCTGTCCTGTATATTGGACATCTGTGGCTCCTACGGGAAATACTCAGGATACACGATAAATTGGACGAAATCTGTGCTGTATGTCCTGCAGGGACCTCCGCCACGACTACCAGCCGGGTGCAAAAGTAACAATAGCGGAGGAACATTTCAAATACTTAGGAATCCACGTCACGCATGATCCAGAGGCCTTCACAACTCTAAGGGCCTCATGTAGGTAAATAAATTTTACCGTTTCTTAAATACCGAGCCGTACCGAATCGGTAAATTAGAATCGGTAAGTTATATGTAGGTAAAAATTCGGTAACAGTTACCGAATCGGTAACATTCGGTAATCACGAATCGGAATTCACCGAATCGGTAAATACCGAGGTGGTATTTACCGAATCGGAAAATACCGAGGTGGTATTTACCGAATCGGAAAATACCGAGGTGGTAATTACCGAATCGGAAAATACCGAGGTGGTATATACCGAATCGGAAAATACCGAATCGGTATGTACGGAATCGGTAAATAAAATCACATGACTTGATGAAACAGCCAATCCTGTGCAACCACAGCCCACCCAACCAGGAAGTGGCCACACCCAGGCAGGTGTACATAATTAGCCGACCCTGGAGAGGCTTGGTGTGCAGAGGAGAGGCAGGGAGCCGGTGCCTGTGCGAGCGGGAAAACGAACATCATGTCCAGCCAGAGAACACAGAGAGACGGAGGGGAAAGGAGGAGGAAGCTGAAATTTAGCCCCAAGGAACTCCAGGTGCTGGTGGAGGAGGTGGTGAAGCAGCACCAGAAGCTGTTTGGAAGGCAATCCCTGAAAGTGCCTGAGGCTGAAAAGCGCAACATATGGCTGGCCATCCAGGCCCATGTGAATGCTGTGGGAGTGACCCACAGGGACATAGAGGTCCTAAAGAAGCGCTGGTATGACCTGAAGATTGTAACCAAGAGGAAGATGGGCGACATCCAGAAGGAGTCCAGCCAGACTGGAGGTGGAACCAACAGGGCACCTGCCCTCACCGAACTGGAGGAGCTGGTGGGGGCCACAATCGAGCAAGAGAGCGTCGTGGGTCTTGGGGACGCCGACAGCTCTGCCAGAGCCGCCACACAACAAGGTAAGACGAAAGCACAGCAATGTAGCACCCCCTATCCCTATCCCACATCCCCCATTGTGAAACGAGAATCACACTGCAGTCCACACGTGTCAGTGCAGACAGGCAACGCATTCCGGGAGATGTAGTCAGGGAAACACCAACCATGACGTAAATGTTACAGGGCAACAAGGCATGTCACGCACTCGAGGCACAAGGAGACAGAGGACATTTTGGAATGTGAAATTATTTATTGTGACGCTTTCAATGCAGCCCTTCGGGGACACTGAGCCAATGTTGTATTTCTGTCCACAGATGTGACATCATGCAGGACAGGGCATGCTGCAGGAGAGACGGCACACCGGCCACAAATATCACCTCTAGCCAGCACAAGTTCAGACCAGGGAGCAGGCCCACTGGCAGCCGCACCACCAACACAGGCAGCCTCGCCGCAGCCAGAGCCAGCATCACCTCACCCAGAGCCAGCATCACCTCACCCAGAGCCAGCATCACCTCACCCAGAGCCAGCATCGCCACTCATGTTTGAATCACCGGCCACATCTCCGCTTGCAGGTGTGGGAATGAGGAGGCGTCCAGCAGCCAGGCTACGAGCCTTAGACACCTCGTCAGACGACAGCATGGGCCCTGAAGAACTCACCAGGCCCCAGGAAGGGAGCCATGCCACTGTGCCCCACACCTCACAGGCAGCACAGACGGGAGCAGGAGGGCGCCGCAGGTCGCGTGTCCAGAGTCCACCAGCACCCATTGACGGCCATGGTGTCTTCTTGGGTCTCGAGGGCCAAATGTTGAAACAACAGCGCCTGCAAACAAAGGCAGTCATGACAGTCCAGAGGCACATGCGGGTGATGAAAACGACATTAGTCAACATGGACAATAACATCAGCGGCATGGCTGCGGGCATTCGGGACATGTCCCAGTCAATCCAGCAGTTGTGCAGCAAATTAGATGCTGACATCGAGGCACGGCGCCGGGAACGGCAGAGAAGGGACACTACCAACAGGGCACTCAACCGTCTGGCAACTGCGACTTCTCTACTGTGCCGGCGCTCTGTGACGATGCAGGAGGGCCTAACACACTGCTGCAGCGACCTGTCTCGGGGGATGGTGCAGGTGACAAGTGCACTAGGGGTGCTATTTACTAGTCAGGCGTCGACAACTGCAGCAGGGGATGCTGCGGAGAGCATCGACACCAGCAGCAGGAGCAGCATCACACCCCCCGTCCCAGAAGGACGCAGGAGCAGCAGGCGGCTTGGGGTTGGCTCTAGTGAGGATGCACAGGCCGTGCCATCCACCACTGCAGCGCGTATGCGCAAACATTGATGTGGCCCTGCTTAGCCACTTCCCAATGGGTGACGTAACCCTGGACATACTCCTTGTATAGATGGTATATTGCCAGATTGGCTTGTTCATATGTTCATGGCGTGGTGCCGCATTTAAACTACGTCATGACTAATCACAACTGGCTGTGTCCCCTTACTTACTCAGAAATAGTTGCATGTGATCTCTGCCCGTCTCTCTCTCCCATCGATTGCAGTTGGCACTCTAGCTGCGTTGCCCTGTGGCTGGCCTGACTCATCCTCGTTGTCCTCAAAAAATGTTAGTTCCACATCTGTACCTTTTTTCGTGGCAAGGTTGTGCAGCATTGCACAAGTGGCAATAATCTTGCAGCAGGTGATGGGTGTGTACTGGCGTGCGCCTCCGCTCTTGTGGAGGCAGCGGAACCTGCTCTTCAGTAGTCCAAACGTGCGCTCCACCACATTGCGTGTTGTTTTGTGTGCCACGTTGTATCGTCTCTCACTCTGGGTTGCTGGGTGTAGGTAGGGAGTGAGGATGAATGACCGGCATGCATATGCACTGTCGCCTAGATGAGTTAAAGGGAAACATCAGTCACATGCCTCTTTACACTATGATTTGCAGGTTGCAAGGGGCGTCACTGTTACTCACCTAGCAGGTATCCCTCTCCAAATTCTCCGGCACTCAGTCGTGTGTAGATCCCACTATTCTGGAAGATGTACGAGTCGTGGGTGCTCCCAGGAAACTTTGCAACAATATCTGTGATGATGTTCCCTGCATCACAGATCACCTGCACATTGATGGAGTGGGTGGACTTCCTGTTCCTGTAGATGTGCTCTGTGTCAGCTGGTGGACAGATTGGGATGTGTGTACCATCAATACAGCCGATGACATGGGGGAACTGTGCCATGTGATAAAAGTCTGTTTTTGTTTTCTGCAGTGCAGCCTGTGTGTTGGGGAAGCTGATGTAGTGGTGCATTCTCTGCATCATGGCATCCAGGAACTTCCTGAAGAAACGTGACAGGCAACTCTGGGATACACCACCCACCGCAGCTATCACCACCTGATAACTGCCGGATGCCAGCAGATGTAGGCTGCAGAGCACCTGCACATGTGGGGGTATGGCGTGCGCCCTTCTTATTGGCTGGTCCAGGAGTGGGTGAAGGTCCCTGATTAATTCCATGATGGTTTCGGGGTGTAGCCTGTACCTCTCATGTATCTCTGCATCAGTCAGGTGGAATAGTGTGATGCGCTGTCTGTAGATGCGTTCCTCCCGTCGCCAAACCCTCAGTCCTGCTGCCTGTAGGCGTAGGCGCCTTGCAATGACATACATAGCGGCCATGTTGTCCACGCTGTTGCATTTTGGGATTAATTATATGCACTGTTGATGGTTACCACCTGCTTTCAATCCGTGTTAATTACCGACTCTTATTTACCGATTTTCTTGGATTTCTTAATTACCGAGTGCTCCTACATGTCATTTTAATTTTTACCACTTCATATTTACCACTTCATATTTACCGATTCGTTAAGTATGTATTCGGTAAATCTGATTCGGTATTTTAGAATTCGGTAAATATGATTCGGTATTTACCGCCTCATATTTACCGAAAAGTCGTTTTTGGACTCCTACATCTCACTTGTCTGAATACCGGTCGGTAACGGCATATTTACCAAATATCGGCCGTTACCGACCGGTATTTGGCTACCTACATGAGGCCCTAAATCTCCAGGCCCTCCCGCAACGGCTACAGAGACACAAAACACTGGCAAGCACTGCCGCTGACGCTCCTGGGAAGGGCAGTGCTTTTTAAAATGATGGCGCTTCCAAGATTTCTCTACGTCCTTCAAAATACACCCTTCCCAGTTCCCCAGTCCTACTTCCGAGCCATAGAAGCAGAGGTCACCAAGCTCCTCTGGCATAACAAACCAGCCCGCATAGCGATGGTAAAACTGTACCGCACATGGTACGATGGTGGAATAGCTCTTCCAAGCGTCCAGATGTATTACTGGACGTCCCAATTAACTGTAATTAACCATTGGCTCCACGTCCCTCACATGGACCCAGCCTACAGTCTGGACAGAATAGAGTTGGGAGAGGGGGGCCTGTACCGTGCACTATATAACAAGCCGCGGACCCTAATGGGCCCAACAAACCACACGCTCCAGATATGGCATACAGCACGTAAAAAATTGGGATGGCACAATACGATCACACAGGCGGCACCACTCTGGGTCATAGACACGTTAGGCAGATTGGGCATCAGTATAGGCTTCAGGCATTGGGACACTATAGGGATATCCAAAGTCGGGGAAAGATGCTTACATTTTCACAACTCCAATCGCAATACGAGATGGCACCGACGGAGCAATTCCGGTACCACCAAATAAAACACGCCCTGGAGACAGCAATCCCCCCTGACACTATCCCACCTGAGGCCTCGCTATTAGAAGACAGGTTACTTACGGAACATATGGACAAGAAAGCAATCTCTATGACATACTGGAAAATTATCAATAACATGCCCGACCCCATGCAAAAACTCCGAGACAGATGGAGCAGGGAGGTGGGAGAACTAGACAATACTGATTGGCAGGATGACTGATTGGCAGGATGCACTGGTATCACCTAGGGAGGTGGCGATTCTTTCCAGACTACGTCTGATACAGCTCAAGATATTAAATAGAATTTACTATACAAGATCGGCTCTTTTTAAAATAGGAAAAACTGACACCCAGCTTTGCCTGAGAGGGTGTGGGGCGATTGGTACCTTCTTCCACACCATCTGGGCCTGCCCTGCCATAATGACATACTGGACGTCCGTTAAGGCCACGATCAAAAGAATGAGCGGGAGCCCAGTCCCGCCAGAACCCAAACGCTGTTTATTAAACATATGCGAAGCCACAGACCTTAACTCCACAAGGCAAACATGGGCAACACTGGGAATGATGTTAGCTAAGAGGAACATCGCTAAACATTGGGGAGCTTCCACCACTCTCACGGAATGGTGCAAAGATATGGACATGGCCATGGTGGCGTAAAAGACTATATATGTGCGTAGAGGCTGCCCGAAAAAGTGGAAACGACTCTGGGGGGGATGGAACACCTATAGAGGAGAGATATGTACCTTACCAACAATACTTTAAGATCAGGAAGTATTTTAAGGTGATTCATAATGAAGTTGTAATGTGCTGAACCTACAATGATTTAACACATGAGCAACAATGTAACGTTGTGAAGGAAGACTACAGATATTGATATGAGCAACTACATATAAAGTTAACATGCTAAAGTATTACACAAATGTGCCTTTTCTTTTGATATAATAAAAAAAAAAAAGAAAGAAAGTGACCAAGAAGAGCCAGTGATTGTCAGTATGGAGGGTGGCTTAGAGGACACAGAGATGACCCCTCCTATTCAACCTGCTCTGAGCAATGTGGTTCCACCACCACAGGCTTCCATAATTGAAAGAGCCCCCAGTCAAGACTTGCTTCCCCCACTACCACAGTTGATGTACGCCTTATAGAGAGGCAAATGGCACAGCCACCTGCCTCCAGTTCTTCAGGCATTGGCAGTGCCACACTAAATAGGTTCTCCTCCCCAGTTTGGGACTTTGTTATGATTAGCAAGCATTAGGATAACATTGTAATATGCTCCATTTGCCATGCAAGTGTTTATCGAGGTGAGACAGGTTCAGACTACGGTACTGGAGGCCAAGCGTTTCATCTGACAAAACCTCACACAATCCGGGGGGAAGAGTGCCTTAAAAAGATAGCTGTGCCTGGTGGTGGTGATGAAAGAGGGGAAACAGCTGAGTGCACAGTGATAGAAGAAGAATGTGGTCATGAGGAAGAAGAGGATGATGGCATTACACATAGCACCCGTGCCTCCTGTATTGTGCCAGCATCACCTGCATCAGCAATCTCCAAATGGCACAAGACTCAGATGCAGACACGTCTGCCACATACAGCGATTCCTCCAAGATGAACATTGAGTCTTCCACTTCCTGGTTCTCTTTGGAAGTCGTCTGTGCCAGTGGCACCATCAAAGAAAACATTCCAAGCTACTATTTCAGATATGTTTAGGCAGAAGGGGCCCTATGAGTGCAACCACCCAATTGCACGTTTGTACAGCGGCAAGCTAGCTAAAATATTAGTGCTGGACCTCCTCCCTTATTATTTTGCAGAAGGAGTGGGATTTTGGGGGTTTGTGGAGACCATCTGCACAAAATTGATGGTAACCAGCCGAACCTACTTTGCTACAGTTGCTCTTCCAGAGATCCAGCATAATGTGCTGCAATTGGTTGGCCAAGCTCTGCAGCAGAGTGCTGTTCACCCTATCCACCTGACAACAGACATGTTAACCAGTTGTCAAGCAACTGATTACTTGTGTATCATTGCACACTGGATCTGTTTGTGGAGGGTTAGGCAGCAACTATCTGTAGCTCTCCGCGCTGGAGAAAATTTTAAAGGTGTTCAGCGGCATTGAACAGTTGTAATGTTCACCATGGAGAAATCCCATACAGCTCCAAATATCTTGAAAGAGTTTAGCAGCAAGGTGTTCGAATTGGAATTGTTGCCATGGACAATGGTAGTAATATATCAAGGCCATGAAAGATGGTGGGTATTTCAGGGTCCTCTATTTAGCGCATTGCATCAACCTGATTGTGGAGGACTTTCTGAAAACCTACTGAAGAATCTGCACTAATTTTAGTCTTTCTCGTAAAGCCCGGAAACAATTGAGGATCATTCAGTGTGCTAATAGAGTACCGGTTAAAGTCCTCATACAGGAGGTAATAGACATACAGATGATGGACGAAATGCAGAGCAAATTAAACATTCACTCCTAGTCAATAGATATGGATTAAATCCATCACTCTTTGGCTCACCATGCCACCCCAGTTTACACCCAGCAATGTGCAAATCAGTCTTAACCCTGTGCCTCATGGGAACAGTCCAGCCCGAACTGCCAAGCCAGGTCCTACCTGGATAAGAAACAAGCATCCTGGGACCGGTTTTGGGGCATCACCCCTTATCAGCCAGTCTAGCTTGAATCCAGTGGCACAGTGAGCCCGGGACACACATCTGGGCAAACCCGGCACACTTAGGGTGAGAAAGCAAAAGATACACAGATGACAGATTGAATGCAGAGAAAATCAAACATTCACCCAGAGTCAATAGATCTGGGTTATATCCATTGTTCCTTTGCTCACCATGCCACCCCAGTTTAAAAGGATGGATTTAGGCCCAGATCTCTGTACTGGGTTGAATGTTTGACACCGTGCAGCATTCTGTTCATCAATTGTTCTTTTTGCACTTGTCACCTCGAGTGGGATGGGTATGCCCAGATGTGGGTCCCGTGCTCTCTGTGCCACAGGATTCAAGCTAGCCTGGCTTATGAGGGGTGATGCCCCAAAACCGGTCCCAGGATTCTTTTTCCAGTCCAGGGAGGACCTGGCCTGGCAGTTTGTGCTGGCCATTCCCATGGGGAACAGGTTCAAGACAGATTTGCATATGACTGGGTCAGAACTGGAATGGCATGGGGAGCAAAAAACAATAGATTTAGGCCCAGATCTCTGTACTGGGATGAATGTTTGACATTGTGCAGCATTCTGTCCATCAATTGTTCTTTTTGCATTTGTCACCCCTGATACAGGAGGTGCCATCATGTTGGAACTTGACCTATTACATGTTGCAACGTCTCTTTGAGCAGTACAGACTGTTCACTGACTGTCCTTCAAAGAGGAGGGGATGCAACTGGGAAAGACATTGTCCATGGAGATGGACAAATGGAGCCTAGTTAAATGCGTGACATTAATGCTACTTCCTTTTGATGTTCTCATACAGGAAGATGGCAAGCAGGACAGTACAATGAGACAAGCAATCCCATTGTTGCATCTGTTACAGGACCTGTTGAAAAAGGTGTTGCATAGGTTTGCCGGTAAGAACGAAGAAGCACGGTACAAAAAAATACAGGCCACTTTTTCAGACAACGATGAGTCCAGGATGACCCCCAGGTTGCGTGCGTGGTCAGTGGACGTTGGTGCAGCTCTCAGCGCGGCCAGCTACCATGAGTCGTCCCAGGCGGAGGATGTGGATCCGATGATGAGGACCTCCGTCTTTTCCAAGTTCAGTTTCAGGCGGCTGTTCTTCATCCATTCGGCGATGGCCTTCATTCCTTCATGGAGGTTGGTTTTGGCGGTGGTGGGGTCCTTGGTGAGGGAGAGGATCAGCTGCGTGTCGTTGGCGTATGAGATGATGTTGAGGTCGTGCAATCGGACGATGTTGGCGAGCGGTGCCATGTAGATGTTGAAGAGTGTCGGACTGAGGGACGATCCTTGGGGTACACCGCAGATGATCTTGGTGTCTTTAGATCAGAATGGAGGGAGGCGGCCACTCTTGGTTCTGCCAATGAGGAAGGAGGTGGTCCAGTCCAGGGCTTTGCCGCAGATCCCTGCGTTGTGGAGGCGTGTGCGTAGGGTGTGGTGGTAGACAGTGTCGAAGGCAGCTGAACGGTCCAGGAGGTTGAGGGCCGCGGTTTCTCTGTTGTCCAGCAGGGCCCTGATGTCGTCAGTTGCGGCGATGAGGGCTGCTTCAGTGCTGTGGTTTCTGCGGAATCCAGATTGGAACGGGTCCAGGATGTTGTTCTCTTCAAAGCAGGAGGTCAGTTGCCTGTTGACAATCTTCTCAATGACTTTCGCCGGGAACGGGAGTAGGGAGATGGGCCAGAAGTTCTTGACGTCCTTGGCGTTGATCTCGGTGTGCTTCCAGCTCTCCGGGAAGGTGGCGGTTTCGAAGGAGTTGTTGATGATCTTGCGGTGATGGGGTGCAATGGTGGAGCTTGCTTTGTTGAAGATGTGGTGCGGTCAGGGGTCTGATGGTGAGCCGGAGTGGATGGTGTTCATGATTTTGATGGTGTCATCGTCGTCGACGTGGGTCCAGGAGAGCAGGGGGTCGGTGTGGCTGGGGTGCAGTGAGTCTAAGGTGTCGGTGGCTGTCGGGGGGACCTGGTTGTTGAAGCTGTCATGGATGTGTGCGATCTTGCGGTGGAAGAAGGTGGCTAGGGAGTCGCAGAGGTCTTGCGATGACAGGATGTCGTTGGAGTTGGAGCTGGGGTTGGATAGTTCCTTCACGATGTTGAAGAGCTCTTTGCTGTTGTGTGCGTTGTTGTCGATGCTTTCTTTGAAGTAGGTCCTTTGGTGGTACAAATGAGTTGGTGGTGTCTGCGGATGGCGCTCTTGTAGGCTGCATTACTGTCCAGTGTCGGTTTGTGGTTCTTCTCGAGCCTACGGCAGGCATGCTTGGATGACTGGAGGTCGGCGGTGAAACAGGTGAGTTTTCTGTTGGTGCGTCTGTTAGAGGGTTTCTTGATCAGGGCGAGATGTTGGCGCAGTCGTCAATCCATTGCCTGAGGTTGCGGGCGGCGGTGTCAGTATCGGTGGTGTCAGTTGGTGGGTTTCGAGCGAGGGGGGTGATTAGCTGGTCTTCGGTGACTTTGCTCCAGCTTGGCGGGGGGCCCGTTGTGCGTGCTGGTGCGCAGTTGGCTTCTCAAAGGTGAAGTGGATGCAGCGGTGGTCGATCCAGTGGAGTTTGGTGGTGTAGCTAAAGATGGGGTTGAGCGTGTGTCCGGCGGAATGGGTGGGAGACGTGACGAGCTGTTTGAGTCCGAGGTTGTCGAGTAGGGTGGTGGAGTTGCTGTCTTTGGTGCTCTCAAGGTGGAAGTTCAGGTCTCCACGGAGGATGTAGTCCGTGGATGCAAGGGCATGCGTGCTGACGAAGTCGGCGATGGAGTTGCTGAATTGTGGCCGGGAGTCTGTAGATGAGGATTCCTCTGAGGGTGGTGTTGGGGTCGGTGTGGATCTGAAAGTGCAGGTGTTCGGCGGCGCTGAGGGCGTCGTCGGTGCTGGTCGAGATTCTGAGGGTGTTTCTGTGGATGATGGCGATTCCTCCTCCTGCTCCGTTGGTGCGGTCCCTGCGGGTGATCTTGTGCCATCAGGGATGGCTATGGTGATGTCGGGTGCCGAGGAGGGGTTCATCCAGGTCTCCGTCAGGAAGGCGACATCGGAGGAGGAGGAGTCGAGTAGGAACCAGAGTTCGATGGCGTGCTTGCGGGCGGAGCGTGTGTTGAGAAGTATGCATCTGAGGTGGTTGCCTCTTGTCTCGGTGGGTGATTTGGCGGCTTGGAGGCTGGTGAAGCTGTAGTTCTGGCAGGAGAAGGGTCCTTGGGTGCGCTTTGGGGTGGCCAGGAGCAGGTATGCGATCGGCCGGCGTTGAGTGCGTGGAGGGTGCTGGCGTTGTAGTGGTTTCAGTTGTCGTGGCGTTTGTGGGGGCCAGGGGGTCTGGCGCTGGGCACGGTCCAGGCGAGGACGGGCGCAGACGGGATTGCCTTTGGCGTGCCAGCAGCGCGGCCGTGCAGCGGCCGCCATAAAAAGGGGAGGTGGGAGGGAGGAGCAGCTGGGAGGAGGGAGCAGGACGAATGGGCGAGCGGAGGGCGGGCACACATCGGCGGGAAGGGGAGAGCAGGACGGACGGGAATACAAAATACAAGGCCACAAAACGGGCGGAAATACAGAATATAAAAGGGCACAGAGTCCAGTACAAAAAGGAAAACGGTACACAAAGGAATAAAAAAATACTGGTATACTGTGTAAACAAGATAACATTGGGGGTCCATTACCATGACGCTTTAACCCTGTCAGTTTTTTACTGTTTGATCAAAAAAGCCTTCTCCACCATCATGTTTGGTGAATAGTTTACTTGGGCCTTCGATCCTCCTCATGTTCCCAAAAATCTGTTCTCTTACTAGTATTATACAAGACATATAAAAGAGGGGCGAGGGCAAGCTTACAGAGAACAGACAAAATCTATAGGCAGAAGAAAATCAGCTGCAAAAACAGGAAATATAGAAAACACAGAGTAATGCATGATAAAAAAAATTAGATAGGGGAGTTGAAAAAAAGTAGATAGTATAAATACACAAGGCCACAATTTTAGTAGTGGGAAGCGGTAAATGTAAGAAGTAATACTAAACATGACTTACTGGGGCCAGCAGAACCATCTGCTGTGGCCGCAAAACTTGTGGTTGTAGTTCCACCTAACTCTGCACTGGGGTAGCAGGCGCTGGGCCCTCGGATGACCTCTTGCCCTTGGGTGCTTATGAAAGGAATAACGAAGATTCATAAATAATTAGTGGTACTCTCTACAAAAAAATGTGGACAGGCACAGCATTGTACTTTTTAAATCTAAATCAGATTCCTAGTTTCCTAACCTAAATTAAATATTGAACTACTCTTGCATTCCAACGAATAATCTTAGCTCATCCTCCCCCTTTTGATGGGTCATGTGATTCTCCCTTTGCATACTGAACATCAAGGAGATTGGGACTGTATGAGTTGCCTAAAGGCCCCTCTCATACTACTATCTTAACAGTGACAGGAATCGGCATTCTTTCATTAAATCAGCCCACAGGGAGCGCCTGGCTAGCTTATGCTGTAATCAAATACAGGCAGCATCATTCACTCGACATCCACTGCACTCCTAAGATGCTACACCCTCCCTGTCAGGCTGACACCTTGCACCACCATTGCCGTAGCCCAGATTTATCAATGGTTTGTATTGTTCTTCCCTCTAGATTGCTTTTGTGCATGGAGATGTCCCTTCCCTGCACAAAACCAATCCAGAGTGAGGTGTAATGTGGCACCTTTGCACCATGGTGCAAGTGTGCCTGCATTGGCGGTAGGCAGAACTCAGTGCACCAGCAGAGTGAGAGAGCAGGAATGTGACACATCTTGATAAAAGAATAAAAATGTAGCATTCCCGGCCTCTGCCTTTGATGCAATGCAGCACGTTGTCTTGCTGCCCTGCACTGTGAGAACTGATAAATCTGGGCCCAGTGCACTCGGCAAAGAGCAGAGGTAAATCCTGTAGTATTACATTGCATGCCCACTTCTTTTGAAAGAAAGACAGTGGGCACTCTCTGATGCTTTAAGGGCAATTTTGTATGTGCTTACAAAACACTAATATTTAAAAACCACTTGCCTGAACATAGTACTATGCTCATAAATAAAATATATAAAAGACACAAAGTTCTGCAGCGTCACGTCCACTCAGCAAGATCAGTGCGAGTTCAGGAGTGCAGAACCTGTCATAATATTCAAAAGAAATCACAATCCCGACATCAAGGACTATGGGAAAGACTCGCACACCATATTCCAAATTCCACAAGATTTTATTAGGCTACGTGTTTCACCCCCTTAGGGGCTTTGTCACGTCCTGATTACGAAATATACTGTGCCCCATCACCTTTAAAAAGGAGGAGATGGCACGTTAATGTATAGACATTGAAAACATACTTATAAACACGTATAATAGGAGAATGCCTACACACATATCAAGTTTATATGGAACAAAACCACAATATAATTCCCCATTTGTGATATGAGCATAAAGGGATTCAAAATATTCCAATCACATTTAAATTCATATTTGAAACACATAAAATGCAACTGTCTCTTCAACTAGGCAGGAAATTTAAAGAAAACAAAATTAGACCATGCCTGGTGTAATGTACACACTGGCACATGATGCCCAAGTGCATCAAGCAAGGTAACTATTAGAAAATATCAGCCTAGTGGCCAAACTTTCACTAAACAAGAATGTCCCTAAAGCACGCCAGTGTAATAAGCTGCCTAGTGGCCTCTCGCACTGTATCATGAAGATCAAAACACTAATTGCAGCAACAAACACAGGCCAAGTGGCCAAATGTTCTCTATTCTCCCTAGAGCCCATAACCCAAATTAATTTAATCAACATCCGTACTAACTCATATGAATCACAAATTCATTAGTATAAAAAACAGGCATATATTCATGTACTCTGACGAAAAATATGTTATATGCCATACACTACCACCCTTCCTTGTCTATCTACCCAAACCACAGTGAATAAAAATAAGAAAACACATACTTCTGTGATTGTTGAGATGGAGCCATGAAATATTCTTAATTATCTCAAAATCAGAAAAAACGATCTTGGTAGCAAAAAGCGCATCATATACATCAATAGATCAATAAGATGGATACAGGGAAAATAAAGAGGAATAGAGAACATTAAAAATACCAAAAAGCACCAAAAAAGAATAATAATGAGAAGAGATTAAGAAAGAAAGATAAAAATCTCAGAGGGTGCAGTTCAACAGGTCCAAATCAGCCGATATGGACGGACAACTCCTCATCTTCATTCAGTCCTGCCGGGGATTTATTCCAAGAAGAACAATATGCTTAGACTCCAAAACCATGAGTCTCTTCTTCCTGTCTCCACTTAGTGTATCCTTCAGCACCCTGTCAATCCCAGAATAGGATATCAAATCAGCATTTTGTTATGCATTTTTGCCCAGTGTCTAGCCACTGAGCCACTGGGTAATTAACATCACTATTCTTAATGGCCTGGTAATGTCCCAGTATACGTTTCTTTACTGAGCAGATAGTACTGCCTATATATATGTGTGTGTGTGTATATATAGGATGTGATCAAGGCCACCTGGTGGCCGAAACGCGTAATGACATGTCTTGCCGTTGCTGACTTCTGAATAAATCTTCGTGAAGCACGCTTGGTGTCCGTGTGCTTTCCTCCTCGCCTGCTGGGAAGTGGAAGAATGCGCTAGGTATTTGCATAAATATATATATATATATATATATATATATATATATATATTCAAAACAAAAGGTTGCCCAAAGTGGAAAGCCGCTCACGAGGGAGTATCACACACGTACTGCCGGTGGTCATACGCAGCCTGTCATGCACCCTTTCTCCAGCTTGCCAAACGCGTTTCGGGCGTCATCCCGCCCTTGATCACTGGCTGCACAACGTAGGACAGAAAACAAGGCTTGATCTGACACACCTACTTTATTGGTATAAGAAGTCCCGCCCATGTGGGAAGTCCCGCCCATGTGGGCTGTGGCAAGGCTTTGTGGTTCTTGTAGTTTCATGCCACAAACTTCCGGTGCAGTACATACCCCAGTGGGTGCCTTGGTGCCAACGTTGATTAAAAATATAAACCCCAGTGGGTGAGAAGAGGTAGTTGCAGCGCTCACGTAGTCCCAATATATACCGGCAGCTCAGGCCTCCCTTGTTCCAGTCACCACTCTGATTCGCGAGAAGTGAAGAACCGCCAGAAGCAGCGGCGGGGCTTTCCGCGACCAGGCAGGCCGCTAATTATTCAAAACAAAAGGTTGCCCAAAGTGGAAAGCCGCTCACGAGGGAGTATCACACACGTACTGCCGGTGGTCATACGCAGCCTGTCATGCACCCTTTCTCCAGCTTGCCAAACGCGTTTCGGGCGTCATCCCGCCCTTGATCACTGGCTGCACAACGTAGGACAGAAAACAAGGCTTGATCTGACACACCTACTTTATTGGTATAAGAAGTCCCGCCCATGTGGGAAGTCCCGCCCATGTGGGCTGTGGCAAGGCTTTGTGGTTCTTGTAGTTTCATGCCACAAACTTCCGGTGCAGTACATACCCCAGTGGGTGCCTTGGTGCCAACGTTGATTAAAAATATAAACCCCAGTGGGTGAGAAGAGGTAGTTGCAGCGCTCACGTAGTCCCAATATATACCGGCAGCTCAGGCCTCCCTTGTTCCAGTCACCACTCTGATTCGCGAGAAGTGAAGAACCGCCAGAAGCAGCGGCGGGGCTTTCCGCGACCAGGCAGGCCGCTAATTATTCAAAACAAAAGGTTGCCCAAAGTGGAAAGCCGCTCACGAGGGAGTATCACACACGTACTGCCGGTGGTCATACGCAGCCTGTCATGCACCCTTTCTCCAGCTTGCCAAACGCGTTTCGGGCGTCATCCCGCCCTTGATCACTGGCTGCACAACGTAGGACAGAAAACAAGGCTTGATCTGACACACCTACTTTATTGGTATAAGAAGTCCCGCCCATGTGGGAAGTCCCGCCCATGTGGGCTGTGGCAAGGCTTTGTGGTTCTTGTAGTTTCATGCCACAAACATCCGGTGCAGTACATACCCCAGTGGGTGCCTTGGTGCCAACGTTGATTAAAAATATAAACCCCAGTGGGTGAGAAGAGGTAGTTGCAGCGCTCACGTAGTCCCAATATATACCGGCAGCTCAGGCCTCCCTTGTTCCAGTCACCACTCTGATTCGCGAGAAGTGAAGAACCGCCAGAAGCAGCGGCGGGGCTTTCCGCGACCAGGCAGGCCGCTAATTATTCAAAACAAAAGGTTGCCCAAAGTGGAAAGCCGCTCACGAGGGAGTATCACACACGTACTGCCGGTGGTCATACGCAGCCTGTCATGCACCCTTTCTCCAGCTTGCCAAACGCGTTTCGGGCGTCATCCCGCCCTTGATCACTGGCTGCACAACGTAGGACAGAAAACAAGGCTTGATCTGACACACCTACTTTATTGGTATAAGAAGTCCCGCCCATGTGGGAAGTCCCGCCCATGTGGGCTGTGGCAAGGCTTTGTGGTTCTTGTAGTTTCATGCCACAAACTTCCGGTGCAGTACATACCCCAGTGGGTGCCTTGGTGCCAACGTTGATTAAAAATATAAACCCCAGTGGGTGAGAAGAGGTAGTTGCAGCGCTCACGTAGTCCCAATATATACCGGCAGCTCAGGCCTCCCTTGTTCCAGTCACCACTCTGATTCGCGAGAAGTGAAGAACCGCCAGAAGCAGCGGCGGGGCTTTCCGCGACCAGGCAGGCCGCTAATTATTCAAAACAAAAGGTTGCCCAAAGTGGAAAGCCGCTCACGAGGGAGTATCACACACGTACTGCCGGTGGTCATACGCAGCCTGTCATGCACCCTTTCTCCAGCTTGCCAAACGCGTTTCGGGCGTCATCCCGCCCTTGATCACTGGCTGCACAACGTAGGACAGAAAACAAGGCTTGATCTGACACACCTACTTTATTGGTATAAGAAGTCCCGCCCATGTGGGAAGTCCCGCCCATGTGGGCTGTGGCAAGGCTTTGTGGTTCTTGTAGTTTCATGCCACAAACTTCCGGTGCAGTACATACCCCAGTGGGTGCCTTGGTGCCAACGTTGATTAAAAATATAAACCCCAGTGGGTGAGAAGAGGTAGTTGCAGCGCTCACGTAGTCCCAATATATACCGGCAGCTCAGGCCTCCCTTGTTCCAGTCACCACTCTGATTCGCGAGAAGTGAAGAACCGCCAGAAGCAGCGGCGGGGCTTTCCGCGACCAGGCAGGCCGCTAATTATTCAAAACAAAAGGTTGCCCAAAGTGGAAAGCCGCTCACGAGGGAGTATCACACACGTACTGCCGGTGGTCATACGCAGCCTGTCATGCACCCTTTCTCCAGCTTGCCAAACGCGTTTCGGGCGTCATCCCGCCCTTGATCACTGGCTGCACAACGTAGGACAGAAAACAAGGCTTGATCTGACACACCTACTTTATTGGTATAAGAAGTCCCGCCCATGTGGGAAGTCCCGCCCATGTGGGCTGTGGCAAGGCTTTGTGGTTCTTGTAGTTTCATGCCACAAACTTCCGGTGCATGACAGGCTGCGTATGACCACCGGCAGTACGTGTGTGATACTCCCTCGTGAGCGGCTTTCCACTTTGGGCAACCTTTTGTTTTGAATATATATATATATATATAGCCACAGGGAAATACAAGTGCATATACCACATAATCACTTCCATGATAAATTTATGACTTTTTTACCTGTGGGGAGCAAATACTCCTTAACATTCCTGCTGGCCTTACAGGCTTTACATCTGCTACATTTGAAAAACCCATTCCGTTTATTTAGCCAACCACCCTGTATTTCCTTAGTGCTGGTATAGCTGTGTTCTAGGAAATCTTGTAGAGATTTAGCTTTCTGATACGTCACTAGGGGGTGCGGTGACACACGGTTTCCAATGATTGGGTCTGTTCTTACTATATGCCAGTGTTTGTTAATCACTTTGCAGATGTTGTCAGACTCGCTGTTATAAGTTATTATTGGACTGACTTCCTGTTGGTCCTCACACACCCAAACATCCACTTAGACACCAACTGACAGACTGATACTTTTACACAAGTCACTCACCCATAAATTCACTGAGACACCTAATCGCTTACTTATACAGTGAGTCACGCACCAATTGAATCATCCATACAGGCACTCATACACTCACTGATTCACCAATACACCTTTGAATATATATTTAACACTCATAAACCTTTTTAAACTCTCACAGTAACTGGATGCTGTCATCAGTGATGTCATTCGAGATGTGATCAGTGATTTTTTAAAACATGTTTTTTTATTGCAACATTTTCAGCAACATAACCATCGGGGCAACCGGCACCCCCTACAATCTCCGATCATATTCTTCGGTTTAGCAATGCACACAGCCATTCAGCCCACATCTCGGGGGCTGGGCGGCATATATAGACAGTTAAGCAATTGTAACACAACTATCGCCTCACAGCGGTGCCTGGATCATGCCCCATGGGAGCCTCTGCTTTTCTGTCCCAACAGCTACATTCCTCATCCAACTCAAAATAGCATTACCCTCCCACCTCAGGGAACTCCCCCCCCTCCCATCCCACCCCCCAACTGCTGCTGTTGTGGGCCCCTCCAGTGGTCCCTAACTCTAAGTCGTGCCATCCATCAGGGGGTACATCTATTGTCCTCAGCCTCAAGGACCTCCGTTCTCCTCACGCTCCCGTTCCGCCCGCTCGAGCCGGCAATCCTCCAGGGCCTGCTCGATCTGCTCCCATGCCCTTACCCACTCTAACCCCTTTTCATTGTCCGCCTTAATCGCTTGGCGCCGTCTGACTTCACTCTCGCATCTAGACCATTTTAATAACTCGGAGATCCACCGCCCGATTAATGGGCCCTCCCGGGACTTCCAGTGCCTCGTAATCTCTCTCTGAGCCAGCATAAGCCCCAAGTCAATAAATTTACTCGTCACTTTTGTCTTTGCTGTGTGAGGGAACCAGAGCAGCAGGCACGCCCCCATATCAAACTCGACCTCCCTGTCCGTCGCAGTATTCAAGATCTCTCCCACCTCAGTCCAGTACGACCCGAGCTTCGGGCACCCCCACAGTATATGCTCTAGTTCAGCTCCCAGTGTGAGGCAGTGCGGGCAAGCGGCCTCCTGTACCTTAAAGTGCCGGCTAATCTTTCCCGCGGTCAAATACGCCCTGTGAATGATGAAGAAGTGCACCTGCTGAAAGCGGGCATTCCCGCTACCCTTCCATGTCCTCCGCAAGATGTGGCTCCAGATCGTGTCCGGAATGGGTTTGCCTATGCTTTCCTCCCACCGCTCCTTCAATGCCGCAAGCGGCTCCAACCCCTCCTGCAGCAGTCTAGCCTGTAGGCATGTCACCGCCTTAATCGTGCCCGCCGCCATTGCCACGTACTGGCAGGTTAGTGCCACAGAGGGCTCCTCCAGCCCCTTTCTCCAGTGTTTTTGTATCGCCGCGCTCACCGCCGCGTGCAGGAGATAACTCCCATCCGGGAGGCCAAACTGCTCCTGTAGATGTGATCAGTGATGTCACTGAGAATGTCATGAGTGATGTAATATGTGAGGTCATAAGCAGTGCATTGCAAGGGTGTGAGTTAAAGTTAGCTCAGTTAACTATAGCTGCTGAGTTTCTCTGGTTTTGTACGATTAAAATTTCAGTCTAGCTATAACGCTCCTGTAAACTTTGTTTTTTTTCTGTGAATTTCTATGTTTTTTTTAACTAGTAGTCTCCTTTGTAGAGTGGTGGAGAAAGGGGACGGGGCCTCCGACTAGCTCTCACAAATCTCACTGTGACACACGTTCTAGAGGTAACAAGCGGGCTTCTTGGCCCCTAAGAACCCGCAGCTTCCAAGAGGACTTCCTCCCCCAACCAGTAGTGCGCCAGGAGTCGTGTTTGGAAAGTGGTTGTAAAAGGGTGTGTGGCCTCTGATGATCCTCAGCAGTCCCTCTGTGTGGAATTTACTGGGCGTAACAGAAGGGCTTGTTGGCCCCCAAGGACCTTCTGGAGCCAAGGGGCTTCATTACCAAGCGTGCACTGTGCCAGGAGGTATGTTTGCAGAGTGGTGAAGAAGTGGGGGCATGGTCTCCAAGTCCTCTCTGTACTCTCACTGTCTAGGACTTACTGAAGGTAACAGAAGGGATTCTTGGATCCCAAGGACCCTGCATGCAAGTGGACTTCATCCCTCAACCATCACTATGCCAGGAGGTGCATTTGTAGAGTAGTGGAGAAAAGAGGCGGAGCCTCCGGCAACTTGCTGGTCCTGCAAGACGGCCCGGCCTCTTTTTTTTATTTTCTAAAAAAGAAATTATTAAATCATGTAGTGTGGGTGGGCTAGTCCCCACCCAGGGAACCCATTGCCAATGTTTGGCATTTGCGGGGGGAGCCTGAAGGTAACCCGTGGTCCCTGCTGGCTCCCCGCCTCCTGTGGGAGCCGGGATTGCTTTGACAGAGAGGAAGCTGCTAACATGCAGCTCCCTTTCTGTCGAATTTATTGTTCTCCGGTTTGAGCAAGCAAGAGCAAAATGCTCTTGCTTGCTCAAAGCAGAACACCATTTGTTATGGCTTGTTGGGAGCGGTATTGCTCCCGCCATGACATAGCAAACACCTGTGTCCCAGGGGTGGGCACCCAGGGACATAGCAGAAGCCTGCCCTGTGGGGTGGTGACTCCAGCAGGAGGGCCACACGGCCCCTCTCCAATCTTCACTTTAGCCCCAGGGAGCTGGTGGTCCCAGGGCCAGTGGTCCCCAACGGACCCCCTGCATTATATTTTGTTAGCCCCCTGCATTATTTACGTTTTAAGCCCTGGGGAGGTGATGGTCTCCGCGGTAAGAGGGGTCTGTGCGCCCCCCCCCCCCGCATTATTTGAGTTTTATGATCTGGGAAGGTCTGGCGGCCCCCGGGGCTGCCTGTCGGGGGTCCATGCAGCTACCCGCTTTCATTAAACATGAAGCCTCGGGAGGTGGCAGTCCTTGAGGTTGAAGGAGGCTGTGCATACTATTCCATATGCCTCTGGGACTTTGCTCACCTGGGGGCTTTTTAAGCAAAGCTGTTTTGAAAAATGTTTTACACTTTTTTGTGTGTTGTATTCTTACCCTGTCCCCTTTTCTTTATTTTCACTTTTCATTTGGGACTCTGTGAAGCCGAGTACCAAGATGGCTGCCAGCACTTCCTGGCTGAAATGGTGGCAGCCAATCAGAGCTGTGCATTTCCATGCACAAGCTCGCCTTTTTTTGTGAAGGCTTCGCGACCACAGATATCACTAACTTTTTTGACTTAAATTTCTGAAAAACTACTTAATGGGTTTGCACCACATAACAAAAAGCCCAATCTGCATAACAACATCTGCCTTTCTGCCAAATTTGGTGAAATTCCGTCCAGTAGGTTCGACTACGCATCCTATGTGAATAAAAACCTGGAAAAAGCACTTTTTTTCAGCCCCGGGGACCGCCACCCCCTGGGGCTTGTGAATTAAATGGGTGGGGGGCTCAAAGGCCCCCCAAGCCCTGGGGACCGCCGAGTACCAAGATGACTGCCAGCACTTCCTGGCTGAAATGGTGGCAGCCAATCAGAGCTGTGCATTTCCATGCACAAGCTCGCCTTTTTTTGTGAAGGCTTCGCGACCACAGATATCACTAACTTTTTTGACTTAAATTTCTGAAAAACTACTTAATGGATTTGCACCACATAACAAAAAGCCCAATCTGCGTAACAACATCTGCCTTTCTGTCAAATTTGGTGGAATTCCATCCAGTAGGTTCGACTACGCATCCTATGTGAATAAAAACCTGGAAAAAGCACTTTTTTTCAGCCCCGGGGACCGCCACCCCCTGGGGCTTGTGAATTAAATGGGTGGGGGGCTCAAAGGCCCACCAAGCCCTGGGGACCGCCACCCCCAGGGCTTTTCTAAAATATTTGCGTGGGCTCATCTGAAATAACGTATCTGAAAATCTGCCAGTTAGGCCTGGTGTTTTTTTGGTGGCCAAAGTAGGAAAGATGTATTGGGACTACGGTCACATTTCATTCTTGGGTGCTCAAAACTTGCAAATAACCAGACCACGTCACTGAGTTCAACCTCCTCCATTTTGTCCTTTAAAGTAAAGTCAGTTCGTAAGTGGTAGCTTTTCCTATTCATTCAAAGACATTAAACTTTGTCAAAGTTAGTTTGTCAAGCTGACCCCTGATTCTAAAATTCATTTAGGTATTAGTTATACCAGAAATTGTAAGCATGTTCTGCTATGAGATATGGCATAAACATATCTTACTAACTCCTGATCTAGTATTTAAAATGTCTCCCTTTTGCCCCACTCACCATAAAAGGTGTGGTGCAGCAAGCTTTAGTGCAAGTATGCCGATGGTAGTCCAGTACCATTATATCTATTCTGCCCACTAGACATCAGCTCATTCTGCCTCATTGCTGCTAGACATTGAGGGTATTAATGGATGGTTTTTCTCTCTTTAAGCAGATGAAGAGGTTGATGGTGGGGGGGCAAACACTTGAAAACTCGACTCTACCCCATCCAGAATTACTGACAAGGATGGACTTCCTTGTCCTTACTTGCACACCATTCAGCTAACTGGCAAGCGAGAAACATGTTATTAATTTGAAAGGAATTCTGACAGCATTCCCTGGGGATAGGAAGAAAAGTTGAATGCAGAGAAATGAAAAAGAAAGAAGCAATGTCAAAAAAACAATCAGTCAGACTTTGACTGCCCACCTTTTGACTTTTACAATGATTGCTTTTGTTTTGTCATGGCTTTTTGCAAAACTTTATTGTTGAAGAGCTGCCAGGGCCTTGCCAATATAAAAACAAACATTGGCTAAAATAAATTATATTTTTTTGGCCTCACAAAGCACAATTTGTCATAGTAGTCCCTGGTATTGAATAGAACTACCCGTGTGGATGTGCTCTTTGTCAAAGAGCAGAATACTATCTCTCACTTTGAAGGTAGCCAATGGCTGATGCGTGCCGTTTCATTGCTCCATGCTGTATGCTGTAGTGTGCATATGAAAGTGTGAATGCCACTACCGATCAATGGATAAGAAGTCCTGGTTAAAAGCCTTCATTAGTAAGTTTAATATATATATAATTTTAGTAAAATCAAAAGGTCTTCACTAACATGAGACTTAAAAAGGAGTAGAACTGTAGCTAGGAAGAAACAGTAAGAAAGATTTTTTTGTAATTTTTTTTTTTAGTTCCTCATAGCTCTGAAAGTGCCACCAACACCATAGTGTGTGGAATGTCCCTGTCATGCTCGAAAGAAGAGTTGTACCCCCAGGTCACACTCAATCTCTTTCATTACCAATGCTCTTGTAGTGCCCAAAATCTCATATAGTAGGGACCAGATTTAATCATTGGACCATGTTATCTGTTTCTTTTACATGTAACCATCTCTCGAAGGGTGCCCAAATCTTGTAGGAAGAGCCTGTATCCACCACCTTTTCTAATGCGTGGATTTGTCTTGCTGCTAGAAGCTCCTTACCCGCCTGTGAGGGTCTGCTTATAACCACCTCATGCATTTTTCTCTCCTGGCAAACAGACCATATAAAAAATCAGCCTATGCCAGAGTGCCTTTACGTCATGCTTTTCCCCTTCGCAATATTCTGTACCAAATACCAGGGATGGCATCGTGAAAGTACATTACCCACTGCTTGCCAGAAAGGTCGTAAGGCACGACTATCCCAGAACATATGTATATCATTGGCTTCCTAGAATCCACACCTTTTACAGAAGCTATTCTCACTTCTCCTGATCTTTGCTATCTTCTGAGGAGTCCAGTAGCACCTTTGTACAGTAAAAAAATGATTCTGTTTGAGAGTAGCATATTTAACTGTAGTGTACAATAAGTTTAAATATACTTGCCATAACTACCTGATTTGTATTTGAAGGCAAATCTGCCACCCAAGATATATATATATATATATATATATATATATATATATATATATATATATATATATTCACTGAAAAAACCATAGGTTTCACACATGTTATAGTTAGCTGGACATTTTACTGATAAAAAACCAATGAAATTCCCCCGTTATAGTTACTGCAGGCAACTATAACTCACGCGACCGCAATCCTCTGCTGATGCTAATACTGTATTTAGACACTTATTTGCCCATGTCTTCTTCCATTAAATTTTAGCTTTACATATATTACAAATATTTTTTTTTCATAAAGACACATATGTCATCAGCAGAAGATTGCGGTCGCGTGAGTTATAGTTGCCTGCAGTAACTATAACGGGGGAATTTCATTGGTTTTTTATCAGTAAAATGTCCAGCTAACTATAACATGTGTGAAACCTATGGTTTTTTCAGTGAATTTGCAAGGTTTTTTAAATGCTAAGTTACTTTACGCCATTCGTGGCGTGCGCGCCCAGTTAACGCAGTTCGTTCCGTACGCGCGCACGGTGCGCTTCGCGCACCGTGCGCACACAGTGAGCGCGCGGTGCCCACGTTAAGCGGGATGGGCCATGTACGCACGATGCGCTTCGCGCACCGTGCGCACATGGGGGACATATTTTGCGCGTCTTTGTGAAATGTATTCTTTGTTAACTTCTTAGATGTTATATGCCATGCACAAATGGTGCCCTTCGGGCACCATTTGCACACGGGGTGGGGAGAATGTGGATAATTTTTTTTTTTTTACAATGTTTTTACCGTACGCGTACGGTAAGCGTAATCGGCGATTTTCCGGAAAAAAAAATTATTTTTTTTTTGGCCTTGGGAGTGGTTTGGGGACCCCTGTATCAATGCTGGGTGGTTAGGATCTCATGAAACTGCCTCTTTACACATTTTTGGGGTTCGTTTTTGCTGCCCAACTCAGGAAGCGAGAGAGAAAATGGCGGCCGCCGCTTCCTGGTTTCGACCGATTCGAATGTTTACTAAGATCTAAGAGCCAATCAGAATCGCGCTTGCGCACGCCACCGTATGCGTACGGTAAGCTTACGGTAAGCGCACGGTAAGCGCACCGTAAGCTGCCACAGATATATATATTGATTTAAAGGCTATTTTCTCAGAATCTACTGAACAGATTTACACCAAACCTACAAAAGGCACTTCCTTGACCTGGGGACTACCTCTCTGCCAAATTTCATTAAATTCTGTTCAGCCGTTCGGGCTGTAGCCCTGTCTAAAGGTCCTATGGAAAAATGCATGGGAAAAACGCGTTTTGGGACCCCCCTTTTATCTCAGCCCCCGCTTGACGAATCCCCCCGAGACTTTCAGGGTAGGAGCGGAGCGTAGCGCCCCACCTATTTTGAAACATTTGCGAGGATTCGTCGACCGGCGCCAAAGTTATTCAAAATACAATGTTGCGGATTTCCTATGGAAACGTGGTCCTAACTATAACTACCTACTGGCGACCGCCAGTAGGTAATATATATATGTATATATATATGTATATATATATATATGGATAAAGTCAAAGGCCACCTTAAGGTAACTCCCTCACTTAGGTCTTTCTTGAAGGCAAAAACTGAGTACAGGATGAAGCAAGACAGATTGAAGAGATCAACGAGAGACCAGGCAGCGGAAAATCGGAGTGAAGACCCTAGTGAGATAACCATGGTTAACCCTATTCTTGGGATATGTGACACATTGAGCCTGGGTAGAGTAACTACCAACAGATATGAGCTCCTTGCCTCCTTGGTTGGTGAAAATTTGGAGTGTGGGGACAAGGAGGAATGTATGATACGAAGAGAGGCAGAATCGCATCCCCCAGTAGAGGATGTTGCGTCCCTAAGGACTATGGGGACTACTGAGAAGGAGAGTATTCGAAAGATGTTTCTGAGTATTTCAGCAGAAATTAGGAAAGACTTTGAAATTTCAGAAATTAACCAAAATGAAATACAGAACACCTGTGCAAGTTTTGAGAAAAAGTTGAACTGAGGTTCTTAAAACTGTTGAAAAACTGTTAAGAAATTTTGTACTAATGTAGAAGCAAATAGTTTGGAAATTCAGCCGCTGATGCATAGGAATTGAGAAGCCTCGGATAAGGTGGAAAGATTAGAGAATAATGCAAGAAGGACAGCCTATGAATTTTAATAAGTCCCAGTAGGGGTGGGAGGTAAAGACCTTAAAAGTTTTTGTAAGGAATTTGCTAAAGGAATCTGTGTTACCAGCTGATGATTCAGGGAATTTGGAGCAGGAGATTTAGGGGGTGCATCATGATCCTTTTAAGGTTGTCTCTGGCCGTAAGAGACCTAGGAAGATTCTTCTGACTTTTCAAACCTATACGGTGAAAGATCAGGTACAAGGTTCTGCCTTTAAACAAAGGGCATTGCAGGCAGACCTTTCGAGGACAACTATTGATATGCAATTTAGGCTGTGTAAACGTGGATGAATTAAAGGAGTCAGGGGCTAATGCCCAGGTAAAATTCTTAGGTTTAGTCAGTTATATATAATAATGTGATGCATAGCTTTAGGGAGTCTGAGGATGCAGATCAGTTTATTCAGCAACTCAGGACAAAGAAAAAGAAATTATAGGAAAATGTAAACCTTCACTGCAGAAACATGGGTTGAGTCTCTGCTGACTCGCTCATAAACATGAAATTTGGATAATGTCAAACAGGGTAGTGGGGAGGTTTCCCAGGGGTTGGGTAGGGGCATGAGTTGGGGAGCATTCAGGGAATAAATAAAAAAGTTGAGTTAGCAAGCACTTTCTTTTTGCATTGTTTGGTTTGTTAGTTTTTAACCATACCAGACAGTATACAAGGGAGAGCTAAGGTGGGAGAAAGAGGGGGTCAATCTCTCTTTTTTTATGTGGAATGTGAATGGCCTTCAGGTGAAGAGGAAGCAATGTCTACTCATTTAATATTTAAAGGATCAATGTGTTCCAGTGATGATTCTGCAGGAAACTCATCTTTTTAAATCAGAGTGTATACCACTTTTTAAAACTTTGAGTTAGCTAAGTTAGGTGATTTTTATAACACAGTCATGTTGTTCAAAGTGGGTGACAGTGCTGATAAGGCATAAGTCGGGTGTGGAGGTTTTGAAGTCAATAGTGGATGACATGGAAAGGTGGGTAATAGTGAAGATTAGGGAATAAATTCAAGGGACTTTATGTGTGTTGGCTATTATGGCCCCAACCTTAATGACCCTGGCCCTCTGAAGGAAATCTTTTCAAATATTGTGGGATTTAACTATGCAGTTATCATGAGGGGGGATTTTAATGTCCGGCTGCATAAGAGATTAGATAGATCCTCCTGCTATAAGCAAGTGCGGAACTCTGAAACACTGTCACATTTATCCTTTTTTATTTTTTTTAACGTGTTAGGGCTCAGTGTGGGTTGAGAGCTGAGAGAACGAAAGGGTATACCTACGTCTATACTAAGCATGGCAATTATTCCAAAATTTAATTTTTTTATAGACAGTAATGAAGTGGATAGTGTGAGTCATATTGAACATTACCTAATAAACATATCAGACCTTACAGTGGTTTATAATGGAACTTATTATTACACAAAAACATTGGAGTGAATCAATATAGACCCTAGATAGAAGAGATGTTTTAGAGGAGAATGCTATCCAAAAACTGAGGGAGGAACTAAAATTGGAAACCACAGATATCCATATGCCTATATAGGAATGCCTATAAAGCTTTTCTAAGAGGATGGGTAAAAAATAGAGGAAGCCCAGATGTTTGTAAGGAAAAACATTAACATCCAAAATAATTTGAATGTAGCAAATTTGGGAGAGAAAGAGGTATGGCAGTTGGTCCAAGACCTCCGTGCTGCTCATTAGGCCTTTAAAAGTCATTAAGAAGTTCATATTAAGAAGAGATGGAAGTCCAGTAAGTCTGCTTATTTCGAATATGGAGAGAAGTGTAGGAAAATGAATGGCCAGGAAAGTGAGATCTGAATGGAATAGAAATCAAATAAAGGAAGTTATAGACAACAGCACGAATACCCGTGTTAAAAACAATCAGGAGATAGGAAAATACTTTTTTTATAATTTTTGAGAATTTGTATAAGGATGAATCTGCCCCTAATATTCCTAAATTAAAGTCCTGGATAAGAAAAAATCATATAAATAAATTAGGTAATGAACAGCAAGGGCACTGGGTAAGGAAATTAAAGAAGCTGAGATTATGGAGCTCCAAGTAGCATAGTTAAACCTGATTTCAGATGGGTCATTGAAGTGTTGTGAGAAAAGATGGCAGCAGACCGCCAGGAAATAGCACTACACAAATATTCAGTGCATCACGCGATACTGCTGAAAATTGTTATCGATCTGGAGCCCTATCTGACCTTTAATTTGTCTCGCCAACAGCGACATCTGCTGACATGCTTTAGGCTTAATTTACTTCCTGCGACTGTTGCCTTCTAATCATGGCTGCTTCAAGGATTCTATGATGCCCTTGTGTGATTGTGATAATTTTTCAGCTAATGATACCTTACACATTGTCATAATTTGTTCTAAATATAACCATTTGCGATTTAAACTCATACGCACACTTTCAAAGCCTATGAATTTTACAAAAGTTAGACCTGCATTATTGTATCTACAGTTTTAAATACACCTACAGTGTTTTTTTTCTTTTACATTACTTTTCTGGGGTTTACAAAGCAATCGTAATTTTAACTTGTGTCGATGCTGATCTTTGTGCTCTGTTTTATACTGTGTCTGTCTTTATGATTTTATTCTTAAAATCAAATAAAGAATATTGATGATGATTATGGAGCTCATAGAAAAGAGTAAGAAAGGGAAACCATCTGGGCCGAACTGCATCCCTGTGGAACTAAATGCTAAACCAGTAAAGAAAAATAGTCCCTGTTTACAAGGTGCTGTGTAATAAGATTTTGCCAGGCGCCTCTCAAATCCCAGCTTCATGACAGCAAGCAGTCATGTCTCTAATTCTGAAGCCAAGTAAACCACTGGACAGATGTGAATCATACAGGCCAATATCCTTATTAAACTGCGATCATACAAATCATTACGGTTATCCTGCCAAAGAGATTAGCCCAACAAATGAAATTTCAAATTTATGAGGATCAAATGTGTTTTATTCCTATGCGTTACCTGCATGAGGTGACGTGCACCTTGATAAAATATATCGATTAGGCATCTACCTACTCTGCTCCGCTAGTGGTGGTATTGATAGATGCAGCTAAGGCATTCAATCAGTTAAATTGGACATACCTGGGGGTGGAGGGGATATTGAACCACATAGGGTTAGGCAATGTTTTTCCAGCTCAGCTGCAAGAATCCTAGTAGATGATAATTTGACAGGGCTAACGTTGTACGCCAACACCCTTATTATTCATACTGCAGATATAGGTAAGACCTGTCCTAGTTGCAGCAAGAAATAATTAGTTTTGATCAGTTTTTCTGGTATTAAGTCAACCATGATATAACAGAAGTAATGACCTGGAATCGTGACTGGTAAGGGGAGGAGCAAAGGAGGTGATCAAATATTTAGGGATACTGGTGGTTGAGGATTTCGGGAGAATTCCCTAGGTGATTTAATAAAGGGTGGTGAGAGAGATTAAAATGCTCTTTGGAAAGTGGATGAATTTGCCCTTGACGGTGTGTGGTTCGGGCAACCTAGGTAAAAATGGTAGTTTTACCAAACTTATCCTTCCTATTTGACAATGTACCTTTGATATTTGACTCTACTGGTTTAGGAAAAATAAAATGGGACATAAGCAGTTTCATCTGGGCTTCAAGAGGAGTTAGGGTGGCCTCGAAGATGCAAAGGAGGATATGAGCTAAGGGGGGCCTGCACCTACATCTAGCTTTATTGTTTGGCATCCCAATTAAACAACTGTAGGATGTTAATCTGGGCACTGGATATAAGTACAATTGGCAAAGTACAGCAATGTAGGATAGAAGGTATTTCTGAAGCAGTTTTATATACAAGTTTGGCTCCCCCAAGTTTTTGAAAAGGTTACGTTGAAAATCTTATAGGCAGCCGCTGAGCTATGGTTCGAGGTTAGGAAGGTTCTGAAAATCCTGTCTCTTACTACGTGAGTGCCAGTGTAGGATTCTCCTGGGACACTAAAGTGTTTTAAAGATAGATTGTTTAAACCTATCAATAAGGCATTGGTTAAGAGATGAGGTGACTTGTCGTGTGAAGGCAAACCACTATCTTGAAAAACAAAAATATTATGGAAGTGTAATCAAAAGAACAAAAAAGAAGGCAAGACAAGAGAAGAATACGAGGAGAGCAAGAGAGAAAGGACTAGGCAAAAAGGGGGCAGGAAATGGAGATGAGGTGACAAAGGCGAGAAAGCTATAGAAGTGGAAGGAATGCTGTGGAAATGAAGGAAAAGAAAAAGGAGAACAGTACATGGAAGATTAGCATGAAAAAATGCTGGAAATAGAGAACGGGGAAGTACTGGGAATACATAAAGAAATATTAAAAAGTTTACAGAGAATGGGAGAAGAGGAAATAGAAGGTGTACATACAATAGAAGGCAAGAGAAGAATGAAAGAAATTAAAGAAAGGCAGGGCATAAGAGAAAGCTTTAAGTAGATTAAAATGAAGAAAGGATGAGATAGGGAAAAAATGATGTATAAAAGTGTGTTGGATGGGATAATTTGAGAAAGTGAGAAAAATGAAGAGGAGGAGAAATACAGATTTAGGAGTAAGGAAGACAATAGAGGAGAAAAAAGGGGTACTGGAAATATTGTTTGAGTTGTAAAATGTGCATGAAAATGAAAAGGATGATGATAATGGTTGGGGTTGTCATGTGTTCTATACAGGGCCCATCGTAGTTTTCCCTATGTTAGCTTAACTTTACCAAACACAGGCTGCATTAGATTGGCATATGCTTCTGTTCCACATTATATTTTCACACAGAACCTGCAGTTGTTTTCCCATTCTGTTCTTTTCTGGGATTTAGTCTGAACAGCAGACTAGGTCAAACAACAATGCCTCTTGTTATTTTGTTCTGGTCAGGCACTCGCATCTGTACTCAACACAGACTGCAGCTTTTGTTTATGAACATGTAAACCTTGTCATATAAGTATTATCAGCAATGTAACAGACAGAGAGAGATAGATATTTCGTGAGAGAAGATCACTGTTGTTTCTGAGATTTAGAACGTTCAAATGTTTATGCTAAGGTACGGGGTCCTCTGCGAAACACAGAGATCTTTGCTGTATAATCAGTTTTCTTCTGCAGAAGGATAGGGTGGTTAGGCTATTCTGTCTTATAATATGACAGGGCTTTTCATAATATATGGTTTATTGACAATGCTAATAGTATTTTTGCTAGGCAATCGTTTTCTGATTGTGGCACGTCTACTGCACTCTAGATTATGATAGTTTAAATAAACATTTTAAACTTCCTTTGTGTCTCTTTCAGATTTTATTGTGGATGAGTACAAGTCTGTGAGTGAAAGGGAGCATCCTGTCACTGCGATCCCTGAGAGGGTTGGGAGTGTTGTGTTCTGGGGTGTCACTTCACTTGTCTCTCTGGCTATAAGTAGCAGGGCAAGTGAGACACTAGTCAGACTCAGGCTCATGGTACTGAGGTGGTATGGTGACTCATTCCCTATCTACTAATGTTCTATGGTCCTAAGCATAGCTCTGTTCCTGAGCAGAATCCCTGCGACAGGCTAAAAAACGTGTTACTTTACACAGCGCATATCTCATGCTTATGCACCTGCAAAGTATGCAGTTCTTTTTGCCATGTCACATCCAGGCCTGTGACTTAAGAGTAAATTATACACACGTTATTTACACAAGTATTGTGTTTATGTAAAATGGTTATTTACATTACTTTTCTAAGCATGACCATGGGCAATGTACCTATTCAGTAATATTAGTAATGTTTTGCAACATGCACAGTATATTAACCTTTTTTCCCTTAAAATTAAATAGTCTATTTGCATGGCTCCCTCAGAGTAATTATTCTTCATTTATTTGGCAACCCTTCTTGCACACATCATGTAAGTGTTCAAATGATTGGTATTCTTCTGCCTTATTTCTTCAGAGTATATTCCAGATACTTACAGGTTCAATATAGGCAGTGCCTAAATTCTGGTGGTCGGCGCCTGCACTTATTTGTAAACACCAGCACACATTCATGAGAATCTACCACATGGTGGTGCTGTGTGGGTATTTTTAAGCAAAGTACATTTGAGGGGCATTTACCTTTTAGTATATCTGAAAATATGATAAAACTCACTTCTTCAGAAAACCCACTATACACAAGCACACCCACCGCCTCCCCCAAAGAAGCTGGAACAAAGTCCAGCTCACCTCGCCCTCATTAGCACCCTACCACCGATGACACCAGACGCTAACACTGCGGCACGCAACATCCGCCGCTGGATCACACACTGCACTCACACAATGGCCCCCCTCAAGAAAGTCACAGAAAGACACATCAAGAAAGGATGTGCAACCATCTGTCAGAGTCTGGACTGGACGATGGATATCAGAGAGTATCTGGATACACAGAGGCACCAGACAGGGTTGTCCTTTATCGCCATTTCTTTTCTCACTTTCTATGGAGACGCTGGCGGCGCACCTACGTGGTGAAGGTGTGGATTGGGGCATTCAATTAGGGGACAATTTGCACACGTTTTCTCTGTATGCCGATGATTTGCTATTATACCTGAGGGACTTACATGATATTCCCACTACTATTGCGTACACTCTCCGTACCTTTACAGATATCTCTGGTCTCCGGGTGAATTGGGTAAAGTCAGGGCTGTACCCCTTTCGAGACGGAACCTCTAACCCTAATGTTCGTATGAACGGCTCCTCTCTCCGCTGGCACCCTCCGAATTTCGCTCCCTTGGCATCTTTATATACAGAGACCCTAACGACATCCTGGAGGGTAACTTGATTAGAGCAATATCTGCCGTCAAGGCACAGATCCAGTTTTGGAAGGCTCTCCCACTGAACTTGATGGGTAGAGTAGCGCTCTCCAAGATGGTGGTGTTGCCGTAACTGCTGTATTATTTCGCCAACCTCCCTGTTTATGTCCCGGCCGCTATCGTTTGCAATTTAGAGCGACTGCTCCGCGATCTCATCTGGAACAGGGGCCGGTCCCGGATGGTGCTCTGGAAGCTTTATGCTCCTACCGACAGAGGTGGCCTTGCGGTCCCCAATCTGGATCTTTATTCTTTGGCAGCACAGTTACAGTGGGTGACGAAGTGGCTGGTGGGTCTCAACCTAGATGACACGGCTACCACACAACCACCATGGTCCCAATCCCAGATATATCAATTATTTCATCCTATTGCTCTGCCCCTATGCCCATCCAAGACATTTCTTGCCCTGGCACATCGTTGTTACTTTGCAGGTACGACACATGGTGGCCCCTGTCCTTGGAAATCCCCCCACCCGACGAACCACGCACAAAACCTGTGCATCCTACTAGACTCATCGCTCACGATGAACTGCCATATCAATGCCGTATCCTGACCTGTTTTAACACTGTCCGCATACTCCAAAAAACATTCAAATGGATCCCACCTGAGTCCAGAAAAATGGTCACACATGCCCTCAATAATAGCAGACTAGACTACGGCAAGGCACCCCATGGACAGACAATGCATGGACCCTGATATTAGCCACCCTCAGGAGTATACCACGCAACTCCAGATTCAGGCTCATACAGACATATATTGTACATAGAGAATATCTTTCTCCAGATAAAATAAATACATACTTTCATATGACCACATCAGCATGTCCCCGATGTCTGCAGGTGAATGCGGACTTTATACATATGCTGTGGTCTTGCACCTCTTTGCACGCATACTGGCGGGAGGTTAACGTGGCACTTGCGGCATGCACTGAAAGGACACTACCACAGACATGGGAGGTGCACATACTGGGTTTGTATCCTAGACCAAAGAAACACAGAGTCAGATCCAGGTTTTTTGACCTGGGCCTTATTGTAGCTAAAAGGCTAATCACTAAACGTTGGAAACATGCCGACTCTCCTGCAGCGGCTGGCTGGAGGAACTCCCCTCTAGTATGGGCACAGGCAGAAAGTACGTCATTACACAGGGAGGAAATAGCAGGACTGCGTAAATACCCTATTGCCCAGCTATACTGGCGGATCTGATGCACGTGGGTGGGGAGAAGGGGGCAGCCCTTCCCAGGAGGTTGGGAGATGGACGGGGATGATGAAGTCGGGGCGGGCACGCCTGACAGCAACATGAGCCAAGGAAGCGACGATATAATCACTAATTCTCTTAATCACCAGGAGGATGGGGGACACATCTAATGCAGTATGGCTACGTAGACGATACATTTCCTCTTCATTCTCTAACCAGGGCGTGACGATGTGACGACAATTTTCTTTGTTTGTTTTTATGTTTAATTGTAGATCTACCCCCAAAAAAATTATCTGATTTTGCCACAATTGATGCTCAACTGTATAGTCAGGTACAGACATGGATGTGTACAGTTGAGACAGGATGAATACTTTTCTTTGATTCTTATGGACACTAAAAAGTGGTCTTTCTGATGGTTGGTGCAACAAATATACACTCTGTGGTCAGTCACTAGCTACATGGAATTAATGTATACCACAGTTTGTGGATGCTCCAGAAATTACTGCTGATCCTTTCTTGCTCCTGTGATGATTGTTTATTCAATGTCTCATCAGAGCCCGATTCCTTACCTGTCTCACCTTTCCCCTCCCCTCGCCCCTTTCTTTCCTTTTTTTCACTTATGTCCACTGTAATCTGTTTGTTTTACAAAATGCAAATAAAGATATTTTTTTAAAAAAAGAAAGCAAGCTGGTTCACCCCTGCACTCCAAGAATCCAAGCGCTCCTTCCGATGACTCAAAAATACATGGAGATGCCACAAAACCCCAGAAACATGAACTGTCTACAGAGCACCCACCACAGCACACCATCAAATACACAAAGAAGAAATTCCTCCAAGACAAAATCCTCACCTACGCCCAAACCACCAAAGAACTCTTCTCCATCATTAAGGAATTTGCCAACCCCTGCGGCGAAACAGACATCCCACCCTCCCAAGACCTCTGCAACAGAGTCAGCACCTTTTTTCCCCTCAAGATTAAGATGATCTACGACGACTTGGACAACCAAGACCTCTGCACCCCTCCAGTTCCCCTCCCCAGCGACGCCACCCAACAGACCCTGCTCACTTGGACCCCACTCAAGACAGAGGACACCTTAGAGACTATGAAGTGCATCCACTCCGGAGCACCCTCAGACCCCTGCCCACCCCACATCTTCCACAGAGCGGCCATGGCCATCGAACCCGAACTAAGCCAAACAATCAGTTGCTCCCTCAAAACCACCACATTCCCTGACGACTGGAACACACGCCAATCAACCCCCTCCTGAAGAAACCCTCTGCCAACCCAACGGACCTCAACAATTTCAGGCCCATCTTACTGCTTTCATTCGTAGCCAAGATCATTGAAAACCTGTCAACACCCAGCTAGCTCTCTTAGTCGAAACCTACAACGTCCTGGACATCTCCTAATCCGGATTCTGCAGCAACCACAGCACTAAGACTGCCCTACTCGCCACCACTGATGACATCCGCTTCCTCCTCTATCAGGGCCAAACGGCAGCCCTCATCCTCCTGGACCTGCTTTCAACACTGTCTCCCACTGCACACTAGCCACCAAACTCCACGATGCCTACATCCACGCAAAGGCCCTTGACTTGATATGCACATTTCTCACAGGCAGAAAGCAGCGAGTCAGACTCCCGCCCTACCTCTCGGAACCAACAGAGACTAGATGTGAAGTGCCCCAGGGATCCTCCCTCAGCCCCACCCTCATCATCATCTACATGGCCCCCCTCGCAACCATTGTCAGAAACCATATGCTCTGCATCATCCCCTACACTGACGACAACCAGCTCCTCCTCTCCCTCACCAAAGAACCCAGCATCACCAGACGATGAAAGCTGTTGCCACCAGGATGAAGAAGATCTGCCCGAAACTCAACTCAGAGAAAACAGAAGTCTTCATCCTTGGCTCCACCCCCTTCGCAGGTACGACACATGGTGGCCCCCGTCCTTGGAAATCCCCCCACCCGACGAACCACGCACAAAACCTCTGCATCATACTAGACTCATCGCTCACGATGAACTGCCATATCAATGCCGTATCCTGACCTGTTTTAACACTGTCCGCATACTCCAAAAAATATTCAAATGGATCCCATCTGAGTCCAGAAAAATGGTCACACATGCCCTCAATAATAGCAGACTAGACTACGGCAAGGCGCTCTATGCTGGAATCAACAAGAAACTACTTTGCAACTCCAGGCTGTCTAGGAACGCCGCAGCCTCACTGATCCTAGACATCCCCCGTCACAACCACATCACCCAACACTTCCACGATCTCCACTGGCTCCCCAGCAAAAGAAGAATAACCTTCAAGATCCTCACTCACGCATACAAGGCCCTTCACAACATCGGTCCAGCATACCTGATCAACTGCCTCTCCTTCCACATACCCAAAATACTCTTCCGATCAGCTGACCTCTCTCTGGCCACCATTCCATGCATTTACAAGACCAGAACAGGAGGAAAGTCCTTCTCCTACCTCGCAGCTAAGGCCTGGAAGGATCTCCCCCTCCTCCTCCGGCAAGACCCTACACTGCTCCAGGTCAGGAAGGACCTCAAGACCTGGTTTTTCGGATAATTCCAGCACTCAAAGGAGCCGGCCCTCCTAGCGCCTTGAGACCCTCGCAGGTGAGTTGCTGCGCTTTACCAACCCTGACTGATTGATTGATGGAGATATTATTCTTGCTATAAAATCAGGTTCAGGGACAAAGGGTATCACCTACTCATGAGCAAGGCTTGTTGCAATGCTTTATTATTTTTCCTCTCAATGTGTTCTTTGAAAGAGAGGTTTTTGTCTGTATGAATCCAAGTGATTTTGCTTTGGATAGCATGCTGGGCTGAAAAGGCATGCAGGTCAATTGTGGAGCAGCCGCTAGGTTAGTTTCAGAGAGTACATCTTGATTTTGGGATTGGTTCTCCTGTTGGTGAATTAGACAAGGTGTGTCTTGGTGAGTTGATTTTCGTACATTTTATGGGCATCCAGTTGTTTACAGGGACAAAGCAGATTTTGAGTTGCTGAATGTCTTGTGCCATGGTGACTTTGAAGATGTTTGAATTCTTCTCTTAATAGTTGATCTTGTGATACTGTTGTTAGATGTAGGATGGCTCCCTATGTTAGTGTATATGCCATAGATGCCACTCTACATAAATTGATGATGGCTCGCAGTGTAGGAGGAGAGTGATTGCAGCGCTGTTTTCCAAAGCCCATTCATGTTTCATTGTGTGAGTCATTGCTTGTTATTTACCTGTTGCAAAAGCTGTAGTATTTGGAGAAGAATTTAGAGGCGAATGTTATTCTTAATTGTTGACCATGAAGCATCATTGATTAGTGGATTGTCGGGGAGGTTATTCTTGCTGCTGTAGTTTTTATGTTAAATGTAGGCTTTTTGTGAAGTTTTTTGTGATGAGTGGGTGGTGGGAGATGGGGCGATTCTAAGGGGACATTACCAGGTTCCACAGTGAGCTTTGAGTGAGAGTCTGTTCTCTTTTGAGGCCATTTAAGGTTCCTTAATTGATGGAAGCATTGACATTGTTTTGGAATGCTATGAGAGGAGCTCCACTGATCTGGCTTGATGGACATGTTTAGAAAGTATTTGTAGAAGGTGGCCTTAAGGGAATTGAGTATGTCAGTTAGGCCTCAGTGTAACAGGCAGGTGAAGGCTGTCTTATTGGTGGTCAATTGAGGCGAGATTGGTGGAAGATTGGAGATTTGTTTAGTCTTGCTGATGTGGACTGAGACCTTTTTGATGTCACTGAACACATAGTTGATGGCATTGTATTTGTCAGTCGAGTGATGGATTGGAGGGTCCAATGGATAACCAAGACAGTATTTAACCTTCTTGAAAACTGCTTTGCACATATATGCAGCTTTTTGGTATTGTTTATATAAAAGGAGTCTTCAGCTGAGGTTACTGTGAACCTGAATGCTGATTTGGAGTCAATCAATCAATCAATCAATTAACCAATATGCTTAATTCGATCTCAAACATTAAGATCATAAAAGTGCAAAAAATACATTGCTCACATGACTTGGAGTCTTTTGAGTTCAGTGAGATTGTAAGGGACTTGTTTCTGTTGACATTTCTTGTCTGCCAGTGGTATGTTTATTATCTGGTGCTGAAGGTTTAGGTTTAGAGAAATGTGTTTTCAATGATGCCTTTAACTTGTGATTGGGACCTCCTTCATTATTGTGAGTGCCGTCTGCATTTTAGATGCTGGTTATTCATGGAGGAGGACATCTAGGAAGTGTGAAGATAATAGTTTCTGGCAGGTCTCTGTGATAAAGTGTGCATGCAATTGGTCTTGGATAATACCTTGATATTTCAGATGCATGTAGGCTGCTGGATGTGCATTGACAAACTTGTGTTAGATTGATTGGTCTCTTGGTGGTGTGTTTATGCTGGTAATGAGAGTGTGAATGATGTTCCTAGAGTTTGCTGTATACGTGGGATATATGTGATTGTATTGTCCTTGCGAGTCTGGGTATGTAGAGTGGTGTATGGTATGTGAGATCCATGGTATGGTTGCGCTCATGATATTTAGGAGATCTAGCTTCAGCCTACAAGGCTATTTAGGTGATGTCCCTGATCTTATTCACTCTAGGAAGAAGATTCCTTGGGGTTGGCTGTGCTAGGAGACATGATGTCAGCAAAGCAGCAGGTTGGGTGGCTGACTTGGTTGGAAGGCCAAATGCCTTCTTGCAGTGCTTGCTGTGATTCCATGTGCTCTCTTTTGAAATCCTGGTATATTTTACTGGGTCCTGCATGGGTCAGTTTTAGAGTGTTCTAGATGGCGGCAAAGATCTGCAAGACAGCCCTTTGTTTGGCTGTCTGGCAGGACAAGATTACTTGCCTGGTTGGTGGGGACCACATGGCCTTCCTGCAGTTATTTCTGAGATGCTATTGTCCTTACCTAAGTAAAATTGTCCTTTGACGCTCTTTAAATGTACATAATGCACACATATATGCGTGACACACAGCCAGCAGCATAAGCTTAAAGTAACACTTCTTTTTTTTGTTAATCATGAATATGTTTTTTTCTGGTGTACATTCTTTTTTTCTAAAAGCAATATATTTGAGAATCCCACTGTCTGTTTTATGCTTTAGGAAGTTACTTGTTTATATATATATTTTTTTTTAACACCATATTGTCTCATAGTCTCAGACCAGCAAATTATTGAGGATTTTCTAGCATAAATGATGTTCTCCATTTCTGTCTTTACATCATATGAGACGTTTTGGAAAGGAGGTACAGGCAGAGATTATCAAGATATTGTAATACCTAACCGATGTAAGCAGTCCAAGACTCAAGCACATCACAACATAGAAAGGATAGTGGGCCAAATGTAGAGTCAACATTAGATGCAGGGATCAATCTCTCAGTGGAAATATTGAAATGCAAAAACACAACCTTCATTTTTAAAAGTGTGTAACTTACACAAGACTAAAACAGTACCGAGTAATTAAAGGCAAACCAGGAGCCCTTCTTGCTATGGTTTAAACTCCCAAAAAGCTTTTAGTTGCCTAAAAAAAAGTTAGAATTGTCCATAATTCTGTCTATTCATCCGCTCTTTGCTAATTCATTGCAGCACTTTATTCCTGTATCTCTTTTAGGCTAAGGAGCTCATAGAGGCATTTTTCGAAAAACAGACAGAAAGTTTGGAAGAAAGTAAAGCAATGCTGCCTGATATCTACTATATTGCTGGCACCCTTCATATGATATGGGTTAACCGCTGCTTTCCTGGATATGGAATGGATCCTAAATTTCATCCAGGATGCCCCAATTGCTGTGGTATGTGAACCATTTACAAATATAAGATTGTGATGTATTTAGTTCAGTTGTTTTAATTTTCTATTCAATTGCTTCTTAAAGCCTTGTGTATATGTCTGACAATTCAGGTCAGTAAAACATGATCTGCCTATTATTCTTGTATGTATTGGTTTGATTGGCATTTTCAACAGAAATACGGTATAGCTGTTATTACAAGAAATATCATGCTTATTTTTAACAGTCGTTGAAAATAAGAATCAATATGAAGTGTGAAGAGAGTTAGATAGTTAAAGACAATTTATTAGTCACATATTGATTCTGTGAACGAACATGGTCGGCAAGATATAATGAGATGTCTCAGTGGTGATCCTTGAGCTGGAGCTGGTGATTGTCTGAAGCCTGTCAGATATTCTGACCAACATTCTTCCAAAGCAGGACATTTGGCGAACATGTGTATTAAATTAGTAACTTCCCTGCCACAATGATTACAACATGAGTCCGCCATGAACCACAACTTAAAAAGTATTAGTTGTGTACAATATAACAAGAATATAGTTTTGTAATTTTAAATGTTTAATTTTGCAGATGATAATAAGGAGTAATTCAAATCAATAAAGTGGGCTATTTGCTAATCTGTAACATTGATATCTAACGTCCCCTTGGCACTCTTCTGCTGCTTCTTGATATCTTGCCCTGTATGTTTTCTGAATGTCTCATATGTCATGCAGATCGTAATTATCAAGTTCTTCGTCATTGGTCCCAGGGAAGTCCGGGAGTACTGGGTCCCAATTGTAACAGCTGGTGTCTTTCGACACTGTTGTTCTGGAGCACCCATGCGGAGGAACCCATAACTGAGAAACAAGTACACCTTTTTAGCACTTGGTTTCCAAGGTAGCGAAGCAGAGCAGTCCAAGGCTTACTCAGGAGATGTTGTGGGCTAGAGGCTCTGCAAGAAACAATGCTTAATAAATCTCTCTCCAGTTAGTGCTTTTCTTGTAAGAAGGAAAAGTACTTAATTACACACACTAATAGGTCTTATGCATAATTTGCAGTTGGAAATGCCCGTTGTGACACAGATCAAAATAGCTCAAATTGTACCATATATGTGGTGTGGGAGACACCTCCAAGGAATGGTCTGCACACCAGCAGCCCTGAAGCCTAAAATCACAATGCCAACCAAGTGATTATCACAATATAGTGGGTTCAGTCATGAATGTCACCCCTACTGGCATTGTCAGGGTGTCCCTGTAAGGGGTTGCTGGTTGAGGGGGTTAAAACCCTACACAAGCTAGAAACAACAATCCTTGTCAGGGTGAAGTCACAAGCAAACTCTCAATTAACCTGTGCTCAACCCCTTGTCAGCTTAGCACAGAGCAGTCAGGCCTAACTTAGAGGCAATGTATAAAGTATTTGTGCAGCACTTCAAACAGTAACATAGTAAAAACACCCAACAAAAGGGATCCCACACCAGTTTCGAAAAATAGAGTCATTTTAATGGACAAAACAAGATCAGAATTGCAAAGGTTTAATCAGTAGAACCGGAGATCTGCAGGTTTTAAGATTTCAGTAAAAATAGAGCCAAAAAGCGTAAAGCGTAAAGCGCCAACTGTGGATATATAGGCGCGCTGCACCGGGAAAAAGACACAAGTTCAGGGCGGCTACGGTGGAGTGTGGCCTGGATAAAGGGACCGAGTTAGGCCCGCTAAACAAAGTACCTTAGATCCTGGTTGCAGAGCAATGCAAATTTCTGCACCAAGGATACATCACGCAGCTGATGCCATATTTCACTTCTGAGCTGCTGCAGAGCTGCTATGCGAGGTCATGTGCCATCATCGTGGATCATGTCAATGAGGGCTTGGGATGCAAAGTATGGCATTGAGGATACGACGCGCAGTCAAGACAATGCATCGGTTTCGAGGAGCTGTGAGGCTGCAATGCGAGAACCTGCATCGTCATTGAGGCTGCCATGGATGAGGGATTTGCAATTGAGGGCCTGCGCCAGTAACGTTTTGCATAGGGGGCTGTTCTGGTGCAGGCTGTGAGGTTGATGCAGAGTCTTTACATCAGGAAAACCTTTGCAGCAGAGGGGATGCATCGGTTCTGTTTGGGATTGTGTCGTGCAGCAGAGTACATGCATCTGTTGTGCTGGACCCACAGATGGGCTGGCAGAGCTCCTTCAGGCCCACTTCCATGGATCCAGGACTGAGGTAGCACCACTTGGCAGGGTAGGGCTCACAGATGGCAGAGTCCCGGTGCTGGGTTCAAAGTTGTTGGAGCCTTCTGTGCCTGAGATTCTACTAACCAGGCCTTGGAGTCACTTTGGAATCCTAGACTCAATGGATGCAGATCCAGTCCTTCTCACCCAGACAAGAGGGCCCCAGGTAGCAGGGCAGCACAGCAGGGCAGCAGTCCAGCAGAGTGGCAGTCCTTTCAGCAGCATAGCAGTCCCTCTTCCTGGCAGAGTACCCACAGGTCCAGAAGCGTACTGAAGAGCTGGTGTCTTCGGTCCAATATTTATACCTGGTGACTTTTCTCTGAAAGGTGGGAGAAACTTCTAGAAATACTCTTTGAAGTGCACAGGGTTCTTGCCTTCCCTGCCCTGTATCCAGACTAAATACAGGGAGTCTACAGCCATTTGTGTGGAGGCAGGGCACAGCCTATTCAAGTATAAGTAGGGCTGCCAGTGATGGCTCATCCATGCACACTTAAGCTTTCTATTGTGTGTGGAATAGGCAAAGCAGAACTGTCCGTTAAATGCAGTTATGCGACCCAGAGACTGGCTACAGGCATTAAAAGCTAAGTAAAGAAAATACCATCTTTTTAAAAGTTATATTTTCAAAATTTCAATGTAAAATCAACTTCACCATGAGAGCAGATTTTTCATTACACTTCCATGGACACTAAACATTAACTGGTCTCTTGATCCCATTAGAAATTATCACTGTAATGTATCAATGTAATGAGTTAACTCCAATGTTAGTTTATGGGAGAGGTAGACCTCGCAGTACTGAAAAATGAACGTAAGAGTTTTCCACTACCTGAGCATGTAAAACAAGGTACATTTTCCAGGTCCAAATGGCAATTCAAGCCTGCACACACACCGGCTGCAATGGGAGTACTAAGACATCTCTAAAGGGCCAGTTAAGTGGGTGGCACAGTCAGTTCTGCAGGCCCACTAGTAGCATTTAATTTACTGTCCCTGGGTACATATAGTACCACTTTTCTAAGGACGTATAAGCAGTGCTTAATTTGTGAAAAAAGGAAGTTCCAGGGCCCAAGGTATTTTACACGGGTCGACTACAGCTGGAAACACCCACATGTCACTTTAAACTGCAGGTTTAAGCCAGAGTTTATAAAGATGTATTACATACTTAAATGCTCCACAAAGTTTTCTAGCTTCGCAAAAACACACACAGCTCCATTCGCCATGTGGTAGATAATCATAAATCCATGCCAGTGTTTAGACAGAAGTGCCAGTGCCGAGCACCAGTAACCACTGGCACAAATTAAGAAATGCTTATAAGTAAAGTAAATATGTCAATTGGGGCTAAGCCAGTGTTGTTATGTTTTAAGGAGTAAGCACAGGCACTTTAGCACTAGTTATCAGGGGTAAAGTGTACAGAGCCCTAAGGCCAGCAAAAACAAGATCAACAAAAATAAGAGGAGAAAGGAAAAAGGTTTGTGAGAAGACCACCCTAAGTCTGACAGGTCTAACAGTCACCATAACGGATAATGACAGAACTAGTAGTGCAGTCAATATTAAAACCTCTCAGGATAGTACCACCCTTTAATAACATTCAACAAAATGAACAGTTATTCACATGTAATATTGTTAACATCAAGTCTTTTTTTTTTTATTTGCACTTGCTGCAAAGCAGCGAAAGGGTCTAGAAACAATACCCTTACAGCCCACATCTATAATATTAAACACTCAAGCTCCTGGATTGCTTAGGAATGATGAGGGTGTCCATCTCTCTGGATCCAAGGACAGTTAGAGCGGCAATATTACATTGAAGTAAGGTTTCTGTGGGGTGCTTGGAGGCCCTCAGCTGTTGTGTTTTTGGCAGCAACAACTTACTCATTCTGTGTTGCCCCGGGCATCTGTAGGCACCACATGCAAAATATGCTAATTTTGTCAGTCCACCATCTATAGGGAGACAATTCACCTCACTACTGTCTATCTTGGATGCACAATCTTAATCGGGATGCCGTAGGCAACCAGCAACACCCTATTGGGGGCCACAAGGGAGCCCAACAGGTCTCACAATCCCACCTGGCTCCTGCCTGTCAGGCACTCACTTGCTGATCTGGTGATGAGGGTGACAGCTTTCTTATTCTATTCCTACCCACCTGTCATCATCAGAGGTTAGAACAGTCAGTTGTGTAGTCTACTCACTCTTGCATGGGAAGGGTGGCACAGCAATCCTTTACCCAGGGAGTTCCCTGCTTCCCGGGCACTTCTCTTCAACCTGAGGCATTACACAAGCTCCACCAGTATGCAACCCCTAGGGCACTGGCCTTCCGCAGAGGCTATTTAAAGAATCATGCAACACGATGTAGGTTTTGCAAGCCCAGGGGCTTTGAGACCCTTTGGTCAGGATCAGCATGATGAGCCAGAAGAAATGCTGCCTGTGTGGATTTGCATTGGGTGTGTACTGTTTTGCTCCTGGTGGCACACTGTTAGTTTTAGGCCTGCTGGCCACTAAAATTCTCTCATGTCTCAGGAGCTGATTTTTATCTTCTGTCCTCCGAGAAGGAGTGCTTAGTACCTGCTTTCCTTCCCCTTAGCACCTCACAGCCTGCCGGTAAGGCTTTTTGGCAGTACTCAGGTTCCTGGTGTTTCTCCTTATCCCTGGGACTTCCTCAGATGCACTTTACATCCCTCAAGGCAGATTATCCTACTAGAGGCACTTCCCGGGATGTGCAGCATCCCAGCTATTTGCAAGGGACCCCCAAGACCAGTCCACAGAAGTTTACTTTCTGGCAGTGTCCCCAGCAAGTCCCCAGGAAAATATCCCAATTTGTAATGATAACTAATGCCTCACTAGAGGGTTGGGGTGCCCACTTACATGAGTTACAAGTCAACTGCAAATGGTCTTGCAGGAAGCTCAGAGCATATGGGTTTGGGCAACACAGCCTTATATTCAGATAAATGCATAGTATGTGCCAGGCATGACAATCTCCTTCACCGACAGTCTGAGCAGGACAGCAAAGAAATGTCATGAGTGGGAGCTAAACCAAATTCAATTTATAAAATATATTTTGCCACTGGAGCAAAACAAAATTGATTCTGGTTCTTCCAATTAGAACCAAAAATGTCATGATTTTGCTAGCAGGAACAGCCTACCAAGGTGAGGGGTAATTTATTTTTTGACATATTGGTCAAACACTTATGCTTGCGCATTTGTACACTTTCCCTGGTTTTAAAAGTCTTTTCAAAGATGAAGAGGGAACTGTGGTGTCTCATTCTAGTAGCACCATGGTGGCCCACAAGGTAAACTGGTTTGCGGAATGGTATCAAAAACAGTCTCAATTTCAGTTAGAGCCAATGCTGAACCTTCTGCCTCGATGCAACAAGCAGACTCTTTATACAGATCCACATTCTCTGAAATTGCCAGCCTGGCTCCTGAATGCAATGAATTTCATCTGCTAGACATTGTTGAGGACTGTAAAGAATTCTGTCCAGAACAGTTTCTACCAATAATATAGACAATACAAAATAGTAATGTTTTTGCATCTGAGGTATAGAGCATGCTTTGCACTCTGTATCTCACTCCCTCAAAATATATTGCAATATCTTCTCCATTTAGCAAGATCGGGACTGAGCCATGCTTCAATCGGGGTCCATCCGTCTGCCAATTGAAATTTGAAAAGAACATTGAATAAACTGCTCTTTTTGTCTAATAGACTTACCAGTGAGTTTCTTAGAGTATCCTTAGTGTGTTTCCACCAATAAAACATCCTCCACCATCATGGAAGCTTAATGTGAAGCCATCCAAGTTGATGAAGTGTCCTTTCAAGCCAATACATGCAGCAGAATTAAAGTATCTCTCCTGGAAAGTAGTTCTTCTTTTAGCCCTAACATTAGCATTACTTTTTACTTTTTTAAATGCTTCTTAAACTTATATTAATTTAGTTAATTTAGTTGTGAACCTTGTGCCAAATTAACAGAATTTGGGTATGTCTTAATATATTTTAATGATTTAGATAAATCATACAGGCAGTACTTATTTATTTGAAATTTGTGTTAATAATCTGAATCTGTATACATCTCAATGAATATAATGAATTTCAATTTGTTACAGAAACAGTACATATTGTAGTTAGTAGTATGATCTTTCTGTATGTGGATCTCTTCAGAGTTCTGAAATATGAACAAATGAACTTGAAACTTGAAGAGTTTGTGAAATCCAAGTCTTTACAATCATATAACTATTTATCCAGATCAGGGATGAAAGTCATCGTAAGGACAAATCTGCATTTTATAACCAACTTACCCTCTGATTTTCATCTGAATGAGCTAGTAATTCTGAAGACATATTTTCCAAACTCAAATTCTGCAACAGATAAACACTTTATACTTGATGCTTGAATTTGTATATTGACTGAACCACATAAATAAAACTTGGCCTTCTCCTTGTGACTTATAGACATCTACAGAAAGGACAATAGTTATCGAATCAGAGTACAGTATGCTGGGTGTTTTCAACCAAAGTGTTCTGTTCATAATGGTGCAGGTCATCCTCCCAAAGGAGGAGTAAAAGCGCATTCGACAAGACATGTGTCTACATTTGCAGCATTAGTCTCCAGTGTGTCCATTGTGGATATTTGCAGTGCAGTGATGTAGAAAAACAAACACTCTTTTACACAACATTACTGTCTAGATTTCACAGTACAAAGAGATACAACATTAGGCAAGCAGTTCTAAATCATTTTGTTTCAATATGTGAGCTTGTTTATCCTTCGTTACTCTCTAACTGAATGTTGTTCAGTTTGAAATTACTTCTTGCTATTCTTATTCAAGCTTGTGACTCGATGAAACACCAAACATTGGAAAGAAAAAGTTACTTACCTGTAATTTAAATTTTCCAGCAAGCAGCTTTGTTAGATTTGCATGCAGACCATACTTCTCCTCAGCTAAAACGCACCTGAATTGTAGAATTTCGCTAATACTTGTGCTTCAGAATCTGACTATGGTGGCCTATGTGGAGAAGAGGGATTCTCTGATTGGTTGAGTTTCTGATCTTTTATAATTATGTGAAAAGATTACTGTTGTGAATATGTTAAAGCCTTTCTGTGTATGTTTTAACATTTTACTGCTCACTATGTCTACTGTGGGAGTCCCAGCTTGATGACGGCGATAATTCTGACATGTTAATCTATTAGAAAAATACACCAATACTGGAGAACCTCATTTACTGGTATGTTATGTTTCAATGGGGTGACCCGATAGACCACTGGACTCGGGTGTATAAATTGGTATATGAAAAAACAGTCACAGTGGGACAATTTAACTTGATTAAAAAACAAGTATGTGAATATAAACTTAAATTGAGTTATGACAACACCTTATTGAGATACACAAATGACTTCATTTAATCGTATTGAGCATAGAAAAAGGTCAACATGTCAACCTATTAAATAGACAAATGCATGTCAAAATCATCATTTTCAATTACTAAGGGTGTAAGTGAAGTGAAAAGTGCAACATAAATCGGGATAAGTGCAGACGAAGTGAAGGGGAAGGTCGTGTGTTTAAGAACATCCAAAATGAATTTGAAGACCTAACCTGCCACTTGAATGGCAATAACACAAATGCAATAACATTAGCAAGAAAAGCAGTTGTAAAATCACTGTCAGTCTCGTGTATTGAACAAAGGGAAAAGTCGTCGACGTTTCGACCCCTAATCGAACCAGCAATTAGGAAATCTTGGAAGCGGGGTCTTCTTCAGGACCAGCGGGGGGTAGGGAAGATGGACTTACACCTAGGGATAATGAGTAGTATTAATACGGTGTGTCTATGGGATCATTAATTATCATTAGGTAGAAATAAGACAATATTTACCAGCAACAGCAAGGAAAACTCATGATGGACTATTTTTGGAGTGGGCCCGAACGGCTCCTAAAACAAAACAGAAAGACGGAACAAGAGGAGATTGCACATCTGTATGGGGTCTCAATTGGGGCCTACTGATCAAAGCAAGATGGTGTATTACTCACCATTCAATGTTGAAAAACCGGTGCTATTGATGGCAATATTCTTATCGGTATATGATGAATCACAATGGGCAGTGGTTCAAACGTAACCAAAGCTGGGGGGGTAAAAGAATAAATTACAGTTCCCACAACCTAGTTTGGAGATGTACCTAAACCAATTAAGGTACAAACATCAAAGGACCCACACAAGTGAAGAGAAAACACAAATAAATTGGCGGCTAATGTATCTAAAAATATCTAAAAAGGAGTCACCGTGAGGGGACACCAAGGGTAAGTATGGACAGCGCTGCGGGGTTTGGAGAATATAAATCCGCTATATTAAGAAAAACACCCAGCGTGTTACAGACTTAACAAGTAACAAGCCTCAGCCTCTAAAAGCCCGGACAGTTAATATGAGGCAGGCGAAAGCCCATGAGACGGGCGAGAACCCATGAGGCGGCGTTAACATCAAGAACCCAAAGATAGGAGATTTGTCTCGCAGCGTTTTACAAAATCAAAATATAAAAACCGCCTAACGGCTCTAAAGCATGGAATCTAGTTAAATATGGCGGTTATTATAACTAAACCCAACCCAGATGTGGCTAGCAACGGGAGATTACCAAATGGAGAGGTGAAGAGGGGCAGCATTTAATCTCTTGGTGGAGCAAAAAGAAAGTGAGAAGCGCGGTGAGATGCAATCTCTTGGAAAACGCGCGCTTGCTCCGCGGTGTGACATACCTCCCAGGCAGCGTCGACAAAATCTGACAGCTAACCCTGGGAAGTGTCAAGTCGCTCGTTAAGTAGCTGACGAAAGCAAGTACGTCAGCGAAAGGCACGTGACGCGCTCATTGGACAGGGGCAGGGGGTGTGTCTGTATCAACGCAGCTGAAAACTCAGATGCTGCAAAACTGAAAGTGTTATCCCACGAGCGGCAGACAACGTTCTGTGGCGCGCGAAGGGCACTTGAATGTGTCAATTGAAACTGCTGTATAACAGCTTACACTCTAAGTTTCTTGTTTACAACATTGAGGCATAATAATTTCAGCAATGTGCGTGAATGCAAAAATAGGTAAAGCCACTTAGTCAAATATACGTCAGCTTGAAAACCATAAACATGAGAACCAAATCATAGTGCAGCATATAAAATGGAGGCAAGCTTTAAAGTATCCTGTTTAAAATATATGCACAGAGGTAATGACCTGACTGCAAACGCAGCTTACATTCTGAAGCAGAGATAGACTGCCCTCAACGAGTTAACAATAAATATCTAGATAGAGTGTAGTTCAGATTTTGAAAGGGAATCAAGGCAATAGTAGGCCAAAGGGCGGAGATAGTGTGTCATGCAGCAAATGGTTATAAATGGTCAAGATTACCCCAAATTTAAAGGCTAGGTGTTATTCAACAAGGATAATTGTGCATATGTAGCGTCAAGTTCGTTAAGGCCATTAAGGACAGAATCAAACCTGTCCATCCATTTACATTCACGGGTGTTGAGGATTGCTCCCAGGTCGCCTCCCCTGATACCCAAAGTGATGGCCTCAAGAACTAGCCATTTCATCGATTCAGGGGGGTGGTTAAATGCTGAAAAATGTTCAACCATGGGGGCCCCCGTGGTATTGCATCTTATTCTGCTACAATGTTGTAGGATACGGCACTTGATCCTCTGAGTGGTCTGACCCACGTATATCTTGTTGCAGGGACAGACAATGGCGTAAATGACATTTTTAGTGTTACAGTTTGTCAATGTTTTTAGGGGCACCGTGCAATTGTTGAATTGAAACACTTTAGTTTCAATAGTGAGACTGCAAGCTTTACATTGTCCACATTTGACATGGCCTACTGGTGCCGGTAGTTGCCACATTGATTCGATTGTTGGCTTAGGAGGTGTGTCCAAAAAGGACTTTACCACTTGATCACGGACATTTCTGCCTTTCTTGAAGGAGTGCATGGGTGGTTCGGGAAGATGTAGTTCCGATGATACCAAATGCCAGTGTTTGTTTATGATCTGCCGAATTTCGTTGCTCCTGGTGCTGAAGGTGGTAACGCATATTAGCCTGTTGAGGTCCTCAGTACGATTCTTTGGAGTTAAAAGCATGTCCCTATGGTTGAACCACGCTCTCTTGCGGGCTCTTTTAACCAACCGTCTGGGGTAGCCACGTTCAATTAGTCTAACAATCAGATCATCAGATTCACTGAAGAAATCCTCCTTCCGTGTACAATTTCTCCTGATCCTCAGGAACTGGCCAAAGGGTAGATTATCCCGCAGGCCTCTTGGGTGGTGACTCCCATATCTGAGTAGCGTGTTTCTCTCAGTAGGCTTTCGATAAAGGGTCGTATATAGGCACTCGTCCGCAGTTTTGATAGAGATGTCCAGAAAGTCAATGGTGGACTTGTCTTTGTGAATTGTAAACTGGATGTCGCCTGTTCTCTCATTGAGCCATTTGAAAAAATTGTTGAGTTCTGAATCACTGCCTGTCCAAATCATGAGGACATCATCGATGTACCGCTTCCAGTACGCAACTTGCCTATTAAATGGATTTGTAATGTTGTTCACAAAGGTCTGCTCAAAATCGTCCATGTACAGGATCGCCAGGTCCGGTGCAAAGCTGGCCCCCATCGCAACACCTTTAGTCTGCATAAAATACTCATTCTGGAAGAGGAAAAAGTTTTGTGTCATCGCTATAGTGAGCAACTCAATTATGAACTCGGATGGAACATGTGTGGGTTGTGTTCTTGTGTCCAAATATTTTGACATCACATCTAGAGCATGTTGCTGTGGTATGCTGGTATACAGTGACACAATATCCAGCGTGACAAGAATCTGGGTATCTGGATTGAAAGACATACCATCAATTAAATTGATGACCTGCATCGTGTCTCGTACATATGACCTGGTTTGTTCAGCCAAAGGTTTTAGAAAGAAGTCCACGTATTTACATAATGGTTCAAGAATAGACCCACATCCAGAAACTATGGGGCGCCCAGGCGGTCGTTGTTGATTCTTATGAACTTTAGGTAAAGTGTAAATCGTTGGAATGCGTGGATGAGTCTGGTTCAGGTAGGCAAATTCCAAATTCGAAAGGAAACCTTGGGCAAGGCCATCTTGAGTTGTCCGCAAAATCATGCTGCTGATTTTCTTGGAGGGATTGGAATTTAATCTGGTGTAACTAACACCGTCATTCAGTTGAGAGTAAATCTCGTCCTTGTAATCCTCCACATTCTGAAGCACAATGGCACCACCCTTATCCGCAGGTTTGATGACAATGGAGCGATTGTTTTTTAGGTTCTCAAGGGCTTTCCTTTCGCCACTAGTAACGTTATGAGTTACATATTTCTTGATGGAACACGTGTTGAGGGCCTCCTTGAGCACAATACTCTCATAAGTTAGCAGCCGATGTGAAACCATTTGTGAGGTTGGAGTAAAGGAGGATGGAGTCCGGAGTCCAGTACAAGATGTCGTAGATTGACTTGGAGACTGACGGAAGAAATAGCGTAACCTCATCTTGCGAAAGAAACGGTGTAATTCAGTTTGCAGATTGAATTTATTAGGGTATGCGGTGGGGACGTACGATAGCCCTTTACTGAGAACCTTATGTTCATCATTAGTCAATACATGATTGGACAAATTCATAATAGGGTCCTTGATGGTGCTCACCAGCGATAGACCCGGCGTCTCGTTTGAATTTCCCCATGCTGTTCCTGGGGGAAATGTACTTGCTTCTGGGCAGGGGTCATGCCCTGGGGTTGGCCTCGGCCCCATCCTTGTTGAAGGTGGCCGCGTCCCCGGCCTCTGTTCCAGTTCCAGTTCGTATTCCTTCCTCTTGGTGGTCGCCATTGTCTGTCCTCTAAAAAAGAAGGACCAGATGGTGGGTAATATTCCGTGTCCTGGCCTTGGTAGTTAAGACTACTACCTGCTTGTTCACTGTCGCTTCCAGTGGATCCTGTTGATTCAGAAAAGGTTGTGAATCTACGGGTACCTCTGAATCCACCCCTTCCTCTATTGAAAAAACGACCTTGCTGATCCTGTTTGTAGTAGTCGTCGTGTAAATATGGGTAGGTCAACTTCTTGTCATAGACACGCACGTCTTTGGAGAGTTTGTCAAGCTTCTTTGCTTGAGTATTAATGTCAAATTCTTTGATTGTTTTCTCAAGGCGTTCCAAGGCTTCTTTGGCGTTCGTTAAAGCGTTGTCAGTAGAGATATCGCGTTTAAGATCTGCGATTTCTTTCATAAGTTTCTCGACCTGTTCAAGGGCTGTTTCTACCCCCAGCACCATCCAGTGCCGCGAGCAGTTGTTGGCAACAAAACTGAAGCCCTCCTTGAACTTGGGCTGGTCCACAAAGATCGCAGGTTCGTTCTTAACTTGTAATCCTACCGGGATGACATTGGCCTGTAGGTATTTGGTCAGGACGTGTCCGTGTAATCTTGTACGGATTAGCTTTTTCTCCAGTCTTTCCAATTTGTTTATCTTTTCGTTGAGAGACACATCTATGTTGGGAGTGTTGGAGGTTATGAAGAGGTTAGTGGGGTCCTGAATGAGATTGGCGATGTACTCCTCAGTATATGATAAAGTTTCACTTGCCGTCATAATGTGAGAAAGTAAATTAAATGGGCTAAAAGCAAAGACCCTCGCAGGAAAAACCTGCACTAGGATATGTTATGTTTCAATGGGGTGACCCGATAGACCACTGGACTCGGGTGTATAAATTGGTATATGAAAAAACAGTCACAGTGGGACAATTTAACTTGATTAAAAAACAAGTATGTGAATATAAACTTAAATTGAGTTATGACAACACCTTATTGAGATACACAAATGACTTCATTTAATCGTATTGAGCATAGAAAAAGGTCAACATGTCAACCTATTAAATAGACAAATGCATGTCAAAATCATCATTTTCAATTACTAAGGGTGTAAGTGAAGTGAAAAGTGCAACATAAATCGGGATAAGTGCAGACGAAGTGAAGGGGAAGGTCGTGTGTTTAAGAACATCCAAAATGAATTTGAAGACCTAACCTGCCACTTGAATGGCAATAACACCCGAGTCCAGTGGTCTATCGGGTCCGTACAAGATTACACGGACACGTCCTGACCAAATACCTACAGGCCAATGTCATCCCGGTAGGATTACAAGTTAAGAACGAACCTGCGATCTTTGTGGACCAGCCCAAGTTCAAGGAGGGCTTCAGTTTTGTTGCCAACAACTGCTCGCGGCACTGGATGGTGCTGGGGGTAGAAACAGCCCTTGAACAGGTCGAGAAACTTATGAAAGAAATCGCAGATCTTAAACGCGATATCTCTACTGACAACGCTTTAACGAACGCCAAAGAAGCCTTGGAACGCCTTGAGAAAACAATCAAAGAATTTGACATTAATACTCAAGCAAAGAAGCTTGACAAACTCTCCAAAGACGTGCGTGTCTATGACAAGAAGTTGACCTACCCATATTTACACGACGACTACTACAAACAGGATCAGCAAGGTCGTTTTTTCAATAGAGGAAGGGGTGGATTCAGAGGTACCCGTAGATTCACAACCTTTTCTGAATCAACAGGATCCACTGGAAGCGACAGTGAACAAGCAGGTAGTAGTCTTAACTACCAAGGCCAGGACACGGAATATTACCCACCATCTGGTCCTTCTTTTTTAGAGGACAGACAATGGCGACCACCAAGAGGAAGGAATACGAACTGGAACTGGAACAGAGGCCGGGGACGCGGCCACCTTCAACAAGGATGGGGCCGAGGCCAACCCCAGGGCATGACCCCTGCCCAGAAGCAAGTACATTTCCCCCAGGAACAGCATGGGGAAATTCAAACGAGACGCCGGGTCTATCGCTGGTGAGCACCATCAAGGACCCTATTATGAATTTGTCCAATCATGTATTGACTAATGATGAACATAAGGTTCTCAGTAAAGGGCTATCGTACGTCCCCACCGCATACCCTAATAAATTTAATCTGCAAACTGAATTACACCGTTTCTTTCGCAAGATGAGGTTACGCTATTTCTTCCGTCAGTCCCCAAGTCAATCTACGACATCTTGTACTGGACTCCGGACTCCATCCTCCTTTACTCCAACCTCACAAATGGTTTCACATCGGCTGCTAACTTATGAGAGTATTGTGCTCAAGGAGGCCCTCAACACGTGTTCCATCAAGAAATATGTAACTCATAACGTTACTAGTGGCGAAAGGAAAGCCCTTGAGAACCTAAAAAACAATCGCTCCATTGTCATCAAACCTGCGGATAAGGGTGGTGCCATTGTGCTTCAGAATGTGGAGGATTACAAGGACGAGATTTACTCTCAACTGAATGACGGTGTTAGTTACACCAGATTAAATTCCAATCCCTCCAAGAAAATCAGCAGCATGATTTTGCGGACAACTCAAGATGGCCTTGCCCAAGGTTTCCTTTCGAATTTGGAATTTGCCTACCTGAACCAGACTCATCCACGCATTCCAACGATTTACACTTTACCTAAAGTTCATAAGAATCAACAACGACCGCCTGGGCGCCCCATAGTTTCTGGATGTGGGTCTATTCTTGAACCATTATGTAAATACGTGGACTTCTTTCTAAAACCTTTGGCTGAACAAACCAGGTCATATGTACGAGACACGATGCAGGTCATCAATTTAATTGATGGTATGTCTTTCAATCCAGATACCCAGATTCTTGTCACGCTGGATATTGTGTCACTGTATACCAGCATACCACAGCAACATGCTCTAGATGTGATGTCAAAATATTTGGACACAAGAACACAACCCACACATGTTCCATCCGAGTTCATAATTCAGTTGCTCACTATAGCGATGACACAAAACTTTTTCCTCTTCCAGAATGAGTATTTTATGCAGACTAAAGGTGTTGCGATGGGGGCCAGCTTTGCACCGGACCTGGCGATCCTGTACATGGACGATTTTGAGCAGACCTTTGTGAACAACATTACAAATCCATTTAATAGGCAAGTTGCGTACTGGAAGCGGTACATCGATGATGTCCTCATGATTTGGACAGGCAGTGATTCAGAACTCAACAATTTTTTCAAATGGCTCAATGAGAGAACAGGCGACATCCAGTTTACAATTCACAAAGACAAGTCCACCATTGACTTTCTGGACATCTCTATCAAAACTGCGGACGAGTGCCTATATACGACCCTTTATCGAAAGCCTACTGAGAGAAACACGCTACTCAGATATGGGAGTCACCACCCAAGAGGCCTGCGGGATAATCTACCCTTTGGCCAGTTCCTGAGGATCAGGAGAAATTGTACACGGAAGGAGGATTTCTTCAGTGAATCTGATGATCTGATTGTTAGACTAATTGAACGTGGCTACCCCAGACGGTTGGTTAAGAGAGCCCGCAAGAGAGCGTGGTTCAACCATAGGGACATGCTTTTAACTCCAAAGAATCGTACTGAGGACCTCAACAGGCTAATATGCGTTACCACCTTCAGCACCAGGAGCAACGAAATTCGGCAGATCATAAACAAACACTGGCATTTGGTATCATCGGAACTACATCTTCCCGAACCACCCATGCACTCCTTCAAGAAAGGCAGAAATGTCCGTGATCAAGTGGTAAAGTCCTTTTTGGACACACCTCCTAAGCCAACAATCGAATCAATGTGGCAACTACCGGCACCAGTAGGCCATGTCAAATGTGGACAATGTAAAGCTTGCAGTCTCACTATTGAAACTAAAGTGTTTCAATTCAACAATTGCACGGTGCCCCTAAAAACATTGACAAACTGTAACACTAAAAATGTCATTTACGCCATTGTCTGTCCCTGCAACAAGATATACGTGGGTCAGACCACTCAGAGGATCAAGTGCCGTATCCTACAACATTGTAGCAGAATAAGATGCAATACCACGGGGGCCCCCATGGTTGAACATTTTTCAGCATTTAACCACCCCCCTGAATCGATGAAATGGCTAGTTCTTGAGGCCATCACTTTGGGTATCAGGGGAGGCGACCTGGGAGCAATCCTCAACACCCGTGAATGTAAATGGATGGACAGGTTTGATTCTGTCCTTAATGGCCTTAACGAACTTGACGCTACATATGCACAATTATCCTTGTTGAATAACACCTAGCCTTTAAATTTGGGGTAATCTTGACCATTTATAACCATTTGCTGCATGACACACTATCTCCGCCCTTTGGCCTACTATTGCCTTGATTCCCTTTCAAAATCTGAACTACACTCTATCTAGATATTTATTGTTAACTCGTTGAGGGCAGTCTATCTCTGCTTCAGAATGTAAGCTGCGTTTGCAGTCAGGTCATTACCTCTGTGCATATATTTTAAACAGGATACTTTAAAGCTTGCCTCCATTTTATATGCTGCACTATGATTTGGTTCTCATGTTTATGGTTTTCAAGCTGACGTATATTTGACTAAGTGGCTTTACCTATTTTTGCATTCACGCACATTGCTGAAATTATTATGCCTCAATGTTGTAAACAAGAAACTTAGAGTGTAAGCTGTTATACAGCAGTTTCAATTGACACATTCAAGTGCCCTTCGCGCGCCACAGAACGTTGTCTGCCGCTCGTGGGATAACACTTTCAGTTTTGCAGCATCTGAGTTTTCAGCTGCGTTGATACAGACACACCCCCTGCCCCTGTCCAATGAGCGCGTCACGTGCCTTTCGCTGACGTACTTGCTTTCGTCAGCTACTTAACGAGCGACTTGACACTTCCCAGGGTTAGCTGTCAGATTTTGTCGACGCTGCCTGGGAGGTATGTCACACCGCGGAGCAAGCGCGCGTTTTCCAAGAGATTGCATCTCACCGCGCTTCTCACTTTCTTTTTGCTCCACCAAGAGATTAAATGCTGCCCCTCTTCACCTCTCCATTTGGTAATCTCCCGTTGCTAGCCACATCTGGGTTGGGTTTAGTTATAATAACCGCCATATTTAACTAGATTCCATGCTTTAGAGCCGTTAGGCGGTTTTTATATTTTGATTTTGTAAAACGCTGCGAGACAAATCTCCTATCTTTGGGTTCTTGATGTTAACGCCGCCTCATGGGTTCTCGCCCGTCTCATGGGCTTTCGCCTGCCTCATATTAACTGTCCGGGCTTTTAGAGGCTGAGGCTTGTTACTTGTTAAGTCTGTAACACGCTGGGTGTTTTTCTTAATATAGCGGATTTATATTCTCCAAACCCCGCAGCGCTGTCCATACTTACCCTTGGTGTCCCCTCACGGTGACTCCTTTTTAGATATTTTTAGATACATTAGCCGCCAATTTATTTGTGTTTTCTCTTCACTTGTGTGGGTCCTTTGATGTTTGTACCTTAATTGGTTTAGGTACATCTCCAAACTAGGTTGTGGGAACTGTAATTTATTCTTTTACCCCCCCAGCTTTGGTTACGTTTGAACCACTGCCCATTGTGATTCATCATATACCGATAAGAATATTGCCATCAATAGCACCGGTTTTTCAACATTGAATGGTGAGTAATACACCATCTTGCTTTGACCAGTAGGCCCCAATTGAGACCCCATACAGATGTGCAATCTCCTCTTGTTCCGTCTTTCTGTTTTGTTTTAGGAGCCGTTCGGGCCCACTCCAAAAATAGTCCAGCATGAGTTTTCCTTGCTGTTGCTGGTAAATATTGTCTTATTTCTACCTAATGATAATTAATGATCCCATAGACACACCGTATTAATACTACTCATTATCCCTAGGTGTAAGTCCATCTTCCCTACCCCCCGCTGGTCCTGAAGAAGACCCCGCTTCCAAGATTTCCTAATTGCTGGTTCGATTAGGGGTCGAAACGTCGACGACTTTTCCCTTTGTTCAATACACGAGACTGACAGTGATTTTACAACTGCTTTTCTTGCTAATGTTATTGCATTTGTGTTATTGCCATTCAAGTGGCAGGTTAGGTCTTCAAATTCATTTTGGATGTTCTTAAACACACGACCTTCCCCTTCACTTCGTCTGCACTTATCCCGATTTATGTTGCACTTTTCACTTCACTTACACCCTTAGTAATTGAAAATGATGATTTTGACATGCATTTGTCTATTTAATAGGTTGACATGTTGACCTTTTTCTATGCTCAATACGATTAAATGAAGTCATTTGTGTATCTCAATAAGGTGTTGTCATAACTCAATTTAAGTTTATATTCACATACTTGTTTTTTAATCAAGTACTCATTTACTGGTAAGCAACCTTTTTCGTCCCTTGCATTTGAATATGTTAAACATAATTGACATTGCTCATCTTGAACATTGAAGTCCCTGAATAATAAGAATCACACACTGGAACATGCTCTTTGTAGTGTTTGTTTCCATTTTTCTCACCAATTTGTTTTTGTGCCATTTTGTCATCTTCACCTTGACGTCATTAGCATTTTTTTTTCAATGTGAATGCTCTCTGTAGCAGCACGCTTCAGTTGGTAAAAACTTTTACGTTATTTTCTAAGTCTGCTGTGTTTGAATTTCATTTGTCTAGTTCTTTAGCTTGAAGGCAGGTTACTTTTCCTATCGAGGTAGATCTAATCAATCAATAGAAGATGAAAGTTCAATGTATTCTGTTTTCTCTTTTAAGCATTCTGTGAATGCTGTACTGTCTTGAGTAGATGATAACTTGCATCACATCTTGATGCAACTCGAATGCCAATAAGTTTCCAATTTGTAAACATTGTGTTTCCATAATGGATTGGCCTTTACTGGGTTTAATGTTAATGTTTTCTTAACACAATTAAGGGCTTTCCTGTATTATATTCTGCATCTTGCGTTCATACATTCTTCGATGTAGGAGATCCAGCAGTAAACTAGATACCGTGCTGACCTTATGTATAATGTGTATATTCTATTTTTTAAGGTAAAGGCAACTCACTTGCTGATTGGTTTCACCGTTTCGGTTTGGGTATTTAAGTTTGATGTAATTTCGAATTGGTTACATTAAGAGCTGTTGCTAAACTACGCCTCCTATTCTATTTGTCCAAGCAATGTTGGAGCAGTTACAATGCATGAAAGTACGCTGTTGTACATGTATAGATGTCAGTCAAAATAAATGTGATTTGAAAACTTTAATCAGTGCCAGACTTCTCATGGAGAGATAGTAGAAATTGAATATTGATAGTGTAGGTGCACTCTTTTTGATCTTGTTGCTGTCTTTGTAGAATAGTTTGTCAGATATGTTTTTTATTGAGTAGTATTGAGTTGAGATAATAGAGTATTAAAATGCTCCTCAGCTTCATGTATATAAAACCTATTTCATTTATTTCAAACATATTTTGACTTTGCGCATGGCCATTTCAACTTTGACTGGTTCTCCAAATGGTATTGACTTCTTTCTGGTAGTGCTTTATGTAACTCTGTAGCTGCCAATGGTTTTGTTCAATTTAATTCTGTAACATTTTTATGTATAATGGGATAATTGGGCACCACAAGGTCGCTTAATTTTTTTAAATGCCAGTTCATGTGTCTAAACTCTTTCTATTAAGGGGTTTTCATCTCACCAGGGTTCAAAGGGCTGAGGCAAGAAAAAATAGAAATATCTGAAAGACTTCTAGCCCCAGGTTTCTTGCTTTAGAATAATCCCCAGGTATCAGGCTAGATCCGGAAATATTTTGTGAGCAGTACCCCTGTGTGCTGGTATGTGGTATCGCTCAGCTCTACGTGGCACCATGCGCACCGGAAGTGATGTGCATGGTGACTACATAGGAGCCATCCCAGCGCATTGACATCAGTTCTTTTCTTTCCTTGCCAGTCAGTGCAGATCTGACAAGAGCTACCCCAGTCATTTTTCACCCTTTTGTCAAAGTTTTTTTTGGAGTTTTTTCCTGGTGTGGCAGGAATGTCCAGTAGGAAGACTGGTTTCAATCCCTGTGGCGCCTGTCACCGACAGGTGTTGGAGACAGAGCTACATCTTGCCTGCCTCTGGTGTCTTGAGCCGCACCACGACACAAAGATTTGTGCCGACACTTGTGCAATGCACTGGAAGGCCTTGAAGGAGCGGTACCGTTCTGCTCGACGTGTGACGCTGCATGTTATAGAGACTTCTAGCCACAGATTCATTACCTAAGAAAACTGTATCGTCATGGTGTCGCACATCGAGCTGCCAGGAGTTTAAGGGAGTACTCCCTCAAGGCCTTCAGGTGCATGGCATGGCAGTTGGAGCAGGCCTTCGGGTCGTGGTCTTGCTCAAGGCACCAAAGGCAAACAAGGCGTTGGTCTGTCATCGACATGAAGCTGTGACAGGTGCCTCAGAGCTTGAAGCCAGCCTTCTTAGATGACATTCCTGCCACACCAGGAGGAAAAAACCTCAAAACACTAAGACAAAATGTCAAAAAAAGTTAGTAAAAATTGACTAAGGGGTAGCTCTTTCCAGAGCTGAATGACGCCGCCTTCCAGGGGGCAGGGGTACTGCTCAAGAAACATTTCTGGATCCAGTCTGATGCCTGAGGAAAATTCTACCGTAAAGAATCTGCGGCTAGATAGAGTCTCAACTAGATAAGGTGTTATCAACGGTGAAAAACTTGTTTGGCGGTCTTGATCCCAGCCCCAGGTGAATTTTATGAGGCCATGCACTCTTGCGGGTGATTAGCTGCACTCTATAAATCCTGATTGATTGATATTTGTGAGGCCTGTCCCTGCTGGCTTGCCTTAGAGCCCTGTGGGTTTGGGAAGAGGCCCCACTCATTCCCCTCAAACAGGTCCTCCCTCTGCACCAGTCATACCACTTCGACCTTCCTCTACGCCGGTCCTAATGCCAATGCTTTGGTCACCTCAGCCCCATTCTTATCTCTGACTGCGACACAATGCTGGATGGGCGTCTCAAACTCTGATTGAAACAATTTCCCATAGTCTGTAGCCTGAGCCCTATTCCTATGGGCTATGACTCAGGGAAGATTGGCATAGACCACTGGACCCGGGAAGAATACCAGCCCCTAGACCCTAACATGGACTGATGTGAGGAATAGGCGGATGCCAATGGACTGGACACCTCTCCAGATACTGGCTTGGTCTCCCCTCCTACCTTGGCTATGGAGGAGGGTGCCACATCTGCTATGGTGGTGAGGGAGATCGCTGAGGTCCTGTTACCTCAGCTGTCCGTGGTGGCTCCCAAGACTAATGTCTTGATGGAGGTGCTTCAGCCAGAGGTCACCCCTACAGAACCACTTCTCCCATTTAACAAATCCCTTATGGATGTCCTGCTTGGGACCTGGCCCAAGCTCTGCAAAGGGCTCCTGTGAACAGGACAATTGCCCGCAACCATTGCCTCACCCCAGGGGACCCCTTTTCCTCAACAAAAACTCCACTCCAGAGAGGTTGGTGGTTCAAACCTCTGCTTCCGTAGTAAAGACTGGCACATTCCCTACAACCCCACTTAATAGGGAATCCAAGAGGCTAGACACCTTAGACAAGAAAATGTTTTCTTCCCCTAGCCTGGCATTGCTGTCTGTGAACACTGCATGTCTTATGGGCCGTTAGTCCCATTCCTTGTGGAATTTGGTTACGCAGGTGCTGCCTCGATGAGTCTCTGGCCATACTCAAGCTATGGCTGATGGGAGAGATGCAGCTATGTTCACAATCCGAATTGGGCTGGACATGACGACTCACTAGGCAGAGCACTTTCCTCATCAGTGGCCTTAAGGCACCATGCCTAACTAAGAACAACTGATTTTTCAGGGGATGTCCAAGCTTCTCTTACGGACATGTGATTTGATGGTTCCCCGCTCTTCAGAGTAAAGGCGGACTCTGTGCTGAAGCTCCTCAATGACAGCAGAGCTATGACCAGGCCGTTGGGTCTTTCCATAGACCTCTGTCAACCTCAGTCCACCTTCCACTCCTTTCATGGCTACAGAAGTGGCTTTTAGCTGCACCTAAACCACACAGCCACCATGGCCCACAAGCTTCCCAGCCTCTGCCTGGCCAAGGATGAAGCAACCTCAGACCATGTGGACAGGCAGCCAAAGGTTGGCCCAGTCCACCCACCCCCTTGGCAGCCGCAGCCTCCAAGTCACTCTAGTTTACTATCCAACCGTCATGGGCAACCATTGGGTGGGAGGATACGCCATTACCTGCACCACTCAAGGTCAAAAACATCAGAACCCTGGGTTCACCGGATTTTCCAGAAAGGCTACTCCCTCCCCTTCCTGACTAACCCTCCACCCATGCCACCCACTTATGACTGGTTGACGGAGGACCATCTAGCTTCACTCCATCAGGAAGTAGCATCTCTCTTGGCCAAGGTAGCTATAGAGAGGATGCCAGCATCAGAAGTAGGTCATGGTTGCAATGCCCACTACTTTCTTGTGCCCTAGAAAGACAGAGGCGTCCATCCTATCCTAGACTTGCATCCTCTCAATTTCTTCCTGAAAAAAAGAAACATTTGAAATGCCTACACTTGCTCAAGTCCTGCCTTCCCTGGACCAGGAAGATTGGGTGGTAGCATTGGACTTGCAGGACGCAAGCTTCTGCATCCTGCCTGCCAACAGATGTTACCTGCAATTCACATTGGGTCAGGATCACTTGTTATTCCCCGTGCTCCTGTTTGGCCTTACCAGCGCCCCTCTGGTGTTCGCAAAGGTGATGGTAGTGGTTGCAGCTTATCTGTGGAGATCAGGGGTGCCAGATTTCCCCTATCTCAACGACTGGCCGTTGAAGGCAAGCTCCCCCCAGAGTCGTATCTTACTACCAGTCCACAGCAGATCTCCTGCACTCACTGGGGTTCACTATCAGCGTGCCGAAGTCACACTTGGCTTCCTCTCTGACCCTCCCCTTCATTAGAGCTGTTCTGGACACCATGCAGTTTCAGCCTTATCCTGCTGAACGACAAATCCAGGATATTCAGGCTATGATAGTGTTGTTCAGCTTATACTTTCTCAGTAAAACTGTGTGTTTGTTGGGCAACATAAACATCCAAACTGTGTAAGACATAATCAGAATTTGTTGGTCTCAGTCCTGCTAGCTCACAGTGCACCATCTTTACTCCTAACAAGTTACGGTAACAGGTGGAATATGCAATCTCAGAACATGACAACCCTGACTCCCCAAGGAAATTGTGGAAAGAGATCTTGAACCTTTTTGTTTGGTTACTTATGCATACCCAAAGAGATGCAAATTAAATGCACAACATGGCGTTTCAATATTTATTAAAGCATCATGGTGCTTGGGTAAAATATGTGCACTGCAATAATCAACATAAGGAAACAGAATAACGTAATCAGAATTACAAATGGTGAAGAAGATGAACAATTCAACCATTGTGCTATTACATAGAATATGCCATATATGTCTAGTGATAGTTATGCTCCCACCTAGATATCCCTATCCCAGTGTCCCTAGAGTGGGATGAATCTGACACAATTCCTGTAGGGTGATCAAACCTGTTGGAAAGTGTCATCAGAGAGCCCATCTTGGTGGAGAGTGGGGTTTCATCCCTCGCAAGAGGTAAACAGGAATCAGCTGGGTTGGAATTCCAGCATGGGGCAACCTCATCAGTGCCAGCGAAATGCTCCTCTAACTTAAACAAATGTGTGATATTATTTATATAATAAACATCATCATTTTTGCCATGTCGAAGACAGTGAGGCTGCCAATATTGATTCTACCCTGACAAAGCTGTCACCAAGCGAACAATAATAAGCAACGTCATTTTGTGCAGTGAACTTCAGCTTTGATACAGAATGTTCAAGTCTCTGATAATGTGCCGACGAAGATGTGTAAATGTGAGCACGGTTACTTTATAGAACATTATCTGTTCAGGCACGCAAGCAAAAGTGTGTTGAGTGTCACAGTCAAGAGAGGATGTCAAGTTTAAATATAAACTTGTAAAATGGTGGTATTCCTGCCTGGGCCTAATGTAACCACAAGACAATTCCTGGGTTTCGGTGAGACTGACTCAGAAACTGCATGGCCTCATGGCCTACTACATCCTGCTGGTGACACATGCACACTGGCATATGCAAGCTCTGAGGTGGGGCCTGAAGTTCCAGTAGGCGCAGCATCAGGGGAATATCTCTGGCATGGTCCAGATATCCAGAGGGCACTGCAAAAGCTCTGCAGTGGTATTTAACAAACCACCTGTGGGACAGTGGCAGATCTCTCTCCCGTTCCCAACCAGAGCTGACAGTAGTGACAGATACGTCACTCTGGGGATGGGGCAGCCATCTAGGAGAGGTGGAGATCAGAGGACTCTGTTCTCCGGCGGAATCCGGACTCCACATCAACCTATTGGAGCTCCAAGCGATCTCGCTTGCATTGCAAGACTTTCTACCTTCCATCAAGAGAAGGCTAGTACAGGTGGTCATGGACAACACCACCGCCATGTGGTACTGCAACAAATTGGATGAGGTGTGGTCGTGAACCCGTTGTCAAGTGGCCCTGCACCTCTGAACATGGTTGGAATGTTAGGACATATTCCTGCTGGTTCAACACCTGGTGTGTTATCTGAACACCAGGGCTGACAAACTCAGCCGAAGATGCCTAGCGCTTCATGACGGAGTCTCCATCTGGAGGTGGTGCAATGTCTCTTTCAGCAGTGGGGAGAGCCCTAGTTAGATCTGTACATCACTGCTGAGAATGTGCAATTACAGCAGTTTTGCTCACTGGAGTTTCCAAACCGGCTCTCACTTAGAGACGCTTTTCAGCTTGAGTGGAGAGCAGGCCTCCTGTATACTTTTAAAGCCATACCACTCCTGTCCAAGTCATCCTTGTAGTTCCGGACTGGGCTTTGAAAGTTTGGTATCCCAAGCTGTTGAGCATGGCCATAAATCCTAAGCCTGGGCGATGAACTGTTCACAGAGTGATTCTTTTGTCTGCATTTGCTTGTTGCTGGTAATATCTTTGCAATCCTTTGCCTGCAGTGTTACAATATGTGTGTTTTTTAGAGGGGGTGCACCAGGCAGGTCAGGACAATGTCTTGTTTGTTCTCTATGTCTTCACTGGCTATTTTGTGTAGTCTGCATGTGGGTGTTTGCCATAAGCTTCCATATATTCTTTTTTCTCATGACTCTTCTTTGTCCGCTTTGCGGAGGTGACCACTTTGTGTATAAATGAAAACAACAAGATATAGGGGGTCCTAGGGAATTTCTAGAGACCTGCGCGGATTAAATCCCTAATTAATAATTAGTAAACACAAGAAATCCTCGGGTCTAAGAGAACAACTGAGCCCGAAAAAGAGAGACAGCAAAAAGTGATCTCGGCGTACTTCTAAAGAGGTCCCTTAATTAGGATGTAATCCCATTGCCCCCCCAAAAATAATAAAATAACTGTAAATAATTGCTGGTGCCCTACCAGGTTCTAGGGCTCATGGGGATATGAGGCAGGCAAACAACATTTTAAAAAATGCATACAAAACAACAACATTGTGCTACTATCGGCCACAAGCATAGATAAATATTTCTGGAAAAAGAAAAACAATTAACAAGAATGTCATAGGCCTCTTCTATCAATGGTCCTCGGAAATGGATTTTAAATAACTGCACTCGCTTCACAAAATGGTGGTTGCAAGCATGGTCAGTAAAGAAGGATGCAAAGAGAATAAACCCAAAATGGCCACTGTGACCACACACATACACTGGCCTTACAAAATGGTCAACACAAGAAATCCTCGAGTCTAAGAGAATAACTGAGCCCTAAAAAGAGAGACAGCAAAAAGTGATCTCAGCGTACTTCTAAAGGGGTCCCCTAATTTGGACGTAATCCCATCACCCACTGAGGTGGCATGCTTCATAATCTGGGATTTTCCTCTTGACGGGGAACCCTAGCCCCGCCAAGGGCTACAACCCCCTCACTGTGAGGGAGGAGCTCAGGGATGTTTTTATTTATACGCTATTGAGTATATAACAGATCCTTCAGATGAGAAGACACTAAGCTGGTTGGGTAACGGGTGCAGTGCAAAACCCAAAAAAATTCAAATGTGACACCAGTACCGTAGTGCTCACCTAGCTAACCATGATGAACTTTCTTGTGACAAACAGAGCATATTGCGATGTTATTCTCATGCAGGTTGAGTTTAAAGAAGTCCCAAACTGGAGAGTAGGGCATTGTGTTGAGGGATCCACATGCTTCTGAGCAGGTTTAATAGAGGCGACTTGTATGTCCTCCGTGCCACTCTCCACACTAATGTCTTAATGGATTTTCATCATTATCACAGCCTTCTTCACATGCAAGACTTTCAGGAAAATTCCTTTTCTCTTGTCTATCATCAGCCGAGGTTCAATGTCAAGCTCGTCAGAAGGGAGCTTGCAGAAGATGGGGGGTACTCTTTCGATTCCATGCTGGAAATCGTGAAGCTGATGGTGGAAGAGCAGTATTCTCAGAAATATCTTGCTCAGCAAGAACATCAACCTCCTGCTCTGCTCCTATGTGCAAACATTTTGTTGCAAACTGTGGCTTCTGGTGTCTACTTTCCTCTGATGATTCGGTTTGTGGCTGAGACAATTCAATTCAAGATTCACTGCTCTCCATGACTGCAGTCACTGCAGCGATAGGAGACATGGTTTAGGTTTTGGTGGTGAGTGTGCTGTTGGTGAATGAGGCCCAGCCTCTCTGTGCCAGGGGAGGCTGCAGCAGGTACGTCACGTTTCCTGAAAAAGATGAGGGCTTGATGCTAGTGGTGACAACCTGCTTCTTTTCCTCTCAATTGGCCACTTTCTTTGGCAGGAACCTCCATATTTGGGACCACCTTCTTAGCACTAGCATTTAGCACTTAGTACTAAAAGAAAAAGCACTTAACAGTGCTTGATTCAGGTGTCACTATCCGCTAATTCCTTCAGGGACTTCAGTACTGTGTGTGATGCCTTCTGTAGGATTTGCAAGCAAACCACCAAAAAAATTACTTTCTGAAGAATCTAACCAATTTAACACAAGTGAAGTCTTCATCCTCTTCCTCGTCATCCCAAATGCTTAACAATTGTGTATCCAAAAGAATGCATAAACTATTTTTTTACATGACAACAACATTACACAGAAAAGATTTGTTTGTGCTCCTCCAGAGGCATGATGTGAACCCAAAAGGAGACAGGAGATGCAGGGGAACAAAACATTAAATAAATGCTGGTTTCCCATCAGGACCTATGGCCCATGGGGAATTTATGGGATGCAGCAAAACAAATACATTAACTAATTGCTGGTGCCCTACCAGGTCTTAGGGCCCATGGAGACTTTGTGGGAGCAAGCCACACAAACATGAAATACTTGCTTGGGCCCCACCAGGCCCTAGGGCCCATGGGACCTCTATAAGAGGCAGGAAGCCATGAACAAATATAAAAAACAGTAAATAATTGCTGGTGCCCTACCAGGTGCTAGGGCTCATGGGGGCCCCATATGAGGCAGGCAAACAAAATGTTAAAAAATGAATACAAAACAACAACATTGAGCTACTATCGGCCACAAGCACAGATAAATATTTCAGGAAAAAAGAAAAACAATTAACAAGAATGTCATAGGCCTCTTCTATCAATGGTCCTCGGAAATGGATTTTAAATGTGGAATAAAAGGATTGATGCAAACACTGGCTGCACAAAATGGTGGAGGCTAGCTGTTCCACCACATCATTTGAGATGTCATCAGTGATGTCATGAGTGATGTCACTGACCATGTCATGAGTGATGTAATATGTGACGTCATCAGCAGTGCATTGCGGGCGTGCGAGTTATAGTTAGCTGAACTAACTATAACGGGGGAATTTCAATGGTTTTGTATGAGTGCAATGTCCAGCTAACTATAACGCCCCTGAAACCTATGGTTTTTTCAGTGATTTTCTAAGGTTTTTTAAATGCTAATTCCTAACTATAACGTGCCTGAAACCTATGGTTTTTTCAGTGAATTTCAAAGGTTTTTTAAATGCTAATTCCTAACTATAACGTGCCTCAAACCTATGGTTTTTTCAGTGAATTTCAAAGGTTTTTTAAATTAAAATTTTTAAATGTATTAATTTTGATTTATTTTTTTGATACTGATTTATTACATTTTTTTAAACTATTTATTTTTAGATATTTTATTTTTTAAATTAAATTACATATTTTTAATATAAATTGAATTTTTTTTAAAAAAATATTGAAATCTTTAAATAAGATTGTTTAAAAAAAAAAACAAGACTACATCCTCAATAACATACCATATAATACAAATCACACATATATAAAATACTTACTACTAAGGACAATTTCTAACTTAAATGTATAAACACTGTAAATGGTGTTGCTTAAAAATATACGCTGAGAGAATGTGCAAGAAAAAGTCTGTAATTCAAAGATACACCTTTCCTCGAGGCCAAATGGCATAATTGAAATCCTTTTTATTTAAATTGTCCAACAGTAATCGTATTAATACATATTAATAAATTCCTCAGAGGCCGAGTTATGTCCCTAAAACTTTGCCTTTAAAAATATTAGGTAGGAATTTCGTAATTCGCTTGGCAAACGTTGTTTAAAAACCAGCTGAGCATCATTACAATATGTCCAGCCTTTATCACATTTTAAATAGGCAGTGTAATGTCCAGATGTTGTGGAAGGACCATCATGGAAAATTATTGCTACTGCTACAAAAGTCCTTCCTGATATTGATAGTTGACTTGCTACAAAATGTTTTATTAAAGTGTCCAATTTTCTTCCACCAGCTGTACAACGTTGCATCATTAAAATTATATATTGTCCATATCTTTGTATAAATAATGTTGATAACATTTCTGAGTTACATTGGCTACACTCCATGTTCTGATTTGCTGCTTTAACTAGTTTGTTGAAAGACACTGATTTACAGTCTGATAATGTCAAATATATAAATCTTTCAGTGTCTGTTAGTGCTACATGTAAACATACAATTTTCACAATAATGTTCCCATTTATAACAAAGGCCAAAATGATTTTCAATTTCTATGCCTTCATTTATAAATATGGTAAGCATATACATTAGAAATTACTGAGCATCTTGTTGGATATTCTGCGTAAATTGTGTAGAACCAGAACATACATCCAAAAGATTACGAATATCACAAACGCTTTGTATTTTACTTTTATCAGTTCTCAATTTTTCATAAACGCAATACAACAAAGAACAAAATCTTTTTTCCCGATTCTCCATAATTTGCTGTTGCAAACCTTCAAGAAAAAAAACAACATTGACCACTACATTAGCATAGCAGTTGACACCTGAACTATTTTCAAACTGATAACCAACAATCTCTTCAACAGTGTCCTTTTTCTTTTTACTTGCAATCACAACATTATCTTGGTTTTTTCCCTTCTCTATACCTTCCCTACAGATATTCTCACACCTTATTTTTCAACCTATCACACGCTTTTCAAATACAGGATATTGACCTAAATTGGGAGCATATACTCTTCTTAACCTATTATACTCTTTTACACAGTTTGCATCTGCAGTAACCTTTTTGTCATCGAAATCAATCAAAAACAAACCAGATAAAGTTCTGATTCGGGACAAAGCAACATATGTCATACCCTCTTTAAACACGGTACTTCCAATGTTCACCAAAGCACTGTCTACACTTAAACCTTGAGATTTATGAATAGTCACTGCTTATGCCAGAGAAACTGGAAACTGTTTTCTATGGACATATAAATCTTTAACAGGCAAAAAACTAACTGAACAACGAGCAATTTGTTTCACTTCTTCAATCTGATCAAATGTAATTTTTTAAAATTCAATACCATGTTTATTCTTATAATTAACAAAATCCACAACTTTGCCCATTGCTCCAGTAACTAAACCTTTTTCTACATCCAAATTACGCCTTAAAATTACCCGACAGTTTATACATGCATATAGATTCTTTTATAAACCAGCAGTTTTAGATATTGATTTTTCTAAAGAATCCATTTTTGTTTTCAACTTTTCTGTCAAAATAATAGTGACTCCTTCATGCTGTATTTTATCAATGGCTTCCATTTTTATTATTTCTTCATTTTCCAGCTTCAAAAGTTGTAATAGTGGAATATAGAACACTCACGCATTGTTGGCATCAAGCAGATTACAGATTTGTTTTCTGCAATTTTCATATATATTTTCTCAGGAACTATATTTTTATGTGGAAACAAATTGCAAAGCTTGTTTGCCATGTTCTGTCAGTACTCCAATTCTTATATCTTGAAGAATAGTTCCATAATTAACATCATTTGCCTGTCACATATTTGTAATGAGTTCTTTGTATTCAAAATATGACCAAATGTTAACGTTTCCAACACTACCCAGAGACTTTCTGGTATCTTCATGCGCAAGTGTTTTAAATACTGGTTGTCCTTTTAAGGGAGTAAGTTACAGTAGATCTCCAAAAACAATGACATGTTTTCCTCTAAATAACACATCGTACTCTGTTTTAAGAATTTGCTGCATTCTTAAGTGCACAAAAGCAAGCATTAAGTTTGAGACCATGCTTACCTCATCAATAAACAGAAGTTTCATTTTCTTCAGCACTCCAGAAACTTCATAACAAGCTTCTCCAGATAGCTTGTGATATTCCAATGTGTTTTCATGCTCCACAGGTAGCATAAGTAAACAATGCAATGTAATTCCTTTAATGTTGTGTGCTGCCAACCCAGTTGGAGCAGTTACAACACAAGACAAATGTGAGTCAGTTGTTTTCTGTAGATAACTGGTGATTACTTTAATTAAGACATTTTTTCCTGTTCCAGCTTGTCCACTCACATACATTCGTATAGGTTGAAATGAGGTGCATGTGCATTCTTTGTTTTCATGAAGAAATCCATGGTCAATCTATTTTCTTACTTGCTGATATATTTCTTTCTGTTCAACATTTAGTTGTTCTTCCAAGTTGGCTAAGTCCACAATTTCTTCTTGAGCTTGATGCATTGCTGTTTCCACCTCATTCATGGCGATTGCTGCTTCATTTTCAACGATTGGTTGTCCTAGTGAATCTTGACTCCGTGGAGCAGAGTTTTGACTGTCTTGAGAACTGTCTCTAGCAATCTCAGCTGCAATAGTAGCTTCTTGATCAATTTCATTGTTCAACATTTTCACATCATTTGCAAAAACAGTACATTCTATGGTATCTTTACAAGCATTGAAGGAATCTTCATAGCTGTGAAAATCTTCAAGTAATTCCAATTCTGAACGCCACGGTTTGATCAGTTGCAAAAGTGCTAAATAGTAAAATTCCCTTTTATCAGGAGTGTCGCAACTCAGTTTTCTGTGATTAATCAAATTTCCTTTCCTTTGTTTCACCAAACATCCTCCGGAACCAATCACTGCATATTTTCCTTCATTGATGTTGTCTGTAGTATTCCGTTTAAAAGTGTAGTTTTGCAGCACTTCATAGAGACATATGTTCTCAAGATGATGACTTTTATTTGGATTATATGTGTCCAACATATTTGTTTTCACAATATCTGTACTTTCCGGATCTTTTTCTGCTAAATATTCGATTTCTTGTACAGATTTAAGTACTCGATTTCGTGTTGCAGCAAGACCTAGACTCACCCAAATGAATCTTCTTGATTTAGAGTATAGACTTGCAGATGATAACCGATCTGAGCATTCATATGCTCCGATTTCTCGATGGGATAACATCTTCAAACTGAAACTGTATAATTTCTTACTTAGACTCTTCTCGTGAGAAATCTCTTCCCACAATTCTTTCAATTCTGTCTTTTCTGATTTTGTAATGTAAGATGTTACATAACGAGCAACAGCAATGGAATTGTCCGCAACATACTGAATATCCATGTTAGCATTCCACATGGACAGAATAACCGGATTGTAATCATTTATGTATTTTGACTCTTCGCTTCTTCTTAAATTGTAGGTATTTTTTGGAGACTTTCTTGTGATGGTATGTCGCATAGCTGCCATAAAACTGTTTACTTTTCCTTTTGATATTACAGGATGTGGACATTCAAAACGACTTTTTGTATAAAACTTTTCCTTATACTTGTACTTTCGTCGACAGTATTTTCTACAATGATGGCTTTGGAATCGTAAGACCTGGTGTCTTAAGTTGTTTTCTTCTGTGCTTTTGGGTATAGCACATGTAGCATACTGTTCAATAAAAGACAAAACAGTATCATCTGAATCTGTTCCGAATTTAGGGGCATCCTTGATCCATATCAGCAAATGTATATGAGGAGCACCTCTTGCTTGATACTCCTTTCTCCAAAAGAAATCCACAACTTCTTCAAGAGGAGGATTTTTTTATTGCAGATAAAAGACATCATAGCTTCAAATCTATGATTGAAAAACCTGCAAACATTAACTGGATCCAAAGAGCACAATTCTCCAGGTGTCTTGTATTCAATATTTTTTATATTCAAATTTGCCTCTCGAAGAAATTCAAGTAAATCATCCCAAGCGTATTCAGCACAGCTTAGGGTAAGGAACCATGTAGGAGTTCCTAGGTTCCTTAGCATACATTTAAGTTCTCCATTACGACGGTACCAATACTCATTAGTGCCACGCTGACATGCCATCAGATTAATCAGCTGAGATTCTAAATGATCATCTCTCTGATGTACTTTATCCATAAATTCCTTTGCAGAAACATTTTGCAGATGTACTCCTGTTTTCAATATGTGATTGACTGCATAGGAAAGTCCAGACAAGTCACTTTCAAACAAAAGATGAAATATATATGGAATACATTGTCGAAATCTTGGATCTTCTGCATACAATCTTGATGTCCGATATTCAGATGCAGGAATCTGCACAGGTCTTTCATCATATCGTCCTCCTTTTCCTGTTGGGAACAACTGCGGAAAACAACGAGCTTCCAAGCTTTCTTCCCATGCACTCATGGGACTTCCCTTTGCTTTTTTCATTTGGAATAACTCAATAGTATTCCCCATCACTTCTTTGGAATGAAGTGGATGTACACTGTAATGTTCATAGATTTTTTCACATCTGGACATGTCCACTTTTCCAATTTGTCCACTTGACGTTTCAGTATCTTCTGCTAAATCTATGTCTTCTTCTGCAACATACACATTTCTATAGTACTCATTGTTTTTTTATCAGATACAATGTTGCCTTTTGCACTTTCCTAACATCCACTAACTCTTGCCAGATTTTCTTATTCTTAGTAGGAACGCCATTAACTAGAATAACTAGTGGTTCATTTTCTACATTATCTACACCAATAGTTTCAATATTTTTCTTTAAATATACAACTCTTCCTTTTAATCCTCTCTGTAAATATGAAGGAGGCAATTTACCTGTTTTAGGCTCCATACGAACGATAACCTGAAACGGGTGCACACATTGAATGAGAATAGACTCATAGGTATTTAAATCTATCAGTTCTGGAGGAATAGCAACCAACTCTAGATTATTATGAACAACTCTAGTGGGCATTTTATTCTCATTTAATTGGTTATAACAATATTTGCAAATACGCTGGTCAGAACCCAAATCAAAACAATTCTCTACCAACAAATAAGTTGCAAATTCCTTCCACTTATCATTATTTTCTCTTTCACTTTTTAAATACAGATCAACAGTATAGTGAGTTCGCCGGCAACAAATACAAGAATAATTTGGCCTTTCACCTGAAATCACCTTAAACTTTGTAATTTGATCTTCAAATTTTTTTGTACTACTATGTTCAACATTCTCTTCAACATTTTCTTCTATTAATGTATCAGTTTCTGCACTCTCTTGTTCAGGACCAAAGTAACAAAACTCAGTTTCATCACAAACCCTCTTCACATCTGATACTCATCCACGCAAAAGAGCACTGTTCAACTCATTTAACATTAGTGCTGGACTTTTTGCATGATACAATCTTCTGACTAATTTCCGCATTTGAGTATGGTGTACTGCTAACATCCTGAAATGGTGAAAAACACTTTTGGCATACTTTCCTAGAAAGACAAGCCAGAGAATGACCTTGCAAACCAGTATTTTTTTCTCACTCTGCAAGGATCTAGTCCTTGCAATATCTTAATCTTTTGTTTAACAGATTTGTTACTATATGCTCGTAAGAAATCGCGTAAAATATCAATAGATTCTTGTCGTACACTACAAATACTACTGCAATCCCAAGTGTACACTGGGGCTTTAGGACGTCTGCCTAGAACTTCATCAGCTATCACTTCTTCGGCATTTCTGGAAAACATTTTCTCTTTCTCAATTGAACAACCATTTCTAACCTCATAAGCTCGACCACTGGTATCAACTGCATGCAACAAATCATTGGTCTGTAAATAACTCTCTTCATTAAAGAAAGGCTTAGAACTTGAACTGTGTTTCCATTCACCCCAAAAAAATCACAAAAATGAGTTCTGTTTATTACTCTTTTACTCTTACTTTTGGCCTTCATTAAATGGATTGGTTTATCTAGTGATTAAATTCTGTTTAAAACGAAAATGAATAGTTTCTTTTTTACTGCAAAAGCCTTGTCAACAATGGATTCAATATGATTCTTCTTTTTATAAAATAGTGCTCTTTTTCTATATTTTTTCATGTCTTTTAGCAAATTAAGAACCACTTTCATTTGTAAATTTGTTTTTTAATGTATTTCTTTGTACTGATTTTGCCTTTTTTTACCATACTTCGAATCTTTTGCATGTAAATTTTCTTTTTTTCTTTTCCTGTTATTGATTTTCTTTTGTGTAGTCGAATCATTGTCATTAGTTTGCACATTCCGCACACTGTTTGTAGGCTTTGAAAGTTTTTTAATGAATTCCTTGGTTGTCTTACCAGAAGACTTCTTCTTTTTAGCCACATGATGTTGGTCATCCAATACTTGTTGTTGAATTTTCTTCGAATAATTGGGCTTTATCTGTCCTTTTCTCTTTCTTGATTTTTCAGGCATGATAACTTTATTTTAATGATGATAAACAATATCTGTAAAAACTAAACATAAATAAATCTATTTTAATACCTTTATAAATTATACTTTTAAATTATTATACAAACACATTCTATATAAAAAACATTTAACCACTTTATTTTCTCTTCACTAATTGAAATTGTAATTCAAGGTGTATACATAACTGTATAGATGATTACAGGTCTGCATGTGTAATGGACAAAGGTTTGTACCAGTGTTTGTGTTATGCCCTGGGACATTTTATGAGTACTTACTCACTGACTGAATGATTACAGTCCTGCAAGGAGAATGCCTGGGAGAATGTATAAGTGTTGGGGTTTTGGCGCAGTGAATGGATTAGTGCATGGTGCTGAATGGGTCACTAGAAGAGTGCAAGGGGAGTGACAGGATGTTTGCTGGAAGTGTAGGAATACTGACTGGGGAAATTAAGGTGTGAAAGACAAGTGTGTAGGTGGTTAAAGGACTGCATGCATAGTGGATAGGGGTTTGAAGCAGTCCATGTGCTAAGGCCTGGCTCAGTGCATAAGTACTTGGGTACTGACTGAATGATTAGACTACTGCAAGGAGAGTGCCTGGGTGAATTTATAAGTGTTTGGATTTTGGCGCAATGAATGGATTAGTACATGGTGCTGAATGGGTCACTAGAGGAGTGCAAGAGGAGTCACAGGGTGTTTGCTGGAAGTATATGGATACTGACTGTGGAATTGAAGGTTTGAAAGACAAAAGTGTAGGTGGTAAGAGGACTGCATGCATAGTGGATAGGGGTTTGTAGCACTCCATGAGTTAAGGCCTGGGTCACTGCATGAGTACTTAGGTACTGACTGAATGATTAGAGTACTGCAAGGAGAGTGCCTGGGTGAATTTATAAGTGTTTGGGTTTTGACGCACTCAATGGATTAGTACATGGTGCTGAATGGGTCACTAGTGGAGTGCAAGGGGAGTGACAAGGTGTTTGCTGGAACTGTAGGAATACTGACTGGGGAAATGAAGGTGTGAAAAACAAGTGTGTAGGTGGTTAAAGGACTGAATGCATAGTGCATAGGCGTTTGAAGCAGTCCATGTGCTAAGGCCTGGCTCACTACATGAGTACTTGGGTACTGATTGAATTATTTGACTACTGCAAGGAGAGTGCCAGAGTGATATTAATAAGTGGTTGGGTTTTGGCACAGTGAATGGATTAGTACATGGTGCTGAATGGGTCACTGGAGGAGTGCAAGGTGAGTGACAGGTGTTTTCTGGAGTGTATAGATACTGACTGGGGAATTGAAGGTGTGAAAGACAAGTGTGTAGATGGTTAGAGGACTGCATGCATAGTGGATAGCAGTTTGTAGCAGTCCATGAGTTAAGGCCTGGGTCACTGCATGACTACTTAGGTACTGACTGAATGATTATAGTACTGCAAGGAGAGTGCCTGGGTGAATTTATAAGTGGTTGGGTTTTGGCGAAGTGAATGGATTAGTACATGGTGCTGAATGGGTCACTAGAGGAGTGCAAGGGGAGTGACAGGGTGTTTGCTGGAAGTGTATGGATACTGACAGGGAATTGAAGGTGTGAAAGACAAGTGTGTAGATGGTTAGAGGACTGCATGCATAGTGGATAGGCGTTTGAAGCAGTCCATGTGCTAAGGCCTGGGTCACTGCATGAGTACCTGGGTACTAACTGAATGATTAGGGTACTGCAAGGAGAGTGCCTGGGTGAATTTATAAGTGTTTGGGTTTTGGCGCAGTGAATGGATTAGTACATGGTTCTGAATGGGTCACTAGAGGAGTGCAAGAGGAGTGACAGGGTGTTTGCTGGAAGTATATTGATACTGACTGGGGAATTGAAGGTGTGAAAGACAAGTGTGTAGATGGTTAGAGGACTGCATGCATAGTGGATAGTGGTTTGTAGCAGTCCATGAGTTAAGGCCTGTGTCACTGCATGACTACTTAGGTACTAACTGAATGATTAGAGTACTGCAAGGAGAGGACCTGGGTGAATTTAAAAGTGGTTGGGTTTTGGCGCAGTGAATGGATTAGTACATGGTGCTGAAAGGGTCACTATGGGATTGCAAGAGCAGTGACAGGATGTTTGCTGGAGTGTATGGATACTGACTGGGGAATTGTAGGCCTGAAACACAAGTGTGAAGATGGTTAGAGTTAACTGGTTTGTAATTCTACCACAACAGGATAGGTTTTTAAGCAGTTATGTATGTGTCTGCAAACACATGAAATACCCAAATGCTTCTCTCAGAATGGTTTCTAAATGCACACAGACTTAGTGTGATTCTATACAAGCAACACTATCCCTTGCATTTTACCAAAACACATTTACTAGTCTACAAGGGGTAAGGTGACTGCACACATTCCACATGTTTTAGTACTGCATTTTAGTGTAGAAGCCTGACTTACTTTGCAAATACATAAGCAATGACTGGTTTCTAATTCTACCAAAACGTGAGAACAGGATAGGTTTTTAAGCAGTTATGTGTCTGCAAACACATGAAATACCCAAATCCTTCTCTCAGAATGGTTCCTAAATGCATACAGACTCACAGTGTGATTCTAGAAAACAAACACTATCCCTTGGATTTTACCAAAACACATTTACTAGTCTGGAAGGGGTAAGCGGACTGCACACAATCCACATATTTTACTACTGCACATTAGTGTACAAGCCTGACTCATTTTGCAAATACATAAGCAATGACTGGATTCTAATTCTACCAACATGTGAGAACAGGATAGGTTTTTAAGCAGTTATGTGTCTGCAAACACAGGAAATACCCAAATCCTTTTCTCAGAATGGTTCCTAAATGCACACAGACTCACAGTGTGATTCTAGAAAACAAACACTATCCCTTGGATTTTACCAAAACACATTTACTATTCTTGAAGAGGTAATGTGACTGCACGCATTCCACATATTTTACTACTGCACATTAGTGTAGAAGCCTGACTCATTTTGCAAACACATAAGCAATAACTGGTTTCTATTTCTATCAAAACTTGAGAACAGGATAGGTTTTTAAGCAGTTATGTGTCTGCAAACAAATGAAGTACCCAAATGCTTCTCTCAGAATGATTTCCAATTGCACACAGACTCATAGTGTGATTCTAGACAAGCAACACTATTCCTTGCATTTTACAAAAACATATTAACTACAATGGAAAAGGTAAGGTGAATGCACACAATCCACATATTATACTACTGCATAGTACTGTAGAAGACTGACTCATTTTGCAAATACATAAGCAATAACTGGTTTCTAACTCTACCAAACCTTGTTAACACAATAGGTTTTTAAGCAGTTATGTGTCTGCAAACAAATGAAGTACCCAAATGCTTCTCTCAGAATGATTCCCAAATGCACACAGACTCATAGTGTGATTCTAGACAAGCAACACTATACCTTGCATTTTACCAAAACACATTTACTAGTCTGGAAGGGGTAAGGGGGCTGCACACAATCCACATATTTTAGTAGTACACTTTAGTGTGGAAGCCTGACTCGTTTTGCAAATACATAAACAATAACTGGTTTCTAATTCTACCAAAACGTGATAACAGGATAGGTTTTTAAACAGTTAGGTGTCTCAAACAAATGACATGCCCAAATGCTTCTCTCACAATGGTTCCTAAATGCACACAGACTCACCATGTGATTCTAGACAAGAAAAACTACTCCCTGCACTTTAGCAGGAGAAACACATTACTCTTATTAAAAACAAAATGCACCACATACATCCCCTCACAAATTAATAACTCACCATTCAAATTGTTTAGTAGATTAAGAAGTATGTCAGTCACACACCAGATTTTTTTATACAGAATCTCTGTATTGTACTGCTTTCAGGAAAACCAAAGAATGGCAAAGTTTCCCTCTCATTCTGCACACATATACATATAAATATCAAATCACATTGCTTCTCACATTAATTCAACAGCAAACACACATTTCTATTGGTTACACATTTCAACCCTTTCCAATTGACATAAGTTTGAACCCTACACCCAATGTGCCTTCTGCATGTTACCATAGTAACAGTTCAAGGAACACTCAACTGTGCACACAGGTCACAAGTTCAGCACACAGTGTTGCTAATCAAAATAGCAAGTGTGCTTGACTTTTCAATACATCAGCTTATCCTATGTAATGTTCCTTTCAAACAGTTTTTGTTAACCAATAAGTAACATGCTTTTATAAAAGAGAAACAGGAGCGCTAGGTGGCGTTAGCCAAGATGGCTGCACTGGAGTGAGGCTCCTGGATGCTTGACCCCTCGCATCCGCCCTACATCCGCGGTGGCTGTCCTAGGTGTGACCTGATGACCGCCGAGTGTTGAGGAGCTGCTGCCCTGCCCCCGGTGTGACTTTTAGCCGATTCGGTGCCGCTGGAGCCGAGATAGACGGCCCGGTGGCCGGGACGCGCCTAGCCGGTTCCTTGGATGGCAGTGTCAGCTACGTGTGCCCCCGGCGCACCACGAGGGGCGAAGGCCGCAAGACCGCCAGCGGCTGGCCAGTGACCGGAGGACTTTCGGAACGGAGCCCGAGCTGGTGCTGGACCTTAGGTGAGCTGGGGGGGCGGCGGATGGTGAGCGCCCCCCGGTGGTGGAGAGGCCCTGTCCGGCGGGCAGATCAGCCCGAGCTGAGCGGGCCTGACTGAGGGGCTGGATCCGGTCTTACCGCTGCCTGCGCCCGCTCTTTCCCGGCGCTGGGCCGACGCTGCCTGAGGGGGACGGCTCCCCCTGGCCCCCTGCCGACCTGTCCTGGCGGACTCCTGTTTGGGTGACCCCAGAGGCGGTGCGGCCCCACCGGACCCTGCGGACAGCCGCTGCACTTGGGGCGGGGACGTATCCTTGGCGCCCGCGGCGCCGACCTGCGAGAGCAGCTGTGCTGGACCTCTCCTGCCCTGCACCATTACCCGGGAGCCATTGCCGGTGGGGAGGGCCCCCCCCTATCGCGCCTTGACTGTCTTCCCCGGTGCTGTGCCTGGCCCCCGGAGCTGGGGGGGGTTCGGCTGTCGGCTCCGGACCGAGGGTGGACACGGAGTTCCCTGGTGACTTGGTCGAGCCGGTGAGCTGGGGCGATAGATGGCGCCTCACCGGCCTGCACGGTATACATCGACGGAGGACCATCACGGGCGCGGATTGTAGCGCGAGGCCCACGACGTGGTGAAGGCGGCTCGGCCCAGATCCATCGTTGGGGATAGGACGCGCCTTCGCCCTTCCCCTTCTCCTCGATCTCCCCCATTTCTGGCCTGGTGCAGGGGGCTGCTTTGTTTGGCGGGTGGGAGCCGCCTGCTAGTCCACTGCGCCCACCCTCGTGCCCGGCACGTGCTCCCTGGGTCCACCATGGGCAAGGAAAAAGCCTCCAGACCACCGACTGCGTCCCACCAGACGAGGATTGACCAGTTCGCGAACTCGGACCCGCCGGGCGCGGGTGGAGGGGGGGGCCGGCCCCGAACAAGGACTTGGCCGTCATCCTTCAGGCCATTGATGCCTCCCGCACATCCTTGGAGGGGATGGTCGGGGAGGTGAAGGTCGATGTTGCGCTCCTGCGGCAGGACCACCGCAATGCCACGGCTCGCATTACGGAAGCGGAATCCCGGATCTCCACGGCAGAGGATGACATTCGCCTGCTACAGGACCAGGTCCGGGAGCTCACAACCCACTCCAAAGAACTGCACAGGCGGGCAGAAGATGCCGAAAATCGCGCCCGTCGCAATAACCTTCGCCTGGCGGGCTTTCCGGAGGGGGTCGAGTCTGGCCGAGCAGATGACTTCCTCGAGACATGGTTTAAGTCCTGGATGCCGGTGACCGGTCTGTCGACCTGGTTCGTGGTGGAGAGGGCGCACCGGTCGTTGGCGGCCAAACCTCCCGTATGAGCCCCCCCGCGCCCCTTTATTCTTCGGATCCTCAACTTTAGGGACAGAGACGCTATCCTGCAGGAGGCGCATGTGAGTGGCCCTTTGACTTTCAACAACCACACCATTATGGTCTTCCCGGACTACACCCGGGAGGTCCAAGAGCAACGCCGCTCCTACACGGAGGTGAAGCAAAAGCTGCGCTCCCTGGGCCTTCAATACCAGCTCCAATTCCCGGCCCGCCTTTGTGTCGTTTTCCAGAACAAGACGCTGTTCTTTGACACTCCCAGGGCAGCCTGGACCTGGCTCACTGAGGAGAGGCCTCTGCGCCAGCCCGGTGGGGTGTCGTCCACTACTGTGCCCCGGGGCCGCGATGCAGCTGGGTCCCAACGACCATGGCGCACGCACTCACGACAACGCCGAGGCGCGGCAATGGCTCGGACCCGGTCTGCGAGCACATCTGGGAGAAAAGTGAGGGACTCCTCGGCCTCCTCTGGCACATCATCTCATGCGGCTGGGGGACCCCGGCGCCGCTTGTCGCCCCGACCGGGTGGGTCTCAAACCCCCCTCAACGTGCAGATTGACCTGTCCGACCTCTCCCGCAGTCCTGCTATGTGACTTACTGTCTGCTTCATGCATCCACAGGGGGAGGCGGCGGCCCTGCCCGGTGGCAGGGGTGGGGGGGCTTTGCAATCTCACACTTTCCCGCAACAACCTAGGGCGAGACACTGGAATCTGTGCTTCAGGAGGGGTCCACCACGCTCTTTACACCCGAGCACTTAGGCTTGGGGTCTTGTAATTGTTGGTTCAGTTAGGGCGACAGATGCTTCCGTTCTTGAAGTGTAGGGTGGGGGGTGGGGGGTTGGGGTTGGATAATTGTTGGTTGTTCCTCCTCGGGGGACTGTTTTGTTTGGGTTGGGTCTGTTTTCCTTTGAGCCTCTTATGCAGCATCACACTCCGCGTGTCGCCACGCTTCTCCATGCAGTCGCCTGCACGGGCTCCGCCGCCGATCTCTCTCCTGCGCTGCCCGCTGGCTTCCCCTAGCGTGAGATCCGTAGTCCTGGCTTCCCCTGGCCGCTTCATTCCTAGTGCGCTCTGTTCCCATCACTACCATGGATGACCTAGCCTCCAAGGCTCAGGTGCGCGTCCTGTCCTGGAACGTGAATGGCTTATTGGATGGACTCAAGCGCACTGCCGTCCTTAAGTATGCCCAGCGCGCGGAGGCTGACGTGCTCCTGCTTCAAGAAACCCACCTGCTTGGCGAGAACTGTCCCTTTCTGGCGCGCTATGGGTACGACCGGGTATGGCACTCGGGGTTCTCTCGTGGATCACGGGGGGTCGCCGTCCTGTTGCGCCGCTCCCTCCCTTTTGTATTTACCCGGGTGATTCATGACCCCCACGGGATGGGGATTGCCGTTTGTGGCACGCTTGAGGGTTGGCCGCTCAGCCTCCTGTCACTCTATGCGCCGCCTACCGGGCTGTCCCAGGCCTTATCCCACGTCGCATCTTTGTTGGCAACTCTCCCGCCGGGCGCTATTGTTTTGGAAGGGGACTTCAATGCTGTCTCGGCTCCACAGCTCGACTACTCGGGTCCGGTTTCGGCGCCCCGCGCCGCGCGGGCGAAGCAGCTGACGAGTTGGGCGGAGGCTCAGGGCTTATGCGATGCGTGGCGGATCTGGCACCCACGTGCACGGCAATACACTCATACCTCGGCCGCCCACCACATCCATGCGCAAATTGATGCGATCTTTGTCCCCCCCACCGACTGTGTAGGCATCCAGGACGTCCGCATCCTTCCCAGGGGGATATCTGATCACTCTCCGGTCCTACTGGGTCTGGGCCCCCCGCCCCGTGGGGCCCGCCAGATGTGGCGCTTCAACGCCTGGTTTCTCCAGGATAGGAAGCTCTGTAGGGAGGTGGGGTCCGCACTGACGCAGTATTTTGGTGACAACGACGGGTCGGTCTCCTCGGCGGGTACCCTTTGGGAGGCTTGTAAGGCCACCATCAGGGGGGCTGCCAAAGCACTGGTGGTGTGGCACCGCCAGACGCAAATCCAGCGGCTCACTGCCTGTGAGGCCGGGGCACTACGACTGGAGCAATCTCTCTCTGAGACCGGTGATCCGGCCGGGACTCAGCAACTGCGACTTTTGCGGGAGGAGATTCGTCAACGGTCGCTCGATGCGGCTAAGCTCCTCTGGCAATCCTCGCTGGCGAGGGTATACGGGTGGGGCGACAAGAATGGTGCGCTGTTGCATCGGCTGGCTACTTACCCCAGGGCATCGCGAATCATCCCGGCGGTGGCCGACTCTGATGGCCTGCTCCAATCTTCCTCCGTGGCAATAGCGGACGCCTTCGCTCAGTATTACTCGCAGCTATATCGGGCCCGGGCGTCGGACTTCTCCTTGGCTTCACTGCTTGCCGCTAGTAACCTACGGCTTCCTTGTCTTCGGTCAAGTGACTGGGAGAGTCTGGAGGTGCCCATTTCTCCTGAGGAGATTGGGAATGCGATAGGGCGCACGTCCGCGGGGAAGACCCCGGGACCGGATGGCTTCCCCCAGGAGTTTTATGCCACCTATAAGGAACACCTGGTCCCACGGTTGGGTGCCCTCTATGCTGAGGCGGTCAAAAACGGCTCCTTCCCTCTGGAAGCCGACATAGCCACGATTGTGGTCCTGCCCAAGTCTACGCCGCCTTCTTGTGATAGGTCGGCATACCGGCCGATCTCTCTTATTAATACTGATATCAAACTTTATGCGGCGGTCCTGGCCCAGAGGCTCCGGCCCTTTCTGTCATGCTTGGTGCATCCGGACCAATGCGGCTTCATGCCGGACCGAGGCACTCGCCATTGCCTTCGTCGCCTTCACGTGGCCCTGGCTCACCGCCATCGCATATCTCCATATCTCACTCTCCTGCTTGCCGATTTCGAGAAGGCCTTCGACTCGGTTGGGTGGCCCTACCTATTTGAGGTCCTGACCCACATGGGTTTCGGCCCCAAGTTTGTTGGAATGGTGCGGGTCCTTTACGCGCGCCCCCGCGCCAGAGTGTTGGTTAACGGGGCGTTGTCGAGACCATTTCGGATCGGCCGGGGAACACGGCAGGGGTGCCCACTGTCGCCCCTCCTCTTTGCTCTTGCAATAGAGCCCCTTGCTGCCCTGATCCGAGTGGATCCTCCCCTTCGGGGCTGGGAGTGGCCGGGCCTTGAGTCGGACAAAATAGCCCTCTACGCGGACTACGTTTTGTTGTACCTTAGTGATCCGGCGCGCTCGGGTCCCCGTGCACTCCATATCTTGGGCCGCTTTGGCCGCGCATCTGGCCTCTATTTATACCCGTAAAAATCGGTCCTTGTGCCTCTACACCCCTCCCGGGAATGTTTTGACTGGCAGGACAATATTCCCCTCCGTCGGTTGTCCTTCAAATATCTGGGCATCTGGGTCTCCCTTCTCCCGGAACTGAGCTGGGCTCTTAATGTGACCCCCCTGGTCAAGAAAGCCAAGGTAGATCTGGCACGATGGCAATCGCTCCCGCTCAATCCGCTGGGGAGGGTGGCCCTCTACAAAATGATGATTCTCCCCCGGTTCCTTTATGTATTACAGAATACTCCTGTGTCCTTCCCGAGGCCTTGGTTCCGCGAGCTGGATGGGTTGGCGACTAGATTTCTCTGGGGTGGTGGGAGACCAAGGTTGGCCCTGTCGACATGTCGCCTGCCCACCTTTGATGGAGGGCTCGGTATGACCAATCTTTACCTCTACTATTTGGCCACCCGCCTCCTAGTCATTCATGATTGGTTTGGAGGGGGATGGTCCGATCCGGCCTACAGGGTGGAATTAGAGGACCTGGGTTTCTCCTGCATTCTAGACCGCCTGTATGGCGCCCCCATCCCCGCCTCCTGCCCAGACATCACCAAAGCGATCTTCCTGGCCTGGCGAGCGGCGCTTCGCCATACCCGGTGGACCGGGAGGCTGACTCGTGCCACTCCCCTCTGGCATGGGACATGGCTGTGGGACGTTGCGGACCTGGAGGGTTTTAAATCATGGGACCTGCTCGGCATCTCCCAGCTGGGGGATGTCTGGCCGGGGGGACGCATGTGCTCATACTCGGAACTGCAGGCACGCTTCTCCCTCCACTCATCTCAATTCTATAGGTACCTCTGACTGCGACACGCCATACGCACCTACACCCCTCTGGACATTAGGCTGCCGGACCACAGCCCCCCGGAGGCTCAGGTCCTGCTGGGCAACCTAGGGAGGGGGGGCATATCCCGAATACATTGTTCTCTTTTTAATAATACCCCCATGGCCCAGGAAGGCTTGAAGGTAAGGTGGGAGGCGTGGGTGGGTCCCCTGGACGAGGTCGACTGGTGGGATGCCCTTATGGCCCCCAGGCTGGTGACGGCCTCCGCCAAACTGAGGCTTATTCAAATTTACTATCTTCATACTGCCTACCTCACACCGGCGCGTCTGCACTGTGCGGGCCTCTCCGTTGACGCAGCTTGCCCCCGCTGCGGTTTTGACCCGGCCGACTTCATCCATATGGTGTGGTCGTGTCCGGAATTGGGGGGCTACTGGAGGGGCATAGAAGCCGATCTCACGGAGGTCTTGGGCTGGGTGGTGCCACACAACCCTAGACACACCCTTCTGGGCATCACTGACAGTCTAGATGGCACACGTGCTGAGAAGCTATTCCTTATGACAGCATTAATGGTGGCGAAAAGAGATATTGCAGCGGCCTGGAAGCACCCACAGCCGCCTAGCCTGGCCAAATGGAGTGCTGGAGTGGACTGGTGTGCGGCACAGGAACGGACTCTCTATCAGGCGAGGGGCTGCCTTAAGAAATACCGTAGGGTCTGGGGGAAATGGTTGGGCAATGTATTATGAATATGCGATTCGGGGGGAGGGGGCGGAGGGGGGATGCTTCGGGTGGGGGCAGGGGGTGGCGCGGTCTTGTGCCGTGCGATTGTAAATTGGTGTCGACAGGCTCAATGTTTCTTTTGTTGTGTCACTCAAAACCAATAAAAACATGTCTATCAAAAAAAAAAGAGAAACATGCACCCTAGTTTTCAGTCCAGAATGTTCTCAAACAACCAATCTTTTCTTTTTTTTTTCAAAACTGCATCTTATCCACCATTTAGAAAATCTTAGTTTTCAAACTGCCATTTCATTTACAGAGACCACCTGAGTGCATCCAGACCTCCTTTCAAGATGCTTAGAGTGTGGATTGTGGGACACAGCTATATTTTCTGGAGCCAAAGGAATGCAGAAAACAGAGGCATTGACAAAGACCTAGCTTTGCCAAATGTAGACATTAAATGGATTGGACAGAGAGGGTTAAAGTGGCACCAATTGATGCCATTGGTTAAATCCTTTTTTACATCTCCAACACCCTGACCTCATAATTGTGCACTGTGGTGGCAATGACCTAGGCACTTTGACTGGGGTAGGTCTGGAAATGCTTATGAAGGACAACTTTGTAGAATTTATGTCACTTTTCCCCCAAACTGCCTTTGTCTATTCTAACATATGCCAAAGGCAGAAATGAAACTGGTCCAATCAATTTTCTCCACAGATTGAGAAAGCTAGGAAACATGTCAATAAATCTGTTTCTGCTTTTCTCCGAGATTATAGGATGGGGTCCATTTACCACAACAATCTGTGTTTCAATATGGATGGCATTTATAGGAGAGATGGTGTACATTTTACAGATGAGGGTAACAGAGCCTTCCTCATGAACTTTAGACTCTGCATCGGTACTTACTTGTAGGTACCAAAATCTGTCCATAAACACAACGGCTCTTGATCTAAACACATAAGCTTGATGTATAGCTGAAAAATACGTGCTCCCAACACGATCGAAGTCGCGCACCCAACACAAGATAAATCGTGCAGCCGTCGTGATGGATTCGCGCACCCTACACGTTTGGAGTCGTGCACCCAACGCGTGCACACCAGGGGGCCGTGCTGAGCACCGCTCTAAGCGAGGCGCTGGATGTGCAACTCCTAATTTTACCATAAAAAAATAATTAGCACCTATCACTAATTTCTTTTCTCCATGGAGACCCCATCCGCCGGGACTCATTTATAACGTTGGGTACCGTGGGGGGAGCCCCAATGCCCCCACGGTCCCAGCCGGCTCCCCGCGTCCTTCGGGAGCCGGTATTGTTTTTCCGCATGGGGAGCTGCTAACATGCAGCTCCCCATGTGGAAAAGCAAAATAGTTTGGATTTTGAAAGAGAGAGCAGGTTTCCCTGCTCTCTCTTTCAAAATCCAAACCAAGTTTGCTATGACAGGGCGGGAGCCTCGGCTCTTGCCCTGCCATAGCAAACAGCAGTGTCCCGGAGGTGGGCACCCTGGAACACTGCAGGAGCCGGCCCTGGGGGTTGGCGGTCCCCAGGGCCCTCGAGGGCTCCAGGAGGGGGGCCACGCGGCCCCCTCCACAACATACAAAGCCCCGCGGGTGGTAGTCCCCAGGGCTTGGGGGGTCTTTGAGCCCCCCAACCATTTTTGAGAAACCTCCAGGGGGTAGCGGCCCCTGGGGCTGGGGGGGCCTTTGAGCCCCCCACCCATCTATTTTGCTGGGGGGTAGCGGTTGAGCCCCCCCACCCATTAATGTTGTAGCCCCATGGGGTGGCGGTCCCCGGGGCTGGGGAGCCCCTCTGAGCCCCCCATAAAATGTAAAACTTTTGCCCCCGGGATTTGGCCCCCCCCGGGGGCTAATTATTAAAGCCTGAGATTTGTTTTTTTTTTTTTTTTTACTGCATGATCCGCGCACCCTGTGCGCATTCGCCGTTTTTTAAACAAAACAAAAAAACATTTACGGCCCTGGGGGCCCTTGTGGGACCCCCTAAGCAGGTCTAGAGGGTCAGAGTATTTCTACCCTGCCCCCTTTATGAGTTTTACACACTAGTACCACTGATTTCTTCTGCCTCGCTTCTACCGAGGCACAAAATTGGCTGCCAACACTTCCTGGTTTGAAGTGTTGACAGACAGTTGACAGCCAATTAGCATGCAGCTCATGATCGGGAGGGTGCGCTCAGGGTGCGCGGATCCAGCGCGGCCATAGATATATATTTGATTTTGATTTTGATTTTCTCAGGAACTACTGAACGGATTTACACCATTTAAGCAAAAGGCACGACTCTGAACTAAGGTCTACCTTTCTGCCAAATTTGGTGTAATTCCGTTCAGCAGTTCAGGCTGTAGCTGCAACTCACGGTCCCTATGGAAAATTGCATGAGGAAAACACGGTTTGGGACCCCCCTTTTTTCTCGGGCCCCGATTGACGAATCACCTCGAGACTTTCAGGTTAGGAGCGGACCGGAGCGGGCCAGTTTTGAAAATTTCGCGAAGATTCGTCAACCGGCGCCAAAGTTATTCCAAATAGAATGTTGCAGATTTCCTATGGATAATAGGTCCTAACTATAACTACCCACTGGCGACCGCCAGTAGGTATTATATAAATATATATATATATATATATATATATATATATATATATATATATATATATATATATAGATAGATATAGATATAGATATATATATATATTATCTACTGGCGGTCGCCAGTAGATAGTTATAGTTAGGATCGTGTTTCCATAGGAAATGCGCAACATTCTATTTGGAATAACTTTGGCGCCGATTGACGAATCCTCGCAAAATTTTCAAAATAGGTGGGGCGCTCTGCTCCGCTCCTTCCCTGAAAGTCTCGGGGGGATTCGTCAAGCGGGAGCTGAGAAAAAGGGGGGGTCCCAAAACGCGTTTTCCCCATGCATTTTTCCATAGGACCTTTAGTCCAAGCTACAGCCCGAACAGCTGAACAGAATTACTTGAAATTTGGCAGAGAGGTAGTCCTCAGGTCAGGGATGTGCCTTTTGCAGGTCTGGTGTAAATCTGTTCAGTATTTCCTGAGAAAATAGCATTTAAAAGCATATATATATCTATAGGCGCGCTCCGTGCGCGTACGGTAAAACTTACCGTACGCGCACGCTGTCATGCGCGAGCGCGATTCTGATTGGTTGTTAGATCTTAGTAAACATTCGAATCGATCGAAACCAGGAAGTGTCGGCCGCCATTTTGTCTCTCGCAGTCTGAGGGGGTGAAAAACAAAGGTGGAGAACGTGAAAAGGGGGCAGGGTGGACAGTTCCTGACCCCCTAGCCTTTGTCAGGAGGTCCCAGAAGGACCCCCAAGGGCCAAAATTTCCTTTAAGTTTTTTGCGAAAAATCGCGTACGGTAGAAACGGAAATATTTCGCGAACTGCGTAACGCGGGCGCGCGGTGCGTGAAGCGCACCGTGCGCCCAGAGCGCGCGCACGGTGCACGAAGTGCACCGTGCGCGTACGGTACGCGCACGGTGCAAAACCTTAAAATAAATAAATAAATAAATACATAACTTAGCATTTAAAAAAATGTACAAATTCACTGAAAAAACCATAGGTTTCACACGTTATAGTTAGGAATTAGCATTTATAAAACCATGCAAATTCACTTAAAAAACCATAGGTTTCACACATGTTATAGTTAGCTGGACATTTCACTCGTGAAAAACCATTGAAATTCCCCCGTTATAGTTAGTGCAGGCAACTATAACTCACGCAACCGCAATCCTCTGCTGATGAAGTCAGATATTACATCACTGATGACATATGTGTCCTTCTGAAAAAAAAATATTAGTAATATATGTATAGCTAAAAATTAATGGAAGAAGACATGGGTAAATAAGTGTCTAAATACAGTGATGGAGGGGGGGCATATCCCGAATACATTGTTCTCTTTTTAATAATACCCCCATGGCCCAGGAAGGCTTGAAGGTAAGGTGGGAGGCGTGGGTGGGTCCCCTGGACGAGGTCGACTGGTGGGATGCCCTTATGGCCCCCAGGCTGGTGACGGCCTCCGCCAAACTGAGGCTTATTCAAATTTACTATCTTCATACTGCCTACCTCACACCGGCGCGTCTGCACTGTGCGGGCCTCTCCGTTGACGCAGCTTGCCCCCGCTGCGGTTTTGACCCGGCCGACTTCATCCATATGGTGTGGTCGTGTCCGGAATTGGGGGGCTACTGGAGGGGCATAGAAGCCGATCTCACGGAGGTCTTGGGCTGGGTGGTGCCACACAACCCTAGACACACCCTTCTGGGCATCACTGACAGTCTAGATGGCACACGTGCTGAGAAGCTATTCCTTATGACAGCATTAATGGTGGCGAAAAGAGATATTGCAGCGGCCTGGAAGCACCCACAGCCGCCTAGCCTGGCCAAATGGAGTGCTGGAGTGGACTGGTGTGCGGCACAGGAACGGACTCTCTATCAGGCGAGGGGCTGCCTTAAGAAATACCGTAGGGTCTGGGGGAAATGGTTGGGCAATGTATTATGAATATGCGATTCGGGGGGAGGGGGCGGAGGGGGGGTGCTTCGGGTGGGGGCAGGGGGTGGCGCGGTCTTGTGCCGTGCGATTGTAAATTGGTGTCGACAGGCTCAATGTTTCTTTTGTTGTGTCACTCAAAACCAATAAAAACATGTCTATCAAAAAAAAAAGAGAAACATGCACCCTAGTTTTCAGTCCAGAATGTTCTCAAACAACCAATCTTTTCTTTTTTTTTTCAAAACTGCATCTTATCCACCATTTAGAAAATCTTAGTTTTCAAACTGCCATTTCATTTACAGAGACCACCTGAGTGCATCCAGACCTCCTTTCAAGATGCTTAGAGTGTGGATTGTGGGACACAGCTATATTTTCTGGAGCCAAAGGAATGCAGAAAACAGAGGCATTGACAAAGACCTAGCTTTGCCAAATGTAGACATTAAATGGATTGGACAGAGAGGGTTAAAGTGGCACCAATTGATGCCATTGGTTAAATCCTTTTTTACATCTCCAACACCCTGACCTCATAATTGTGCACTGTGGTGGCAATGACCTAGGCACTTTGACTGGGGTAGGTCTGGAAATGCTTATGAAGGACAACTTTGTAGAATTTATGTCACTTTTCCCCCAAACTGCCTTTGTCTATTCTAACATATGCCAAAGGCAGAAATGAAACTGGTCCAATCAATTTTCTCCACAGATTGAGAAAGCTAGGAAACATGTCAATAAATCTGTTTCTGCTTTTCTCCGAGATTATAGGATGGGGTCCATTTACCACAACAATCTGTGTTTCAATATGGATGGCATTTATAGGAGAGATGGTGTACATTTTACAGATGAGGGTAACAGAGCCTTCCTCATGAACTTTAGACTCTGCATCGGTACTTACTTGTAGGTACCAAAATCTGTCCATAAACACAACGGCTCTTGATCTAAACACATAAGCTTGATGTATAGCTGAAAAATACGTGCTCCCAACACGATCGAAGTCGCGCACCCAACACAAGATAAATCGTGCAGCCGTCGTGATGGATTCGCGCACCCTACACGTTTGGAGTCGTGCACCCAACGCGTGCACACCAGGGGGCCGTGCTGAGCACCGCTCTAAGCGAGGCGCTGGATGTGCAACTCCTAATTTTACCATAAAAAAATAATTAGCACCTATCACTAATTTCTTTTCTCCATGGAGACCCCATCCGCCGGGACTCATTTATAACGTTGGGTACCGTGGGGGGAGCCCCAATGCCCCCACGGTCCCAGCCGGCTCCCCGCGTCCTTCGGGAGCCGGTATTGTTTTTCCGCATGGGGAGCTGCTAACATGCAGCTCCCCATGTGGAAAAGCAAAATAGTTTGGATTTTGAAAGAGAGAGCAGGTTTCCCTGCTCTCTCTTTCAAAATCCAAACCAAGTTTGCTATGACAGGGCGGGAGCCTCGGCTCTTGCCCTGCCATAGCAAACAGCAGTGTCCCGGAGGTGGGCACCCTGGAACACTGCAGGAGCCGGCCCTGGGGGTTGGCGGTCCCCAGGGCCCTCGAGGGCTCCAGGAGGGGGGCCACGCGGCCCCCTCCACAACATACAAAGCCCCGCGGGTGGTAGTCCCCAGGGCTTGGGGGGTCTTTGAGCCCCCCAACCATTTTTGAGAAACCTCCAGGGGGTAGCGGCCCCTGGGGCTGGGGGGGCCTTTGAGCCCCCCACCCATCTATTTTGCTGGGGGGTAGCGGTTGAGCCCCCCCACCCATTAATGTTGTAGCCCCATGGGGTGGCGGTCCCCGGGGCTGGGGAGCCCCTCTGAGCCCCCCATAAAATGTAAAACTTTTGCCCCCGGGATTTGGCCCCCCCGGGGGCTAATTATTAAAGCCTGAGATTTGTTTTTTTTTTTTTTTTTACTGCATGATCCGCGCACCCTGTGCGCATTCGCCGTTTTTTAAACAAAACAAAAAAACATTTACGGCCCTGGGGGCCCTTGTGGGACCCCCTAAGCAGGTCTAGAGGGTCAGAGTATTTCTACCCTGCCCCCTTTATGAGTTTTACACACTAGTACCACTGATTTCTTCTGCCTCGCTTCTACCGAGGCACAAAATTGGCTGCCAACACTTCCTGGTTTGAAGTGTTGACAGACAGTTGACAGCCAATTAGCATGCAGCTCATGATCGGGAGGGTGCGCTCAGGGTGCGCGGATCCAGCGCGGCCATAGATATATATTTGATTTTGATTTTGATTTTCTCAGGAACTACTGAACGGATTTACACCATTTAAGCAAAAGGCACGACTCTGAACTAAGGTCTACCTTTCTGCCAAATTTGGTGTAATTCCGTTCAGCAGTTCAGGCTGTAGCTGCAACTCACGGTCCCTATGGAAAATTGCATGAGGAAAACACGGTTTGGGACCCCCCTTTTTTCTCGGGCCCCGATTGACGAATCACCTCGAGACTTTCAGGTTAGGAGCGGACCGGAGCGGGCCAGTTTTGAAAATTTCGCGAAGATTCGTCAACCGGCGCCAAAGTTATTCCAAATAGAATGTTGCAGATTTCCTATGGATAATAGGTCCTAACTATAACTACCCACTGGCGACCGCCAGTAGGTATTATATAAATATATATATATATATATATATATATATATATATATATATATATAGATAGATATAGATATAGATATATATATATATTATCTACTGGCGGTCGCCAGTAGATAGTTATAGTTAGGATCGTGTTTCCATAGGAAATGCGCAACATTCTATTTGGAATAACTTTGGCGCCGATTGACGAATCCTCGCAAAATTTTCAAAATAGGTGGGGCGCTCTGCTCCGCTCCTTCCCTGAAAGTCTCGGGGGGATTCGTCAAGCGGGAGCTGAGAAAAAGGGGGGGTCCCAAAACGCGTTTTCCCCATGCATTTTTCCATAGGACCTTTAGTCCAAGCTACAGCCCGAACAGCTGAACAGAATTACTTGAAATTTGGCAGAGAGGTAGTCCTCAGGTCAGGGATGTGCCTTTTGCAGGTCTGGTGTAAATCTGTTCAGTATTTCCTGAGAAAATAGCATTTAAAAGCATATATATATCTATAGGCGCGCTCCGTGCGCGTACGGTAAAACTTACCGTACGCGCACGCTGTCATGCGCGAGCGCGATTCTGATTGGTTGTTAGATCTTAGTAAACATTCGAATCGATCGAAACCAGGAAGTGTCGGCCGCCATTTTGTCTCTCGCAGTCTGAGGGGGTGAAAAACAAAGGTGGAGAACGTGAAAAGGGGGCAGGGTGGACAGTTCCTGACCCCCTAGCCTTTGTCAGGAGGTCCCAGAAGGACCCCCAAGGGCCAAAATTTCCTTTAAGTTTTTTGCGAAAAATCGCGTACGGTAGAAACGGAAATATTTCGCGAACTGCGTAACGCGGGCGCGCGGTGCGTGAAGCGCACCGTGCGCCCAGAGCGCGCGCACGGTGCACGAAGTGCACCGTGCGCGTACGGTACGCGCACGGTGCAAAACCTTAAAATAAATAAATAAATAAATACATAACTTAGCATTTAAAAAAATGTACAAATTCACTGAAAAAACCATAGGTTTCACACGTTATAGTTAGGAATTAGCATTTATAAAACCATGCAAATTCACTTAAAAAACCATAGGTTTCACACATGTTATAGTTAGCTGGACATTTCACTCGTGAAAAACCATTGAAATTCCCCCGTTATAGTTAGTGCAGGCAACTATAACTCACGCAACCGCAATCCTCTGCTGATGAAGTCAGATATTACATCACTGATGACATATGTGTCCTTCTGAAAAAAAAATATTAGTAATATATGTATAGCTAAAAATTAATGGAAGAAGACATGGGTAAATAAGTGTCTAAATACAGTGATGTAATATCTGACGTCATCAGCAGAGGATTGCGGTCGCGTGAGTTATAGTCGCCTGCACTAACTATAACGGGGGAATTTCAATGGTTTTTCACGAGTGAAATGTCCAGCTAACTATAACATGTGTGAAACCTATGGATTTTTAAGTGAATATATATGTATATATATATATATATATATATATATATATATATATATATATATATATATATTCACTGAAAAAAACCATAGGTTTCACACATGTTATAGTTAGCGGAAATTTTACTGATAAAAAACCAATGAAATTCCCCCGTTATAGTTAGTGCAGGCAACTATAACTCACGCGACCGCAATCCTCTGTTGATGCTAATACTGTATTTAGACACTTATTTGCCCATGTCTTCTTCCATACATTTTTAGCTATACATATATTACAAATATTTTTTTTTCATAAAGACACATATGTCATCAGCAGAAGATTGCGGTCGCGTGAGTTATAGTTGCCTGCACTAACTATAACGGGGGAATTTCATTGGTTTTTTATCAGTAAAATTTCCGCTAACTATAACATGTGTGAAACCTATGGTTTTTTCAGTGAATTTGCAAGGTTTTTTAAATGCTAATTCCTAACTATAACCTGTGTGAAACCTATGGTTTTTTCAGTGAATTTGTACGTTTTTTTAAATGCTAAGTTACTTTACGCCATTCGTGGCGTGCGCGCCCACTTAACGCAGTTCGTTCCGTGCGCGCATGGTGCGCTTCGTGCACCGCGCGCCCACTTTACGCAGTTAGTGCCGTGCACGCACGGTGGGCACGCGGTCGCCAGTAGATAGTTATAGTTAGGACCGTGTTTCCATAGGAAATCCGCAACATTCTATTTGGAATAACTTCGGCGCCGGTAGACGAATCCTCGCGAAATTTTCAAAATAGGTGGGGCGCTCCGCTCCACTCCTACCCTGAAAGTCTCGGGGGGATTCGTCAAGCGGGGGCTGAGAAAAAAGGGGGGTCCCAAAACGCGTTTTCCCCATGCAATTTTCCATAGGGACCTTTAGTCCAAGGTACAGCCCGAACGGCTGAACAGAATTACTTGAAATTTGGCAGAGAGGTAGTCCTCAGGTCAGGGATGTGCCTTTTGCAGGTCTGGTGTCAATCTGTTCAGTAGTTCCTGAGAAAATCAAAAGTAAAATCATATATATATGTGGGCGGAGCCTAACCACACATCTCATCCTGAGATCTGATTGGCTGTCAGCACTTCATCCAAGAAGTGTTGGCAGCCATCTTGGGACCAATATACATGATAGCACCTCATTAAAAAGCATTGCAGTTAATAGAAGGTTTTAAGACTTTAGTTACATTATAAATCATTTGTTGATGGTACCATACTCATTTTAGGAATTGTGGTATGTTCTAAGGTGATTTCACCATGTGAAAAAGCCTTCTGCTGGGATATCATGATTGAGAGAAAAATATTTTCTCATGCTTTTCCCACAGAGGTTTCGAAGGTGATCTATAAGCTAAACTGAGAGCTTATTTTCTGTAAATTCACATTCTCTTTCTCAGTCATGTGAGAATGAAGTCTGACATTCTCAGTAAAACATGTACATCCAACAAGGGCAGAGACTGTCAGTTGATTCCTTTGTCTTCTACTGCAGCTTCCCAGAGTGTTCCAAAGAACAACAAGAGCGCTAACAGTCCTACTTATGATAAACGTATGGCACACCTGAAGCCATCTTGCTTGGATTAATGTGGTAACTCTTAAAACATTTAATTTAAAAAGTAACAACATGAGGGGGTTCATTTTGCCATAGAAAGTATGATTAGTGCTGCAGAAAGAAAAATTAGGGCACATTTTGAGTGACTTCTCAAATCCTCTTCTATTTCATTAAAAAATTCTGACATGCAGACTGAAACATGCACTTTCAATACCAGCAGCAGTTTTCCCTGGTGAGCAGTAGCTTTACTACAGTGATCTAATGAGCAAAAAGAGTGCTAACATTCTGAATTCATGGCAAATGTGTGACACATCTGAATGCCTTTGGAATCAAAGTAAAAAACTGAAAGTTTTTCCTACTGAGGAGACTGCAGTAAATTAGGAAATTAGGAAACTTCATAACAAATAAGTCTGCCAAGATGGCCACCAGAGACAAAAGAGCCCAAATGTAGCCCAAATATCACCCAGATGTAGCCCAAGTATAGCCCAATGACAGAATGTCCCAGAGTGTTCTTAAAAACAACTAGAGCGCTTACTGTCTTCATTATGACAAAAGTATGGCACACCTGAAGCCATCTTGATTGGAATAAACTGGTAACACTTAAAACATTTAATTTAAAAAGGAACACAATGAGGGGATTCATTTTGCCATAGAAATTATGATTAATGCTGAAGAAAGAAAATGAGGGCACATTTTGAGTGACTTCTCAAATCCTCTTCTATTTCATAAAAAAATTCTGACATGCAGACTGAAACATGCACTTTTAATACCAGGAGCAGACTTCCATGGTGAACAGTAGTTTTGCTACAGTGATCTAATGAGCAACTAGAGTGCTAACATTCAGAATTTATGGCAAATGTGTGACATATCTGAATACCTTCATGATGGAATCAAAGTAAAAAACTGAAAGCATTTCCTACTGAGGAGACTGCAGTACATGAGGAAATTAGGAAACTTCATAACAAATAAATCTCCCAAGATGGCCACCGGAGACCAAATGTAGCCCAAAATCACCCAGATGTAGCCCAAATATAGCCCAATGACAGAAGTGTGCAAAACACTTATTATTTTGTGTTTTTGCAGTGTGATATAGTGCAGACTTGTCAGGTATTAGAGTGCTTTACATGAGCTTTGGTTACATCACACAAGAACAAATTCATTTTGGTTGTAGACATGGGGAGACTAAGTGATTTGACCAGAATCACAGAATGTCGAGCTGAAGCAGAAACTCCAACCTGGTTCCCCAGTTGCAAAGTCTGCAGTTCTGGAAGTAACACCACATCCTCTCCCCTAAGTGTAACATTTAATCAAGTGGTCAACTGGATAAAAAAACATAAAGGTAACAAATAATTTAAAAGTGCTTTCTCGCTATTTGAAAACTCAGAAAATATGTCCTTATTTTAGTCTTTTAGAGCACTAACCATAATTTTGATGCCAATAAGACCCTCTCATATATGTAATTTCTAAAGGAAATGCTGTAGGTATTACAGTTTTGATTACATCAAGATGACGTCAGGCGTTCCACACTTTTGTAATAAATATAGAATGTTAGCAATCTAGTTGTTCATTAGGATACTGTTGAGAGGCAGAGGCCAGGGGCACGGACTCTGAAAATTGAAGGCAGGTAGGAGGGTGCAAAGGCAACAATTTAACCACACTGAGCAGGCAGGAAGGGCCGTGGCAGCACAACAGACTATGGAGGGCAGTGGAAAGGGGGGCAGGGGCAACAAACCAACAATACAGGACTTGCAAGAGAGGCTGTGGCAATGTAATAGACCATTGTGGGCAGAAGGAAGAGGCAATGGTATTACAACCATACATGCTAACAGACCCGATTCAGCCAGGAAACGTCCAATGTTTTTAAGCTCCAATGGGCTTTATTTTATCTGTCTCCTGTCTACAATCTCCTCTTTTTCAATGTAACTCAAAGGGGAAAATCAATACCCCAGTTTTTTTTCAAAATCTCCCTCTTACCAAGTTCAAAATGTTCGCAAGTATGGTACATTGGATCATGGAAGGAAATGGGGTAGGGACATGGACTTGGATAACAGAGGACAGGAGGGACATGGAGAGGTGCACCAAACTGACCCTGCAGGGCAGGCATCAGGGTTTGCAGCAGCACAATACACCACACAGGGCATGCGGGACGGGAGTGCAGCACAACAATCCATAGAAAGCAAGAGGGAGGGGACAGGACCAGGCACATGGACAACAGAGAACAGAGGGGCAAGAGGCAGGACCATAATGGACAGACAGGAGAGAAAGCTGCAGCATAACAGACCATAAAGGGCAGGAGGGATGGATCAGGGGCATTACAATGGAACAGACAAGCCAGGAGGGAAGGAGTAGGGGTCTGCACATGTAAACAGAGGGCTGGGGGCAAGGGGGCAGGGCAGGAGCAGCAAGATAGCCATGGAGGTCAGGTAGGATGGGCACTTGAAGCAAGACACACCATGAAGAGCAACAGTGAGACTGTGATGGCATACACACAGACCATGGAGGGAAGGTGGGAGGGGTTCAGGGGCAGCTAACTGACCACACAGGGAAGGTGGGAGGGGCCATGGCAGCACAGAAGACCATGCATGGCAAGTGGGAGGGTTAGTGGTAGCACAAGGGCTATGATGGGCAAGAAGGAGGGTGCAGGGGCATGCACAAAGGACGATGGAGGATAGAAGGGAGGGTCAGGACCTGTGCACAGACAAGAAAGTTCAGGTGAAGGGGCCTCACAACAGACCGCACGGGGCAGGCAGGAGGAGCAGTTGCAGCACAACAGACCAGGGAGGGCAGAAGGGTGTGGCAGTACAATGGACCATGTAGGACAGGAGGAAGAGGATTGGGGCATGGCATGTGGACAGGCAGGGTGGAGGTGGCAGGGACAGGTTACAGTCATCTGACAATGCTAGGCAGGTGGGAGGGGAGTGGCAGCTCAACAGAACACTCAGAGTAGATAGGAGTGGCAGGTCCATGGAACATGGTGGGCAAAAAGGATGGAGCAGGGGCATGCACAAAGACATCGGAGGGCAGGGGGAAGGAGAATAGGGGCAGCAAGCTAAGAACAGAGTTTAAGCAGGAGGTCAATGATGGGGCATAGAATTGGGCAATGGAGGGCAGGAGGAGTGGACCGGTACATCATACTAAATTGAGGGCAGTTGCAGCACATCAGACCATGCATGGCAGGAGGGAGGAGGCTAGTCCATGGATTCACACAACAGAGGATAGGGAGGATGGGGATGGGGCAGCAAGCTAACTGTTCAGAGAAGGCGGGTATTAGGAACTTTATTGTTTTTAAAACGTGTGTCTGTGCGAACTACTTAAAATATGAACAAGTATGCAGCATAATCTCACTTTTATTCAGGAAGAAGAGGACGTTTCTAACTGTGACTCGGGGCTCACTTGGCAGAAACACCCCCTGACCCTCCACCCCCTATCGCAAAATGTAATGCCCGTGAAAAGGGTAGGTGAACACAGTGTTATATAGAACATAGTCCTGAGAGCACGATTGAAAATGAAAACTAGATATAGTGTATGGTATAAACTATGCACCAAAAAGTGTGATATAAGATGAACCGGGCGTGAAATATAATATGCAATACATTGTGCGCAATGACAGATTCATTGGAGAGCGCGAGATAGCACAGGCACTAGCGCGTGCTATGCGATATGCGCCTTGGAGTGTAATATGCACAGGGCAGTGTTGTGTAACCTAACTAGTCTCTAAAGTTGTAATATAAAATATGTGCTGGGGAGTGAAACGTTGCATATGCACTGTGACAAAGATATGGATCCCAGATTGTAATATGTATGGCATAGCACTGTGCGTTATAACATAGGCATCGAGGAAGGCACGTTAGATGGGGCAATATAACCTGTGCGAAGACAAGTGTGGCATGACATATTCACGGGGTGGTGTTACAGTGCACATGGGCTAGAGAGTGTCATAGCATATGCACTAGCTAGTGGAATACAACACAGAGGTGTGTGGCACTCAGCAGGCAATGGTGGGTGTAACACAGCATTGGGCTCTGCCAGGAGCGCGCTGTGTCTCGCAAGTGATGTTCGTCCCCTTTCCAGAGAGTAAAATAAAAAGTATTACACATCCGGCAGTGGATGTGTGTTTTATTAACCGTGAGGGGGGTTTCTTGCATAGTTTTGGTCGAATTTTTGTCGAATCCCCTTTGAATGGCTTGGTGTGCATGTAAATTAAATGTGCCCGTCAATAGCTACCCATGTTTGTATAAATAAAGGACAAGGGTGTATACCGGGATTAGACACGGTAGGACATCAGACATGTCAGAGATTCACTAGTGGTGTAAATACATTCCACGTGGATTCATTGTATGCATAGTATCCTTTTAATGAATATCACGCAAATCGTCATGGTGATAGGTACAAACGGTTTGTCCAGCATGTCCTATGTGTGTATATAAATATATATTTTTTTAAAATAATAAAAAACAGTGGCCGGCCCTGGGGATTGGGGTCCAAAAAATATAATTAGGAGACAGGCCCTGGGGGATGGGGTCATCAGGGCCAATAAATTAGAATAAGAAGGGGAACCACACATCCCCCCTTCTTAAAAAATTAAAATAAATAAAAGACTGGCATCGTGCCGGAGGCTACGCCCCCTCCTTGCAACACTCTGCAAACGCGCCCCCTGGCGAGTTGTAAGTTGGGGAATTAATTCCTCTTCAATACTGAGGGTCCCTGAGGGCCAACTAGCCCAACAGGCATCTCCAGTATGCACCAGGGAGCTGCACTGCAGACAGGTGTTCTGAGGCCAAGCCCCTTTTTACATCTCTCTGCAACGCAGCTCTGTGGCGCTTACTGGAGGTACCTAGTGGTCTAGTTTGACCCTAGGGACCCTTAGGATTCAAGGGGACTTAATCTCTCAACTTAGAACAGCCACAGGGTGCGTTTACACAGTGGTGAAGGGAGGGGACGGGGCCTGAGGTGACGTGTGCAAACACGCACTATGGCACGTTTTAAATTGGGGATATAATTTCCCTTCAATACTGAGGGCCCCTGGGGGCTAACTAGCCCACCAAGTGCTTCCAGTAAGCGCCACTGAGCTGCATTGCAGAGAGGTGGTCCAGGCCGTGCCACTTTTTACACCTCTCTGCAACGCAGCTCTGTGGCACTTACTGGAGGTACCTAGTGGGCTAGTTGGACCCTAGGGACCCTCAGGATTCAAATGAACTTAATCTCCCAACTAAAAACGGACACAGGGCGTGTTTACACAGTGGTGAAGGGAGGGGACGGGGCCTGAGTTAACGTGTGCAAAAACGCCCTGTGGCCTGTTTTAAGAGGTAGTTTTAATCCCCCTGCCCTATTATATACTAGGGGCTTACAGAGGAGGTCATGCTAATCACAGGGGGACCCCAACGCATAATGTTCCCTAGTGTATGTAGGTGTTTTCACTGTATTCTAAGTGTCTTTTAACATAGCACTGGCTCTAGGACTGGTTAGTCAGACTCAGTTACCACCAGTATCCGTCTGAAAAAGTTGAGGGTACAGGATGATTTTGCAACAAGGCTTCTTTCTGCTCTTCTTTTTGTTCTTTCTGCACGTTATCCTTCTTCCTGCACTTTTCTTCGTCTTTGAGGACTTGTTTCTTTCTGCACTTCTTTTTTTCTTTCTGTTCATTTTTTCTTCTTTCTTCACATGTCCTATCTCTGTAGGCATAGTTAGAAATTAGCATTTAAAAAACCTTTGAAATTCACAGAAAAAAACATAGGTTTCAGGCACGTTATAGTTAGGAATTAGCATTTAAAAAACCTCAGAAATTCACTGAAAAAACCATAGGTTTCAGGGGTGTTATAGTTAGCTGGACTTTTCACTTGTCAAAACCATTGAAATTCCCCCGTTATAGTTAGTTCAGCTAACTATAACTCGCGCGCCCGCAATGCACTGCTGATGACGTCACATATTACATCACTCATGACATGGTCAGTGACATCACTCATGACATCACTCATGACATCTCAAATGACATCACTGATGACATCATCCTTG